>NC_139353.1:100133400-100733400 GCF_055883805.1 Amblyomma maculatum
ATTTAATACTCTACAACAGGGCTTAAACGAAAACCACGGGGTCCTGTCCTCTCTTCCGATGTCACGAACACAGGAAATGTGCACACCTGGCCAAGTCGTCTGAGGTCATCACCTTTTTTGAATACCAAAGTGTTGGTGTGTTCTGGTCTTGTCAGAGCCACTTGCCTCCTACCGCCCTCCCCCCTTTTCTTTCGCTTGCTTCCCACACCTTTCCTTTTTTTTTTTTTTTTTTTTCTAAGCTAACACCTTTCCTTATCCACCTCCATCCTCCCCCCCCCCTTTTTTTTTTTTTTTTTTTTTTTTTTCCCTACTCCCACTCTTCGGCCGTCGTGGCCAGGAAGAGTGAAAATAGCCCGCATTCTTTCGCAGCAGAGACTCTACATCCAGGCACCTGTGTCAGCGCAGTTCGACAGGCCTGTCCAGCACCTGCGATGCACCTGCGATGGCACACCTGGACATCATCCTTCCCTACTGTATCTGTCTCTTTCCTCT
The DNA here is from genome assembly GCF_055883805.1 of Amblyomma maculatum. Taxonomy (NCBI): domain Eukaryota; kingdom Metazoa; phylum Arthropoda; class Arachnida; order Ixodida; family Ixodidae; genus Amblyomma; species Amblyomma maculatum. The sequence continues at coordinate 100,133,893 of NC_139353.1, forward strand.
GTCTCCCACGTTTTGTTTTCCTACCCAGGTGTGGTCTATGTCCAAATGCTTAAAAAGCCGCAACACTATCCAAGAAGATTCACTCTTGAGAAAGATCGGTCTCCGATCGAAACGTCGAGTCTAATAAAATGTTTCTTTAAATGAAGCGTACCCTTCGCTCTATATATATATATATATATATATATATATATATATATATATATATATATTTATATATATACATATTGTTACGGGGCGGCAAGCCGATGATGAAAGGAGATAGAAAATGACCGATGGGGATGATAGATGACGTTTAATAAATGATGGCGGACCTAGCGCGAGCGCGCCTGCCCACGCCATTGTCCCCTTCTTCTTCGCCCGTAGCAATATATATATATATATATGTTGCGAGCCACCGCTCGAACAGATTCCAGCCACAATCTGGAACGCTGCGCATGATCTTGCGAACACCGGTGAATGATGACGATGCTGCGTATGTACAGGTGAAAGAGGTGAAAGTTCTGACACCCCGCTCACACAAATCCCCCGGCAAGGATGCGGCCACCCTGGTGGCTGTTTAGATGGAAGCGGGTCAGCGGGTGTACGGCTTCATGCGCTAAACATGGACAACTTCTTCTGAGGGCCGACGCCGATCAGCGACGGTGTGCGGTGGGACGACGCGGTAGTTCACGGGAGATGTTTACTGGAGCACAGTGTAAGGACCGATATAGCGATGGAGGAACTTCTCGCACAATCCAGATAGGCGTGCGGATCGGCGTCCAGAGTAGCATTTCATCATCGGTTGTGAAGGAGGCAGTGAGGGTGCTGGTCATAGCGGTGCTTCCGTTCTTGCTGGGCGGCTTCAGTGCCGCGGCGAGCAATTTGCCGGTAATGAGCCATACGCGTATAAAACTGGTCGCCCAACGATGCAGATGGGGAGGCAGGAGCAGAGAAGAAGGTGATGTTGAATGGGTTGTTGGCTGGCGGCCATAAACTAAGAAGAATGGGCTGTAACCAGTGGTGCGTTGAACGGCGGAGTTATAGGCATAGGTAACGAAAGGCAAAATGGTGTCCCAGTTCTTATGGTCAGGGCTGACGTACATGGATATCATGTCAGACAATTAAGGTGCGGTGAAAGCGTTCGGTGAGGCCATTGGTCTGAGGATGATAAATAGAAGATGTCTTGTGGATGGTGTTGGCAGCGTGGAGTACTTCCGCCAGGACTTTGAAAAGAAATGTCTTCCCACAGTCGCTAATCAAGATACGGGGAGCACCATGACGCAAGACGATCGCTCGCAGGAAACACTCAGCAACTTCAGAAGCGGCATCGGAGCAAAGAGGGTCTGTTTCAGCGTAGCGCGTCAGATGGCCAATGGCGGTTGCAACCCGACGATGACCGGCGGCCGTGAGAGGTAGGGGGCCGAATAAGTCAATGCCGACAGAATCAAAAGGCACGGATGAAGAGGTTGCAGCTAGGGGGCCGGCAGGAAGAGATGTTAATCGCTTACGATGTTGGCAAGGCGCACACGATATGTATTTGGCGACGCTGGTTGAAAGCCCGGGCCAAAAATAGCGACTTTTTATACGGTCGTATGTCTTGTGGTGTCCTAAATGATCGGCAGTGGCATCATCATGGTAAGCCTCCAACACTCGATGATGGAGAGAGCGAGGAACAACGGGAACCCACCGGTGACCAGTCGTGTGGTATACAGAGCGGTAAAGCGTTCCGTGTTGAATCCGGAAAAGGCGAAGCTGACGACACAGGCGACTGTTGGGTGCCGGTGATGACCACGCAGGCGAGCGATAATTGTGCTGCAGTAAGGATCAGCCTGCTGCAATGCCTGGAAGTTACTGCTTAGGTCCAGCGGAGAGGCCTCGATGGGTGCAACATCTAGACGATCACCGGAAGGCTGACGTGAGAGGCAGAGTGTAGTGGCCGTAAGGAAGATGGAATAGAAGACAGCGGGCAAGGAGAGAGGGCGTCAGCATCGAGGTGTTTTCTGTCGGATTTGTACGTGATAGTGAAGGTATACTCTTGTAAACGTAGCATCCAGCGGCCGAGCCGACCTGATAAGTTCTTTAACGACGACAGCCAGCAGAGCGCATGATGGTCGGTGACGACTGTGAAGTGGCGGCCATACAAATAGGGTCGAAATGTTTGGACAGACCAAACAACGGCAAGGCATTCTTGTTCTGTAATGCTGAAGTTACGCTCAGCTGCTGTGAGAGAACGGTTAGCGTACGCCACAACCTGCTCTTCGGACACAGCGTTGCGTTCAAAAGAACGGCACCGATGCTTGTCCACGGGCGTCAGTATGAAAAATGGTGGGAGCTGTCTCATCAAAATGTCGAAGCACAGGAGTTGAAGTGATTGCTTGTTTGAGGGATTGGAAGGCCTGTTCGCATTCATTGGACCACAAGAAACATGCGTCAGACTTCAGGAGGTTGTGCAAAGGGGCCGCAATAGAAGCAAAGTTTCGGATAAAACGTCGGAAGTACGACGCCAATCCGAGGAAAGCTGCGCAGTTCTTTCTGGCGTTTGGGCTGACGAAAATTATTTACAGCTGCAATTTTGTCGGGATCGGGCTGTATGCCCGCCTTGCTAATGACATGGCTGAAACTTTGATGGTTTTGCTGGCGAAGTTTCATTTTTTGGTGTTGAGCTGGAGACCGGCTCGTGCTAGACATGTGAGGACTTCTGTAAGACGGTGCAAGTACTGGGCGAAGTCTGACGAAAAGATGATATCATCTAGATAACACAAACACGTCTTCCATTTTATTCCTCGAAGCACTGTGTCGATCATGCGCTCGAAGATGGCTGGAGCATCACATAAACCGAAAGGCATCACTTTGAATTCATTAAGACCATCGCGAGTAGCAAATGCAGTCTTGTCCTTGTCGGATTCAGGCACGGGAATTTGCCAATATTCCGAGCGCAAGTCGGGACTTGAGAAATACTCAGCTCCCTGAAGGCAGTTCAGTGCGTCATCGATGCGTGGTAGCGGGTAAACATCTTTGCGGTTTATCTTATTAAGGGCCCGATAATTCACACAAAACCGCACAGAACAATCTTTTTTTTCTGCTCAGGGGCTGCTCGATGGCCGGATGGTGTTTCGCGCTAGCATGTCGGCAACTTGGTCCTCAATGATTTTGCGTTCTGATGAGACGCGATATGGGCGGCGACGAACAATGGTTGATCCCTCAATCTCTATGCGGTGGGAGGTGATATGTTTGGCCTAAATTTGACGTACACGCATCAAAAGAGTCTTTGTGTTTCAAAAGAACTGCGAGCAATGCCGCCGACTGTTCAGAAGTTAGGTCAGTGCTGATGGTTGCTGTGAGTGCCGAGGAAGGTCGCTGAGGTAGAGCATCAGATGGCGGAGAAGCACAGGAAAGCGTGGGGAGGAAATAGCGTGGCGAGCTCCTCTCGTATAATGGTGCGCAGGTTGCCGTCAACAAGAACGCCGTCATTGATGTTGTCTTGCTGCAGGCAATACGACTGAAGATCGTCCAGGCGTTGTCAGGTGGTGGTTACGTCCGACACAGTGGAGGGGTTCTGAACCAGCAAGGCGTTGAATGCGACGATTCCGATGCCCTTAACAATATGGCGAACGCGTTCAGCTTTCGTCATAGCAGCATCGACTCGGCGGCAAAGGGCTAGAACGTCCTCGATATATGATGTGAGGATTCAGCAGGCTGCTGTAGACAGGCTTCGAGATTCCTCTTAGCCAGCTCAGAACGACCAGATGGCGCGTAGAAAATTTTCCGCAGCTGCTGGGTGAATGTTGACCAATCAAGGATGTTGTCTTCGTGATTGAGAAATCGCGTTTTTGCGACGTCAGTCAAATAGAATACTTTTAGTAGCTTGTGGGAGTCATCCCAGCTGTTGAAAGAACTCACTCTGTTGTAATTAGCAAGCCAGTCTTCGACATCGTCGCCGTAAAGGCCGACAATGAGCATGGGGATCGCGCTGGCGGCTGGTGATGGTCCAGGTAGGAGTAGCCACAACAGCAGGGGCAGATACCGGGAGTGGGCGGGTTCCGTCGCCCTCGCTCATATCGAAGGGATGTGAGGGTAAGCGGAGGCCGGAACGGAGCTCCAGGGGGAGCAGTAGACAGGTCAAAGCGAGAGCCTTCCGAGCCACCGCTCGAACAAACGTCTTTATTCCAGCCACAATCTGCGCGTGATCTTGCGAACACCGGTGAATGATGACGATGCTGCGTATGTGCAGGTGAAAGAGGTGAAAGATCTGGCACCACGCTCGATATATATTGCCGCATAGAAGACGACGCAAAAGATGACGACAAGCGCGAGCCTGGAAGTGAAAGAAGCTTGAACACAAGACTTGTTCTGGTCGACCATTCAAACCATCTATCGCTAGGTTCTCATTGGTCTTCTACCGAGACGTGACACTGGTGGAGCGCGCTGGGGTATGCATAGGACTCCTTCCGGCAGTCCACAGCGGATCCCAAACATCGACACGCCTGTCCATCGTGCTAGCCGCCGCCTTCTAGGCCTAGCGCCGGAGTACACTCATCTGCCGAACGACTCCTCAAACGCCCAAGTTCCTAAGACCTCTCAAGCCATGGCACATACCAATCCTACACCGGTGACTCTACAGAACACCAAGGTACCAGAGTGCTTTCGCGGGGAAGCGTTTGAAGATGTGGAAGACTGGCTCGACCAGTTTGAGCGAGTGTCAAAGATCAACCAGTGGAGCGCAGACCAGAAGCTTTGTAATGTTTATTTTGCCCTTCAGGATAATGCTAGAACGTGGTTTGAAAACCATGAGGCCAGCTTATCCACATGGGATGACTTCCGCTGCCAGCTGGTCGACACTTTCGCGAGAACTGACCGACGGGACAATGCGCTGCGCCTGCTTGAAGTGCGCATCCAGAAGCCAAATGAGAGCGTGGCTATGTTTGCGGAAGACATGGCTCGCCTTTTTCGCCGTGCCGACCCTGATATGAGTGAACCAAAGAAGCTACGGCATCTCATGCATGGCGTCAAAGAACAGGTGTTTGCCGGCTTGGTCCGCAACCCCCCTAAAACCGTGAGTGAGTTCGTTAAGGACGCTACGGCTATCGAACGAGCCCTCCAAGACCGGTGCCGCCAGTACAACCGACCGGTCAACTGTGCCCCGACGACTGCGGCGGCGCTGACTGCAACAGATACGACCACTCTTCGAGACATCATTAGAGGCATTGTCCTTGAGGAGCTGCAGCGAATTACGACTACGAAGGCTCAGTCGTCAGGGGCCCTCATGGAAACAGTGAGGAATGAAATTCGATACGCCCTATCACCGTCTACACCATGCAACGAGTCTCATCCAGTCCACAACGCGGCACCCCTTTCCGAACCATACCACGCTCCAAAACCGATCAGCTGCACGGCCAACATTCCTGCAGCTTACCTCGAGCCGCAGCCCGAGAGCTATGCTGCGGTCCTTCGTCGCCCGCCTCCAGACCACGCCCCACCGAGCTCACCGAACCGTCAGGAGATTCGGTTCCTCCAGGGGCCTCAGTGGGCGCCTCCCAGGCGCTCTCAACTGCGCCGAACTGACAGGTGGCGCAGTTATGACAGCCGACCACTTTGTTTCTACTGCGGACAACCTGGCCATGTGTATCGGTACTGCCGCCACCGCGAAGAGGGGCAGTCCTTTCCGCTTGCTTCTGCTCGCCGCCGCTTCGACACTGATTCTGCCCAAATCGACGACGACCCTCCGGTCAGCAGGGAAACCGAATCCCCGGGCTTCCGCCGCCGCTCCTCCCCATCGCCACAGCGTTATTCGCCGACGCGTCGCAACCCTACTGGCGTTAGCGGACGGCGGTCTCCTAGCCCTCACCGGGGAAACTAAGAGCTGCAACCTCGCGAGGGGAGGTTGCAACCAGTCTAAAAGTGTCGAAACCCTCACCACCGCCGCAACTGCCGACAACCCGGGCTTCTGACGCCGCCGCTAACATTGACATTTCCGCACTACCGCCGAAAATGCCGTACCAGATGATCAGCCATGACGACGAAGCTAACAGCGCCGACCTTGCCGCGCTTCCGCCGCAAATGCCGAAAGGGACGATCAACCCAGATAATTTTGTTAGCGCTGACCTCGCCGTTTCCATTGATGGGCTGGCGGTACATGCTCTGGTGGATACCGGGGCAGATTTTTCAATTATTAGCCAGAAACTGGCCGACACCCTGCGCAAAGTAAAAACTGAATGGACTGGGCCAGTAATAAGAAGTGCTGGGGGTCAGCTACTGGCACCGACAGGGAAATGCACTGCCCGGATAGGAATAGGAAACGCGGTGTTTGTTGGCAGCTTCGTTATTCTCCCTGACTGCTGCAAAGACCTCATCTTGGGCATGGACTTTCTGCGTCTTCATGGGGCTGTAATCAGCATCCGTGACAGCATCGTTGCCTTCACCAATAACCATGAAGACCTTGGTTATGCGCAAGTACCACTATTGCCCTTACGCGTCGCCAATGAGACGGTGACATTACCTCCGAGATCATGTTCTCTTGTTGAAGTGAAATGCGACGTGGCGCATACAGGCGATGGCGTCGCCGAACGGGCAGTTACCCTGGTACTCAGCCGAGGTGTTTCTATAGCTCGAGGGCTGGTCAACTTGACCAATGGGCATACCGAACTGCTGCTGACAAACTTCAGCGACGAGCGTCAGCAAATTCCGAAAGGCACAACTGTGGCGTTTTTCGACAGCCTCCCAAATGCGCAGCACTGTTGCTTACTGCAACAGAGAGGATCAGTGTGCAAGACACCCGTAACCATCGTTGATGTGAGCCCAAATCTGTCTTCTTCAGAGCGGGACCGCCTTTTGGATCTCATAGATCAATTTCGAGACTGTTTTGCTTCAGAATCGCGGATCGGCCAAACGCCTTTGACAAAACATCGAATTATCACGGATGACTCGATTCGCCCGATTCGACAAAATCCTTACCGTGTGGCTCCGAAAGAACGTGAAGCCATTCAGCGCCAGGTGGCCGAAATGCTTAGAGACGACGTTATCCAGCCGTCACAGAGTCCCTGGGCTTCCCCCGTGGTACTTGTTAAAAAGAAAGACGGCAGCTTACGATTTTGCATAGACTATCGCAAGCTCAACCAAGTGACCAAAAAAGACGTGTACCCTCTCCCTCGCATCGACGACTCCTTGGATCGCCTACGAAATGCACGTTACTTCTCGTCGATGGACTTGAAAAGTGGATATTGGCAAATCGAAGTGGATGAGAGGGATCGGGAGAAGACAGCATTCATCACTCCCGACGGATTGTATGAGTTTAAAGTCCTCCCGTTCGGTTTATGCTCGGCGCCAGCAACATTTCAGAGACTGATGGACACTGTGCTTTCGGGACTTAAGTGGCAAACATGCTTGGTGTATCTTGACGACGTGATAGTGTTTTCGGCTACATTTGAAGAGCATCTACTCCGTTTGCTAGCTGTGTTTCAGGCCATACAATCTGCGGGCCTCACATTAAAACCCGAGAAGTGCCACTTCGGTTACGAGGAGCTGCAGTTCTTAGGCCACGTCGTCAGCCAAGAAGGTGTTCGGCCGGATCCTGAAAAGCTCTCCGCAGTCGCCAAGTTCCCAACACCTACGGACAAAAAGACATTGCGGCGCTTCTTGGGTCTTTGCGCCTATTACCGTCGGTTTATTGCTGGCTTCTCACGAATAGCCTGGCCATTAACTTCACTGACTCGTGACAACGCTGTCTTTCGCTGGGGTGAAGAACAGCAACAAGCTTTCAATGAGCTGAGGAGGCGTCTACAGACACCACCTGTCCTGGCTCACTTTGATGACGACGCCCCTACACTGCTTCATACGGATGCCAGCAACGTGGGCTTAGGTGCTGTGTTAGTGCAGCGCCAGGATGGTGTGGAAAAGGTAATTGCTTACGCCAGCAGGACCCTATCTAAAGCAGAAGCGAACTACTCGGCAACCGAAAAAGAATGTCTTGCAGTGGTATGGGCGGTTATGAAATTCCGCCCTTATTTGTACGCTCGCCCCTTTCAAGTCGTCAGCGACCATCACTCTCTCTGTTGGCTGACGAACTTAAAGGACCCTTCAGGGAGACTCGCGCGTTGGAGCCTTCGATTGCAAGAATTTGACATGGCAGTTATTTACAAATCTGGAAAGAAGCACACAGATGCAGATTGCCTTTCGCGAGCGCCGGTCGAACCTTCCACTATGACCGATGAAGACACTGCGTTTTTAGGTGTCATAGATGACGCAACGCTTTCCCAACAGCAGCGAGAGGATCAGGAATTGCTCCCTCTTATTGATTTCTTGGAGAAGCGAACTACGGTTGTGCCGAAGATTTTCGCCCGAGTAATCTCTTCATTTTTTATTCGCAACAACGTCCTTTACAAGAAGAACTTCCGTCCTGGGGGAAACAGTCTTCTGCTCGTCGTCCCATCGGTTCTCCGCACTGAAGTTTTGCAAGCGTGCCACGACGAGCCAACCGCCGGTCACCTAGGCTACACCCGCACGTTGGCTAGAGTACAGCACGGATACTACTGGCCAAAACTGCCGGCGACAGTGAAAGGCTATGTACGTACGTGCATTGACTGCCAGCGCCGTAAATCACCCCCTGTAAAACCAGCTGGCCTACTCCACCCTCTTCAAGTGCCAGCGACACCTTTTAAGCAAATTGGCATGGACCTCCTGGGACCATTTCCGACGTCTACAGCCGGGAATAAATGGATAATTGTCGCCACTGATTATCTGACCCGCTACGCGGAGACCAAGGCTCTGCCAAGGGGTACCGCCGCCGAAGCAGCTAGGTTCTTCGTTGAGAACATTGTCCTGAGGCATGGCGCTCCGGCACTTATTATAACTGACCGAGGAACTACATTTACGGCCGAACTTTTGGAAATCGTTCTTCGCCTCAGTGGTACCAGTCACCGTAAAACTACTGCCTATCACCCTCAAACCAATGGGTTGACGGAACGCCTCAATAAGACCCTCGCAGACATGCTTTGCATGTACGTCGACGTAAACCACAAGAATTGGGACGAAATACTTCCCTACGTTACGTTCGCCTACAATACGGCCCGCCAAGACACCACTCGCATGACACCATTCAACCTCCTTCACGGGCGACCAGTAACAACTATGCTGGATGCAATGTTGCTCCCGAATGCCGACACCGATGATCTCGACCAGGACGCCGAGGAATTCGCTCAGCGTGCAGAGGAAGCTCGCCAACTAGCTCGTGTGCGGATTCAAAATCAGCAGGAGCACGATGCACAACGCTACAATCAGAGACACCGGCATGTAATGTACGAACCTGGCGACAAAGTGTGGGTCTGGACACCTATTCGCCGCCGTGGACTCTCCGAAAAACTATTGCGACGATACTTTGGACCCTATGTTGTTCAGCGACGTTTAACCGACGTCACTTATGAGGTGATGCCAGACGGGGTGTCGACATCAAAGCGACGCCAGCACCAAGCTGACGTCGTCCACGTCGTGCGTATGAAGCCATACCACTCAGTCTGACCTTAACCTCCTACTTCCTTTTGTTCTCATCGGGACGATGCTTCCTAAGGAGGGGGGCAAATGCCGCATAGAAGACGACGCAAAAGATGACGACAAGCGCGAGCCTGGAAGTGAAAGAAGCTTGAACACAAGACTTGTTCTGGTCGACCATTCAAACCATCTATCGCTAGGTTCTCATTGGTCTTCTACCGAGACGTGACAATATATATATATATATATATATATATATATATATATATATATATATATATATATATATATATATATATATATATATATATATATATATATATATATATTGTTACGAAAACGACGAAGCGGGCACTGGCGCGGGACGGAGCTCGCTCAAGGCCCGCTGGCCATTACAGCATATTTCATCTTCGTGTCACCACGTCGCTCTGTTTCTGTTGTGTCGCCGTGTTCCATCGCTTGCCATATGCCACCACGCAACGATATATATAAATTAATTTGTGCATTATAAGGATTGCTTAGAAACGGCATAATTGTTTCTCTTTTCCTGAATTACAATGAGGAGGAATAGTGTCCGATCTTGCGAAGAGATTCGATGTTCATTGTTTCAAGCTCAAATGCAGTCAGTGAGTCAGAAAGCAGGTGCGCCGAAAAAGGACCTCTAAACTTTTTTCGCCGAAAATTTTCATTCTCGAAAAAATGCTCGACGAAGCCTGTTTTTTTTTTTTTTGCAGTCCGACTTGAAAGTGAATGCGAACGTTTTTATGTTCGTTTAGCATTCTGGATTTTTCCGCGCAGTAGTGCTCGTTCTGTCAAGTAGTCCAATTTTCCCACAATTGCTCGCCACACAATCTCCGCGCACCAAGCTGCTCAATCTCAGCTATCCTTAATATTAGAGCTACCACATGTATACATTTTCTTGTTAAAACCTTCCACTCGTTCTCCTAACAAAAATGAATCGCATAACTCAACAATACGCACATGGGATTCTCGCGACAGTGGAAGCACTGGCCGAAGATGCCGCCGGGGTCCAAGAACTAGCGGCCTGCAAATAAGGCGACTGTCCCACCTTCCGGGTCTAACCCCCGAAGAGCGGGATAGTCACTCTGTCGGAAAAATAAAAGTTCTCTCTCTCTCTCTCTCTCTTTACTCATGCTGCGGGTGAACGATGTGTTTTTGTCGGCTGCCACTTGTCGCGCTGAAACATTCGTTCCAGTCCTTCGCAGTCACCCCGGCCACTACAGTGCTGTTTCCAACAGCTGCCGCTATGTCAAACAGATGGTATACGGTTTGCTGACGCGCTCAAACAAAGCACAAATAGCACCAAGGTGTCGGATAGCTCTCACGAGCACCGCGAAACAGCACTTTTACACTGCCGCACCGCAGCATCAGCACGCACAGCACAGCCCAGGATGGCATCAATAGGAGCCGGAGCGGACGGTCCCAATTTGGCTCATACGGGGCGCCCACCATCAAACTAAGATGGCTTCACCCAGGCATCAAAAGCGAGATGGCACTTGCCGTCCCAAAGAGTTCCTTTACCCTAGCAGAGGGCGTGCGCATCGAGCCATCCAGCTTTCCGTCGCTGTGCCACACGCTGGAGATCACGCAAAATTTTGCTCTAAAGATAAATGACGAAAAATATACCAAATAATAACAGATAGTCTCAGTACTGTGAAGTCGCTCAATAACCCTAGTAATAGCTATCCGTTCGTTCAAGAAATAAAGCAACAATTACTAAAAAACAAAACTTCGAAAATAATATTGACATGTATAAGAGGATATGGGGCAGTGAAGGTAACGACAAAACTGATGAATTGGGAAAAGATGCTTGGGATAAGGGTAAAGAAATAGCTGTTCCCATCACAAAACAATTAATCAAAAAACAACCTAAAAAATACTAGAAAAATGAAATATATGAAACAAAGAGGGAAAAGGTGCATATACATACAATTGGATCAAAAGTATCAAACGTATTCCGAGACATTTTCAAAACTGACCACTACCAATCCCAAGCATTAACAGGGCTTGGTAGATTCCCATTTTGTTTATCTAGATTTAATATAAGCAATAATACCCAATGTTCTTGTGGCAAAATACTTCAAATTTTGATCATTATCTAGAAGACTGTCCACTGACAGAGGAAGAAAAGAAAACATTAAGCAAATACTTTGGGAAAAGCCCAGTGACACGAAAACCAGAAATACTAAAAACAGAAACCAACATGCATATCATAAACGAAATCGTAGAGATAATATTGGAAAAATACTATGATTAGGAACAGTTTTGAAACCAGAAGTTACCCGTGCGGCCTTTGGCGAGGGGCGAGCATGCTTCGGAGGTGGCAAAACCCAGACCAACAACACAAACAACAAAACAACAGTAAAACAAACAAACAAACAAACAAACAAACAAACAAACAAACAAACAAACAAACAAACAAACAAACAAACAAACAAACAAACAAACAAACAAACAAACAAACAAACTCAAAAGGAAGAAGTTACCGGAAGAAGTCAACTAATGACAACAGTAAACATCTGAAAGATACAATGTAGAAGTGAAGAGGAGCATCGTATTGAAAACAGCCAAAGAGAGAAAAAAGCGAAATGAGAAAACACACAAGAGGAAAGAGGAAAAGAAGAAATGAAGATCAGGGATGGAAGCAAAGGGGAAGAGAAGAGAAAGAAAAAGGAAAGGGAATTTTTTTCTTCTTATTTGTCAATAAATGCCCGCTGATCCCCTGTTCGTTCCCTTGGCCGCGGACGCTAGATAGGCCACCTCACATTTTATCCTCTTAATCTTTTCTAACCTTTATTATTTTGTTATTTCCTTTTGATAATCTCTCATTATTAATTTTTGTACCATACTTTTCATCTTTCTACCCGCGATACATTAGTGGTGCGGGGAGTCTACTTCAATTAGACTCAACTACACTCTGTTGACCGTACATGAAGCTTTGGCTTCCCTCCAAGGTTAACTAAAGTTAAACCACCAGCTAATTTTCTTTCACCGAGTAATTGATCTCAGCCTTCGTCAAAGCTTCAAACGCCGTTTAAAATGCGTTTCACAAGTGCCGCGGCGTGGTGTTACACATCTTAAATAAGGCATATGGGTTGAAAAGAGGCTTCTGTAAAAGGCAGTGATTTTTTTCATGATCAGAATTTTTTCCGTTATAATCAATATCAAATATATTATTTTGGCAAGCATGCCTTGTCCCTACGCTAAAATCCTTTTTGTGTGCTTCACAAAGCAAGAGTGTTACATTATGACAACCTGTCAATCCGGCAGAGGGCGGTTTTTTAATGGCCATTATTAACGTGCTGCGGCCGGCCTAGTCAGTCGGACGCCTGCACTGAACAGCTAATATTGCCGTGTCATTCCTTGAACGTGACAACTGGCGACGAAGATGGGATCCGGTGGCAAATTAGTTTAGTGTGCTGCGTTGAAAGCAAGCGCCATTAACAGATGAAGATGACCACCGGAAAGCTAGAACCGTTCGACTCGGAGAGAACCGAGTGGGCGGAGTTCCAGGAGCGCGATCAGCTGCACTTCGCTGCCAACGACGTCACAGAAGAAAAGCAGAAAGCGGTATTCCTTACAACCTACGGGCTGACAACATATTAGCTGTTCAGAAGCTTGCTTGCGCCTACGAAGCCTTCGGATGCGACGCTCATGGTAATTTATGCAGTTTTGAGTTCCCACTTCAAGCCGAAAGTGTCCGAAGTCGTCGCAAGTCTCAAATTTTTCTCGAGGAGGAGGCATGGTATTGAGTATGTCAACGACTACTTTGCGGTATTTAACAGGCTTGTTGATGACTGCAATTTTGGACCGGCGTCGCGTGACCGCATGATGAGGGATCAGATTGTCTGTGGTGTCAATGATACAGGAATACAGGCACGCCCCCTGGAAGCCGCGAATTTAACCTAAGAATCGGCCAAGCAGTTGGTGACTGCCATCGAAGCCGTGAGAATTAGGATGCAACCATTTTGTGCAGGCTAGCAGCGTCGACAAGCGAGATAGGGACGGCCAATTTCGTGGAACGACCGCGGAGAAGAGTTGCGGTTGAGCGGTGGCAAACACTCAGCGACGCGCTGCCGGCTCAGCACTAGTGTTTGCTTCAAGTGTGGGCAGCAAGAACACCTTGCAAGGGTCTGCAGGAACCCGGCGGTGAACCATAAAAATTACGTGAGGCCGCGTTCAGTTCACAAAACGAAGGAGGTTTACTGAGCCATAGACGGACGAGACGGATGCACCTTAAGGCATCTGGACGTTACAAGCGGCCGGACGCGAGCCTATGCAGGTCCAAGTCTTGGTTAATGGTGTGCCACTGGTGATGGAATTGGACACAGGAGCCAGCATATCCATCATAGGTGAGGATAAACTCAACGTCATGTTTCATGGAGTACAGTTAGAATACTCTGATGTAAAAAGAGAAGCTACTCAGGGCAGCTCTTGTCAGTCTTGGGAAAATTACGGCCGTTGCGAAGTCAGGAGCCCGTGATGCAACGTTGCAGCTGTTCGTTGTGAAATGACCATATCCGACGTTGTTGGGGAGGGACTGAATGCCAGCTTTCGCGATTACCATAACGAAACTGAAGGAGCTTAATGCAGCTTGTTCCATGGCAAGCCTCGTAACGATTTCGTAGAAGTTTTCTCGGAGTCGCTTGGTACGGTAAAAGGCGTACAGGCTAAGATTTCACTACAGGAGAGGCAAAGCCAAAGTTTTGACATCGAGGTGGGTAGCACCTGTCGTGCCTGTGGTCAATCAAGACAGCATAGTACGTATTTGTGGTGATTTTAAAGTCACCATTAAAGGTCCACGGAAACGGCCCCAAAGAAACCACTGAAAAACGTGTTCAGTGTGCAGAACACATCCTTTTGAGCATTAACGCAAAGTATAACTCCTTGGAACAAAGCCAGCGATTTATTATTAATTTTTAAAAACAGCGTTTTTTGAAATTCGCGGCCAGAGGAAATGTCGCTTGGCGGTGTCGCATGGAACTATTTCCTAATCCCGTGACGTCACGGGTCGGTTGACTGGCAAGGCTTGCTAGAAGCTGCCATTAGCTGTGGTCACTGCAACCATGACGTCACAAACACACTTCCGGTAGCTGGGAAAGTCGTCTGCTCGTACGCTGCTCGAACACTGTGCGGGCTGTTACAGCTCGCCGCCCTTATCGGTTAGGTGGCCATTGCCCATTAAGTGCAACAACCGAAGCGACGCAGGGATCGGCAGAACGAAGCTGCATTTACAAATATCTTATTTATATAACGTGGTTTCAGGAGTATCGGAGTGTCGTCCGACGAGGCGTCAATAGCACGGTGAAGCACCGCACGATGGCAGCACCTCCTCGACCGCCGTAAACACCGCCGCCGTGGCCCCTCCTCCCGCATGCCGTTCGCGAACGACACGGTGGATGTTAGCACCGATGTCCGAAATAAAGCGTGCTAAACTTTGTTGGCGTCTGGAATACTGAGCCGAATATCAAGTATGAAGCCCTCTTGAGGATCGCTGACCAGCAGCAAATTGCTGGTAAGAGCGATAGCCGTGATACAAGCTAGTTTCTGCTCAAGCCATGGTGCATTTCGGCTGACCCGATCTGCTCGTACTAGCTCTGCGATTAATGCGTCGGCAGAGTTAATCCTATAATTATTTTACTATGGCAGGATAGGAATCACTATAAGGCAGTTTCATAAGTAGACGATTTACGACAGCGTTGATCATGTTCCAAAGCGTCGACTGCCGCGGCTTCGAAGCGAAACAATAGGCCTAGCGACGACTAGGGACGGTCACGCACGGCGCCGGCGTTCGCCGCGCTCGCACGTTCCACCCCCGCGGTAATTGTGTAACGTACCTCAGCCTGCTCGCGGCATCCCGTGCTGCAAGCGTTGCAAACTCGTGTACTTTCATAGCTAAGGCCGCGTATTTTTTGGCGTTCTGCTCAGCAACAAGCCGTTCAAACGATACTGTAGGCACGACAAGGCTTCAGTACGCAGTCGCTGCGCTGTCGGCCGTAATCGAAGACGTCGGGCGGCACCATAATCTATACAACGATCTTTAAACGTGATACAGTGGGCAAATGAATAACTTTGTGCTGCTTCCGCTCGTACGTTTCGCGCACTCGGGCGCCGACGAGTAGCTTCCGTCAACAGACGCCGTCATAACCTCGGTTAACGACGCAAACCGAGGTCGTCAAGCTCGGTTTGCGGTAACCGCGGTTAGTGGTGCAACCATGGTTTGGTCCGCCGTGTAACATAGGATAACCACGGGTTCGCGGTTACACTAACCGTCGCTGCGCGAACTGGCGACCTCCTCAGGCGTGTGCAAGCGAGGATGGGTTGGCGGAGTACGCCAGCGAGCGAGCGCGCGGCAACCGGAAGTTCGTCGAAGTGACGTATGTCTGGGCGGAGCTTTGAACTTGCTTGTATTCTTTGTTTTTTTGTGGCTCCCTTCGGCGTACGAGTTGAGAGGGAAAATTGGAAGGGTCATTTTTAATCGCCGATATCTCTGGTGTTGCAGAAGCTAGATCGAAAATTTTTGCGGGAGAATGATGGGTGGTTCAATAACTATCAGTGTTATGGCATTGTTTACCCTTCTTGGTGACCCCTTTCTGGGGACCTTTAACTCCGTAACGGTCAGCGAAAGCTATCTGATTCCAAGAATTGAGGAACTGCTTGCAAAATTGAGAGATGGTGCCGTTGTTCACTAAGCTTGACCTGAAGGATGCGTATCAACAAGTACAGTTGGAACCAGAGTCGCAGGAATTGGTCACAATCAATGCGCTGAACGTATTTTCAAATTCACCAGCTTCCATTTAGCGTGGTGTCAGCGCCCGCATTGTTTCAGCGCAAAATGGACAACTTGGTGGTTGATCTGCCGCACGTTGCTGTTTACTTCGATGATAGTTTGGTGACTGGCCGGACCGATGAGGATCACTGGAAGAATGTGTGCAGTGTCCTTAGATGCCTGCAGGAAGCAGGGCTCCGCCTGAAACTCGCCAAATGCGAGTTCATGAAGGAAACAGTTGAGTACTTAGGCCACATCATTACAAGCAAAGGCCTGCAGCCGTGCCCTAAGAACACTGAAGCGATCTTTTTGGCTCTAAAACCATGAGACTGCAAAACGCTTCAAAGCTATAAATGACCTCATTAATTTCTACAGGAAATGCATTCCCAAGCTTTCAACAGTGCTTCACCCGCTCAATCACCTGCTGAGACCAGGCACAACGCGGTCTTGGGAGCCAGCTCAGGAAGATGCATACTGCCGAAGTAAGGCATTACTGGCATCAACATCGACGTTGGCACATTTCGACCCGGAAATGCTGCGGTGTTGGTCACGGATGCGTCGCCCTATGGTCTTGGCGCGGCTCTCACTCATAGGGAAGTAGACGGAGTGGAGCGACTGATAGCGTTTGCGTTGCGAAGCCTGATCTTGGACCCCCTGGACCCCCTCATCTTAGTCCGGAGCTTCGGCGCCCTGCGACCTTGTACGCTATCGGTTGAAGGGTAGGAGGCATCGCATGGCTTTTCCCCAGCCTGTCGGACTAAGACCTTGCCGTTCCTCCGCCCCGTCCCCCCACCCCGACCACAAGACACGACGAAAGAGAGACTGACTCGAGACGACACACATGACCACAATACATAAGGAAAGACCCGAATGACCATATATGGCAACACTGACCTGATGTGCCGACCAACGACCCCACGACCCAAGACACCACTACACTGGAAGACATCCTCCCCTGCCTATGCCATGCGGTGCGTGCCTTGGCCTCCGCCATGGGGTCGCGGCGACGTGTTGCCCGAGAGTGTCCTGGGCCAAGGTTCATTCGTAATCATCGTGCCGGCAAGCCGTTCTCTTCTTCCTTCTTACTCTTCTTCTTCAAGCATCCAGACAACACGCTCATCATCATGCCATGAACTCATCAACATCGATAAACTTTATCGTCCACTATCGGGAGGATCGCTCGGTGGCCCACGGGTCATGTTACGGACCAGCAAGGAGGAAGAAGCGGGCAGTTGCGCGGGCAGGAGCGCTCGCGCTAAGGTCGCTAGCAATTCATTAAACATCATCTACCATCGCCATCGGTCATGTTCTGTCGTTTTTCTTCATCGGCTTGCCGCACAATATCTTCCTTAATTCCAGGGGAGTTTACACATTCCTAGATGCGTTTGCGTGACGTATAGGCTATGTCACCCATGTGTCACGTGATTGCGCACCGAGAATCTGCAAAAATATTCTCTCCACCTCTGCGGGCCCCACTCACGATCCAAGAACGACTTTCGCCTTAAAAATGAGCCGCCGTTATGTTCGCGGCGTGGGAGCCCCGTGAGCGAGGAACCTCTCAATTCGATTGCTGGGTAGAGAGAGAGAGAGAAAGAGAAAACTATTGTTTTGGAGTAGTGGTACTGATTATTAGTGGAAGAGCCAAGTGGCCATTAGCTGGTGGCTTGCGGCAACTTCTTCAGCGTGGTTCACGGCGCCCAATTGTATATCGGGGCTCGCGTTGCGCAGAACTTCATCCCAAGATTCTACTGTGGGAGCTTCTGAGAGCCTTTTGAGGTGGGTCCCTGAGCAATCCCGTAAGATATGATTAAGGTCGGCTTTCTCTCCGCACCTAGTGCAGGATGAGCTTATGCTGTCCGCACAGATGTGTGCGTAAACCAGCGTTAGGGAAGGAGTTCGTTTGTATTTTCCTCCAAGCAATTTCTTGTTGTCTTGTTAGTGATTTGTGTGGCGGTGGGTTTACTCTCCTACAGAGTTTAAAGTGCTGTGTAAGGTCGCTGTATAGGAGTATGTATAGCAATCCTTCCATTTCAAGTCCCTCAGCACTATGTCGCACGACTCCGCCGACAAAACCTCAAGCGTGTTAATGAGCAGCCGCATTGTCTCGTCTCGGTTCCCTAAGTACGCGAGATGGTTTCTGGCAGTGGTTGATATTCTACCACGCGAGAAGTTACGTATGGCAGT
The DNA here is from genome assembly GCF_055883805.1 of Amblyomma maculatum. Taxonomy (NCBI): domain Eukaryota; kingdom Metazoa; phylum Arthropoda; class Arachnida; order Ixodida; family Ixodidae; genus Amblyomma; species Amblyomma maculatum. The sequence goes on from NC_139353.1 coordinate 100,152,326, forward strand.
TTTTGAATCGCTGACAATTATGCCCGCACCGTTTGTAGCGATGTTTGAAGCGATTGCGGCTTCTCCCGCTTGGTCCGAGTAGCGGACTTTGATCGAAGCAGCTGATATGCATCGGTTCGATCCCTGAGTGCGCGAGATGGTTTCTGGCAGTGGTTGATATTCTACCACGCGAGAAGTTACCATGGCAGTTTTTGAATCGCGGACAATTATGTCCGCATGTTGTAGCGAAGGCTGAAGCGATTGCGGCTTCTCCCGCTTGTTCCGAGTAGTGGACTTTGACCGAAAGAGTTGATATGCATTTAATAACGTTACTGGACTGCTTAATTACACAGATGGCAAAAGCACCTTCAGCCATATAGTCCGAGGTATCGGTGTGCACCATGCCATCGCGATTCAGGTATTTTCTGTTTAGGGCCGTAGCTGTAGCTTTCCTCCCGCCTTCATGGAAGGAGGGATGCATGTTTTTGGGCAAAGCTTTGGAGATAATTTTGTCGCGCACTCCTCTTGGTAGTGGACCTGGGTGGTTGGCTAGTGGTTCGGAATTATTTCCTATGCGGTGGAGAATTTGTCTGCCTGCTTTAGAGTTCGTTAGTCTTTGTAGCTGTGCTGTCTTATGTGCTGTGATCAGCTTCTCTACGGTGTTGTGTATTCCAAGTGAGATAAGTTTTTCGGTTGAAGCGTTTCTTGATAGGCCTAGTCCAGCCTTGTAGGTGCTTCTAATGTGTCTGTCTAATTTATCCTTGTCAGATTGATTAAGGCGGACATAAGGGACTGAGTATGTGAAACTTCTTAGTACAAAGGCATGGATAAGACGACAAATGTCAGCCCCTTTAATTCCTCTCTTTCTAGCCGTTACTCTTTGTATCGATCTAGTGATTTGTTGCACAGTCATTTCCAGCCTGTCGATAGTGACATTCATCTTCCTATTGCTCTGGATGTGGAGCCCGAGTACTCTTATAGTATCGAAATTAGGTATGGGTAGTACGTGCAGGCAGACTTTTATGTGTCCTTTTTCTTGCGTTTTCTTTCTGACTGCTAGTAGTTCAACATTGGGTTGTGAGCATTTCAGACCAATCTGGTTAGCGTATGACTGGACTATATTCACTACTTCTTGAAATGTTTTCTCTATGTGAGCATCCGAACCTTTTGTTACCCATAAGGTGACATTGTCAGCATTTAGCGAGTGCTGAAGATCTTTGATTTCTTCAAGTTTGGGAAGTAGATATATCAGTGCTAGATTGAATAAGAAGGGATAGAAGACTTTTCCTTGCTGGGTTCCCCTGTCTCCTATTGCTATTTTGTCCGATCTAAGTCCTGCGATACCTAGCTCCACAGTCCTTCCCGAGCGAAAGGAATGAATGTAATTAAAGGGTTTTTCCGCGCGTTGATGTTGGAGATGGTTTTGAGAATGGCTTCGTGAGAGACATTGTCGAAGTTTTTTTCCAGATCCAGGGCAAGAATGGCTTTGGTACCGGTTTTGTGAAGGGGATCTATTACATCTGCATGCAATTCAAGTATTATGTCCTGGGTAGAGAGTTGACTTCATAATCCAATCATTGAGCAGGACAGTCGGTCATTCTCTTCTGCGTAGTTCTGAAGCCTATTTAGAATAACATGTCCCATAAGATTTTTTTTTGTTTCCCATCTGGCCAGTGCAACGCAAAAAGAAAAAAAAAGTTTGACTGTTCAGAATCGGGCGGGCTGACTTCAAGGAAATTGAAAAAAAAACAAAAACATGCACGGCTTTTTGTAATAAATGCCATGGTTCATTAGCTATTTTTTTACCTTGTTGACTTCTGCCGCTTTAAAAATACGTTTTCATGTGCCTCATGCTGTGCTCGGGTTTTAGCGCATTTGAGTTGACCTTTTTCTCACGAGAGCTGCGACATAAGACCGACTTTTTTCAGGTCATGATTTCAGCTCCATTATCGACACGATTCTTGATACTTGAAATCAAGAAGAAGAAATGGTCATAGGCAGGACATGTAGTGCGAAGAGATAATAACCGATGGTTGCTTAGGGTAACAAACTGGATTCCAAGGGAAGGAAAGCGTAGCAGGGGGCGGCAGAAAGTTAGGTGGGTGGGTGAGGTTAAGAAGCTCGCAGGGGTCAAGTGGATGCAGCTAGCACAGAACCGGGTCAATTGAAGAAATATGGGATAGGCCTTCGCCCTGCAGTGGGTATAGTCAGGCTGCTGCTGCTGATGATGATCTACAGTGTTTTTCTTCAACCATTTATTACGTACAGCCTTCGCGTCTGCAATGCGATAACCAAACATAATAGTCAGAAAATCTGTTGCACAAAAGCTCATAGTGCAAATTATTGCTAACATGTCGTCGTAAGTGCACACTGATGCATACTTCATAACTTATAGTCAGGTCAGCGACTTTACACACTGATACTTTTACACATGTATAAAACTGCTTTTTTGGTAACATTGACTGCGGCTGGCAGCCTTTTAATCTTTGTCGTGTGTTGTAGTATTGAGAAAAGTAAATAAAATACTTTCATTTCACTTCATTTTTGAAGAAACTGCACTCCTAATCTAGCGATCTAGCAGTACTAATGTGATAATTTATATAATATAGAATATTCTCGCTACTCGACAGTAAGCCTGTCTCCGGCTTCCTCGTGCCTTCTCCGCCCCATCGACACTACCAGAGTTCAAAATTTCAACAATGTATATTGAACCCGGCTGCGGCGATGTAGCGAGGCAGGCAGCGCAGACGTACACCGCTCTCCTCAGCGCGAGCCGAGCCTCTGTCATCTGGCAACAGTGACATCCCTCTCTTCGTCGCCTGTGTGAATGCGGGAGCAAGGGAGGAGATTCCACCGGCCGGCAGTGCTAATATGGTGGTTAGAAGGAGGAGGTGACGCCAACGGCGTCCATGCATAATCCATGCATACAGCGCCCAGTGTTCTCTGGTACGACTTCTAGCGCCTTCAACATAGAATTTTGTAATTCTTAAATATTTTAATGTGTCCTAAAAGCATACAAAAAGCGCGGACATGTGAAATATTTCAGCCTGATTAAATCGTGCGCTTCAAAAAGGACGGTAAATAGCCCTTCTGTCGCACTGTTGCCAAATAAGCTTGTGTGAGTGATATGCTTTGCCATTTCGATGTAGAGTTGCGATACGATGGTATATACCACCAATCCCATGCCCTTCACGAGAAATAAGTAGTTGTCGAATGTTACCACTGCCGCCTGTCCATCATTCTCGATCCTTGTCTTTTTCAGGCTACATTCTCACATCGGGTCATAAACCAACAAGCCCGGCCATCTGACTTTTTTTTTGTTAAATATCTGCTCTCTCACAGAGGATAAAAAGGCTACGGCAGCTGTGCAAAGCATGATGGAACCAGAACAAAGCAACACTCTGAGTCCCGCCTGATTTTCTAAATGCTAATAGGGTCTTTGTGACATGCTGATTAACGCATTCAACTGCCTACATATCCTGAAACTTACTGCTTAAACAAGCTACACCGGCTGGTTAGCAATCAGCCATCGCGATTTGAACGGATAACACACATACTGAGCAGTATGCAACAACATATGTGTATTGCGTTACTAGCAGTTGATTTATACTTTAGTAAAAATTAAGAAAACATTCCTGGGGCCCATAACCTCAAATAACGCCGAGTGGCATAATGTGCATACATTTTTTTCGAACTAGCACAGTGCCTGTTGTCGAACGCCATGGAATCTCAGCGCTGGCACACGAGGACGAAGGGACGAGATACACACAGGGCACTTGTGTGTGTGTGTATCCTCCCTTTGTCCTCGTCTGCCAGCGCTGCGATTCCATGAGGGATTTATATTTATGAGCTAGTGCGCAAGACATTCATACTTCATAGCACTGCTCTTACCTCGAGTGCATATACGGAGAGATAGTTTGGGCAACTGCTCATGGCTGCATGTGGAAACGGGAAAAACTTAGCGAAATCTTCGAATTTAGAATCTGGAAATTGACATCGTGTCATGCCGTACTTATACATAGTGGCCTCCTAAATTCATCTTATCTGAATAAGTATTTGTGAAAATAACGCAGCAATAATGTAATACTGTTCAGTTGCTTTTCTGTGGCTGTTAAATTTCCCGAGAAGTAATGACAACTGTAATCGGTTATTTGTTTTCTGCAACGTGTAAATTACTGCAACATAAATTGGTAAGCAAATAGCCAAAAAATAATACATAGATGCATGAGGCTGCCAAATTGTATCAAATATACAAAAATGAGGAAGCGACAGATTCATGTAACACAATTTGGGTGCAGTACATTTTCTTTTTTCTATACTCGCTGTCTTTCAGCCAAAAGCTGCATGTCACGACAGCACCATTCTCCGAGTTTTCGCGCGCAATAGTTTCGGCCTTCTTTCAATCTTCACATTCGAAATCAGATGTCAGAATAGCGAGAACATATATAGAATTATTTTGTGATTGATAGAGATATTAAACTTCCTGCATATTTTTTATATATGCCTCGGGTAGGTGCTTCTACATGTTGCTTCATGACTGTGAATTGGATAAATTGCAAAACACAGAATAAAATATTGCTCCATTATTAGGGTCACAGAATATATTTATTCACATCATTGGTTGGCCCCGATAAATTGCGGAAGCCACAGCTGCGTAGTCATGAGCTAGTATGTGGTTATTCAATAGTCACAATAAAAATATACTTTGAAATTATTTCGCAATATTCATCATATCTAATAACGTACATGCGTAGTCTTCAGACAAGACATTGCTTTACTCTAGATGAATTCCAAAGCCTGAGCTGTAAGCGTATTTGAGAGTGCTATTAATGAAATGAAGTTTCCTATTCTATTCTACCTGTTCTACACGGTCGCACGGCTGTTACCTCAACAAAAGGAAGCTGCCCCACGCCCTCCCCTGCATCAATATATGCGTAAATAAAGGTTTTCTGTTACTGAAAAAAAGCAAAATTGGCTCGTTGGTCTAGGGGTATGATTCTCGCTTCGGGTGCGAGAGGTCCCGGGTTCAAATCCCGGACGAGCCCAATTCTTTTTTTGCATAGCATCGCGTCATATGTAAAGCGAACGAAGTTTATCATCTTGGCTGCACCTGAAATTCCTTATAATACAGCCGATGCTGAATGCGATCTAGAGAACATGGCTAACTATTCACCCGCCCCACATGCAATATATTTGCGCCCACAGTTAATCACACAAATGGTGCTGCGTTCACAGCTTGTTTTTTATTGTGAACAAGAAACCAGAGCGGGATCTGAAACGTCAATTAACGTTTTTGACATGCTAAGTCATTTACTTATAGTATTCGTTGTCCTCATTGGTCTCAGTGTACGTTTATATATATATGTTTTACTAGATTTTTTCTTGATGTTTCAACAACTTTGTCTGTGCTCATGTATTAATTTATGTACATCGCCCCCCCCCCCCCCCCCTTCCCTCCCTTATGTGATACCCTGTAAAGGGTCCCTAAATGTTCAATAAATGATAATGATGACGAATATCTTCCGCTAAGTAAGCTATTGATCAACTAGTAACCAGCTGCAGCGGACAAATCCATAGATGTGAATTGTCGTACACAAGGCAGTCAGGCCTAAGGTAATGATTACGCTGGTCTTTCTAGGTATAAGCGAGCGATATGGAGGGTGAAATATTCCAATTGAAAGTAAAGGTAGGAACGACACGATCGGATGCGTTTGCAAGTACTGGCTAGTCGGGTCCAAACCGTAAAAAAAAAAAAGAAAAACACACACGGGCTCGTCCGGGATTTGAACCCGGGACCTCTCGCACCCTAAGCGAGAATCATACCCCTAGACCAACGAGCCAGGTTGGAAGGAGACGAGCTGCAGCTGGAAATTCAGGGGTCTGGTTTCCACAGTACACAGAAGTGGACGATAAGCAGACCTTCGCTGGAATTAACGTGCGCGTTCCCTCTGAGTGCTTGGGAAAGACATTGGTGCTACTAAGTGCGCTTATCTTTTGATAGAATTTATATAATTGCTTGCTGTCGGGTTTCATGCTGACTGTTCGGAGAGTGGGGTGACAACTGTGTGAGAGTTATCTATGAGGTTAAATGTCGGGCGTTGATTTCATTTATTAAAACAATTGAATCATAAGTCTTACCAGAAGCAAAAGCCATCGCCGAACGTTGTCAGCAGAAGGCGTCGCAAGAAGTCGCGGTCCCGAAAGCTGACGGAATTAAAAAAGATGTACATCATTTTATCAGTCACATATCGCCCTTTCTAATAAAATCCCCTCAAAAAGCGCTACAAACAGTCATATGACATTGTAAAGAGTCATGTAATGATGCTAGTAACTTAATGCTACGATATGTCATGAAGAAAAATGAAGGTGGTAAATGAGGGTCACGTGAGTTATATGCAACTTTGTACTAATCATGTGATGTCACGGCTAAGACATGATAAGTAGTGCCACGTAATTCAGGACGACTTGCAATGAAGTGACGATATCTCACCCGAGTCATACAGCGAATAACTGTCACGTGATTCATCCTGACTAGCAAGAAGTGGTTTCGTCCCATTGAAGTCTGAAGGGTGACTTGTAAAAAGAGATAACACCCCGTCGGAATCACGGGACGGAGTGTCTCCTGACTGAGAATGAGTTGCAAAAATCACACGACACTGACATTTCTCGAACGTGTTTGTTGGGTGACAAGTTATTATTTTGGCTGAGGTAAAGGAAGGATGACTGCGACAATGTTGTCTAGCTTCTTGTTAAGCTTTTTGTCGAGTTTAGTTATGTTAAATCTGCAAGTCACATGTAGCAGATGATTAGGGGAAGCCTTCTGATTAATTAACTTGAACCTCCAAGGAAATAACACGGAGAGGCGCAACAGAGAAAAGAGACATTATTTTATTTCCAGTCCTCTAAAATGCAGACATTTGCTCTTTCGACGGCTACAAAGAGGTTCTGAGAGTTCGCGATGTGCTCTATATAATGCCTCTTGTTTAGAGTTTTGTTGACTTGCCGTATTCCATTGCACATAGTGTTGATTTGATGTTCATTTCTGAATTACTTATAAATAGTTCACATACATAGGATATTGTTTCAGCGTAACAATTACAATGCTAAAAAAAGGTATCGTTGGTCCAGGAGTATCATTCTCGCTTCGGGTACGAGAGGTCGCGGGTTGAAATACCGGACGAGCCCCGTTGTGTTCCCCTTTTCTCGCATTGTCCGTCATTCTCAGAGAATTTCATTTTCAGCCTCCCGAAGTCATGATCATCCTACCGTCCACCTTTTCTTTCCTTGCCGTTAGTGTCATCATTTTTATTTTAATGATGCCGAAGTATCCTAGAGAAAATATACAACCCTAAAGAGGTACGATAGAAACCGCTGGATCGTCCAGAATTAATTATATGTTTTCTAGGGATTCCTCAGACAAATTAAAAAAAAAAATCTTTTAAAATTAGGCGGCCTTGCGCAGAAAAGACAACAAATAGGTTTGATTTGCGTGGTTCAACTTTCCAAAGCGACTTAGGCTATGAGAGACGCCAAAGTGGAGACATCAGAAATTTCGACCAACTGTGGTTTTTCAACTTGCACTTACACATCGCAGGACACGATCGCCTGGCATTTCATCCCCACACAAATATGTGATCATAAGTGAATAGTCAACTAATATTATGAGTTGTTTTTTAGTGCATATATGGAACCTTACGATGTGTGTAACGGGCTTAGAAGCTATTAAGTATTATTATCCAGATCAGGTTTTAAAATTTCGATAGCACAACCGCAGTTCTTGTTGTAGCTCGAGCAAATCTGGGTCTTTTGCACAGTTCAGTACTGAAATATACGGAACATTTTCGGCGCCGTAGATGTGAACCCATTCTTGGCACGCTTATGACATCTTTCGTCCCACCTGTGCGGCTCTGCTTCCGGTTCTTTACTGTTCCAGATGGGGCATAGCACAGATGACCACGCGTCACCACCTTTTAAGCGGCGGGCTTTTCTCGAACGCTTTGTACCTGCCGTTTCTCTCTTAAGCAAGCAGTTACGAGTAGTGCCCGTGTTCGCCGTCTTCCGTGGTTTTCTTGATATAGGTTGTTTAGGTTTTGTTTAGGAGGTCTAAACCCCCAAAGCGGCTCACGCTATGAAAGTCCACCGGAAATTTCGGCCACCTGTGGTTCTGTAACGTGCGCTGACACTGCACAGCACACGGGCGCAGTGTTTTTTTGCAGTAATCTAAAAGCAGCCACCGAAGCCGAGAATCAATCATGTGTCTTTGGGTCAGCAGTCAAGAGCTCAAACTACTGAGCCACCGCGGCTGGCTTTTGCGCTAAATTAACCATAAGCGCAACTGTAAGGTACCGTTACAACAATTTACCTACCTGATGTAGCCCGTTGTTTGATTGTATGTGGCTTTGCCATGTTGCTGCTTTGAGGGCACATAGTAGATGAAACTTGTGTAACTGACAATGCCAAAACCATCATTTCAGTCTCGGAACCCGTACGGACCCTTTGATGGATTCCAGGCGCAGTTGTGTAGAGAAATTCCTTCGGTCACCGATTGCAACGAAGCGATTTCAATGCATGGCTCCTTATTTTCTAAAGCAACACTTGTTTCTATTCGATTCCTGATGAGATGAGTGTGGTGCTCCTTCAGTCGCCTCATTGGATTCTTGGCTTCTCGAATGTGTTGAGCGCCGGCATGAGAAAATGTACAGAGGAGGCTAAAAAGCACCGCAATGGTCTCGGCGAGAATCGAACAGATTCAAGTTCTCTTTCAACATAAGCTCAAACAAAGCATAATCACAGTCATGACGTTGAAATCTTTCACTAGAGGAAATGTATCGTTGTGGCATACCTGAAATATTTTATAACAAAGCCGATGCCAAATTTGATCAAAATAACAAAAAGCACTTACCCGGCCCATGTGCGATAGAATCGCAGCCACAGTTAAGAACAGATAAGGTGTCTTTCAAGGACAATTTTTACTGTGAACAAGAAACACGAGGAGGTTCTGTAATGTCAAGTAACGTTTTTGACATGGTAAGTAATCAAAACTTCACACTAATAAGTGACTGACCAACTAGTGATCAGCCGCAGCGGACAAATACCTAGATGTGAATTGCCGTACTTATTTTTTCTTTATTGCCTAATTTATTATCAGACATAAGGTCGGGACGGCTAAGGTAAAATATAGCTAGGAACTAAGTGATTGGAAGCGTCGGAAGTTGGTTGGTCGGGCAAAAGCGGTCATGAAAAAAAAAACAACGGGCTCGTCCGGGATTTGAACCTGGGACCTCTCGCAGCCTAAGCGAGAATCACACCCCTAGACCAACGAGCCATGAAAGTTTTTCTCTTTATTGCCTATTTTATTATCAGATTTTACACATGAAGAAAAAAGCTCCCCCCCCGCACACACGCGCGCACACGCACGCGCGCGCACACGCACACACACACACACACACACACACGCACACGCGCACACACACACGCACACACACGCACACACGCACGCACACACACACAACACACACACACACACACACACACACACACACACACACACACACACACACACACACACACACACACACACACACACACACACACACACACACACACACACACACACACACACACACACACACACACACACACACACACACACACACACACACACACACACACACACACACACACACACACACACACACACACACACACACACACACACACACACAGATTACGCGACAAATACACAACATGGGTTGAAACTGATTTGTAATGGATTTGTCACGAGCATTATCAGGACTGACATCTGCCGAACAGTTTTATAGTTCGTCGTTAACAGCCTCTGGTATTCTTCGGCGTCGTTGCCGGATCGACACTTCACTTAGCGAACACTTTACTCTCTTCATGATCTGCTGTCACGACCATTATCAGGACTGACATCTGCCGAACAGTTTTCTAGTGGTCGTTAACAGCCTCTGCTATTCTTCGGCGTCGTTGCCGGATCGACACTTCGCTTAGCGAACACTTCACTCTCTTCATGATACAATGATACACTTTACCAAACTATCACGAAGGGCATGGGAAACACATGCATATATGCACTACTGGCTTTGTGCCAGGCAACACGTGTCACAGCTCAACAACGTAGATTAGAAATCACTCACCACTGATGTTATCCTCTGTGCAGGCCTCCGTCATTTCAGCTGAATTCTTATGAAGACGCAATGCAACACAGCAGCAAGAACACGGCGACCACAAGAAAACTATGCTAGAATAAGGGAAACACACGTGAGCCATGGAGGAAGGAAAATGCTGCACGCACGTAGGGTCCCTAGAAATATTGCTAGTCTGTCGTCCGCCGGCCGCGGCGGGGGCTGCCGCTGAATGATCGCTGCGGTGGCGCTGCGGTGAAGCGGAGTGCCACTGCCGGCGGAGCAGACGACGCGCGCGCCCGTGCGCTTCGAAATGCATTCGCTGCATATGCTCATTGTCAGCTGCCTTGTACATGCAATGCCGCTCTTTAGTCTTTGATTTCAGTTTAGTCGTAATATTGAATTCGCAGCCGAGTTGTTGGCATAACCAAGGATACGATCTTTTTTTTCGTGAACGAAGTTTCGCGCGCATGCCCCTGAGCCGATGTAGAAACGAAGCTGCTTTTTATACCCTATTATCCTGCTGAAGCTACCGCCGTGCTGTATATTGTAATGAAGACTTCTGAGGATTTTGTGCAAACGATTGCGCTTGCATGGAGGACTGTACTAGACGCACATTCTAGGCTCCAAGGACCATGTGTGCAAGCAATAGAGCGCTGTCGCCGGCGTTTTCATTCACGCTATAGTTTCATCTTAACTTCTTCGGACGTTTAGCTAAGTTATAACATGTATGTGTTATAACTTAGCTACGGACAGCGCTTGTCCGTTATTCACCTCTCTGTTTGTCCCAAGTAGCCGCGCTGTTTTTTGATCTTGCAATGCACCAACTAGCTCAGATTTCCGTTCTTCTGTACAACTAGAAACTTTCGGATGCATGCACAATTAAAGCACGCAAGATGGGAACCCGAGCCCTTCAAATCGCACCGCGCTTCAGGCAAACTGCTGATAGGCATTCTTTGGTGCTTAGGAAGCCTAGTAGCCACTCATCAGAGTATGCCATCACTTTTGTTGACTTGTGTTTTGTAACCTCTGAAACATATTTTAACAGTCAGCTGTTAGTTGAGAGGAAGGGCACTAACATTTCTTTCAAACTCTGTCCTTGAAAGGTGTTCCTTTTCATTTTTCATTTCACCTAGAGCTTTTACCAGCTTTGCCACCTTGTCCTTCGTACGACAAACTGCTCGAGACTTAGAAGTCTGTTTCTTAATTTTTGTTCTTCTTCTTGACAGGGCGTTCTGAGTTAATTTCCCAAGTATTTGCAGGCTATATGCAAGCTGCATCAAAAATATTGGTACAGTTCGTCGCAAATTAAGTAACGCCCATTGTAGGAGGGAAAGGTCTTGGTAATAGGCTTCAATCCGCTGCCAGGACACAAGCTGAGTTTCGCAATGTCCTGCAGAAAATTAATTATCTCTTCTGTCGACTTTACAGCTATCTCCTTGACTTTGTTTCCTCGAATGCACACAGCAGCATTCATGGCAGCTTCACCTGTATCACTACGATGGAACAGAACTCGCCGATTTGCGTAGATTGCCTCCGGAGATTCGTCCTCGCTTGAGTGGCACTATGCGAATGTTAATTGCTCAACATCAGAAATATCGACATTTGTCCCCAGTGGCGGTGGCATGCAGCTTTCTGCACTCCTGTGGCAGGCTCGCGTCACACGATCCACCACCGCTGTATTCTTCAACTGGCTCCACTGATGCTTCAGGATCAGTGCGCTTTTTTTCTTTCTCTGCAGGTCTCCCTGCTGACTGTTTTTGCTCGTACAAGTGATCCTTTCTCTTGAGAGGCAGGGGTTTCAACAAGTATTTTGGAGTGTCAGGAAACAGCATTGAGATGGTATTCTTCGCGAGTTGCGTAACATCCCGGGGAATCACAATTACCTTTACCTGTCTTAAAACTTCGCTCAATAAAGCAGGGTTTGAGGTGTCGCTCACAAACGTCGACACTATAGCTTGTTCGTGTTACAGTAATGTGAGGGCAACCCCGATCCGGATCCTCCGATATTTATATATACCGATATTTATATCAACGTCCAGGATTTCCTGTCTGCAACTCACAATAATGAGGAAGATATTCACCCCTTGTGGGTTTGCCCGCCACTGAAGCCGACAATATCGGCAGGGCCTTATCATCGTTCTCTCTTGAACTTCATTAGAACACAGCCAACCTATTTTCTTCCATTTATTACGCCTTTTAATTTTCGTTTTACATATTCCTTTATGCCCTAGCTGAGGCAATAAACAATGTTATTGGCTTTGCCGTCGCGCTTGATGTTGCGCTCCCACTCTTGCCTCTTCCCTGCGTCTTTCGGTGTCCTGAAGAGAGAGCATTTCACCTTGCACGAGCGCTACCCGCTGTTGCACCCGGGCAAGAAACACGTGCTATCACGCTTACCCCGTTTTCTGGACATGACGCGATCACACATCCACAAAAAAGGCACACTTGCACACATGCTATGCCCCGCCGGGGTGGTGCAGTGGTAAGACGCCCGACTACTGTGCCGGAGTTCCCGGGTTCGAACCCGACCGCGGCGGCTGCGTTTCGATGGAGGCGAAACGAAGTGGTGTCCGTGTGCTGTGCGATGTCAGCGCACGTTAAAGATCCCCAGGTGGTCGAAATTACTCCGTAGCCCTCCACTACGGCTCCTCTTTCTCTCTTTCCACTTTCATTCCCAACTTCCTCCCTTCCCTTACGGCGCGGTTCGGGTGTCCACAGAGCAAGTGTGACAGTTACTGCGCCTTTCCCTTCCTGTGAAACAATTTAACTTTTAACACATGCTAGCTAATTTGCGCGCATTCCGGCTCGCGAGCAAGAAGAAGTGCACGTGGTGCACGAGCCTTGCCACGGCACCAACGGCTCAGCGCGGCGCAGACTCGCAGTACGGCACAACGGCCACAGCCCCACGTACACAATGCGACCACGCTCCGAATGCGTGCAGCGCCCCCTGCGCTTTCATCCGGGAAGCGGCTAACCGGTTACATAGGGAACCCCGCTCGGACGGCAGACTAGCAAATACTTCTAGGGACTCTAATGCACGTGAAGAATTTGCCGCGATCGCCGCTTACACGCGGTTTGGCAGGAATGGCTCTCGGCGCGGCCACGATTTCGACTTGATTTGGATTCGCGACGATCTTCATGACCATTAGGCTGCGGGGCATTAGTGAAAACAGAACTAAATTTCTTCAGCAGTTATAATTTTAGTCCGCATGTTTAATTGAAAGATAATGCAATCTCAGCAGTCTAAATATATTGCATATTATATATATATATATATATATATATCTCATTGTAACAAAAATCAGTACACTTGTACTGTTCATCGCATGCACATGACATGCAAGGTTCCATTCAATCTAAAAAATAAATAAACATTGTCATGCGGGGAAGTGACAAGGTCAATGGAGTGATATAATACCGGCTTTTCTGTTTGGGCTGCAGAAATAGTCGGAAAGAACGACAGTTAGCCCATGAAGTAAATGTTATAGCAATGTCATCGTATGTGGTTCAACATTTATACATCATTTGACAATATTGCTGCAATGTGGAAAGAACACTTTAGAGCAACATTGCCAGCATGTTACTTGTTAACATGCAGCAACGTTATCGAATGTTGAAAGTTTTTGCATTATGTTGGATAAATGTAGTCCAAAGTTATCGCAACATTGTACAACATTGGCAATGTTGCTGCAATGTTACAGAAACATATTGTGCTACTAGGGAAGTGGTTTCGTCCCATTGAAGTCAAGGGACAATAAGCGTAACGTGATTAAGAATAGCTTGCAAAATATATTCACGTCACGCGGAATTCACGTTATAGACAAGTGTCATATGATTGAGGCTGAGAAATAGTAATGACACCACGTCAAAGCAATATTAAAAGAGGTGTTACGGGATTAAGGGTGACTTGTAAAAAGTGATAACACCCCATCGGAATCACGGAACGGAGTGTCTCCTGACTGAGAATGAGTTGCAAAAATCACACGACACTGACATTTCTCGAACGTGTTTGTTGGGTGACAAGCTATTATTTTGGCTGAGGTAAAGGAAGGATGACTGCGACAATGTTGTCTAGCTTCTTGTTAAGCGTTTTGTCGAGTTTAGTTATGTTAAATCTGCAAGTCACATGTAGCAGATGATTAGGGGAAGCCTTCTGATTAATTAACTTGAACCTCCAAGGAAATAACACGGAGAGGCGCAACAGAGAAAAGAGACATTATTTTATTTCCAGTCCTCTAAAATGCAGACATTTGCTCTTTCGACGGCTACAAGGAGGTTCTGAGAGTTCGCGATGTGCTCTATATATTGCCTCTTGTTTAGAGTTTTGTTGACTTGCCGTATTCCATTGCACATAGTGTTGATTTGATGTTCATTTCTGAATTACTTATAAATAGTTCACATACATAGGATATTGTTTCAGCGTAACAATTACAATGCTAAAAAAAGGTCTCGTTGGTCCAGGAGTATCATTCTCGCTTCGGGTACGCGAGGTCGCGGGTTGAAATACCGGACGAGCCCCGTTGTGTTCCCCTTTTCTCGCATTGTCCGTCATTCTCAGAGAATTTCATTTTCAGCCTCCCGAAGTCATGATCATCCTACCGTCCACCTTTTCTTTCCTTGCCGTTAGTGTCATCATTTTTATTTTAATGATGCCGAAGTATCCTAGAGAAAATATACAACCCTAAAGAGGTACGATAGAAACCGCTGGATCGTCCAGAATTGATTATATGTTTTCTAGGGAAAAAATCTTTTAAAATTAGGCGGCCTTGCGCAGAAAAGACAACAAATAGGTTTGATTTGCGTGGTTCAACTTTCCAAAGCGACTTAGGCTATGAGAGACGCCAAAGTGGAGACATCAGAAATTTCGACCAACTGTGGTTTTTCAACTTGCACTTACACATCGCAAGACACGATCGCCTGGCATTTCATCCCCACACAAATATGTGATCATAAGTGAATAGTCAACTAATATTATGAGTTGTTTTTTAGTGCATATATGGAACCTTACGATGTGTGTAACGGGCTTAGAAGCTATTAAGTATTATTATCCAGATCAGGTTTTAAAATTTCGATAGCACAACCGCAGTTCTTGTTGTAGCTCGAGCAAATCTGGGTCTTTTGCACAGTTCAGTACTGAAATATACGGAACATTTTCGGCGCCGTAGATGTGAACCCATTCTTGGCACGCTTATGACATCTTTCGTCCCACCTGTGCGGCTCTGCTTCTGGTTCTTTACTGTTCCACATGGGGCATAGCACAGATGACCACGCGTCACCACCTTTTAAGCGGCGGGCTTTTCTCGAACGCTTTGTACCTGCCGTTTCTCTCTTAAGCAAGCAGTTACGAGTAGTGCCCGTGTTCGCCGTCTTCCGTGGTTTTCTTGATATAGGTTGTTTAGGTTTTGTTTAGGAGGTCTAAACCCCCAAAGCGGCTCACGCTATGAAAGTCCACCGGAAATTTCGGCCACCTGTGGTTCTGTAACGTGCGCTGACACTGCACAGCACACGGGCGCAGTGTTTTTTTGCAGTAATCTAAAAGCAGCCACCGAAGCCGAGAATCAATCATGTGTCTTTGGGTCAGCAGTCAAGAGCTCAAACTACTGAGCCACCGCGGCTGGCTTTTGCGCTAAATTAACCATAAGCGCAACTGTAAGGTACCGTTACAACAATTTACCTACCTGATGTAGCCCGTTGTTTGATTGTGTGTGGCTTTGCCATGTTGCTGCTTTGAGGGCACATAGTAGCTGAAACTTGTGTAACTGACAATGCCAAAACCATCATTTCAGTCTCGGAACCCGTACGGACCCTTTGATGGATTCCAGGCGCAGTTGTGTAGAGAAATTCCTTCGGTCACCGATTGCAACGAAGCGATTTCAATGCATGGCTCCTTATTTTCTAAAGCAACACTTGTTTCTATTCGATTCCTGCTGAGATGAGTGTGGTGCTCCTTCAGTCGCCTCATTGGATTCTTGGCTTCTCGAATATGTTGAGCGCCGGCATGAGAAAATGTACAGAGGAGGCTAAAAAGCACCGCAATGGTCTCGGCAAGAATCGAACAGATTCAAGTTCTCTTTCAACATAAGCTCAAACAAAGCATAATCACAGTCATGACGTTGAAATCTTTCGCTAGAGGAAATGTATCGTTGTGGCATACCTGAAATATTTTATAACAAAGCCGATGCCAAATTTGATCAAAATAACAAAAAGCACTTACCCGGCCCATGTGCGATAGAATCGCAGCCACAGTTAAGAACAGATAAGGTGTCTTTCAAGGACAATTTTTACTGTGAACAAGAAACACGAGGAGGTTCTGTAATGTCAAGTAACGTTTTTGACATGGTAAGTAATCAAAACTTCACACTAATAAGTGACTGACCAACTAGTGATCAGCCGCAGCGGACAAATACCTAGATGTGAATTGCCGTACTTTTTTTTTCTTTATTGCCTAATTTATTATCAGACATAAGGTCGGGACGGCTAAGGTAAAATATAGCTAGGAACTAAGTGATTGGAAGCGTCGGAAGTTGGTTGGTCGGGCAAAAGCGGTCATGAAAAAAAAACAACGGGTTCGTCCGGGATTTGAACCTGGGACCTCTCGCAGCCTAAGCGAGAATCACACCCCTAGACCAACGAGCCATGAGAGTTTTTCTCTTTATTGCCTATTTTATTATCAGATTTTACACATGAAGAAAAAGCTCCCCCCCCACACACACGCGCACACACACACACACACACAGACACACACACGCACGCACACGCGCGCACACACACGCACGCACACACACACACACACACACACACACACACACACACACACACACACACACACACACACACACACACACACACACACACACACACACACACACACACGCACACGCACACGCACACACACACACACACACACACACACACACACACACAGATTACGCGACAAATACACAACATGGGTTGAAACTGATTTGTAATGGATCACGCAACGAGCCCTGAAGGTGAGCAATGGGCTGCTGTTTAAAATATAGAGGCTGATGTCGATAGGAACGAGAATCGGACTATAAGTAGACACTTGGTTGAGTTAAACTTCGTGTGCCACTCTGAGTGCATGGCAAATAAAATTATTGCTAGAAAGAGTATTTATATTTTAATCCGGGTTCTCTTAACGCCCTCTGTCTAGTGTTCATGCGGACTGTTCGTGGGGATGAAAACTGCGCGAGAGTTAACTATGATGTTAAAGGCCAAGTGGTCATTTCATTTGTTAAAGCCATAAATAGCCTCATAAGTCTTACGAGTAGCAAAAGCCGTCACCGAAGCTGTCCGTAGAATGTGTCGCAAAATTTCGCGGTCCCAAAAGGTCACTGGATTAAAAAATGTGCACATCGTTTCATCACTCATATAATCACTCTTATATAAATATAATGCCAAGTAAATAGCGCAACTGTTAGTCACATGACGTTGTAACAAGTAATGTGATTATCACTAGTCCCTTGATGCCACGATATGTGGACTTGTCTTCGTCCGAATTAATCGAAAGTTGAATGGTCGAATCGACATGCAAAAACGGCGAAAAACCGTTTTTATCACAGCAGTTTTATCAGCGGAACGCCTGCACGATGGTTGTCTACATTTGAGATGAATCCCAAGTGAGAACGACAGTTTTGCCTAGGTTCTTAAAGTGCTTTACCCTTGTCGAAACGTTGGCTTGGCTGGAGAACTGAGGCTGCCCCTCAACCATAGTTTTGTGTTCTTTCATACTGTGCAGCCATCTTCTTTCATTCTATCCCATTCCACAAAAGAAAATTGGCAATGAAAAATGTAGTTTTCGAATTTTGTTTTCAAATGTGTCCTATCCTCAAACCCACTGGTTGCATTATTTGAATGTATTGTTTTGGTTCCTCATACAACATTGTTTAGACGCTACGTTGGTGAAGACCGACTTGCACATCAGAGGATGAAGACAGTCAGCAGGGTCAAGGCGCGAAAACTCGCCGACATGCCGCGGAAGCGGGCGGTGGAACGGCTTGTGAGTACGTCTTGTGTAGGGTCCACGTGTACAGGCAAAGCCAAGGCCTGGCTCTGTGCTCAACTACAAACATGAGGATCCAGATTCGTGAGTCCAATTTTAAAAGTCCTTGCCAAACGTTTGAAGTTGCGGTTTTCAGTATGATTCAGGCAGCCACGTTAGTTGTGGTCCAGCACTGGAGATCCTGATTGCTGGAATGTAACAGTGGCTTAACTAAACCTATGTTGGCCGTGAAAAAACGTGTGTCACTTTTAGTCCTACTTGCAAAATGTGATATCTTTGAAGAATAAGGGAGGTCTAGTTTTTGGGATACTGACTTTGGGCCCATAGCTTCGTTTACAGAAGAAAATGTAGCGTAATAAAGGAAGATGCTAAAAAAAAACAAGAATCAGGTCTTTATCACCTCTTTTAATCTTATTTCTTGCACTGTTTTCTCACCGCAGCAGATAGGGTTAGAGAGGCTGCTTACAGGATAGGCATGTGGAGTTAGTATATTGAATGAATCGAGTAAAAATGCACTAATAATTAGTTAATTTGTCAGAGTTTGTGAAATAAGTAGAAAAATAAGTATGAAAGAGCGATTTAATTTGGGTATGGCCGTCTGAAATGTTTATGGTTTTGTGATTTGAAGAGCCTTGTACAAGTTGCTAAATCGTCATTGCAGTAATACGGAAAGTTGAGGTAGTTTGTACATGATTGCAAATTGCGAGTGCTGCGACGGAGAATAACAACGAGAGAGTAATGAAGCGCCTGTCCTTGTCATTACTCTCTCGTTGTGTTTCTCCGTCGCAGCACTCGTAATTTGCAATCACTCGTCATCTGTGTTGGTTCCCTTGAGATCGGCTCACAGTTCTCTGTTCATACTGTACCCGCTGTCAGCCTGTGTTTAACTTTATTGTCTTTGTTGTATGTTTATCTAGTTATTTTGTGAACATTGCTCTCGAATTAGTTTGAACCAATAACCTCGATATGTAATGGTTTTTTATTACCTTTTATATGCCAATGCGGTTTAACCACCCACCTTTTCCTCACGAACACTATCGAAAACAAGAACTACGTAAATAAAAAAGATTAGTGAAGGCCTTGTAATATTGCTGGACACACAAATAATGACAGTGTCCCGCTGCAAAATGGTACTTCACCTTGTGCTATCAATTTGCGAAGCAAACACAAAATCGAACACTTCTGTTTCGTATGTATTGGGGTGCTAAATACTTGCGATGTAGAGCAAGATCTTTCCATTTCCGTCATAGTCTCATGGCAGTGTTTGATTAGTGCTCAGTTTGTTTAAATGGCTTGTTGATGCCTGTATCACCTAGCCCCAAACCTACTGGTCATGCTACCTGAAATAACAATGTGTGTCTCACATTTAAAAAGTACTATCTTCATTGAATTTTAATGGTGGCCACTTTACGGATGAAAAACCAGCGATCGCAGTTTTTTGCTCAGGAGCACTCCAGGGATGCGCTGCCAGACAATTTCGAAACTTATACCCCCCAGAAAAGTCGTTTATGACATTATATTTATGAAATTGAAAGGCTGAGGAGAGTAGTTGTGAGTTGTAGAAATCCCCAATGGGGCCCCACTCAAAAATGGCATTGATTGGCCACATCTTGCTGTACGTTACTGAGACTACAACTTGAGGCATTGGGAACCCTGTACTAATTTATATAGCTGTTGTGCATTAGGGTGTGTACGCTTCACTAACGTGGTGGAAGCGGCCGCAGAGCGGGTTTGCAACAGCCCAGAACGGAGGCTGCCTCACATCCTTCTAGCCTAATGCCAATGTTTATATAGGCTTCCTGAAAAGTCGCAGTCTCGTTTTCTGTGGCGTATAATTGTCAAAATTTTCACGATACATTCGGCAAGCAGCGCAGATGGTGACTTTGTCGACACGGTGTTTGCTGCAGACTCAAGGTCACAGGACCTAACCACGGCCACACAAGCCATGGTGGTCAGTATAAACGAGCAGAATTAACCATGATGGTCGTGAATAAACCTCATATCCCATATGTAGCTTCGGCAAACAAGCCACATATTACTGCGAAGCATAAAAAATTAAACATTCTGTTTTTATAGGTTTACTGCTCAAACCTGTTCGTGGGCTTAATGCAAATGCCTGCCAGTATTTGACTGCCTAGCCACTTATGTTGGTTTTTGCGAAAAGCCTTCTTTTTGTAAGCTTTCACTGCCTTTAGCTGGCCTGCATAGATTAGTGAATGTTCTCATAATGTGTGCATAATTTCCTTTTTTTTGCATAACACTTTCCCCAGCCTACGTCAAATAGCATCATTTGCCCAGAACACTAAACAGACATATGCCCTTGTTGCAACGACCAGTCCACCGCCTACCACGTCACTTGAGGGTGCACGGACCCCAAACCTGCAGACAAACACACACCATTCGAAGGCGCAGTGGGAGGCCACTCTGCTATGCTCTGACCTAGCGATCCAGCGTAGGCTGCTAACTCAGGCAAGAGCGGCAGCCCAGGCCACTGGTGTCTTGAAATGAAGACTCCACTCACTGCGCCCCCCACCTTTTTCTCTTTTTTTTTCTTTTTGAAATAAAGTTTCTCTCTCTCAGTTTTGCTGTATGCTGTATGCTGTCTACAAATGCATCATGCTTTATGATATTTATTTAAGGATGTTGTTTGGATGCTTTTCAACATAAAGGTTGTTTGTGTATTACTGTAGCTGCATATTGCCACAGCTTACATAGTTTACAAGAAATGAGTAAAAGAATCAAATTATAATTGCTCACGGTGTACAGCACTATCACATGTTAAGCTGTGTGCACCTGATTTGAAGTTCATGCATGTACACATGGGTAAAATGTGTTGCTACGGTTATGGAGGTGAGAGCGCTGCAGTGTCATTAAATGACGTTTTCCTGCTGCTGTAGCCCATCATCTTTGGTGGTTTTACCTAAATCTTGTGCATCTGTATTAGATAAGAGATTCTACAAAGTAGTATATAGGTTGTTCTGAAATTTTATTTAGAGAAACCATACAGCAATTCAATGACCACTGATAGGTATGGCTTTCCACGTGTGGACGTGCAGAATCATGTATGTTAAGCATGGCTTACTGCAGTGCTATGACAAACAGGGATAGAGGCCTTATCACATTTTTGTTTTTATTCACTGCCTTGCTCAACCTTGCTTTTTAGAGGTGTAACATTGGATAGTGTGTGTGTGCAGTGTCGAAATATTAACTAGAATAAGAAACTACGATGTCGCTAAAAATAATTGCATCATTGTTGATAACGGCAATTTAAATGTAAATTGGTTTATAGGAAAAGAAAGGTAGAGTAGCTGTCGCGCACGTCCATGGACACCTGAACTGTGCACCAATAAGTGAATCTGCTCCCGACCAACTATGTGCTACATACTGTACTAAAATACTTTTTTAAAATCGTTTCCCTCTTCATCGGATGTTATCCAATGTCCCAATTCCCAACTGTGCAATAATGTTGTGATGGATCCCACCCACCATGTTAGACTTTCAAGGCATCATACCAATCATCTATTTGAAACATATCTTCCAGTGGAAGTGATAGTAAAAATGGCAGTTTTTATACAGAATGCTAAAGAGTATATATTTGTCATGATATGAATACTCTCACAGTTGTATCATCATAATGTAATAACTGAAGTATATAAAACCGGAGATAATCAGAATACATCTAATCATTGACGTGTATTTTTGAGATCGTGGCATGCACAATAATGGTACCGTTAGGCAGGAGTTCAGCCAATGGTAGCCGTCAAGGCCGGAGTGGTGGTAGCTCGTAGCCTGCTTATCTGCAAAGCACTTCGTCTTTATTTCTCTCAGTCACCGCTTTGCATAACTTGTTCACTACTATCTGGCCCCCACAGAAAAGAGGAGCTACACTGGCGACCCAAACAGACAAAATTACAGCGGCATCATAATCGGGCTTGAAACGGTCGACATGGACTATCTCATGTCCACGGCGGCGAAGGTCGGTGGAGTTGGCTAGCAGTTCAACAAGGTGATTTCCGGAAGTCTGTTGTATGCAGGATAGGGTCCGTGGTACTTGGCGATGAGGTTGCTGGACAGGCCTGGTGGAGTGCAATGGACATAAAGCCAAACATGTACACCGGAAAGGAATGTGTGGGCAGAGTGAGTGCTGCAGTAGGTTGTCTTCTGGGCTTGCTTTTCCTAAGTCAGCGAACGAGCCAGTTGGCGGCATTCTTCAGTGTGTTTGGCAGCTCCTCAAAGTGAGGTATACTCTCATATCTGGGCAGTAGGGGAGGAGGGTGTCGAGTGATGGCGAAGGTTCTCGGCCATACCACAGAACAAATGGTGAGAAACTGGTAGTTGTTGAACAGCCGTGTTGTAGGCATGTTGCAAATCGGAGAACCTTGTCCCGGTCGAAGGCGATATACTAGGGTGGCATGTCGTCCATTGTTCAAACGAAGTGCTCTGTGAGGCCATTGGGTAGAGGGTGGTAAGCGCTGGCTCTCCAGTGGACGGCTTAATCCGTGTAGGGCATGGTGTAGGGGCTCTTCAGGAACCTCAGATGAGAATGATTTGCCTGGATCATTTAGGAAACTCGCCTGGCTTACCGCCTTCCTGTCAAGTGAAAATATCGCAACAAGAGAAGCAAGCGGAAACCCTTGCACCGCAGAAGCTTTGAGCTATGTCGCGATTCAAACGAGGCCATGTCGAGGTAGGAGTGCGTCACAATCGAGACGTGTGATTGGCGACAGCGTGGCGTGAATTTTGAAACTGACGCATAAACTTCAGCGCCGGTGTTATCAAAGCGGAGATGCAAAACTTTAAACGAACTATAGCCCACAAGCGGCCTTTCGCGGCGAGGAGACGGGGACGAAAGGCGAGTCGACGCCGGTTAAGAACTCGGAAGTTCTCACTTGAGGACGACGCGAGAAAATGCTGTGCAGTCTAGACGCTTATTGCACTATACAGCCGCATTCGCCTTTTCAGAAATGTTGCATATGTTTGTGATTGGGGTGTCCGGCCCGGCCCGCCCGAGACAAAAATACTTTGGCCCAGGCCCGGCCCAAATACGGCCCATGGTTCAGGTCGGCCCGAACCCGTGCACAGTATTACGGCAGAGGTCCGCACAGATTGATGCCGACTCGATCAAACGGTCGGTTGGGCTCGGGAGAGGCTGTAGTGT
Organism: Amblyomma maculatum; assembly: GCF_055883805.1. NCBI lineage: Eukaryota > Metazoa > Arthropoda > Arachnida > Ixodida > Ixodidae > Amblyomma > Amblyomma maculatum. The sequence continues at coordinate 100,175,637 of NC_139353.1, forward strand.
AGGAGGCGGTTTTGAGCGAGGAGGTTTGCGACGCTGGCAGTCGGCACACGAGCGCACATGCCTATTGACGAACTTATAAATACCTGGAACGTAAAATCGTCGCAACCGTACATAACCCTTGAATACACCCGGATAGTCACATTGGGAATTATGGTAATATGTGCAGATAGCACTACGTTCCTGGCGAGGTACGACGAGCAGTCATTTACGGAAATCTGGCATTTAGTTGCGTCGGTAGAGGAGATGGTCAAGAACAGAATGCTGCGCTTAAAAACGAAGGGCGCAAGTGAGGGGTCGACGAGAGTGAAGAGTTCTTGAGAATATCGATGAGTAATGCAAGCCACGACTCTTATCGCTGGTCTGATGGCATGTCGTCGACGGACAAGGAAGACAAGACGGAGCTGGATGGAGGCACGTGGCAGCAGAACGTCGGGTGTACTGGCGAGCGGGATAAAGCGAAGTGGCTTAAGCGCCTGCGTCGGAGTGCTTGTGCCCTGTGCGATGGACGCCTCGGATATAATACTCTTGTAGTCGAAGCCACAAGCATGCGAGACGGCCGTTTGGGTTTTTCAATGATGACGGCCAGCACAAAGCGTGGTGATCCGTGACATCGAATGGGTGCCCGTACAAGCATGGTCGAAATGTCTGAAGTGTGAATACAATTTCCTTTCTTCATTACGCCAGGTAGTCAGCTGTCGAGTATGCACGGTTTTCAACTTCAGGGATATTTAGTGGTCGAACTTCTGTTAAGCCTGATGGTCGCCATGGGACTTTGGGGCATAGTCACGTAGGAGGCCAAGTGGCCCGTGACCGCTTTCACCGGCAAGGTCACGTGACCTAGTGGTCGCCATGTGACTTTGGGGCAGTCATATAGGCCACCAAGTGGCCCGTGACCACTGTTAAGGTCACGGTCACGTGAGCGCGGTTTTCACATTGAGGGAAATTTAGAGGTCGAACTTATGTTTTAAGCTTAGTTTTCGCCATGTGACTTTGGGACATAGTCGCTTAGGCCAAGTGGCCCACTACCGCTGTAAGGTCAAGGTCCGTCACATAGCGGTCGCCATGCGACTTTGAGGCATAGTCGCTTAGGCCACCAAGTAACCCGTGACCACTTTCAATTTACAGGTTGCAGGAACACGATTTTCATCTTTAGGGAGTTTAGCGGTAAAACATCTGTGTTAGGCCTAATTGTCGCCATGCTACCGAGGCATATCTAGTCTGAAGACTACGCATGTACGTTATTCGATGTGATCAACATCGCGAAAAAAATTCCAAGTGCATTTTATTGTGACTTCTGAATAATTAAAAACTGCCTCATGAGTTCGCAGTTGTTGCCTTCATAATTTAATGGAGCCAAGCAATGATGCGAAGAAATATATGCTGTGATCCTAGTAATGTAGCAATATTTTATTCTACGTTTTGCTATTTATCCATTTCACAGTCTTGAAGCGAACTGTACACGCACCTGCCTGTGCCATATTTAAAAAATACGCTGGAAGTTTATATTTCTATCAATCCTAAAATAATTCCATATATGTTATCAATATCCTGCCAACCGATTCTGAATGTAAAGATTGAAAGAAGGCCGCAACTATCGCGCGCGAAAACTCGGAGAACGGTGCTGTCGTACCGTACACCTTTTGGTTGAAAGAAAGCGTATAGTCAAGAAAAAAATTAAAAATTATCACTTGGACTGTACTTACTGTAGGACGAACGGCTCTCCCATATTCCTCTAATTAACTGGGTCCTGTGCTAACAGCATCAAGGTGACCCCTGTGTACTTTTAACCTCATCCCCTCACCTAACTTTCTGCCGCCCTTGCTACGCTTTCTTTCCTTTAAAATTTGATTTGTTACCCTAACCGAGCAATGGTTATTCTCTCTTCGCACTATATTACCTGTGCATGCCCAATTCTTTTTCTTGATTTCATTTAGAATGTTATTACCTCCTGGTATCTCTCTGACCTACATTGTATGGTTTCTGTCTATTAGCGTTACACCTACCATTTTCTTTTCCACAGCCCTGTTCCTACCTACCTGTGGACCTGTGTTCCTACCTGTTCTACACGGTTTCACGGCTGTTACCTCAACAAAGGGAGGCTGCCTCACGGTCTCCTCTGCATCGGCTCGTTGGTCTAGGGCGGCGGAGAGTGGCGCGGGTAGCGTTTCAGGATGCTCTCCGCTACAAAGGTTCAATCGGCCTCAGGCCGAGGTACTGCTTAGGTTAATGCCAGAAGTAATGATTACCGTGTTGTCCTTCCCCGTTTCCCGACTAGGTAAGCTTGTCGTCGATTCTGTTTTTCTGCATGCTGACCTTGTCGGTCGCTCCTACCGTGCCCAAGACTTCAGACACGCCCTTCGGAACGTGGTGGATTTGGAAGAAGTAAGCTCTATCGGACAATTTCAAATGTCGCATGTCCGGATGGTTACATGTAAATCGGCGCACTCTAAAGCAAAACTAGTCTCATGTGGAGATTTATTGGTTAAGAACCGTCGCTGTGTTGTTGTGGATCCAGAACCGAAGGACATAAAGGCGAAACTTCTCTGGCTGCCTGAACGCTTGGATGACTCCTTTGTTTGTGAAGCTCTACAAGCTTATGGCAAAGTCACCTCGATTTCGAGGGAAAACTGGAAAGTTGCCGATATGGAACAGATGAAGACGCTCAGCCGAGATGTGACTTTGACTCTTGCCGAAGGGGTTAGCGTTGGTGACGTTTCACATCAGATAACTGTGTGTGGAGTGCAGAGCCTCGTTTTGATACCTAGCCGACCACCTCTCTGTCTCCGCTACAACCGTGTAGGACACATTCGTCGGCACTGCCGTACGCCGCGTTGCGAGAATTGCCGGCGTTTCGGCCACACAGCAGAGGAGTGTGTGGTTACATACGCGGACAAGCTACGGCAGCGAGTCCGGCCTCCTGACGAAGCATTACAGGAGCACATCATGGACGCGTCTGAGATAATTGATGCGTCTGGCGACCTCCCTGTCGAAGTTGTGGCCGAGTCCTCAAGTGCTACTCCACAGGATACTGAGGAACAAAATACTGCTCATGCGTCCGAGGGTAATGAGAACAAATCAGCGTCTCAGGCCTTGGATGAGCTGTCGTGTCAAGCTTCGGACAAGGAGCCAACCGCAGACGATCCACCAATCGTTCCCGAACACCCAGCGAATGTCACCGCGGATATTGTGACCCCTGTGGCTGTTGCTGTGCAACAACGTACAGACCAGGGCCAAGTTCCTGTGGCTGACGGGCTCGCGGCTGCCGACGAGCCAGTCTTGAAACGCCGTACATCATGTGCCTCCGAGTCCAGTGAGGAGGACGATCAAGCTGGCAACAAGCATCGTCGTCGCGGTCGAGCGTCGAAGCACAAAGAGAAGTGCCGGCATTCGTGGTCGAGGAGGCCTGGCGGTGGTTCGGAGGCGGCTTTGCCGTCTTCTTAGAGGCAAATGGAATTGTAGGCAAAACTATGTGCTGTCACCATGGCGGTCTCTGAAGAGATACTGCTTGCAACTCTCAATGTACGGGGTCTTAGGTCTCGCCAGAGACAGATGCAACTTCGCCGACTTTTGCACAGCAGGCGTCTAGATATTGTGGCAGTCCAAGAGACGACGATAGAGAAAGAGGAGGAAACCGAGCGGGCGCTACAGCCCTTTTTGGCAGATTTTATTGTCATTGTTGCGCATGCTGTGGGCTTGTCGGCAGGTTGTTTTCTGTTTCTGCGAAAGACGCTGCCTTCCCAGTCGGAAAAAACTACAGAACATTTTCTGATGTCACGACAGAGGTTCTGTGCGGATTTTGACGGGAAACCTGTTGTGACAACAGAACACTCTGTAGTAACATCATAATTTCTGTAGTTACAACAGAAAAGTGCTACAGAACTACAGACAACAGAAATATACTACAGAAAAACTACAGAACTACAGAAAAGTACTACAGAAAAATCTGATGGTTACGACCGAACTACAGGATATTTTGTCGTATTTTTGACATATTACTGTAGTTTTTTTTCGACTGGGTTGTACTGGCCTAACTTATAATATCGACGTCGGTTGATATGTTGCGATCTTCTACTCTTTAGGAAGCCATGGCGGATAAATAATGTTTATGCTTTTAATACTGTCTCACAGCGCGTAAGTTTTTTTTGAACACATAGCCAGCTTACTTGACTGTGACCGACATCTTGTGCTAATGGGTGACTTCAACTGTGTTTGCAACCCCATAGATCGTTCTAGTCCAGACGCACCCAGTGACAGGAGTGGGGAACATTTGTTCCGTGTCACAGAAGATGCAGGACTAGTTGATACAGGGGCGTCCTGCCGAGCGTTTAGATCATTCACCCACAGTCAGGGGCATTCTTACGCTCGCCTATAGACCGGATCTATGCATCTTGTACATTAGTTTCCCGCTGGCTTGCTTGCGAAACTATACCGGTTTCATTTTCTGATCATAGCATGGTAGTAGCAATGACCATTCAAAGTTTAGGCCGCAGTGGGAACTTTGGAAGTAAAACTCATCGCTGGTAAATGATCAAGAATTTATCATTCGTGTGCGCACACAGCTGCAATCATGTTTTTTCAGAAATCTACCAGTGTTCGCCGCTTGAGAAATGTTCAAGCAGGAATTACGTGCGATAGCAATTGAACTTGGCTCAATTAAATCTTTCTACAGGAAACATCATGAGGAGACACTTAACAAAAACTTGTGTAACCTGTATGAGCTAGAATGTGAATCCCCTGGATCATATACGGACGAAATTGCTAGTGTCAAAAGTGAGTTACAAAGGCATGACGCGGAATGATACAGGGGTGCCTTAATTCGATCTCGTGTCAAGCGTGCTTTGCACTGCGAACGGCCGACGCGGCAAGCTTTGCTTGATTAACGTCATCATGCGACTGCAAAGCTGATTCCGGGAATTATGCGTAATGGCACATTGGTTACGAGTACGAATTAGGTTACGTCCGCATTCGTGGATTATTACTCGATGTTGTTTAATGCCACTCCTCCGGTAAGAAATTCTAACATCTCGCGTTTCACATCCCTGGTGACCCCTTTATCAGAAGATGATTGTTCTGTAATTAGTAGCTCTTTCACGCAGCAAGAGGTAGAAGTGGCAATTGATCAATTACCTTTCTCAGAAACGCCTCGTCCTGATGGCATTTCCTCTGAATTTTACAAAGCTTTTAAAACTGTTCTTGCTCCTATCCTACTAGATGTCTTCGCGATACGTTTTGATCTAGAAGCCCTTCCCGAGACTTTTACAAAATGCCACACAGTCCTAATTCCAAAGAGTACTGATGAAGAAAAATTACGCTCAGTGGAAGGCTATAGGCCAATCACACTGGCAAATATGGATTACAAGATGTTCGCCAAAATTCTATCAAATCGCCTACAGTTCGCAATGTCGGTTCTCATTGGCCCTCACCAGACGTGCGGCTTGAGGGGCCGAGCCATACAAAGTAATGTACATATTGCGCGCACAGTCCTCGAATCGTGCTCCTGCTCTCATGATCAGGTCGCTTTACTTCAGGTCGACCTCGCAAAAGCATTTGATCGAGTTGGTCATTCTTTCCTGTTTTCTCTTCTGGAACGAGCGAGCGTTGGTTCTGTAGTACTGAAAGGGGTGCAACTTTGCTATAGAAATTGTTCGACTCGTCTAATTGTAAATGGCCACCTATCAAGCCCCATACTAATCAACTCATCTCTGAAGCAAGGCTGTCCGATGTCTCTACTGCTTTTTGCTCTTTACTTGGAACCAGTTTGTCAGAGTTTTACATAACAGTAGTATCCATGGCTTCCCTCTCCTTGGAAATGAGGTTAAAGTGCTTGCATATGCGGATGATCTTGTGTTTTTCTGCACTGACAAACCAAGCATAGAAAAAGTTATATCCAGCATAGAAGATTTTGGCGTTGCTTCTGGTGCTCAGATGAATCACTCCAAGAGCTCCGGCCTTTGGTTTGGTTCGTGGGGCTCAACACCACCCCTATATGCAGGAATTGAATGGTCATGTGTGCCCCCTGAATATCTAGGCGTTCCACTGCATGCATGTAAGTCCAGTTCAAATTGCTGGAAAGAGCTCGTTCCAGTCGTCCAGCGTTATGCTAATACATTTGTCCCCTATCGGCTTTCAATCTTCAGTCGGGCTCAGGCCTGCAACATGTTTTTGGTGACAAAACTTTATTATGTGCTTCAGATCCTCCACTGTGCTAAGCATTGCATCCAGCGTTTTCACCGAATATTTGCGACGTTTATTTGGTCATCCAATTTTGAACCGATTCGGCGTGATAACCTATTCAGACCTGTTTGTTTAGGGGGGCTCGGCTTAGTGTGTCTGTATGTAAGGCAGTTAGTTGCCCGTTTCTTCTTTTTTCGTGATTGTTCACAGCCGATTATTAGAGCATTACTATAAGTTAATTTCATGAATCTGCTTCCCGACTTAGTGGTTTCTTCAGATTTTACTGATCACCCTCAGTTACTAGGATTTATGCAGGAAGTTTATGCTTCGGTGAGTTTTTTGACAGTACGATTCTCGAATGAGTACTTATATTTTGTTTCGCGCAAGATACTATACAAGGATTTGGTAGCAATGCTTTTTCCGCCCCCACTGTATCGGTCTTTATACTTTTCCTTTAAGGGTCATGATGTGTTTAAAAGGGTGCACAAAATGCAGATTTCTCCTTGCACGATAACATTTTTCTTTAAATTACACACCGAAGCTCTACCTGTTAACACATGGCTCCATAGAAAAAATATTTTTGTATCTTTTGTGAACTGCCGTGTGTGTGATGTGCCCGAAACAACTGAGCACTGTTTCATTAATTGCAAAGACGCAATTCTTTTTTGGGATGTGCTGCAAAGAACTCTAAAGAAAGACTTTCTTCTAAATTCGTACAGGGTGCCGTATCTTGCTGTTACACAATCTGATTACGAACCATATGACATGTTTTTCCTTATTGGACCTCATAGCTTGTGGAAGACACGCATGTCGGATCGCAACGCTGAACCTGTTGTTCCACCTAGACTCCATTTTAGCAGAATGATGCTGCAACTGAAGGACACTTATTATGAAAATGACTTTCAACCTGATTGGTTTCCGCTGGTGACACGGTGCTTATTTTTGCCTGCCTTTTAAAAAGTTGTGTCTTCTGTTGTGCATCTCAGCAATGGGTGAAGAATTGTAAATACTCTGTGTACATAACCCTTTTTGTATAATAAATACCATGTCAGAAAAAAAATCGGCTCGTTGGTCTAGGGGTATGGTTCTCGCTTCGGGTGTGAGAGGTCCCGGGTTCAAATCCCGGACGAGCGCCTAACCTTATTTTTTTGCATGGCAGCGCAACATAGCTTCATATGTAAAGTGAATGAAATTTATCAGCGTGGCTGCACCTAAAAACCCTTGTAATACAGACGATGCCCAATGCGATCAAGAGAACAAAGCTAACAGTTCACCCGGCCCACATGCAATATATTTGCGCCCACAGTAAAACACACATAAGGTGCTGCTTACACAGCCTTTTATTGTGAACAAGAAACCAAAAGGGGATATAAAACGTCAATTAACGTTTTTGACGTGGTAAGTAATCTACTCATTTTATTCGTTGTCATTGCTCTAAAGGTATGTTTATGTACATATCTATTTTACTCGATTTTTTTATTGATGCGTGGAAATCTTTGGCTTTGCTCATGTAGTATTCTATGTACGTCTCCTCCCCCCCCCCCCCCCCCCCTTTATGTAAGCCCCTGAGAAGTTTCCTTAATGGTTCAGTAAATGATGATGATGGTGATGGATACCTCCCGATAATAAGCTACTGAACAACTAGCAATCAGCTGCAGCGGACAAATCCATAGATGTGAATTATCCAATACAAAAGAGCCAGGGTGAAGGTAACGGTTGCACTGAGCTTTCTAGGTATCAGTGAGCGATATGTAGGGTAAAACATTCTAATTGAAAGTAAAGCAAGGAACGAAATTATTGTACGTGTTTGCAAGTAGCCTAGTCAGGCACAAGCGGTTAAGAAAAAAAAAATACGGGCTCTTCCGGGATTTGAACCCGGGACCTCTCGCACCCTAAGCGAGAATCATACCACTAAACCAACGAGCCGGGATGTCAGGCGACGAGCTGCAGCTCAAAGTTAAGAGGCTGGTTTTCATAGTCAACAGAAGTGGACGATAAGCAGACCTTGGTTGGGTCTACCTGCGAGGTCCTCTTTGAGTGGTTGGCAATGAAATCGGTGCTACGAAGTGTACTTATCTTTGGATAGAATTTATATTATTACTTTCTATCGGGTGTTCGTTCTGACTGTTCGGTGGTGGGATGACAACTGTGCGAGAGTTACCTATGAGGTAAATGGTCGGGCGTTGATTTAATTTATTAAAACAATAGAATCATAAGTCTTACCAGAAGCAAAAGCCATCGCTGGAAGTTGTCCGCATAATGCGTAGCCAGACATCGCGGTCCCGAAAGGTCACGGGATCATCGAAGGTGTACATCGTTTTATCAGTTACGTATCGCCCTTAGTAATATAATGCTTTCAAATAGCGCAACAGTCAGTCACGTGACGTTGTAAAGAGTCATAATGATGCTAGCAACTCATGTTATGTTATGTCATGAAGAAAAATGAAGATGGTAAATGAGGATCATGTGAGTTATGTTCAACTTTGTACTAATAATGTAATGTCACTGCTAAGTCATGATGAGTAGTGCCATGTGATTCAGGACGACTTGCAAACAAGTGATGATATTTCACTCGAGTCATGCGACGAATAACTGTCACATGATTCATCATAAATTGAAAGAAGTTGTTTCGTCCCACCGGAGTCTAGGAACAATAAGACTGACGGGATTAAGGATAACGTGCGAAATGTGAAGACGACACACTGGATTCACATTAGAAAGAAGTGTCAAGTAATTCAAGATGGTTTGCAAAAATTATGACACCGCGTCAGAGTCATATCAAAAAGAGGTATTGCGGAAATAAGGGTGACCTTTAAAAATGATGGCACCCCACCGGAATCACTTGATAGAGTGTCTCCTCATTGAGAATGAGTTGCAAAAATTACACGACAGTGACACTTTTCGAATCTGTTGGATGGATGACAAATTATTTTGTTTTTGCTCAGGTAAAGGAAGGAGGAGTGCGACGATGTTGTCTAGCTTCCTCTTGTTAAGCGTTTTTTGTGTTTAGGTATGGTTAATCTGCGTGTAAGATATGCCAGATGAACAGGGGAAGTGTTTTGATGAGTAAACTTGAACTTCCGAGGAAATGACACTGATAGGCGCAACAGGACAAACAGAGATTATTTCATTTCCAGTTCCCTAAAATGCAGACATTGGCTCTTTGGACGGTTACAAAGAGGTGCTGAGTGTTCGCGATGTGCTCTATACAATGCCTCTTGTTTAGAGTCTTGTTGACTTTCCGTATCCTATTGCGAATCGTGATGATTTGAAGCACTTTTCTTAATTATTTTACATAGTCCATACAAATAGAAAATTTTTTCAATGTAACAAATATCACGCTGAAAAAATGGCTCGTTGGTCTAGGGGTATGATTCTCGCTTCAGGTGCGAGAGGTCTCAGGTTTAAATACCGGACGAGCCCTGTTCTGTTCTCTTTTACTAGCATTTACCGTCATTCTCAATAATTTAATGTTCCTCCTGCCGAAGTCTTGATCATCATCCCGTTCACTCCTACTTTCGTTGCCCTTAGCGTCATAATGTTTAATTTAATGAAATCTTAGAGAAAATACTAAAACCCGAAAGAGGTGTGATGGAAAGAGATGGATCGTCCATCATTGAGGCTAGGTGTTCTAGAGTTTCCTAAGGCAAATAAGAAAAAGCTCCTTTTCAAATGAGGCGACCTTGCGCAGAAAAGAAAACAAATAGGTTTGATTTATGGCGCTTAAATTTCCAAAGCGACTCAGGCTCTGAGTGACGCCATAGTGGAGACACCAGAAATTTCGACCAGCTGCGGTTCTTCAACCTGCAGTGACACCGCGCAGGACACGGACGCCTGGCTTTTCATCCCCACACAAATATGTGATCTTAAGTTAATTGTCAACTAATATTTTGAGTTGGTTTTTTATTATTGCATATATGGCGCCTTGCGATGTATGCAAGGGGCTTAGCAGCTAGGAAATATTATTTCCATATCAGCTCCTAAAATATCGGTAGTGCAACTGCAGTTCGTGCTGTAGCTCGATCAAATCTGGGTCTATTTAACAGTTCGATACTGGAATAAAATGGCAATTGGCGCATATGCTAACGCATGCTTTTTAAAATTCTTAATCTTTCAGAAACGTTTACATTAGGTTCCGCAGCACCCACTGTAGCTTAATTCACGAACAATAATTGCTTTCGAGCCTAAAACAGTCAGAAAACAATGATCAGAGAACAAAACCGGTATAGTTTCTCATACGAGTCCACAAGAAGCTAATGTGCAAGATGTCCAACATAGGCGACCATGATATTGCCCCTAAATGCCTGTGAATGAACGAGAAGCCCAGTTTGAAGGCCCTGCATCGACAAGCCTTGGTTCTTCTACGACTAGTAACGATATTTCATCATTCTTCTCGGCGTGTGCATCACAACCGAGACAACCAATAGAGTTGCACAAGCATTTAAAGTCACCCAATAGCACAATGTGGCAGTCACAGTTCAATAAACTAGCAAGTTGTGAAACTGACTTACCGTGCTTTGCTATATAGTAATAAAAACATAAGCATTAATTACTCTCTATGGCTTCGTATTGAGCAGAGGATCGCAGAATATCAGTCAGCCCTCTACGTGGATATTAGATGTCAGGCCAAACAAAAGAGTCTTACCAATAAATAGGAAAAAATCCGCCGATAAGAGCACAATCATGTTTGATACTGAAGAGGGCGCGAAAGCGACAAGGAAGGAACTCAAAAATAACACAATGGGCGCCAATTTCAACTGAGGCTTAATCGACCAAACGTTGCATTTTTAAAGCACCCAGCCGTACCAAGTATGCCAAGAAAAACACCCAACAATAATCATCACCAACTGTCAGCATAAAACGTACTGGTGTGGGATAGGCAGGGAAAATAACACAGTGTGCAATTGGACACGCCAAATAAATTGGGAACTGATAACCTATCATGAGAACACCGGCATGAATGAGAAGCGCGTTCGTCAAGATGCAAAAAGGCGCAATGTTTTCTTTTCTTGCAGCTCTCCTGCATTAGAAAACAAGTGACAGTGGAAAACAAAAATGGCCAGCAGGAGCTTTGAAAAAATGTGCAAATGAAAATTTAAAAACTTCAAGAAACAATCTCGGCGTCGAAGTGATAAGAAAAGTTTAATTTGTATGGACATTGTGGGCGATAGTCTTTTGTTGTGCGTTTTACTTCTCCCCGCCGATGTGGTGCAGTAGTAAGACGCCCGACCACTGTGCCGGTGTTCCCGGGTTCAATCCCGACCCCCGCGACTGCGTTTCCATGAAGGCGAAACGAAGTGGCGTCCGTGTGCTGTGCGATGTTGTTGTTGTTGTGGCTATAGGAAGAAGGAAAAGAAAATGCACGGGCCTGCTACTGTCTCTGTAGCTGAGCCACATCCGCTGCCTTGTGCGGACAGAAGAGAAAATAGAGAACAATTAAAAAAAGAAGCTGGAGAGAAAGACGCGCGCCTCAACATCGGCCGTCGTCCACCACCGAAGCAGTGGCGGGCGCAATGACGGCCTACAAGAAATAAAATTCGGTGGCCGTCTAGCCCCCGCCGCAAGCGGCGTTGAGCTACTTTCTCAGCCCCGTAGGGCCAGGAACTGCCACCCAATTCACCACCTCCCGCTGCCTCGCGCGGACAAAAGAGAGAAAGTAGAGACGAAAGAAAAAGAAGACGGAGAGAAAGACGCACGCCGCAACAGCCGTCGTCCACCACCTAAAGATGGCAGATGTTATGACTGCCTATAACAGGTAAAAATTCGGTGGCAGGCTAGCCCCCGCCGCCGGCGGCGTTGACCTACCAGTCCCAGCCCCCTAGGACTAGGAACAACCACCCTTCACACCCTCCGTTCTGCTCCGCGATGTCAGAGCACGTTAAAGATCCTCAGGTGGTCGAAATTACAACGAAGCCCTTCACTACGACTCCCTTTCTCTGTTTACTTTTTCACTTCCACCTTCCTCTCTTCCATTAAGGCACGGTTCCGGTGTCCAAAGGTGGTTGTAGATACATAGGGTGGGGGCGTTGCCTCCCAGATGGCATTTGAGAGCCCCCCTCATGTACGGAGGTGAAGTGGAACTCAAGAGACTTCTAATGCGCGTACATGAAAAGAGTGAGAAGTTTGGGCTTAAACTGAATATAAAAAGACAAAGATCATGGCGTCTTGCCCTATCAAGTCCTGGAGCATCAATGGACAAGAATTGGAAGCTGTGACAGATTTTCTCTTCTTGGGCTCCAAGATTACCTCGGAAGTAGACTGCAGCCATGAAATTAGGAGATATCTTGTTCTGGGAAAGAGAGCCATGGCTAGCCTTGACCGCCTAGTAAACAGCAGAGGCATTAGTCTGCCAATCAAGATCCGTATAACTCGTGCTATGGTCTTTCCAGTTGTGATGTATGGATGCGAGAGTTGGACTGTGAAGAAAGCTGACCGCCGAAGAATTGACGCGTTTGAATTGTGGCGCTGGCGAAGACTCTTGAGAGTTCCTTGGACTACCAGAAGATCAAATCAGTCGATATTGTCGACCATAAACTCTGACTGCTCATTGGAGGTTGAAATTCTAAAGTTAAAGCTCAGCTACTTTGATCATCAGATCAGAAGATCTGATGTTGGCAATTGCTGAGGGTCACTGGAGAAGGGGTAGCCAGCGAATGCGATGTTTAGATGGCATCCTCGAGGCGCTGCAGTTGAAGTTTTGGGCTGTTCGGAAGATAGTGAGAGACCGGAAAGCGTGGCGTGATATGGTCCATAGAGTCACGAAGAGTCGGACAAGACTGAACGACTGAACTGAACTTGACTCATGTATAGAGGGCCCTCTTACAAAACAAAAGAAAGCCCTTGGAGGGCTTTCCGAGCGAGAGCGCATGTAATGAATGATCTTGCGCTGGTCCTTATAGGAGGTACTGGTGAGTAGCTTCTCCCAGTAATGTGGGTCCACGTCTGGTGAAGGAGGATGAGGGAATGAGGGGCAGGTGAGTAATATGTGTAGAAAGTCTCCAGGCTTGCCACAGAGCTTGCAGGAAAAAGAAATCTGGCCAGGAAAGCGAGCGTGGGGAAGGATGGGGTATGAGACTGTGCGCGTTTGTAGCTTGCACCAATGGGCAGCTTTTGTTATTGTAAGATTCGAGGCAGGGGGTGCGTAAGTCCTCCTTCTTTCGTGGTGATAGGCAAGGATGTCACGAAAGGACAGCAGGTACTCCCCGGCATCTGAGGAAGACTGTTCCTCCCCAACCTGGAAAGTGAGACCTGGGACCAGGGAGTGAGCCTCCTCATTACCGGGAAGGCCCGCATGCGCGGGTGCCCAAATAAGGGTGACAGATGATAGTCGGGGTTGCCAAAAACGCAAAAGGCGGTGGGTGTTGGATGACACTAAACCATTGGCAAAGTTCAGGATAGCTGTTTTGGAATCCGAAATTATTTTCGCAGCGGGTGTGGATGTCATGGCTAGCGTAATGGCTGCCTCCTCAGCCTCTGTTGTGGAATCGGTGAGAATTGAGCAAGCAGAAAGAAGGTTTGCATCATTGTTAGTAACTGCTAGTACCTTACGATGGGTGTTTGCATAGGTGGCGGCATCTATATGTGCTGCACTGGGGTCTTCTCCATATTGTCTGTTTAAGGCTTGCACCCTGGCTGTTCTACGTTTCCCATCCCGTCTGTGTTCTCTTTTTTGGGAAGGGGGGTACCAAAATTTTGGAGCGAATTGCAGGAGGTAATGGGGTGCCTTTAGATGGGAGTCCTGTTCGGGATATGTGTAGAGAAGAGAGCAGCGCGCGACCTGCTGATGTACCCTGTCAGTGTGGCTTCACAAAGTTCATCATACGTATTATGGGCCCCAAGGTTTAGTAAGCGGAGTGTTGAGGTGTTGGGAGGAAGGCGCAGGGCTGTTTCTGTACAACTGCGGAGTAAAGCGTTTACTCGATCACGTACCTTGCTAGTGAGGGGTAAGTATGAAAGAGCGTATGCGACTCTGCTGGTAACGTATGCTTGTGTGAGGGGAAGTGTATTTCTTTCACGAAGGCCTGTTTTCCGAAGTGCTACACGACGGATGAGTAGAGTAGTTTGATGAGCGTGAGTCTGGACTGCTTTGATTACATTTCCATGTGCTCCATGGAAGTAGAGAGTCATTCCTAGTACTCTAATTTGAGTTACTATGAGAATCGGTTGTGTTCCGAGTGTCAGAGTGATAGGTGGGCTATCAATATGTGTGGGTTTGGGTCGGTAAATTAAGAGTTGAGATTTCGACGGTGAGCATGATAGGCCTCTCTCCTTCACGTAGTTGTCAATAGTATTAAGGGCTGTTTGGAGGTGAGTCAGTGGCGTCACTGCCTCGACATGCCCAGAAAGTAATGTCATCCGCATAAAGGGCAAAATGTATGTCTGGAACCTCAGAAAGTGTTTTGGGAGGTGAATAAGGGAAATGTTAAAGAGTGTCGGTGTCCACAGCGCACGGATGACACTGTACTGCGCCTTTCTCTTGCTGTGAAATATTTATTATTATTAATATTGTTATTTTCCTTCTGATCGGCTTCCGAGATACGGTTGGGCTCTTTATACATATTCATGCAGGGTTTGGTGAAATACAACTCAGCTGAAAAATAGGCGCCTGTCTTTGTTTCCGGCTTAATTACTTGCCCCTCTGCGCCATCTTCTTTATCAAACATGGCTGTGAACCAACTAGCACAAACCAAAGTGCGTCTCAAGCTGACAGCATGCGTAACAAACATTTTAAAATCTGCCAGAAGGGATTTCGTACATTCCTGGCCTATTCCTTACTCTCAGTCTTCGTCTTCTAAACAGCCCAAGTTGAGCTTTGCGAATACCAACTCTTCGGTGTCCGCCATAGCGAGTGCACATAATTCTACATACAGTTCCACATACACGTCTGTCGGCAGATGGCGAAAGCGCCTCTGAAGTCCCGCCAGATTTCCTGGACCGCGAAATCTGGCACTTTCCCTCGTGTTTTGACTGCGACAGCGGTGATTGTTCCCTGCTTGGTTATCCTCATCACTCGTATGAGAGGCTCACAGTGCACGACGTTTTTGGAGCAGCTCGTCAATTGTAGCGAGTCAATCAGACACTGGTGGCGGGCAGTGGTACTGAAGCTACTGCATAACAACGGCCGCTGGGAATGAAGTTTCCGTGGAGGCACCCGCAGTGTTGTACGCAGAGCAGGCGGTTCGTTACGAGGAGTTGGCCATCCAATCTAGCCTACCAAGGCCCGAGGCGCTGTGCCTTCCCGTTTATTTTCTGGACGCATTGTATCACCCTTCCATAACCGGTACACTACTGCTTGAAGTAAGTGCACAATAAAGAACCCCAGGTGGTCGAAATTTCCGCCATTCTCCACTACGGCGTCTCTCAAAGCCTGTGTCACTTTGGGACTTTAAAACCCAAAAACCAAACCAAAACCAAACCTACTTGAAATTTTAGCCTCGGCAGCGGCATGGAGGTCACTAGTCCTGCCAAATTATTCAGTGTCATGTGTAATGTGTTCTTGTAACTCATCTTCAGGATTGAGGCGATGTTGCAGCTTATCGGCGTACATAACCACATTCCTGCGTTCTGTACTTGACCGCCGGCAATCATCGCAATGTTGCGCTCGGTAGTGGCGACGAATATGTCCAACGCGCACGGTTGCAGCGAAGGCGAAAAGATGGTCGGTGAGGGATCAGAAGGACCTGTACACGGTACGCTGTTCGCCAATGTGGTACGTCAACAACACTAACCGCGTCAGTAAACCTCAACGTCAGATCCCGGCTGGCCGTCTTCATTTGCTCCATATCGGTGAAATTCCAGAATTTTCAAGTAATCGAGTTGATTTCTTCATAATCTTTAAAAGCTACGCGTATCTTGGTGTGAATAGCCAGAGAAGTCAAATAGCTTTTTTCGAATCTGGGTGCATTCTTGAAAGTCTCCAAATAAGACTAGCTTTTCCATCGATTGCAACGATGTTCATACATGCGACATCTGAAGCTGTTCGACTGAACTAACTTCCTGCAAAGTAACAACGTTCTGCTGAGCATTGTTTTAGTTACGGACCCGGTATGGGCGCCCGGTGAGGTCAGGATGCAGGTAAATGGAGTCAACTACAGGCGTACCTGTGCGGAGACGAGAGCGCACAACACAACAATCATCAGTGCTGACGGTAGCCTTATCAGTGGCTCGGCTTGTGTCCGAATTAGTCCTTATAGCGGAGAAGCTGTTGTGTATTGTTTACCGAATAACATGACATATATCCACACAGGGCGCCCGGCCAAGAATTGGCCAGCAGTTAAAGGTTTTGATGTTACATGTCTAAAAAGAAAATGATTGGAGGGGCAGACGAAACGAAACGAAAAGGTGAAATAAATGAAATAAAAATCAAGTCATAAGGCACATGGGAGATTGACACTGGCGATGTGTGGAAAAAGCGATGCTAGAAACATTTAGAGAGGCAAACCATCAGATTCCAGTAGAAAACTTTTCATGGTGGTCTGATCCGACGGGCCCAGCTGGCGGCGACATCCTGCGGGGCCCTGGAATAAGGGCGGATGACCACCGCTACGGAAGATGGTAGACATCTAATGAGCACAAACAATATAGATGAAATAAATGTTTATTCTCTCTCTCACTCTCTAGAGCGACGAAAGCTTCCAAACGCAGCGGCATCTTCGTCTTTCTCCACCTGGAACAATGAGCCACTTCGTTGCGATTTGTCTTCGAAGGATTCTACCCCTCAAGGTTGGGCGGTCGTTGATGCATGTCACCTTGCCCATTACCGAGAAAAAGAATGGTCTACATGTTTAGTTATTGAGTCGCATTAATCTCTGGCCTCCCTGTGGCTTGAGCATGGAGGTGAGACATATAAACGTGTGCGTTGGTCAATAACAGTGGTTACATATATGGGTATACATAAATATGTTTAAAATATATGATATAATTATTGTATAATGTAAATATATTGTGGGACAGCACTTTCACAAACGTCTGTTCTTTTCCAGAAGCAGCTGGCACACAGCGCGCGACGCTCCGAGCAGCAGTCAGCGATGATGATGATGATGAGGGATCTATACAGATGAAAGAGGTCAAAGTTCACGCTCTGCGCTCACAATATATGTATTGTAACAAATATTATCATATCCTTAGAGGCACAAATCTTTATTTAAGGCTTAGATTATGACAAATGGACCGAAACAAATTTATCGTGCCTTTACTCAGTGCCTGTCGTGCTCGGCATAGTTTGTGTAATTATTTAACAATCAATTATTCTTGCTGCTCATAATGGGCAATGTTATAATTATAGATTCTCTTTTGCCACCGCCGGCAAGGGCATTCTAGAATTTTATCCCCATCGAGCAGGAACCCAAACTTCACCGACTTCGAAACTGGATTGAGCCTCAATGTAATTATTGATTATTAATCTGGCTGGTGCAATCTAATTCTGTCAGTGGAACTTAAGAATAAAAATAACAATCACAATAATGCCTATTTAAAATCTTGAGGATGTTGGGTATGCCGGCAAAAAGCCAGTGGAAAGGATTGACGAGGCCGACACACCCTACAGAGGTATTGCAGTGGTACATAGCATAATATCACTTTTACAAACCTCATTAATCGCCAACAGAGGTCTCAGTGGGGCGCAGTCAGCGAGCTGAGACCTCTCACACTCAACGGTAAACAAATTTTCAGCAACAGAGAACACTCTCGTCAACGGTCTGAGTGTGACACTTTCCGCCCACGTCGATAAGACTGTACGCCATATCAGTTGTCGCTGCGTAAGGCTTCTTCCACAGCGGTGTTATCAGTCATGTTACGGATAGTACTACTCTTAGAAGCTAAACTGAACCAGGGGTCTTATCTGACTCCCGCTGAAGAAATCGGCGATTACATAAAGCCAGATTCTAAGAGGAGACAAACTGCAATGGCAGTGCTGAATTTCATGAAAGTTGTGATTGTTGGTAGTAGAAAGGAAAGCCTGGACCGTACGGAGCATCTTTTTGCCTAAGCGGTAGTCACCACTGGGGAAACACACATGGCTTTGTGACTACAAATTAGAACATGTCTGTGCGTTTATCACGGTTCCTACTTACGCTACTTGCGAGATAGAATAACGGAATAAGAGATAGCTGATAGCGGAATAAGAGGGTGACTAGCATAGCCATTTTCCTTTAGTATAATCTATGCATACAGCGTCCAGTGTTCACTGGTACGACATTTCTGCACTTTTTAACTTTTTAACATTGAATTTTATAATTCCGAAATTTTTTAATGTGCCCTAAAAGTATACAAAAAGCGCTTACGTGTGAAAAATTTCAGGCTGATCAAATTTTGCTCTTGAAGCATGTCTCTACAAATGGCCCTTCTGTCGCACTGTTGCCAAATAAGCTTGCGTGAGTGATATGCTTTGCTATCCCGATGTAGAGTTGTGATACAATGGCATACAAACCACTCTTCCCGTGCCCTTCATGCTCAATAAGTAGTTGACGGATGTTACCACTGCCGCCTGTGAATTATTCTCGGTCCTTGCCTTTTTGGCCCAAGTTTTCACCGCGAGTCATAAATCAACAAGCCCAGCCATCTGACTTTCGTTGAATATCTGCTCTCTGAAATAGGATAAAAAGGCTACGCTGCCGTACAAAGCCTGGTGGAAACAAACGGAAAGTAAAACACTTAGTCCCGTATGTTATTATTGCGAAAACAATATTACGCCAGGTCTAACCGCTCGTCGCTGTGTGCTGTGTCCGTGTCTGTGGCCCCTAATAAGAAAATCAGCGTGCCATGATGTTTGAATTCACGTTACCTCTATACGACTGGCAGGAGCTGAAACTCGGGTCGCTCCTTTCATGCAGAATCAGCCGGCCAGAACCGTTTGCAATTTTGTCACCCCTACGACACGCAGGCAGACAAGGTAATAATGTACCTTTTAGCCTAATTACTATTTCGGACACAACATTACGTTACCCTCTATCGATTGACACCACTCATTAACCTCTACCACGTATCAGGTACTCACAACTGCTGCGGACAACTTTTATATTTACTGCCTGTAAATAATTACCTAATTAACTTTGGCCTAATTATTTTTTCTGCAGCAACACAACGTCAGCCTCTATCGATTTACACCACTCAATAACCTCTACCGCTTCTGAATTACCCGCAACTGCTGCGGACACGATTTTGCAGACGAGGTTTGCGGACACGGTCTGCGGAAAGAAATCTGTGAACGCAGCGAAGTAACGCTTTCGCGGTAATAACGTGTATGCGTAGTCTTCAGACTAGATATTGCTTTATTCTAGACGTATCCTACAGCTTGAACTGTAAGTGTATTTGAGAGCACTATTAATGAATTGAAGTTCTGTTTTCATGGCCTATTCTACACGGTCACACGGCCGTTACCTCAGAAAGGGAAGCTGCCCTCAGCCGCACCTGCATCGGCTCGTTGGTCTAGGGGTATGATTCTCGCTTCGGGTGCGAGAGGTCCCGAGTTCAGATTCCGGACGAGCCCAGTTTTACTTTTTTTGCATGGCAGCGCAACATCGCTCAATATGTAAAGCGAACGATATTTATCAGCATGGCTGCACCTAAAATCCTTTATAATACAGCCGATGCCAAATGCGATCAAGAGAACATAGCTAACAGTTCACCCGGCTCACATGAAATATATTTGCACCCACAGTTAAGGACACTTTAGGTGCAGCTTTCATAGCCTGTTTGTTATTGTGAATGAAAAACCAGAGCGCGATCTGAAATGTCAAATAACGTTTTTGACATGGTAAGTAATCTACTGATTGCATACGTTGTCCTCATTGGTCTCAGTGTATGTTTACATATATCTGTTTTACTATATTTTGTTGTTAACGTTTGAACATCTTTGGCGTTGCTCATGTATTGTTCTATGTAGGTCGCCTGCCCCCCCCCCCACCACTTTATTGAATACTCTGTAAATTGTTATTAAGTGTTCAATAAATGATGATGATGATGATGAGTATCTCCCGCTAATAAGCTACTGACCAACTAGCACTCAGCTGCAGCGGCCATATCCATAGATGTGAATTATCCTACACAAAGCAGCCAGGGCTAAGGTAATGGTTGCACTGATCTTTCTAGGTATAAGCGAGCGATATGTAGGGCAAAACATTCCAATTGAAAATAAAGCTAAGAACGACATTATTGGACGTGTTTGCAAGTAGCCTAGTCAGGTACAAGCGGCTAAGAAAAAAATATGGGCTCGTCCTGGATTTGAACCCGGGACCTCTCGCACCCTAAGCGAGAATCATACCCCTAGACCAACGAGCCGAGATGGAAGGTGACGAGCTGCAGCTTGAAGTTTTGGGGCTTGTTTCCACAGTAAACAGCAGCGGACGATAAGCAGACCTGCGCGGGAGTGCGCAGGGGCTGCGCGGGAAGATTGCCGCCACGAGGAAGGACAACGCTACTCATATGCTGCAGCACCTGGCTGCCCTTGGATTCGTTGGGAGAGTAGGTGGCCATCTTCTGGCTGTACACCTGCTGCACCATGATGGCACTCCTTCCCTGATTCATGACACCACTGGGTGCACTGGTGATGATGAATGGTGCGCTCGTCATGGCAGTGCTGCACTGTGAAGGAATGGACGCTATGGGGGACACTCCCATTCAGGACAGGCAGCCCTACCTGCGGCACCTGCATCGCCACCTTCTTCGGCGAGGTTCTGCAGGCAGTGAACTGGCCAGAGCTGTCCAAGCGCACACTGCTGTCGTGACCCACCATTGACCCCATTGCACTCGTCGTAGAAGCAGGTGTTGGAGTAGTTGTGTGTAGTCATGTGGCAGGCATGTGTGGAGTTGGTGGGGGCTGCCATCTGACCCATGTCCACGTTTGGGCACACCGTGCGACTGGAGATGATGGCACTCAGCTTAGACATCCTGGTGCGGCGTGGCTTCGTCGGCCCCCTCGAGCGGCCCGATGTGGCACCGGTTGTTGTTGGCCTGTTGGGCAACATGGGAAGCTTGAGCATTGGTAGTTCGCACTGGTACTCGTTTACCGGCGAGGGCCTCTCTGAGTGCTTGGCAATGAAATTGATGCTTTATAGAATTTATGTTAATGCTTCCTGTCGGGTGTTCATGCTGACTGCTGAGGGGGGGGGGGGGTTAAAACTGTGTGAGAGTTGCCTATGAAGTTTATTGTCGGGCGTTCAATTCATTTATTAAATCAAGAGCGTCATAGGTCTTACGGGAAGCAAAAGTCATCGCGGGCAGTTGTCCACAGAATGCGTCACAGAAGTTGCGGTCCCGAATGGTTACGGGATTGACGAAGGTGTACATCGTTTTATCAGTCACATATCGCCCTTAGTGATATAGTGCTGTCAAATAATGCAACAGTTAGTCATATGACGTTGTAAAGAGTCATGTAACGATGCTAGTAACGGGATGTTACGATATTTCATGAAGAATATAAATAAAGGTGGTAAATGAGGGTCATGTGAGTTATATGCAACTCTGTACTAATCATGTGATGTCACTGCTAAGACATGATAAGTAGTGCCACGTGATTCACGACTTGAAAACAAGTGATGGTACCTCACTCTAGTCATATGACGAATAACTTTTACATGATTCATCATGATTAGCAAGAAGCGGTTTCGTCCCACTGAAATCAAGGGACAATAAGTGTGATGTGATTAAGAATAGCTTGCAAATTATGATGACGTCACGCATGTTACAGACAAGTGTCAAGTAATTCAGGAAGGCTTGCAAAAATTATGACACCGCATCAGAGTCGCAGGAAAAAGAGGTATTACGACGTTAAGAGTGACTTGTAAACAGTGATGACATCCCACAGAAATCACGTGACAGAGTCTATCCTGATTGGCAATGAGTTGCGAAAATTACATGACACTGACACTTCTTGAATGTGTTGGATGGGGGACAAGTTATTATTTTGGCTGAGGTAAAGGAAGGAGGACTGCGACAATGTTGTCTAGCTTCTTGTTAAGCGTTTTGTCGAGTTTAGTTATTTTAAATCTGTAGGTCACATATAAAGATGAACAGGGGAAGCTTTCTGATTAATTAACTTGAACCTCCAAGGAAATAACACGGAGAGGCGCAGCAGAGGAAAGAGACATTATTTCATTTCTTCATTTCCAGTCTCCTAAAATGCAGGCATTTGCTATTTTGACGGCTGCAAAGAGGGGCTGAAAGTTCGCAATGTGGTCTATATATTGGCTCTTGTTTAGAGTTTTGTTGACTTTTCGTATCCTATTGCGAATCGTGTTGATTCGATGCTCTTTTTATAATTACTTATACATAGTTCACGTACATAGGATATTGTTTCAGTGTAACAAATACCATAATAAAAAAAAGGTCTCGTTGGTCCAGGAGTATGATTCTCAGGTACGAGAGGTCCCGGGTTGAAATACCGGATGAGCCCCGTAGTGTTCTCTTTTACTCGCATTGGGCGTCATTCTCAACAATTTAATGTTCCGCCTGCCGAAGTCATGATCATCCTACCGCCCACCCTTGCTTTCGTTGCTGTTAGTGGAATCATTTTTTAATTTAATGATGCAAAAGCATTCTAGAGAAAATACTCAAACCCGAAAGAGGTGCGATAGAAACCTCTGGTTCGTCCAACATTGAGGCTAGGTGTTCAAGAAATTCCTCAGGCAAATAAAAAAAAATCTTTCCTTAAAACTGGGCGGCCTTACGCATAAAAAAAAAAAAAAACAGGTTTAAATTATGGCGCTTATATTTCTAAAGCCACTAAGGCATTGAGAGACGCCGTAGTGGTCTATCAATCAGGTGATATAAAAATGTTCGGAATATAACCAGCCCTTATACACAACATTCATTGATTACGAAAAAGCATTTGACTTAGTTGAAACCTCGGCGGTGATGCAGGCATTGCGAAATCAGGGGGTAGACGAGCCGTACGTGAAAGTGCTGGAAGATATATATAGTGGCTGCACAGCAACCATAGTTCTATATAAAGAAAGTAACAAAATTCCCATAAAGAAAGGTGTTAGGCAAGGAGGCACTATCTCCCCAGTACTATTCCTAGCTTGCTTAGAGGAAGTATTCAGAGACTTGGAATGGGAGCAGTTAGGGATAAGGGTCGATGGAGGATAGCTCAGTAATCGGCGATTTGCTGATGACATTGCCTTGCTAAGTAACTCGGGGGATGAACTGCAAATAATGATTGATGGCCTAGACCGGAAAAGTAGAAAGGTAGGCTTGAAAATCAATATGCAGAAGACTAAAGTAATGTTCAACAGCCTCGGGAAGGAACAACACTTTACGTTAGGTAGCGTTCGCCACTTTCAAAACCAGCTCACTGACTTGGAAGATCGCTCCCGACGGAATAATATTCTCGAATATGGCATTACTGAAAAACCCGATGAAAGGCCGCATTAGCTTTCCTCAAAAAGTAGTTGAAGGTGTGTTCAAAGACAAATTAGACATAACAGCACTTCCTAACGATTAGAAGTATGCTAAAATCACACCGATACCCCCCCCCCCCCCCCCCAACCAAGAAACAAATCACTTCTTTCGTCTTAGAGACCAATTTCACTTTTGTGCACATCCAGCAAAATTCTGGAACTTTTCGTCTTTAAACATACATCCACTTATCTTGAAAAACACGATTACATAGATCCTCGGTAGCCCGATTTCCGCAGGGGGTATCAAAGCTCACACAAATATTTGAGGCAGTACATGATTTTGCAGCAGCTATAGATAGACAGAGCCAAACAGATATTATCTCTTTAGATTTTGAGAAATCGTTTGACTGCGTTTCCTCCCAAAAGCTATCATTAAAACTGCAACCAATACTTGGAAATGACACATTGCTTTCCTGGATAGCGGCGTATCTTTCGAAGCGGCGCCAGCGCGCGTCGATTGAAGGTGCGTGTTTCAGTTATGAGCCGGTCTGGTCGGGCGTTCCGCAGAGGTCTATTCTGGGGTCTCTTTTCTTTTTAGAATTTATTAACGTTATCGTCAGCAATGAGTCCATGAAAATGAAACTTTTCGCAGATGACTGCATATATACCCTGAAATTAAACATTAAAATGACCAATCTGAGTTAATTTTATTGCTAGCTGACATAAAATATTGGTGCACAACATGGAAAATGAAAATAAATAAGAAGAAAACAGTAGCAATGACAATAACTCGTAAAAGGAAGCCCCTAACCTTTCCCTACTCCATTATTGGTGACCTTCTAGCACCCGTTAAATGTTATAAATATTTAGGTGCAATTGCAACCTCTGATCGCAGGGGGAATGAACAGGTGTGTTACATTGAAAAAAAAAAAAAGCGATGCAAATACTTGGTTACTTGCGAAGAACCCTACGCCAGTCAACTCAAGAAATAAAACTTCTAGCTTACAAAACATTTATCAGGCCACTTCCCGAATATGCTTCAGCAGTAAGGTATCCTCATTCTTGGATGATTAGTAAAAAACTCTAAAACATCAAAGAAAAATCAGCAAGGTTTATTTATAGTTCGTACCGTTGGCACACATCAGCAACTGCTGTAGTGCAAAAAGCTAATTTAGATCCTCTACAGTTAGGTCGCTTTCATGAACGACTGAAGTACATGCATCTTATTTACCATTCTAAGCTAGGAATAAACCAGATGCTATATATCGAACCTGTTATTCGGCGCAATATGCGTGCAAATCATTCTAAAAAAATGAAAGAATACACCTGCAAAACCAACGCGTTTAAAAATTCTTTCTTACCTAGAACAGTCAGCGAATGGAACGCACTATACCTGCTGATATTGCAGAGTGCCAGACTGCCGAGTCTCTGCTATCAAAATTGAAAAACTGTTCTTGATATATTCGCGTGTAGTGGTTCTTTATTACTATTGACGTTTCTCGTACACGTGGTTTGCTGTTCTTTATCTGCTCGTGAATTTTGCTCCTGTATTGCTCTTACGTTTTCTTTGCGCATGAGGTTTCATATGTCTGCTTTTATTTATGTATTCCTTTTACTTTCCTGGTAGTCACTTTCACTGTACGAACATCATGTTCATGTGTAAGTCCTTCAATCCATTTTTTGCGGGCAGGTCGACACCGGGATGATGATGTTTGATTTCTTAGGTTTTCCTCTTGTTAAGCTGGTTTTTCTTTTGTGCTGTGTATTTTATTTTTAAAAGAGTGCATGTAATCTCACTTCTGCCTAAGGTATTCTGTGAAGGCTGGCAGTATTTCTGAAATAAATAAATAAAATAAATGATTCATGTAAGTTTTATTGTTCGCTAGCAAAAGTATTATTGTGCCTCCAAATTAACTGTTCGGCCCCCTAAGTATTATGTTTAAGTGGAGGGCTTCTCTCAAACACTTTGTACGTGCTGCTTGTCCTTTAAGAAAGCAGTTACGAGTAGGGCCCGTGTTCGCCGTGTCCCTTCTTTTCTTGATATAGCTGGTTTAGGTTTTGTTTATGAGATGTAACCTCCAAAAACGGCTCACGCTTTGAAAGGCCACCGGAAATTTCGGGCACCTGCGGTTCATTAACGTCCGATGACCTCGCACAGAACACGAGTGCCTTTGTTATTTGCAATCGACAAGTGGCCGCCGAAGTCGAGACTTAATCTTGCGTCCTTGGTTCAGCAGTCAAGCGGTCAGACTACTGAGCCACCGCAACAAGCTTTCGCGCTAAAGAACCATAAGCGCCGCTGCAAAGCACAATTACAACAATTTACATACTAGATGTAGCCCGTTTTTTGATGGTATGCTGCTTCGTGATGTAGCGGCATAAATGTCACATAATAGATGAAACTTATGTCACTGAAAATGTAAAAAAAAACGTCGGTTCAGTCTCGTAACCCCTACGGACCCTTTGTTGGATTCCAGGCGCAGTTGTGTAGAGAAATTTCTTCGGTCACCGATTGCAACGAAGCGATTTCAGTACGCCATCGCGATTTGAACGGATAACACACATACTGAGCAGTATGCAGCAACAGTTGTATGTATTGCGTTACAAGCAGTTGTTTTATACCTGCAGTAATAATGAAGAGAACATTCCTGGGGCACACAACGTCAAATGACGCCAGAACTCAGCAGCATCCATACAAAGCTTCAAAAAGGGGAGTGGCATAAAATGCATACATTCGAACCACCATATGGCCTGCTGTCGAACGCCATAGAATCGCAGCGCTTGCACACGAGGACGAAGGGACGAGATACACACAGCGCACTTGTGTGTCTGTATCCTCCCTTCAACCTCGTCTGCCAGCGCTGCGATTCCATGAGGGAGTTATATTTAAGACCTAGTGCGCAAAACATTCATACTTCATAGCACTGCTCTTACCTCGGGCGCATAAACGGAGAGATTGTTTGGGCAACTGCTGATGGCTGCATGTGGAAACGTGAAAAATGTAGCGACCACTTCGAATTTAGAATCTGGAAATCGACATTGTATAATGCCATAATTATACATTGTGACCTCCTAAATTCGTGTTATCTGAATACGTTTTGGAGAAAATAACGCAGCAGCAATGCAGTACTGTTCAGTTGCTTTTCTGCGGCACTTACATTTCACGAGAAGTAATGACAATTGTAATCGGTTATTTATTTTCTGCAACGTGTAAAATACTGCAACAGAAATTGGTAACAAAATAGCCAAAACTAATACATAGATGCATGAGATTAGGCTGCCAAATTGTATCAAATATACAAGAATGAGCAAGCAACAGATTCATGTAGCACAATTTGTGTGAAGTATATTTTCTTTTTTCTATACTCGCTGTCTCTCAGCCAAAAGGTGTATGTCACAACAGCACCATTCTCCGAGCATTCACGCGCGATAGTTTCGGCCTTCTTTCAACCTTCACATTCGGAACCGGATGTCAGAATATCGAGAACATATATAGAATTATTTTGTGATTGATAGAAATACTAAGCTTCCAGCGTATGTTTTAAATATGCCACGGGAAGCGGCGTCTACTGTTTGCTTCAAGACTGTGAATTGGATAAATTGCACAACACAGAATAAAATATTGCTACATTATTAGGGTAAAGGCATATATTTCTTCATATCATTGGTTGGCTCCATTAAATTGTGGATGCAACAGCTGCGAACTCATGAGCTGGTTTGCAGTTATTCAAAAGCCACAGTAAAAATATACTTTATTTTGCGATGTTCATCATATCTAAGAACGTGAAGCCTTTATCAAAAGTTTACAGCCCAGAGGGTTTGATTTTAAGCCGTATAATATGTAATCGTGGAAGTCCTAGCCACTGGAGAAGGTAGGACGATAAATCTTCTTGGTTTCAGCAAGTATGGAAACCTGGGAACGCATTACGAGCCACATAGTATCCCTCAGAAGTAGACCCTCTGGGCTGTGAACTTTTGATAAAGGTTGTACATGCGTAGTCTTCAGACAAGACATTGCTTTACTCTAGGCGTACTCCTCAGCTTGAGCTGTTAGCGGATTTGAGAGTGCTATTAATGAAGTTCCCTATTCATGACATGTTCTACACGGTCACACGGCTGTTACCTCAACAAATGGAAGCTGCCCTACGACCTCCATTGCATCGGCTCGTTGGTCTGGGGGATTCTGCTTCCGGCCACGCCAGTGAACTTCCAACAGGTCGGTTTGTTTTGAATACCGTTTTTTTGCACGCCGATATCAGGGCCCGCCCGTACCCCCGATGTTATCGCTATGGGGGCGTATCGGATGAGCCACGAACCTACGCTAGCATTGCCGTGACCTGGGACCAGCGAAGACTCGTCCGACTTAATTATGGACGAGGCGGATGCGGAGGAGGCTGCTGACATTAGAGGTCAGTCAACGAAACAGGACGCGCCTTCCATGACAGTTTTAACAAAGAATAAGGTGACGGTCTCAAATGAAAAGAATGAAACTCGGCATGTCTTGAACGTTCCATCCCAGGACCATGAAAGCGCGTCAAATGAAGCGTCAAAAGACGTAACCAAATTTTCCGACGCTAAGGATCATCTCAGTACTGAGCCTTCCTGTACTGATGCCATGGAGGTTGGGCCGGAGACAGCAGCCTTAATTGCCGCGAAACGTCCGCATGAGGAAAGCGTCGAGGAGACTCAGCTGCTAGGCGGTGTTTGTGGTGAGCCGCCGCCGAAAACTTCTGGCATCCGAAGAGCCACGTTAAGACCGAAGCCGAACTTCTCGGCCGACACGCGGCAGGCGGGGAAACCGCCTCCTCAGTTTTTGTGGTGTCCTGAACGATTTGTGGGTCGGCTGCCTACCGACCAGCGTCAGGAACCTTCTGCAACCAAGTGGTGCGTGTGTGAGCAAAAATGAAACAATGTGCGTGGACTTCGTTTGAATGCATCCCGACGTTCTGCTGGGAGGACATTACATGCATGCATACGCCGCTGTTCGTCAGAAGCGGAGGCCACGCAACCGTGAAGGTAGGCACCATGCGGGTACGGGCGTCTCTCGCTAATACATGACTCTCAAGCTTAATTCGCCGTTACATGTAGCTACTTTGAATGTCAGAAGACTGGGAGCGAGAAGGCGACAATGCCAGCTCAGTTGCCTCCTTTTGGATAATGATATAGATATAGCAGCTGTGCAAGAGTCAAAGATTGAAAGCCAAGAAAGCACTGACCGTATGGTAGCTTCTTTTCAAGCAAACTTTCATGTGTGTGTATGCCATTCTGTTGGTGTATCGGGTGGATGCCTTTTATTTATACGTACCACGCTGGGAGTAAGCGTAGAGTCCGTTTTTGCCTGTCCAAGCGGTCGGCTTTTGGTTACCGATATTACCTACTATAATTTATGCTGGCGTGTTGTGTGTGCGTGTATGCTCCCAATTCAGGATGTGAGCGTGAATTGTTTTTTGAGTCTATTGAGGTGTGGTTCAAGGTCGACAAAATCTTGCTTGTACTTGGGGACAACAACTGTGTGTGCGCAGCTGTGAACCGAGCGGCGAAGTGTAAACCTCGCAGAGACAGAAGCTCCGAGCTGTTGAATGCACTTGTGCATGAGTATGGCCTTGAGGATGTTGATAGTGTGTTCTCCACTGGAAACCAGCCAGAGTTCACGCACTTTCAGCAAGATAGCCATGCTAGATTGGACAGGGTGTATGCCTCGGTAGATCTGGTTTCCCTATGTACTGCATATGAAGTCAGACCTGTGTCTTTCAGTGACTATTGTCTCGTGAGTGCAGTGTTTGGTAGGAAAGGAAAGAAATCGCGCGTTAAATGGTACCTACGGAAACTGAATGCCAAACGTCTTACCGATGAAGAGTTCCTTACGGAAGTTAGGACCGAGTTTGAAATTCATTTGGCTCTGCGACCAGTACGTTTTGCGAAAGGGGACAGCTTCAAAGAGTGGGTCAAATTGAAATCCATAGAAAAGAGCAGTAAGGTGCGGCATAAAGAGAAAGAAAAAGAAAAAGAACTGAATGAACAACTCCAGTTTTTTTTTAGCATGGAAAGTTCTGTGCCAGGGCATTTCGCCAGTAAAATACGAGAGATAAAAAGTGAGTTGGAAACAATCGACAGCGAAAGATACACAGCGGCTTTCATACGTGCAAGGGCTGAAACACTTTGGGCAGGAGAAGTGCCGAGAAAACGAGCTCTAGCAGACGAGAAAAGATACGCCTGCCAGAAAGAAATAAGGAGTATAAGGTATGCCGGCCATATCACTGAAGATGCTAAAGATATTCAGCGTGCGGTAACAGAGCACTTCGAAGAACTGCTTAGCCCTAAGCTTGAGACTGTAGGCGGCTTTCAAACAGATTTTCTAAGACTGATGCCTGCAATGGAGGACGAAAGTAAAGCGCGCCTAGAAACACCGATAACGTTGCAGGAGATAGAATCTGCAATAGATGACCTGACACCTGAGGAAGCCCCTGGGCCGGATGGTCTAAGCGCTGCCTTCTTTAAAACTTTTCAGCAGTATGCGGCTCAGTTTATGCTCGATGTAATCACTGAAGCTTATGAACGTAATACTGTTCCATTGTCTTTCTCTACATCGCACATTGTTCTACTACCCAAGGCAGATGATCCGGATAAACGACTGTTGGTGGGGTCATATCGACCGATTAGCCTCACCAATGTTGACTACAAGGTGTAGATGAAGGTTTTAGCAAAACGACTGCAAAGTGTAATAAAGAAATTGGTTGGGTCTCATCAAACGTGCGGTATCAAAGGTCGATTCATTGCCACGAATATACATGTCGCAAGAACCGTACTAGAATTTGTTGATGCACTCGGTGGTCAGATAGCCATGATGCAGTTAGATTTGGCGAAAGCCTTTGACCGTGTTTCTCACGAAATTCTGTTCTCCATTTTGGAGAATTCTAACCTTGGTGACGTCATAGTGGAGGGTGTTAAAATGGCGTATGCGAACTGCACGACCCGTATTATAGTGAATGGTGAACTGACTGACAGCATCGCAGTGCGTTCATCGGTAAGGCAGGGCTGCCCGCTCTCACCCCTGCTTTTTGCACTGTATTTAGAGCCCCTTTGCTTGGCTATCGTTGATAGCGATCGCATTTTAGGGTTCAAGCTGCAATCAGCACACGTGAATATGCTGGCATATGCTGATGACATAGCAGTGTTTTGTGCAACTACAAAGCGCGTCTGTGAAGTCACGGGTGTCGTCCAAACATTTTGTGATCAAACCGGATGTAAGACCAATTGGGAGAAAAGCTCTGGGTTTTGGCACGGGGATTGGGACGTGACACCTGATTTCTTCTGTAAGCTGCGATGGTCTGCTTTCCCAACACGATATCTTGGCGTGCCTTTAGAATATAATCAAGATCCCAACGTGCACTGGATGGAAGAAACATCCAGAGCGAAAAAAAAGCGGATGCCTGGCAAGGAAGGCAACTCTCAATGTTTTCGCGCACTTCTATTTGCAATGTTTTTCTTATTTCGAGGCTGTGGTACCTCATAAATGTGTTGTGTGTCTCACGAACCTCAATTCAGAAAATGCACCGCGTTTTTGCTGTTTTTATTTGGGCATCCACGTGGGAAAAAACCGCCCGGACGAATTTGTTTATTTCTGTTAAAAGGGGCGGGCTTGGCCTTGCACATCTGTTCTTGCGTCAGGTGGTTTCGCGATGAACATTCCTCCGTGATCAAAAAGATACCTTTCTAAGAACTGTGATGCAAGTGCGATTACAGAGGCTGCTCCCTGAATGGATTGTGTCATGTGAAAACATGCCTGGTACTGTGACTGGCTACCTGTGCGAGGTTGTTTTTTCGTGCAAGTTCCTTGGAGTGCGGTTTTCTTTTGATTACCTTTACAATGTTCATAGAAAAAAAAAACTATAAAGATCTCATTGACGGGATGCTGTCGGTGCCTTTTTATCGGGCATTAGACTGTGGAGGCCCAGGGCAGGACGTTTTGAAAAGAGTTAAGATGCCCGTGAGGCCATCTGCTAAAACATTCCTTTTCAAACTTCACTCTAATACGCTCCCTGTTAAAACCTGGCTGAATGAAAAAGGTACCTTCGTCCCATGGACAACAAATTGCCTGTCGTGCAAAAAACCGGAAACAATTGAACACGTTTTCTTAGAGTGTTGGGATGCTGTCTTTCTATGGGACGTCCTCCAAAGGTCAATTAAAAATGAGCTTCCATTAACTCCTTACGGTATAAGATTCTTACCACTGCAGAACGATGATGCACCTTATGATTTGTTTATGCTTCTTGGCCTTCATAGTTTGTGGAAAACACGAATGCAGGTGCGCCACGCTGATATAGATACACGATCTGCATGTGAAAACTTCATTGAAAGTGCAGTGTATATACGCGAAACTTTACAGATTCAGCAGGATCCACCACAATGGCATTGTCTATTTGATGAGTTGGTGCACTTGAAAAGATTTGAGCCACGTACGCGTTAGCTCAAGCGCAGTGACGTTTTTTATCATGTGTATTTTTGTTTTGTGTTTGACGGCAATAAAGAAAAAAAAAGCTCGTTGGTCTAGGGGCATGATTCTCGCTTCGGGTGCGAGAGGTCCTGGGTTCAAATCCCGGACGAGCCCAATTCTTCTTTTTGCATAACCATGCGTCAGCTCATCATTGCGTCATATGTAAAGCGAACGAAATTTATAATCTTGGCTGCACCTGAAATCCCTTATAATACAGCCGATGCCAGATGCGATGAAGAGAACAAAGGTAACTCTTCACCCGGCCCACAGTTAGGCACACATGATGCTGCGTTCATAGCTTGGTTTGTATTGTTAACAAGAAGCTAGAGCGGGTTCTGACACGTCAAATAACTTTTTTGACATGCTTAGTAATCTACTGATTGGGTTCGTGGTTCTCATTGCTCTCAATGTATGTTTATATATATCTGTTTTACTAGATTTTTTTTGTTGATGTTCCAACATCTTTGTCTGTTCTCATGTATTACTTTATGTACATTGCCCCAACCCCCCTCATTTGATGCCCTGTAAAGGGTCCCTAAGGGTTCAATAAATGATAATGATGATGATGATGAATATCTCCAGCTATATAAGCTACTGACCAACGAGAGATCAGCTGCAGCGGACAAATCCACAGAGGTAAATTGTCCTACACAAGGCAGTCAGGCCTAAGGTAATGATTACGCTGGTCTTCATAGGTATAAGCGAGCGATATGCAGGGCGAAATATTTCAATTGAAAGAAAAGTAGGAACGACACGAGCGGACATGTTTGCAAGTATGGGCTAGTCGGGTACAAACGCTAGAAAAAAAACACGGGCTCGTCCGGGATTTGAACCCGGGACATCTCGCACACTAAGCGAGAACCATACCCCTAGACCAACGAGCCGGGTTGGAAGGAGACTAGCTGCAGTTGGAAGTTTAGGGGCTGGTTTCCACAGTAAACAGACGTGGACGATAAGCAGACCTTGGCTGGGTTAACCTGCGAGTTCCCTCTGAGTGCTTGGGAAAGAAATTGGGGCTACTAAGTGCACTTATCGTTTGATAGAATTTATATTAATGCTTGCTGTCGGGTGTTCATGCTGACTGTTCGGAGAGTAGGGTGAGAACTGTGTGAGAGTTACCTATGAGGTTAAATGACGGGCGTTGATTTCATTTATTAAAACAATAGAATCATAATTCTTACGAGAAGAAAAAGCCATCGCCGGACGTTGTCAGCAGAAGGCGTCGCAAGAAGTCGCGGTCCCGAAAGCTGACGGAATTAAAAAGATGTACATCGTTTTATCAGTCACATATCGCCCTTCCTAATAAACTGCCCTCAAAAAGCGATACAGACAGTCATATGACATTGTAAAGAGTCATGTAATGATGCTAGTAACTTGATGCTACGAAATATCATGAAGAAAAATGAAGGTGGTAAATGAGGGTCATGTGAGTTATATGCAACTTTATACTAATCATGTGATGTCACGGCTACATCATGATAAGTAGTGCCGCGTAATTCAGGACGACTTGCAATGAAGTGACGATATCTCACCCGAGTCATACAGCGAATACCTGTCACATGATTCATCATGACTAGCAAAAAGTGGTTTCGTCCCATTCAAGTCAAGGGACAATAAGAGTAACGTGATTAAGAATAGCTTGCAAAATATAATCAAGTCACGCTAAATTCACGTTTAGACAAGTGTCAAGTGATTGAGGCTTGAAAAATTATGACACCACATCAAAGCAATATTAAAAGAGGTGTTACGGTATTAAGGGTGACTTGCAAAAAGTGATGACACCGCATCAGAATCACGGGACGGAGTGTCTCCAGACTGAGAATGAGTTGCAAAAATCACACGAAAGTGACACTTCTTGAATGTGTTGAATGGGGGACAAGTTATTATTTTGGCTGAGGTAAAGGAAGGATGACTGCGACAATGTTGTCTAGCTTCTTCTTGTTAAGCGTTTTGTCGTGTTTAGTTATGTTAAATCATCTGCCAGTGACATATAGAAGATGAACAGGGGAAGCCTTTTGATTAATTAACTTGAACCTCCAAGGAAATAACATGGAGAGGCGCAACAGAGAAAAGAGACATTATTTCATTTTCAGTCCTTTAAAATGCAGACATTTGCTCTTTCGACAGCTACAAAGAGGTTCTGAGAGTTCGCGATGTGCTCTATATATCGCCTCTTGTTTAGAGTTTTGTTGACTTGCCGTATCCCGTTGCACATAGTGTTGATTTGATGCTCTTTTCTGAATTACTTATACATAGTTCACGTACATAGGATATTGTTTCAGTGTAACAAATACCATGCTAAAAAAAAAGGTCTCGTTGGTCCAGGAGTATGATTCTCAGGTACGAGAGGTCCCGGGTTGAAATACCGGACGAGCCTCGCTGTGTTCCCCTTTTCTCGCATTGTCCGTCATTCTCAAGAATTTCATTTTCAGCCTCCCGAAGTCATGATCATCCTACCGTTTACCATTGCTTTGCTTGCCGTTAGTATCATCATTTTTAATTTAATGATGCCGAAGTATCCTAGAGAAAATATAAAACCCTAAAGAGGTACGATAGAAACCGCTGGAGCGTCCAGAATTGAGGATATGTTTCCTAGGGATTCCTCAGACAAATTAAAAAAAAATCTTTTAAAATTAGGCGGCTTTGCGCAGAAAAGACAACAAATAGGTTTGATTTAAGTGGTTCAACCTCCCAAAGCGACTTAGGGGTATGAGAGACGCCAGAGTGGAGACTTAAGAAATGTCGACCAACTGCGGTTTTTCAACTTGCACTGACACCGCGCAGGACACGGACGCCTGGCATTTCATCCCCACACAAATATGTGATCATAAGTGAATAGTCAAGTAATGTTATAAGTTGGGTTTTTATTATTGCATATACGGCATCTTGCGATCTGTAACGGGCTTAGAAGCTATTAATTATTATTATCCAGATCAGGTTTTAAAATTGTGATAGCGCAACTGCAGTTCTTGTTGTAGCTCGATCAAATCTGGGTCTTTTGCACAATTCAATACTAAAATATACGGAACATTTTCGGCGCCGTAGATGTGAACCCATTTCTTGGCACGCTTATGACAACCTTCATCCCACCTCGGCGGCTCTGCTTCCGGTTCTTTACTTTTCCAGCTGGGGCATAGCACAGATGACCACGCGTCACCATCTCCGCATGTGGGCGACTTCCAAAAACGACTGGAAATTCTAACAGTCTTTGAGGCAACGCACAAACGCTTTTCGCGTTTTACAAATTGTGTAATGGTTAGGGTTTTACTAATAAGCAGCTACGAATATCTAATGCAACTAGAAATGTATAACAGGCAGGTGATAAAGTAATATATTAGAGTTTGGCTCACTGGCTAGCCTAGATAACATGATTAATGTGAGCTATAATGACCGCAATCAATGCCATTTTGTGCTTCTAAAATAACTGTTTTCCCCCCAAAGATTATTATTACTTTTAAGTGGCGGGCTTCTCTAGAACGCTTTGTACCTGCTGTTTCTCTCTTAAGCAAGCAGTTACGAGTAGTGCCCGTGTTCGCCTTCTTCCGTGTTTTTCTTGATATAGGTGGTTTAGGTTTTGTTTAGGAGGTCTAACCTCCCAAAGCGGCTCACGCTATGAAAGCCCACCGGAAATTTCGGCCACCTGTGGTTCTGTAACATGCGCTGACACTGCACAGCACACGGGCGGAGTGGTTTTTTGCAGTCATCTAAAAGCGGCCACCGAAGCCGGGAATCAATCCTGCGTCCTTGGTTCAGCAGTCAGAGCTCAGACCCCTGAGCCACCGCGGCTGGCTATTGCGCTAAGTTGACAATGAGCGCAACTGTACGGTACCGTTACAACAATTTACCTACTAGATGTAGCCCATTGTTTGATTGCATGCAGCATTGCCATGTTGGTGCTTAGAGGGCACGGAGTATATAAAACCTGTGTAACTGACGATGCCAAAAACATCATTTCAGTCTCGGAACTGTACGGACCCCTTGTTGGATTCCAGGCGCAATTTGTTGGGAAATTCCTTCGCTCACCGATTGCAACGAAGCGATTTCAATACCTGGTTCCGCATTTTCTAAAGCAGCACTGGTATCTATTCGATTCCTGCCGACATGACTCTGGTACATCTCGAGTCGCCGCATTGCATTCTTGGCTTCTCCAATATGTTGAGCGCCGGCATGAGAAAATGTACAGAGGAGGCTGAAAAGCACCGCAATAGTATCCGCCAGAATCGAACAGACTCAAGTTCTCTTGCAACATAAGCTGGAACAAAGCATATAATCACAGTTATGACGTTGCAATCGTTCACTACAGGAAATTTATCAACGTAGCATACCGGGGATATCTTATAACAAAGCCGATGAAAAATGCGATCAAAATATCAAAAAGCACTCAGTCGGCCCATATGCAACAAAATCGCGACCACAGTTAAGCACAGATGTGTTTTTTAAGGCCTATTTTTACTGTGAACAAGAAACATGAGGGGGTTCTGTAATGTCAAGTAACTTTTTTGACATGGTAAGTAATCAAACCTTCACACTAATAAGTGTCTGACCAACTAGTGATCAGCCGCAGCGGAAATCGTCGTATATAAGGTCGGGAGGGCTAAGATAAAATATAGCTGGGAACTAAGTGGTTGGAAGCGTCGGAAGTTGGTTGGTCGGGTACAAGATGAAAAAAAAAAAATATCGGGCTCATCCGAGATATGAACCCGGCACCTTTCGCACCGTAAGCGAGAATCATAGCACTAGACTAACGAGCTTTTTTTCTTTTTATTGTACCCCGAGACCAACGAGCCGTGTGGGTGAGCAGTGAGCTGCTTTTTAAAATACAGCGGTTGATTTGAACGAGAATCTGACTATAAGTAGACTTTTGTTTGAGTTCGTGTGCCACTCTGAGTGCCTGGCAATTAAAATTACTGCTAGAAAGACTATTTATATTTTAATCGGTGTCCTCGTAATGCCCTCTGTCAAGTATTCATGCTGACTGTTCATGGGGCAGAAAACTGCGTGATAGTTAACTATGATGACCAATGTCAAGCGTAGATTTCATTTAATAAAGCAATAAATAGTCTCTGATGTCTTACGAGAAGGAAAAGCGATAGCCGAAGTTGTCCACAGAATGAGTCGCAAGAAGTCAGGGTCCCGAAAGGTCACGGGATTGACGAAGGTGTACATCGTTTTATCAGTCATATATATCGCCTTTAGTAATATAATGACAAGTAAATAGCACTACTGTCAGTACTATGACATTTCAACAAGTAATGCAGTTATGACCAGTCCCTTATTGCCACAGTATGTCATGAATAAAATAAATGCGGAAAATGAAGATCATGTGAGTTATATGAAACTGTACTGATCATGTGTTGTTAGCACCAAGTCATGATAAGGAGTGCAACGTGATTCAAGATGACTTGCTAACAAGTGATGATATCTCACTCGAGTCATGCGACGAATGGCATCATATGGAATCCCTTGGAATGGAATCACTTCATTACGCATGATTTGCATGAAGTGATTGCTTGCCACCGAAGTCACGGAAAATTAAGTGTTACGTTGTTCAGAAATTTTGCAAAATGTGATGATGTTACAATGGATTCACATTAGACAGAAGTGTCGAGTGATTGAGGATGGCCTGCAAAATTTATTAAACCGCACCTGAGTCACTTCCAAGAGATTTATAATTTAGGAGGACTTGCAAAAAATGAAGACACCCCACTGGAGTCACGAGTCACAAGACAGAGTGTCAATGAGTTGAGAATGAGTTGCAAAGATCACATGACAATGACACTTCTAGAACATGTTGGATTGGTGCGAGGGGATGTTTTTGGAGGCGGAGGTAAAGATACGATGACTGGGACATTGTTGCCTAGTTTTTTCGCGCTAAGTGTTTTGTCGTGTTTAGTCATGTTAAATCGGCATGCCATTTATAGCGGAGGAACAGAGTAAGCCTTTTGATTAACTCGGACTGCCAAAGCAATTACACAGGGTGGCGCAACAAGGCCAATCCGCCCGTGCTTTTTGCTGGGTGTAAGCAATTCCAATTCTCCGCGACTACGGGGCTGTGACACGTGACTTCCTTGCTAGCTACAAGATCTGCGCCGTTGACTGCAGTCGCGCTGCCGCCAAAGCTAGCTGTTGGCGGCCAGTCAGACTTATCTCTTCGGTTGGTAATTGAACCCGGGACCTATTGCACCCTAAGCGAGAATCATATCCCTAGACCAGCGACTATGGACGTCAGGAGGCGAGCTGCGTCTCGAAATTTAAAAGGTGGTTTCCACAGGGAACAAGCGGAAGATAAGCAGACCTTGGATAGATTAATATGCGAATTCCTCTCTGAGTGCTTGCCAATGAAATTGGTCCTTAAAAATGTACTTCTCTTTGGATAGAATTTATATTACCCTTCCTATCGCGTGTTCATGCTGACTGTTCGGTGGTGGGATGGCAACTTTGCGAGAGTTACCTATGAGGTTAAATGGCGGGAGTTGATTTCATTTATTGAAACAATAACATCATAAGTCTTACGAGAAGCAAAAGCTATCGCCGGAAGTTGTCCGCAGAATGCGTAGTCAGACATCGCGGTCCCGAAAAGTCACGGCATTGAGGAAGGTGTACATCGTATTATTAGTCATATATCGCCCTTAGTAATATAATGCTGTCAAATAGCGCGACAGTCAATTATATCACGTTGTAAAGAGTCATGTAATGATGCTAGTAACGTGATGTTACGATGTCATGAAGAAGAAAAATGAACTTCGCAAATGAGTTACATGTGAGTTATATGAAACTTTGCACTGATCATGTGATGTCAAGGCCAAGTCATCAAAAATAGTGCCACGTCATTCCGGATGACTTAAGGGGTGATACCTCACTCGAGTCATGCGACGAATAACTGTCATATGATTCATGCCTTGCAAGAAGTGTTTGCGTCCCACCGAATTCAAGGAACAATGAGTGTGATGAGATTAAAAATAGCTTGCCAAATATGATGACGTCACGCTGCATTCACGTTACAGACAAATGTCAGGTGACTGACGAAGGGTTGCAAAAATTATGACACTGCATCAGAGTCATATGAAAGAGAGGCATCGCAGGATTAAGGTTGACTTGCAAAAAGTGACGACATCGCGCCGTAATTGCGTGACGGAGGGTTTCCTGATTGAGAATGAGTTGCAAAAATCACACGACAGTGACACTTCTCGAATGTGTTGGATGGGTGACAAATGATTTGTTTGCTGAGGCAAAGGAAGGCTGACTTCGACAATACTGTCTGGCTTCTTCTTGTTATGCGTTTTGTCGTGCTTAGTCATGTTAAATTTGCATGCCACATATAGCAGACGAACAGGGAAGCCTTGTGATTAATTAATTTGAATTTCCGAGGAAATAACACGACAGGGAAAACATATATTATTTCATTTCCAGTCCCCTAAAATATAGACATTATTTCTTTGGACGGTTACAAACAGGTGCTGAGTGTTCGCGGTGTGCTGTATATACATTGCCTCTTGTTTAGAGTATTGTCGACTTGCCGTATCCTATTGCGCACCGTGTTGATTTGATGTTCTTTTCTTAATTATTTAGGACATTGTTTCAGTGTAACAAATATCATGCTGAAAAAAGAGATCGTTGATCTAGGGGTATGATTCACGCTCCGGGTGCGAGAAGTCCCGGGTTGAAATACAGGACACGCCCCACTGTGTCCTCTTGTACTCTCATTGTCCGTCATTCTCAAGAATTTGATGTTGCGCCGGTCGAAGTCATGATCATCCCACCGTCAAACCTTGCTTTCGTTGTTAATGCCATCATTTTTATTTTAATGACGTAGAAGCATGCTATAGAGTATATACTAAAACCCGAAGGAGGTGCGATAGAAACCGCTGGATTGTCTAACATTTATACTAGGTGTTATAGGGATTCCTCAGGCAACAAAAAAATCTGGTTTAAAATTAGGCAGCTTTGCGCAGAAAAAAATGTTTGATTTATGTGGTTTAACTTCCCAACGCTACTCAGGCTATGAAAGACGTCGTAGTGGAGACACCAAAAATTTTGACCAGCT
The DNA here is from genome assembly GCF_055883805.1 of Amblyomma maculatum. Classification (NCBI taxonomy): domain Eukaryota; kingdom Metazoa; phylum Arthropoda; class Arachnida; order Ixodida; family Ixodidae; genus Amblyomma; species Amblyomma maculatum. The sequence continues at coordinate 100,215,685 of NC_139353.1, forward strand.
GTGGTTCTTTAACTTGCACTGACACCGCGCAGGACACTTAAGTGAATAGTGAACTAATGCTATTAGTTGAAGTTTACTATTGCATATTTGGCGCCTTACGATTCATGTAAGTTTGCTTAGCAGCTAGTAAATATTATTATCCATAACAGCGTTTCAAATTTCGGTAGTGCCACTGCAGTTCCTGCTGTAGGTCCCTCAACTCTGGGCCTTTTTAACAATTCGATACTGGAATACACTGGAAGTTTGGCGCAGTTGCGAGCGCACGCGACGTTCAAATTCTTCATATTTGAGAGGCGTTTAGTTTAAGTTCCGCAGCACCCACTTAATTCTCGAACTATAATTGCTTCCGAGCCTAACAGTCAGGAAACAATGATCAGAGAACGAAACTGGTATAGTTTCTCATACCAGTCCGCAAGAGGTTAATGTGCAAGATGCTCAACCTAGGCGACCCTGAATGCATGTGAATTAACGAGAAGCCAAGCTTGACGGCCCTGTATCGACAAGCCCCGATTCTTTTACGACACATACCAATATTTCATCACTCTGCTCGGCGTGTGCGTCAGGACTGACACGACCAATAAAGTCGCACACGCAGTTAAAGTCCCCCATTAGCACAATGCGGCACTAGGAGTTCAATAAATTAGCAAGTTGTCAAACTGACGTACGTGCTTTGCTATATAGTATTAAAAACATAAGCATTAATTAGTCAATATGGCTTCGTATTGAGCAGAGAATCGCAGGATATCAGTCAGTTCTCTTCGTGAATATTACATGTTAGGCCAGAACAAGAGAGAGTTTTACAAATAAACAGGAAAAAATCCGCCTATAAGTCCGCAGCCGTCATCTTTGATACTGAAGAGGGCACGAAAGCGACAAGGAAGGAGCTGAAGAACAACAGGATGGGCGCCAGCTTTCAACTGAGGCCTAATCGACCAAAGGTTGCAGTTTATAAGCACCCATCCGTACCAAGAAAGCGAAAAAAAAAAACACACAACAAAAATCATCACCAAAAGTAAGTATAAAGATTACTGGCGTGAGACAGGCAGGAAAAATAACAAAGTATACAATTGGACACGCAATTTAAATTGGAAACTGATAGCAACCTAACATGAGAAGCCGGCATGAATGGGAAGCGCGTGCGTCACGATGAAAAAAGGCAAAATTTTTTCTTTTCTTGCAGCTGTCCTGCATTAGAAAACAAGTGACCGTGGAAAACAAAATGGCCAACATTAACTTGCAAAAAAGGTGCAAATTAAAACATAAAATCTTCGAGAAACAATCTTCGTGTCGAAGTGATAAGAAGACTTACGTCAGTAATCTGTATGAGCATTGTGGGTAAGAATTTTTTGTTTTGCGTTTTCCTTCTGATAGGCTTCCGAGATACGGCTGGATGCTTAATAATTAAGATGCATGCAGGGTTTGGTGGAATACATCTCAACTGGAAGTAGGCGCCTGTCTGTTTTCGGCTTAATTACTTGCCCCTCTGCGCCGTCTTCAGTATCAAACATGGCCGTGAACCGACTATAGTCCAAACCGAAGTGCGTCTGAAGCCGACAGCATGCGTCACAAAGATATTAAAATTTGCCAGAAAAGATGTAGTCCATTCTTGGCTTATTCCTCACTCTCAGCCTTCGTCTTCTAAACAGCCTAAGTCCACTGAGCAAATGTTGATGGATTTACGTCTGCCTTGGAGAGATCTAAGGCGGCGTAAGCTGAGCTTTGCGAATACCAACTCTTCGGTGTGCGCCATAGTGAGTGCACATAATTTTAATTACAGTTCCACATAAGCGTCTGTAGGCAGACGGCGAAAGCGCCTCTGAAGTCGCGCTAGGCGTCCTGGACCGCGAAATCTGGCACTTTCCCTCGTGTTTTGACTGCGATAGCGGTGCTTGTTCTGTGCTTGGTTATCCTCATCACTCGTGTCAGAGGCTCACAGTGCACGGCGTTTTTGGAGCAGTTCGTCAATTGTAGAGAGTCTATCAGACACTGGAAACGGGCAGTGGTCTTGAAGCTACTGCACAAAAACGGCCGCCGCGGTTGAAGTTTTCGTGGAGGCATCTGCAGTGTTATACGGATAGCAGGCGGTTCCTTGCGAGGAGCTGGCCGTCCCATCTATCCTTCCAAGGCCTGAGGCGCTGCGCTTTCCCATTTATTTTTTGGACACATTTTATCCCCCTTCCATAACCGGTACAGTCCTACTTGAAGTCGGTGCACATTAAAGAACCTATGGTGTTCGAAAATTACGGAGTCCTCAAGTACAGCATTTTTCATAGCCTGAGTCGATTTGGGACGTTAAAACGCAAAAACGAAACCAAGACCAAACCTACTTGAAGTTTCAGCCTCGCCAGCGGCATGGAGGTCACTAGTCCTGCTAAAATATTCAGTGTCATCTGTAATGTGTTCTTGTAACGCATCTTCAGCACTGAGGCGATGCTGCAGCTTGTCGGCGTACGTAACCACATTCCTCCGTTCTGTACTTGGACTGCCGGCAATCATCGCAATGTGGTGTTCGAGTGGCGACGAATGTGTCCAACGCGCACGGTTGCAGCGAAGGCGAAGAGATGGGCGATGAGGGATCAGAAGAACCTGTACACAATACGCTGTTCGTCAATGTGGGACGTCACCAACGCTACCCGCTTCAGCAAACCTCAACGTCAGATCCCGGCTGACCATCTTCATTTGCTCTATATCCGCGACATTCCATTATTTTCAAGTAATCGAGTGAATTTCCCCATAATCTTTAAAAGCTACGCGTATCTTGTTGTCATGTAAGCGTATCAATAGCCAGTGAAGTCGAACAGCCCTTTTCGAATCTGGGTGCATTCTTGAAAGTCTCCAACTGAGACTAGCGTTTCCATCGATTGCTCTGATGTTCATACATGCGACAGCTGAAACGTTTTGACTCAACTAATGTTCTGGAAATTAACAACGTTCTGCTGAGCATCTTTCCAGTCACGGATCCGGTATGGGCGCCCGGTGAGGTCAGGATGCAGGTGAATGGAGTCAACTACAGGCTTACCTGTGGGGAGACGAGAGTGCACAACACAACAGTCATCAGTGCTGACGGTAGCCTAATCAGTGGCTGGGCTTGTGTCCGAATGAGTCATTATAGCCGAGAAGTTATTGGTATTGTTTACCGAATAACATATGATATATACCCACACAGGGGGATCAGCCAAGGATTGGCCAGGAGTGAAATTTTTTGATGTATACTTACATGTCTAAAAAGAAAATGACTGGAGGGGCAGACGAAAAGAAGCGAAAAGGTGAAATAAATGAAATAAAAAATCAAGTCATGAGACACACGGGAGATTGACACTGGGATGCGTGGAACAAGTAATGTTAGAAATATTTAGCGCGCACACGATTTCAATCCAGCAGAAAATTTGGCATGATGGTAAAAACAGACGTCTACAGCGACGAAAGCTTCCAAACGAAGTGGCATTGTCGTCTTTGTCCACCTGGAACAATGAGCCACTTTGTTGCGACTTGTCTTCGAAGGATTCTACCTCTTAAATTTGAGCAGTCGTTGATGCATGTCATCTTGCACAGGGCCCGTTCCTTGAGTTTTTACGCCGTTATTAGTTCCCTTGAAAATCAGGAAGGGAACTTCCTACGCGTAGGAGTATGCAAAGGGATGTACCGACGCACACCATCAAGAACAATTTCTGTAAAGCGACTGACTTGTCGATCTGAATCATTAATGTCATTTAAAAGGGACCAGTCGACGGAAGAGAAGAAATTGCAAACACCGACATAATCACCACGTGCGTACGCGAAACGGGGCGAATTCCTCACCCGATCTGAATTAGTAGAAGGTGAGGCAGAGACAGCAGTAGTAACTAAAAGCGGAGGGTGAAATTTGTCAGAGCGAGTCAGCGGTATGTCTGAACTCGAGACTCGAACACTTTCAAAATTCGATAGACAGATGTCAAGAATATTACCACAGCAGTTTTCAATGAAATTGTGTTGCTGCAAAGAGTTACAGACTATAAAATCAGGTAGAGCGTTATACTTACTTAATAAGTAATGATTGTTGTGAAAAGAAATAAATGAGTTCCGGTTGATACCAGGAGTATTAAAATCGCCTAAAATAAGAAGGTTGTGTTCGCTATGACGGGTTATAACATGTTCAATTGAGAGCAGAACATCATCATAGGCTGGAGGAGGAAGATTCGGAGGAATGTAGAAAGCTGCAACTGAATGTTTTCCATGCCGATTTAAAGTGAGCTCGAGCCACACACATTCTTCAATAGTTTCCAGATCGGAACGTCGAACACATTTCACAAAACTGTCAATAGCAATGAGCACTCAACCTCCTCTTGATTTGGGACCAGTTTCAGGGCAGTCGCTACGAAAAGCAGAGTAATTATTTGGAAAGAAATCATTGGAAGGAATATCTCTTGACAGCCAGGTTTCAGTAACCACAACAGCGGTATAACAACAGGATGGATGGATGGAAACAACTTTATTTAATTAAAAAAAAAAGTCTTCTAGGATGGTCTCCTACTAGTCCAGGAGTCCACGGGCTTTGGCTTCACATAGAGCCCGATCGACCAGCCATTTCTGACCGGCGGGTTGAGCTGTTCGCAAAGCAGCCTCCCAGGAAGAAAAGGTGGGATGGGGGATGGGGGGCACTGCCTGGGGGGAAGGACATTCCCACAGGTAGTGGAAAAGTGAGGATATTGGCTCGCCACAGGTGTCGCAGTGAGGGGGCAAGCCAAGGTGAAGGCATGAGAGACGGTAGGGGGAAATGAAACAATTCGTCTGCAATTGTCGCTATGTAGCACTGGATAAGGCTGACAAGGTGCTGTGGGGTGGTGGCAGTGTCATGCGCTTGTGTTTGTAGAATGTGGTGATTTGGTGGTATGTAGAAAGGACCGATGCGGCCTCCTGCGCGGAGTTGGGTGCCTGATCATCCGGGGCTCGGGTAGAGAGTTCTCGAGCCAGCGCATGAACGCGCTGATTACCGGGGATCGAGGCATGCCCTGGGATCCACGTTAGATTAACCGTTTGGTCGAGAGAGGTGGCGGTGGTAAGAATATGATGCGCGGCCGGTGTCGCCACGCCGTTTAGGTAGTGGCGGTATGCCGCCTGAGAATCTGTACAAATTTCGGTAATGGCTTCATCAATGGCTGAATGGGCAAGCGCGAGTGCGATGGCGGCTCCTTCCGCTTCTGCAGGCGAATTAGTTCGAATAGTGGCGGCGGCCCCCACTCTGCCATCTTCGTAGGCAGCGACTGCAGTGAAAAATCCTACTTTAGAATTCCCTGCCGCGTCGATATAGAGGATATCAGAGCGGTTGCGGTATCTTTTGGTGTAATAGCTGGCTCTAACTTTCCGTCTTCCCTGATAAAGGCAAGCGCCCATGTTGCGTGGTAGGGGCTTCTGGTATATGTGATCCTGCGTGCCCGGAGAGATCATGAAAGGTGTAGCACTTGCTGGGGTGGCGATGGATGGATTGAGACGGAGTTGTCGCAGTAGGTATCGTCCTGTTTCCGTGCGACTCAGGCGGACTAATTGGTTGGTGCGTTGAGCTTCTATTAATTCGTTCACTGTATTGTGAGTACCAGTGGCCAGCAGACGTTCTGTGCTAACCGTCAGTGGAAGACGTAGGGCGGAGGTTACGGCCATGCGTATTAGGATGTCCGCCTGCTCTGTTTGGCGCTGAGTGAGTATATGATATGGGAGGTGGTATGTGATTCGGCTAATGATTAACGCATTGGTCATATTTAGGGTTTCGCGTTCCGACCGCCCATGGTTGCGCGCAGCCACACGCCTGATTAGTCCAGCAACCTGCTTAGTCTGTCTTTGCAAGAGTTGAAGGATGGCGGTTGCATCAAGTGCGTTGTTAATGAGAAGGCCGAGAATCTTCATCTGAGACACAATGGGCACTGGGTTTCCGTACATGTGAAGTTCAATGGGGGGATCACCGGGTAAGGGTTTAAGCTGCATTAGTTCCGATTTAGTTGGGGAGCATCGGAGGCTTGTGTTTTCTAGATAGGTGGTGGTGATGTCTATGGCAGACTGCAAGATATCCTGGGCTGTTCCAAGGGATCCGCTTGTTGTCCAGAGGGTTATATCATCTGCATATAAGGCTGTGTGGAGCTCTGGGATAGCAGCAAGGGCCTTTGCTAATGGCGCTAGGGCCACGTTAAAAAGTAGCGGTGATAGGACCGCCCCTTGAGGTGTTCCGCGGTTAGGCAGGGGGAAAGGCTGGGAGGCAATATCCCCAAGGTAAAGTTGTGCCGTGCGTCCCTGAAGAAAGGCCCCAACATACTGCCATATGCGCGTGCCGCAGCCCGTGGTGGCTAATGTCGTCAGGATATGGTCATGGCTTATTGTGTCGAATGCCTTGTGAATATCCAGGGCCAGTATGGCGCGCGTAGAGGCTGTACGGCGCTTAGTGTGTAAGAGAGACTCTTTAAGGGCGAGAAGTACGTCTTGTGCCGAGAGGTTTGGGCGGAATCCAAATTGAACATGGGAGAGAAAGCCTGTTGCTTCTAGGAACGGTTGCAGACGATTGAGAATGACATGCTCGAAGAGCTTGCCGACACAACTCGTTAAGGATATAGGGCGCAGGTTTTGAAGAGTGAGGGATTTGCCCGGTTTGGGTATAAATCGCATGCTGGCGTGGGTCCAGGTTGATGGGAGCGTCCCAGCGTGCCAGTGGTTATTAAAGAGTTCCGTGAGTTCCTGGAGAGAGACATCGTCCAGATTGAGTAATGCCTTGTACGTTATGCCGTCCGGTCCTGGCGCCGTGGAGCGGCGAATCTTAAGGAGTGCTCGGCGAACTTCACTTAAGGTGATGTCAGCATCAAGTTCGGAGTTAGGCGGAGGCGGATTTAGTGGATCTGCTGACTGAAGGGATATGGGTATATAGTTGTCCCGTAGTTGACCAATTACGTCGGTGCTTTTTGGAGTTCTAGCTGTATCAGACGTTGTGCGTTTACTTGTGTCTGTGCTTTAGTGGTTGTTGGATCTAAAAGAGCGCGTAGGAGGGCCCACGTGCGTTTAGTGCTTAATGTACCCTTGAGGTCGTTACAAAAGGTTGCCCAGTTTGCACGGGCTAAGGCGTTGGCGTATTCTTCTGCCTCACGAGTGAGAGCGGCTATGCGGAGTCTCAATTTACGATTGTGTCGCTGGTGACGCCAGCGTTTGAGAAGTCCCTGTCGGGCCTCCCATAGATGAGCCAGGTGCGGATCAACCTGCGGTGCAGTAGAAGTATTTTGAATGCGTTTGCTGTTCACCCGGATGGCCTCCACTAGGCGGTCTGTCCAGTCGGTAACCGTAGGGACTTCGACAGAGTCAGCTGCCAAGTATGAGCGCAATGTATCCCAGTCGGTGAGAAGGTGTGTGCGAGGGCTGAAAATCTTGAAATCGTAAGCGATAGTAGTGGACACTGGGAAGTGGTCACTCCCAAGGCTGTCTTGTAGCGCCATATGAGATTTAACAGTTAAATTTGGTGAGGCCCATGTGAGGTCCGGCGTGGTATCACGAGTGACACTTGTGCCGGTGCGAGTGGGTACAGTGGGGTTTGTGATCATGCCGAGGTTATGATCAGCCATTGCGGTAGATATTAGGTTACCTTTGAGTGCGTCTGAGGTGTATCCCCATTGCGTGTGGCGTGCATTAAAGCCCCCACCACAAGGAGTTGTGAGGTGCGAAAGGAGCCCAGGATTCCCGGAATAGATCTGCCGTTATCTTTAGGGTTGCTGTATATGTTAATTGTGAGGCTGCTTGTTTGCCCGCGTGAGCTGAGCTCTATCGCGGTATATTGAGTGTCTTTACTGTCGGGCGAGCTTGTCGGTGTGCGGTCTAGCACCGGCATTGATGCGAGTGTGAGGATTGCCGTACGTGACGTAAGGGCTGCTGTCCGATAACCACGGATATGAATGCGATTTGTTTCCGTCTCCTGCAGAGCGATGACATGCGGGGGATTAGGGGACTTTGCGATATATGCTGCTAGTTGCGCTTGTTTTCTGCGTATGCTGCGGCAGTTCCATTGCCAAATTATTGTTTCTGTTTGCGCAGTGGATTGGCGTCGCTGCCGACGTTTTCGCGTGCTATTGTTCTGTGCCATGTTGCTGAGCTGCAGACGCTGAATGAGAGCAGGCTTCGGGTTGAACTACGCGCTGCTTGCGAGGCAATTCCTGATGGGGTACAAGTTCGAAAAGCTTGTTGATACCGGCTTCATGTTTGTCCAAGCGTGTGCTAATCGTGGCTTCTATCCTCTCGGTCATGGATAGTATGAGCTGTGCCTGGGCTTGTATGAGCTGTTTCTGCATCGCTCCGATTTGTTCGGCAGCTATGGTGTTGATTATACTAGCAACTTCTGACCGAAATTCGGCGGAACGTATATATTGTTTAACTGCCTCTTGAGGTGTAATGGGAAGAATGGGAGGGTTAGGGTTTAGATGGGGTGAAGTAGCGGAGGCTGCTTGGACGGACAACTCACCTTTTTTAGCAGGGCCGGCTCCTTTCTCGGGTGTGGCTTGCCGCGCCGACAGCGCCTCCTGGGTCTCCTTGATGCGAGCTATGGAGTCACTGTCTTTCGACGTAGATGCCTCAGACTCGGGGTCTCGAACGCCAGACACTATGCCACGAACGCCGGATGAGGGACCACGGACGCTAGCTTCTTTACTGCGAACGCTGGACGCGGGGCCATTGTCTGGCCTGGCAAACACAGGGCGCGTCTTGAAACGGCGCTTGCATTGCGGAGCGCCAGTTTGATGGTTTTCTTTACAAATAGCGCAGGAGGGCTCACAGTCATGGTCCATGGCTGGATTATGTGCTCCACATCGCGGGCACAGCGAAAGGCCTGTACCGGGGCAGGCGTCCGGACGATGGCCGAGCTTGCGACAAAGGTTGCAGGCTTCAACCTTGCGTCTGAAGGGAACGCAGCGGGTTACACATCCTTGATAAAGTAGGTAAAAGGGGACTCTGATGCCACGGAATGTGATCAGAACAGACTCGGTAGAGCCCATACGCCGACCCATAATGATGGTATCGTGCCGATCAAAGTCAAGAAGACTAGAAGTGATTTCCTCTGCGGAATGGTCCGAGGGAATTCCGTGGATGATGCCTCTGCACGAATTCAGGGCATCAGCGACGTGAGTGGCAACGTCGTAGGGTAGTATTGTTAAACTGGAGGGCTTTAATTTTGTGATAAGCTTCAGTATGATGCATGTTAGGCGTGCTGATAAGGAGGGTGTTATTGACGGGATTAGGTCGAAATATATCAGTACTTGCTTCAGCAGTTGAGATTTTCGAGGCTTGCAGAACGGCTTGGCGAAGAGCTTGAGCAGGATAAGACGCTAGAAAAACATTCATATCCCTTAGTCCGAAGACCTCTGGCGTTTTGATAATAGATGTCCGAATTAGGGGCCACTGCAATTTTGCGTCCGTTCTGAGGGATGAAGCATATCGTTGTAAAGCTTCCTACGAAAGTCCTTGCATATGCAACCCATCGGCCACATCGAAGGCTCAACAACCTTACTGTAGGATTCTTCATCAACTTCAATACGGAAGGACGAGTATGAGTCGTACCTTGTTTTCAGCTGCAGGCAGGAAATGGGGCTAATATTCACTGATTTTAGATGGTTGGTAAGGTCTACCGATGTTGCATCGGGACTGAGTTTAGAGACGAAACTAGTCTTCGGACGCTTCTTTTGGTAAATGGCAACGTTCAGGACAGATGATCTCGATGCGCCAGTAATGATTTGACTTCGGTGCTTCTTCATAGCACTGGGTGAGTTTACCGCACGGGGAGCAGCAGAGGCAGAAGATGAACAGGTAATATCGCCGGGAGTCATCCCTCGATGAAGAGCGGCGGAGTAGTCCACAGACGGCTGCTCCTCACGGGTAGGATTGCCCACGGAGACAACGAGAAGACGCTCGACGAGAGGACGCTCACACTGCGAAGCAGCGCACCGCACAAGCTCCTGGCGTAGGCCGCGAACATCGGCACGTAGAGAGGCAATGACCTCGGCTTGTTGTACGAAAGCCCACGAGGTCTCTCCACGAAGGCGCTCGTTCTCCTCTCGTAGCTGGGCAACCTCATCGCTCAGAAAAGATTCCCTCAAGCGCTTCGAGGAGAGAGCCTGCAGCGAGGCAAACTCACCGCCATGTTCACCGGTCGCGGTTGAAGGGGGAAAACCGGTCGGGTGGCTGGGCAGGAGGGGCGACGGGAGAAATGAACGTAGCTGCCGGCGCACCACCGTCGCTAAGCCTAACACCGTCATACGACGACGACGCACACAAATTGCGCACGAATGGCCGAGAGGTGGATTTGTTGTTGTTGTTGTGGCTTTAGGAAGAAGGAAAAGAAAATGCACGGGCCTGCTACTGGCTCTGTAGCTGAGCCACCTCCGCTGCCTCGTGCAGATAGAAGAGAATATAGATAAGAAAGAAAATTAAGAGGGAAGGAAAGATGCGCCGTAACAACAGCCGTCGTCCGCCACCAGCGTTGGCGTGTGCAATGACGGCCTAGAACAGATAAAAATTCGATGGCAGGCTAGCCCCCGCCGCAAGGGGCGGTGACCCACCTGCACCAGCCACATAAGGGGAGAACAATCAGCAGTTACAGCTCGTCATCCGCCCAAGTGACGCACTTCGTGTGAACACGTTTCGCACAGTCGGCACATCGTAAAAACTGCTGCTTGCCAAAAAACGGGCGAGAGCACAGCGCACATGCGTCCTTACTGGGCGCCATCTTGGCAAAAAAATAATAATAATTGGTTCAAAGGAAGGGAAGGGCGCAGTATCTGTCACACTTGCTCTGTGGACACCTGAACCGCGCCCTAAGGGAAAGGATGAAGGTGGGAGTGAACGTGGAAAGAGAGAAAGGGGAGTCGTAGTGGAGGACTCAAGAGTATTTTCGACCACCTGGGGATCTTTAACGTTCCCTGACATCGCACAGCACACGGACGCCTCTTCGTTTCGCCTTCATCGAAACGCAGCCGCCGAGGTCGGGTTCGAACCCGGGTACTCCGGCAGGGCAAAGAACCCAAGGTGGTCGAAATTTCTAAAGCCCTCCACAACGACGTCTCTCGCAGCCTGAGTCACTCTGGAACAATAAACCGCATAAACCAAGCCAATTCATTGCTTCCGATTTAAGAAACCTCAATGTTCTAGTTGGATTGAGAATGTATAAAAGTGCTAAGGAAGATCTCTAACAGCCAGATATACCGAACGATTGCCTTTTAATACATGCAATATTTATTTAAAGTGTCACGAATACGTTCAGCAACTTGGGCACTTAAATGATCGTGCAAGGTGGGCAATATGTACTACAAGGATATAAAGCAAAAGACGACCACTTGCACAAATTACCGAATAAGTTTTTGTATTTGTGATGTTTGGGCGATATTTTTCATTCCTGCAACAAAAGTTGTCAACGATCAAAACTAACCTGTTTTTAACTTGCGCAAGATTTTGTAACTCGAATTAGCCAACACAAAAAAATGATTATGTAAAGTTGTTGACGCTATATTTCTGCAAAAGACGTTGCATAACGCCATTAGTGCGGAAGTATATTGTCAATTAAATTATGTTGTAATCTTATATGCGCTAAAACATGCAAACTACACGCAGTATGATGCGCTGAATGAGCGCACAGTGCCATTTCGTGAATGTATCACTAAAGAAACCCATCTTTCTGAAATGAGGGGTTACAAATGCGAAAAAGAACGAGTACAAAAATTAAGAATGTTCCTTTCCCTTTGCCGTCTCTTTTTTCGCACTTTTAAACTTTCGCGAAAACGAACGAACTAGTTAGCAATGACGTTCCATTGAATCCAAATCTAAAACGCATATTTTGACGCTCGACATTTTTAACCTCAACGATTTACAAAATTACCCGAACTCGCTCACCTTCGACGGGGAATGCGTTGGATTTTGCAACAAAAGCTCTGGCCAGGAAAAGAGCACCTAAAATGGTCCTTAGTTAGGACTACTCAAGCATTAGCTTTTTATGTGACCTCAATCACATCCTTTAAAAACGGCTGGAATAAAACGCGATCAGATGGTCATACAGCTTCTGACGCAGCCCAAGGCGTCTGCCAGCATCGAGCCATGAGATGCTAATGAATGAACTATTATTTTGCGAAGCATATTAACGTAGGTTTCGGGCCTTCGCGCGACGCCCGGCGGTGGCCACCATTGACCCTGAAGTGGGGTCACGTGACATGACGTCACGTGATGACGTCACACCGGCTGCAGATGGGGCCTCATATCGCGCCGTCGGTCGCCTCCCGGCGGTGGTCACCATTGACCTCGAAGTGAGATCACATGATGTGACGTCACGTGATGACGTCACACCGGCTGCAGATGGGATCTCATATCGCGCCGTCAGCCGTCGCCCGGCGGAGGCCTCCACGCTTCGGTTCGCGCCGTCGCGCGTGACGCGGCGGCGGCGCCACCATCGCTGCATCACGTGATATGTGACATCACGCCAGGGATGAAGCGGCGCGCGCCCAAGGTATATATACAATGGTAGCGAAGGCTGGGCCCAAAAACGGTCCAGCGCGACAGCAGCGCAGCCACTTTGGGGGGGCCAAAACACTTAGATAATGAAATTCAAAAGCACAAATAAAAACGCTATAAAACAACATAAAGAAATACACATTTTAATGCCACGTTTTATAAAATAGGTAAAATATTTTAGCAAAACACTACTCCCCATTTTTAATTTTTTGCAACGTTCTTGTTACGCCCCCTGTTGATGAGTGTGCGGTGCATTTGCAGCTTGACTTTGCAGGCCTTGTTTCGGCACCCAGCCACAGTGGCCGCGGGAGCTCACGAAGCGGTTTCTTATCGCCAGTCTCGAAATGCCCCTTTTGCGAAGTTTTCGTCGTCCTTGCGCGTCGCGTCTCTGTCACCGTTTTGTAAAATTTGCACCCCGCCGCACCGCTGCGGCAGTTTTCTCGGTTTTTGTCGTTTCCTTCGACGTGCGGCCAGTGCGAAGTCTTTTTCCGTCTTTGCACGCTTCGCGCTGTTCTTTTGAAGCGCTTAGCGCTTTATTTCAAGATGAGCTTGCGGCGTGTGAAGAAACGATGCGCCGTGGCACATTGCGACAGCATGGACAGTGGCGTCGGTGTCAAGCTACACCGCTTCCAGCTGGACTTTCACAGGTGAGCTCTTGTCAGTGTCGTCTGCTACAAGGCGTCTGCTCTAGGTATGCTCCGAATGCTTTCGTTGGGCTGTTTCTTCTGTTTCTGTTTCTTTGGGCTTCTGTTTCTGTAACCAGTTCGTGCGCACGTGGCTTCATTTTTTCGGTGATATTTATGTAATACACTACAGGGCACACACTTTAAGTGCTGAGCTGTGCGAAGTAGGCCCACCAGGCCAACCATTTGTCTGATTTATGGTGAGTTTCATACAGCCGGCTATCACCAAAGTTAACTTGATACCGGGCTCTCAGGAGCAACCACGCGCATGCCACTGACCGGAAGGCCAATTTAAAACCAATTGTGCTGCCTGACAAGTCTGAGCACAACACTGTATAGTTTTCCAACACCGCGAAGCCAATTTGACCCTCGCAACTGGTAGTATCAAAATTCAGCCACGTGTATATGCGCGGCCTTGAGGGTGCTTTAACTGAATTCACTCAGGAGTTACTGGCTGTCTTCCTATTGCTATCCTGCATATGCATGACCGTTAGGGTAACTTTCAACGCACTTCATTCTTGTCAATCTTAACCATAGAAAAGTATAGCTACCCGCATGCCATGAGGACGAGCGTACGTAACCGCACTCTTAGGCGCTGAGAGCTTGGGGCGAGCATTTACTACCATAGTTCAGATATAATGGAAATATAATGTACTGCAGTTAGCATTGACAGGAATAATGACGCATTGGCGTTTGGAGTATGCAGTATTCCTTACGACGCAATTGTGAATAACGTGCACGTTGCATCACGTCCAGGTGCCGAGCGTGAGCGTGGGTGCTACCACAACGTCAGCCTGGAGAAGAAGACACCATGGCAGCTGCGAGACTTGCGGGGTTTTTTTTCAAGCACTTCGAACCGTCTGCGTATCTGTCGTCAAAAAAGCTGCGACCCGTGTTGATGCGCCTACTTATGTCATGTCATGTTTGCCTCAATTGAAGCAGCACTGTCTTCTATGCTTTTCAATTTCCTACCTGGCAACGTTCGTGGAACTGCAGGGCTTTTTTCTATCCGCACTGTGACCATTAAGATGAATAGCCAGCTTAAAGAAACTACTGCTTGAGCTGCCTGTGACGTGTATTTTTTGTTGGTGTGCTTTATCACTGTATTTGTTTGGTTGCTGTAATAAAGCATGAATATGAAAACCATACTTGCCGTACACTGTATTGCAAACTGTGCACTTGAGCCTGTGCTTTGTGCATCATACCTTGTACTCAAAAGTAGTAGCACCAGTATTTCCACAAAGGTTTCCCCTACGAATCATGCATGATTGCATTCTTAGCCAGCCAAGATAAGCCAGCGTCTGAAAGTGTTGCTGCCTTTCTATGCTGCCATCTTTGCCAGTAACTTTCATTGGGTTCCGAATTGCACATTACCAAGGCCATAACTAGCAGGAACTCGAGCACATTTGACTGGAAAAGGTTGGTGCGCACTGAAAGGCAACCTTCATGAGATAATGGCTTGAAAAGGCGGGTTCTTTAAAAAGACCACTTTAAAATTCGCGCTAAAAACATACGTATGCGTGACGTCATTCAACGTCACTCATACGTAGTTGCCTCCCAATATGGCGGTGCCCATGAGCCGCCATTTTTTGGACCAATGGGAGCCTATGGAACCTTCGCTACCATTGTATATCTACCTTGCGCGCCCGCCGTCGCGTCAGTCTCTGTGCCCGCAACCGCGCCAGCTTCTTTGCGCAGGGCGTGTATGCGGTCAAGATGCCTACGACGATTAATCTAAAACCACGTCTCCGTTACTTAGCCCCATCCACACTGAGGCAGCTGCTTAACATGCTTCGCATCCACTGGGCTTAACCTTGATAAGCCTCCAATTTTTTTTAAACTACAATTACGAATTCTGTATGATAGTGTCGAGTAGCTGCCTGACCAGAGAATCGCTATCCAAAATCCAGGGCGGCGAATAATACAAACCTGTTTGCAAGGTAATTGAGCGAAGTCAAATATTTTGCACGTTTTTCCCGAAAACAGCTTCTATAAAAAGAGCAAGAAATGTAAAATACATTAATTGTCCCTGCAAAGATGTGTAGGTAGCGACACCTTTCTTCGATGTCTTCTCTTAATTCTTTCGAGTACGTTCCGATATTTGAGTACGTTCCGCAGAAGTGCCCTATTTACACACCACTTTGACCAGAAAGTGGTACGCAACACTTATATCATGAAAGGCTAAACACAGCGCTCAGTTTTCCGGCCTGGCTATGTAGGTGCTTTGGGCTCTTACGAAAATGCGATCAAGTTCATTCGTACTCGTACTCGTTCTGGAGTTCAACTCGAAATAATTACTTTCTTTACATGCCTGCATTTTTAGTTTCACAGCCGGCATTGCCAGCCTGTATGTAACTGACGTTGCCTTGAACGGTCTAAATGATTTCATGTTTTGCCTATCTGCTTTTTTTTATAGATTGAGTTCGTCCCACTCAGTCGCCAGTTGTGCGGAGTTATTTTATTTCTTTTGACTGTTCCAATTCGTTTCAGAAAGTGTCGTTAGCTCCAGAACCGAACCCATTAATTAGCTTGATTGCAATTTCGTCCATCCGACTTCTTGCAGTTAAGATTTGTCAATTGAAAGCTCCTTCCCTTCATGCGGCCTCATACTGTTTCTTTATTCCTGTCGATACCTATCATCGCGCCCAAATGATTCGGCAATAATGAATGCGACATATTCTATAGCGTGAGCCGCCAAATGACATTTTCCCTCTGCGTCTTGAATCCTTTTCTGCTGCATATGATTCTTTTTACCCACGCTGCTTATATGGCTCCACAATGTTTCTGTCGCCTCTTCAATTGCGTCGCACACCTTGGTTATCCAGCGATTGGTGTACAGTTTTAATTTACCCTGCACAAGTATCTGCTCTGCCAGTTTCTTCTGCAGATAGGATACCCATTTGCGCTCGATTTCCTCCCGAGATATCTGTGCTTTCTTAGCTTCTCTGTGTTCTCTAGAAGCCATCCGTCACTTCGACTAGGTCTCCTACCTTTACATCTATTTGAGTCTTTTACTTCTTGAGTTTTTGTATGGGTGAGTTGTGCTAACTTATTTTAATCTCAGTCCAGCATCGGGTGTTCATTTGTTTTCTATGCCTGATGCTATTAGTTTTAGTTGCTTGTCAGATAAAGTTTCGCTTGCTATTTTTACTTCCTGATTTTTATTTTTCACTAGGGGTCTCCTCTGACGGCTAATACATTATTGATTACTTTCAAGGCTGAACGCGCATGACCTGTCAGGCGCCAGCCGCTTTGGCATAGGCGCTACTCAGTATATGACACGTTCAGCCTTCCCTGGCGCTCAGGCTTCCTTTCAGTGCATAGCCTCACGCGAGCAGCACCGAAGCTTGTTAATTGGAGTTAGCAGGAGCAGTTTGACGTTCGGTGCCCGCCGGCACCCGCTCGGCTACTGTCTTCGACCGCTCGAGGAGCCATGCCAAACTCCGCTCATACACCGATCTTAACACCTCTATCAGAGTAAAGAAGAGCACATTGAATTTGTACTTATTTCGAAATATTAGCCCACATATTGAATCCATGTCAAGTCAAATATTGTCGCCAGGGCTTGTTTACTGCGACAGAAGTAAGGACGTGCGGTCCTCTGTAAAACTCCCTCCCGTATCCGCACTAAACGCTGAAGAGCATGCACCAGTGGATAACAGGAAACGAACCCGCATCAATGATTTTGGCTAACACTGAAACTCATTCATATACGTGGTTGTCTCCATGCTACTTAATAGGGTGAAGTGATTGGTTATGCAATGACGGCGCCTTTTGTGTTTAACATTTGTCATGCGGGATAAATTTTTACCTGCTTTTAGTTTTTGTCAGACTGTCGAAGATACGTCTTTGTACGCTTTATTAGTGAACAACTTTCTTAACCCGCTCTCAATAAACGCAGAACTGCAGTCTTTGTTTTTTTATTACGATTGATACTTTTAATGCATCGTATTATCACAACATTAGGGATGAGAAGCGAAGACAAAGAAAAAAAATGAAGTAAATGACCTGTAAACATTTCCACAAAACAACAACCAAACGTAATTATTTAGCTCCTTCAGAAAGCTACAACACTCATTCATGCCTCAGCCACACATCTGCATTCCAGTAAAATAATCGAATATTCGAAATAATTGTTCGAATATTGGGAAAACCAACCTGACCTTCGAATTGATTTCGCAGCTGCCTAGACGAATCGTTTAAGCACTCTCGTCAATAAAAAAAAGGTTGTTAAAAATTATATACAAGAGACTTGCATCTCTGAAAATTTAGAGCAGGTTGCTATTGCATATGCGGAATTAATAAATCCAGTAGTGTCAGGTGTGTCCGAAAACAAACACACACACATCTTCTATTCTGGGTTGCTCAATAACAATTATTTTTCGCCTGATTGCTACTGCAAGGTAGTCAGCACACATGTTCGGAATCGTTGTAATGTGTTCACAGTGCCTTCAAATCGCGAAAGTAAGGAAATGTATTAGAAGAAAAATATTATTTAAAGCATATTTGCCAGAAGTATCGCTGAAGCGAATGATGCACAAAATTCCAAGTTAACGTCACATTCGAACAAACGTAAGCTGAGGCGTTTTTATTGGTTTCGTGCCTCAGACGAGCTATTCTTCCTCTTCGTTGTCTGGAACTCCTGAAGCCTGGCGTCCCCAGCCAGACTCGCTGTTATGCAGGTAATCTGCAAAGTGAGAAACAATACAAAAGATCTGTCAGTGTCTTGATTTCGGAGAAAATATGCTTGGCGAGCTGCAAGCTGACAGCGCATGCGCGTGTTAAAAGCCACTAGATTGGAACTGAGAGAACGTTTAAATAGGTTGGCGCAGATATGGCTAGTCATGGCAGATCTACAACATGATGCTGATGAAAGCAGTTCTCGGTGCACATACATTTCGTTTAGTGCTTCCTATGGTGTGCCTTACTATCTATCGTAAAAAAAAAGGTTCCCATCTTTTTTAAATGCTCCGACATCGATATCTAACCTGCAGTTTCACTTCGCTAATTTCTACAGTAATTCAGGCCAGCGGCCCGATCAGCAGTCCGATGTTTTGGAGGCGCTGCGACACAGAGTTGGAACATGTATGCTTCTCTCAGCACCTGAAGGGAGTTACGAACTGGGAGGTCAACTTTATTAAAGAGGCAATCACCGTGGCGTATAATGATGATGAAGCATTATGCGTAATGCCCACATCACCTTCACAGAAAATCTTCCTCTGGAGAGAAATTTAAAGACAATGAACGCAGTTCGTTTAAACTTCAGGTTGATGCTTTTGGCCCATGGCATTTACGAGAAGCCTCACGCAGGATGTTACAGCTGCTCCTATGCATGTTTCTTTTCATGAAGAAATAAATGTACATGCATTTTGTTAGAATAAGTGTCACATTGTCACTAGCCAAAACAGCATCTGGAGGTAAGGCATGCAGGAGAAAGTGTGGAGTCGCAACGTGGCCGGGGAAGAGTGAACATTATTTCAGTTTCAGCAAAGCATATGCAAATAATTTTGACATCGAGGTTGCTTATGAAGGTCTCCGTAATGGGAGCGACGTTCAAGATGATTGGCGCAGTTGCTGAGAGGTTGCGTTGGTTATACTGAAACCCGATATTATGCTGAACTGAATGATGGCGGGCGCCATCTTTGTCTTCGTCCTAGCATTCATTGTTTGAGTTCTATCCTCCTGAAATAGAAACAGCACTCACTGCATTGGCACTCGCACGAGTTTCCAACAATGCGGCAGACAAGAACGTGGAGGCGAGGACATTCTTGGTTGAGCATCGACGCACAGGGGTTGTCGTCCGAAACTGGTTGGAAGACGGTAGAAAGAGGAAGCATTCAGTAAAATAAAATATGAATGAACACAATTTCACAGTTCATCTTAAGGATAGGAATTATTTGTTATCCGAACAGCTCTATTTTATCAGGTAATTTAGTATGAAATCTGAATGCAATACCGACCAGTAAATATTCTCACGAAGAAGCAAAAAACAAACTTAAGCATGCGGTTCATTCAGCACATCTAGACTCTGGCAGAGTACAATATGGAATAAAACAGAATATATAGAGGCGTAGATAAGGTAAGGAAGCTACACATAGTTAAGGTTATAATGTTGCGCCGTCTGATTATTATTTGCGATACATAAGATGTGTTTTCGTTGTTTACACCCAACACCAAGTTTGCAACATTTCCACTAGCTTCATTACCTTGGAATTTTGAAGGCGGGCATTCAGGTTCATTCAAAGAATTGAACGCTTGGATTTACATATAATAAGAATGTTCGGCTACCTGCTGAAGAGTACAGTAGCGTAAACTAAGTGACGTATAGCGCACGTGTTGTGGGTGGTTTAGCCAAGAAACCATATTAAAAATGTCGCTACTACTTTTGCATTATAGCTTGCAACACTGACATATATTTCGTCTTGCTTTCATGGAGGTGTTCATATTTGTCTCGAGTTCATTGCCAACGATTGTGTTCTCCATTAAAATCAAAGCACATAATTGTGTATCAAATTCTCCATATCTACTTCTCACGCCAACATTGAGTTTCATGTAGCTGATGGCCTCCAGTACACTTTAACCTCCACGGCTTCTACGATGTGTACGAAGACGTTACGTGGGAAGACGCAACTCTGCATTCTCACTGCACAGCACACGGGCGGAGTGGTTTTTTGCAGTCATCTAAAAGCGGCCACCGAAGCCGGGAATCAATCCTGCGTCCTTGGTTCAGCAGTCAGAGCTCAGACCCCTGAGCCACCGCGGCTGGCTTTTCTGTTAAATTGACAATGAGCGCAACTGTACGGTACCGTTACAACAATTTACCTACTAGATGTAGCCCATTGTTTGATTGCATGCAGCTTAGCCATGTTGGTGCTTAGAGGGCACGGAGTATATAAAACCTGTGTAACTGACGATGCCAAAAACATCATTTCAGTCTCGGAACCGTACGGACCCCTTGTTGGATTCCAGGCACAATTTGTTGGGAAATTCCTTCGCTCACCGATTGAACGAAGCGATTTCAATACCTGGTTCCGCATTTTCTAAAGCAGCACTGGTATCTACTCGATTCCTGCCGACATGACTCTGGTACATCTTGAGTCGCCGCATTGGATTCTTGGCTTCTCCAATATGTTGAGCGCCGGCACGAGAAAATGTACAGAGGAGGCTGAAAAGCACCGCAATAGTAGCCGCCAGAATCGAACAGACTCAAGTTCTCTTGCAACATAAGCTGGAACAAAGCATATAATCACAGTTACGACGCTGCAATCGTTCACTAGAGGAAATTTATCAACGTAGCATACCGGGGATATCTTATAACAAAGCCGATGCCAAATGAGATCAAAATATTAAAAAGCACTCAGTCGGCCCATAGGCAATAAAATCGCGGCCACAGTTAAGTACAGATAAGGGGTTTTATAAGGTGTTAAGATAAGAAACACGAGGGGGTTCTGTAATCTCAAGTAACTTTTTTGACATGGTAAGTAATCAAACCTTCACAATAATAAGTGGAAATTGTCGTACATAGGGTCGGGAGGGCTAAGATAAAATATAGCTAGGAACTAAGTGGTTGGAAGCGTCGGAAGTTGGTTGGTCGGGTACAAGAGGAAAAAAAAAGATCGGGCTCCTCCGGAATTTGAACCCGGCACCACTCGCACCCTAAGCGAGAATCATAACCCATATACAAACGAGCTTTTTTTTTCTTTATTGTACCCCGAGACCGACGAGCTGGATGGGTGAGCAGTGCGCTGCTCTTTAAAATACAGAGGCTGATTTGAACTAGAATCTGACTATAAGTAGACTTTTGTTTGAGTTAAGCTTCGTGTGCCACTCTGAGTACCTGGCAATTAAAATTACTGCTAGAAAGAGTATTTATATTTTAATCGGTGTCCTCGTAACGCCCTCTGTCGAGTATTCATGCTGACTGTTCATGGGGCAGAAAACTGCTTGATAGTTAACTATGATGCTAAATGTCATGCCTAGATTTCATTTAATAAAGCAATAAATTGTCTCTGATGTCTTACGAGAAGGAAAAGCGATAGCCGAATTTGTCCACAGAATGAGTCGCAGGAAGTCACGGTCCTGAAAGGTGACGGGATTGACGAAGGTGTACTTCGTTCTATCAGTCATATATATCGCCCTTAGTAATATAATGGCAAGTAAGTAGCACTAATGTCAGTACTATGACGTTCCAACAAGTACTGCAATTATGACCAGTCCCTTATTGCCACGGTATGTCATGAATAAAATAAATACTGAAAATGAACCTGATGTGAGTTATATGAAACTGTACTGATCATGTGTTGTTAGCACCAAGTCATGATAAGGAGTGCAACGTGATTCAAGATGACTTGCTATCAAGTGATGAGATCTCACTCGAGTCAGGCGACGAATGGCATCATATGAAATCCCTTGGAACTGAATCACTTCATTACGCATGATTTGCAAGAAGTGATTGCTTCCCACCGAAGTCGCGGAAAATTAAGTGTTACGTTGTTCAGAAATTTTGCAAAATGTGATGACGTTACAATGGATTCACATTAGACAGAAGTGTCGAGTGATTGAGGTTGGCTTGCAAAATGTATTAAACCGCACCTGAGTCACTTCCAAGAGATTTATAATTTAGAAGGACTTGCAAAAAATAAAGACACCCCACCGGAGTCACGAGTCACTTGACAGAGTGTCAATGAGTTGAGAATGAGTTGCAAAGATCACATGTCAATGACACTTCTAGAACATGCTGGATTGGTGCGAGGGGATGTTTTTGGAGGCTGAGGTAAATATACGATGACTGGGACAATGTTGCCTAGCTTCTTCGCGCTAAGTGTTTGTCGTGTTTAGTCATGTTAAATCTGCATGCCATTTATAGCGGAGTAACAGAGTAAGCCTTTTAATTAACTCGGACTGCCAAAGCAATTACACAGGGTGGCGCAACAAGGCCAGTCCGCAGTCTTTAGCATGTGCTTTTTGCTTGGTGCAAGCAATTCCAACGCTCCGCGATTACGGGGCTGTGACACGTGACTTCCTTGCTAGCTCCAAGATCAGCGCTGTTGACTGCAGTCGCGCTGCCGCCAAAGCTGCCGCCAACCCGGGACCTATCGCACCCTAAGCGAGAATCATATCCCTAGACCAACGACCATGGACGTCAGGAGGCGAGCTGCGTTTCGAAATTTAAAAGGTGGTTTCCATAGGAAAAGGCGGATGATAAGCAGACCTTGGATAGATTAATCTGTGAATTCCTCTCTGAGTGCTTGCCAATGAAATTGGTCCTTCAAAGTGTACTTCTCTTTGGATAGAATTTATATTACAGCTTCCTATCTCGTGTTCATGCTGACTGTTCGATGGTGGGATGGCAACTTTGCGAGAGTACCTATGAGGTTAAATGTCGGGCGTTGATTTCATTTATTGAAACAATAACATCATAATTCTTACGAGAAGCAAGAGCCATCGCCGGAAGTTGTCCGCAGAATGCGTAGCCAGACATCGCGGTCCCGAATGGTCATGGAATTGAGGATGGTGTACATCGTTTTATTAGTCATATATCGCCTTAGTAATATAATGCTGTCAAATAGTGCGACAGTCAAATATATCACGTTGTAAAAAGTCGTGTAATGATGCTAGTAACGTGATGTTACGATATGTCATGAAGTAGAAAAATGAACGTCGCAAATGAGTTACATGTGAGTTATATGAAACTTTGCACTGATCATGTGATGTCACGGCTAAGTCATCAAAAATAGTGCCATGTGATTCCGGATGACTTAAGGGATGATACCTCACTCGAGTCATGCGACGAATAAGTGTCATATGATTCATGCCTTGCAAGAAGTGTTTGCGTCCCACCGAATTCAAGGAACAATGTGTGTGATGAGATTAAAGATAGCTTGCAAAATATAATGACGTCACGCTGCATTCGCGTTACAGACAAGTGTCAGGTGACTGACGAAGGGTTGAAAAAATTATGACACTGCATCAGAGTCATGTGAAAGAGTGGCATCGCAGGATTAAGGTTGACTTGCAAAAAGTGACGACATCGCACCGTAATCACGTGACGGAGTGTTTCCTGATTGAGAATGAGTTGCAAAAATCACATGACAGTGACACTTGTCGAATGTGTTGGATGGGTGACAAATGATTTGTTTGCTGAGGCAAAGGAAGGATGACTTCGACAATATTGTCTGGCTTCTTCTTGTTAAGCGTTTTGTCGTGCTTACTCATGTTAAATTTGCATGCCACATATAGCCGACGAACAGGGAAGCCTTGTGATTAATTAATTTGAACCTCCGAGGAAATAACACGACAGGGCAAACATATATTATTTCATTTCCAGTTCCCTAAAACACCGCCATTAGTTCTTTGGACGGTTACAAACAGGTGCTGAGTGTTCGCGGTGTGCTGTATATACATTGCCTCTTGTTTAGAGTTTTGTCGACTTGCCGTATCCTATTGCGCACCGTGTTGATTTGATGTTGTTTTCTTAATTATTTGTACATAGGCCATGTATATAGGACATTGTTTCAGTGTAACAATATCATGCTGAAAAAAGAGATCGTTGATCTAGGGGTATGATTCTCGCCCCGCATGCGAGAAGTCCCGGGTTGAAATACAGGACACGCCCCGCTGTGTCCTCTTGTACTCGCATTGTCCGTCATTCTAAAGAAATTGATGTTCCGCCGGTCGAAGTCATGATCATCCCACCATCCTACCTTGCTTTCGTTGTTGTTGATGTCATCATTTTTATTTTAATGACGTAGAAGCATGCTATAGAGTATACTAAAACCAGAAGGAGGTGCGATAGAAACCGCTGGATTGTCTAACATTTCAGCTAGGTGTTATAGGGATTCCTCAGGCAACAAAAAAATCTGGTTTAAAATTAGGCAGCTTTGCGCAGAAAAAAAGGTTTTATTTATGTGGTTCAACTTCCCAACGCTACTCAGGCTATGAAAGACGTCGTAGTGGAGACACCAGTAATTTTGTCCAACTGTGGTTCTTTAACTTGCACTGACACCGCGCAGGACACTTAAGTGAATAGTGAACTAATGCTATTAGTTGAATTTTAGTATTGCACATTTGGCGCCTTACGATTCATGTAAGTTGCTTAGCAGCTAGTAAATATTATTATCCATAACAGCGTTTCAAATTTCGGTAGTGCCACTGCAGTTCCTGCTGTAGGTCCCTCAACTCTGGGCCTTTTTAACAATTCGATACTGGAATACACTGGAAGTTTGGCGCAGTTGCGAACGCACGCGACGTTCAAATTCTTCATATTTGAGAGGCTTTTAGTTTAAGTTCCGCAGCACCCACTTAATTCTCGAACTATAATTGCTTCCGGGCCTAACAGTCAGGAAACAATGATCAGAGAACGAAACTGGTATAGTTTCTCATACCAGTCCGCAAGAGGTTATTGTGCAAGATGCTCAACCTAGGCGACCCTGAATGCATGTGAATTAACGAGAAGCCAAGCTTGACGGCCCTGTATCGACAAGCCCCGATTCTTTTACGACACATACCAATATTTCATCACTCTGCTCGGCGTGTGCGTCAGGACTGACACGACCAATAAAGTCGCACAAGCAGTTGAAGTCCCCCATTAGCACAATGAGGCACTCACAGTTCAACAAATTATCAAGTTGTCAATCTGACGTACGTGCTTTGCTATATAGTATAAAAACATAAGTATTAATTAGTCAATATGGCTTCGTATTGAGCAGAGAATCGCAGGATATCAGCCAGTTCTCTTCATGAATATTACATGTTAGGCCAGAACAAGAGAGAGTTTTACGAATAAACAGGCAGAAATCCGCCTATAAGTCCGCAGCAGTCATCTTTGATACTAAAGAGGGAACGAAAGCGACAAGGAAGGAGCTCAAGAACAACAGGATGGGCGCCACCTTTCACCTCAGGCCTAATCGACCAAAGGTTGCAGTTTATAAGCACCCATCCGTACCAAGAAAGTGAAAAAACACACACAACAAAACTTATCACCAAAAGTCAGCATTAAGATTACTGGCATGGGACAGGGAGGAAAAATAACAGAGTATACAATTGGAGACGTCATTTAAATTGGAAATATAGCAACCTAAAGTGAGAACGCCGACATGAATGACATGCGCGTACGTCAAGATGAAAAAAGGCACAATTATTTCTTTTTTTGCAGCTGTCCTGCATTAGAGAACAATTGATCGTGGAAAACAAAATGGCCAACATTAACGTGCAAAAAAGGTGCAAATTAAAGCTTAAAAACTTCGAGAAACAATCTTCGTGTCGAAGTGATAAGAAGACTTACGTCAGTAATCTGTGTGGGCATTGTGGGTAAGAGTTTTTTGTTTTGCGTTTTCCTTCTGATAGGCTTCCGAGATACGGCTGGACGCTTAATAAAGATGCATGCAGGCTTTGGTGGAATACATCTCAACTGGAAGTAGGCGCCTGTCTGTTTTCGGCTTAATTACTTGCCCCTATGCGCCGTCTTCAGTATCAAACATGGCCGTGAACCGACTATAGTCCAAACCGAAGTGCGTCTGAAGCCGACAGCATGCGTCACAAAGATATTAAAATTTGCCAGAAAAGATGTAGTCCATTCTTGGCTTATTCCTCACTCTCAGCCTTCGTCTTCTAAACAGCCTAATTCCACTGAGCAAATGTTGATGGAGTTGCGTTTCCCTTGGAGAGATCTAAGGCGGCGTAAGTTGAGCTTTGCGAATACCAACTCTTCGGTGTGCGCCGTAGTGAATGCACATAATTTTAATGACAGTTCCACATACGCGTCTGTAGGCAGACGGCGAAAGGGCCTCTGAAGTCGCGCCAGGCGTCCTGGACCGCGAAATCTGGCACTTTGCATCGTGTTTTGACTGCGATAGCGGTGATTGTTCTCTGCTTGGTTATCCTCATCACTCGTGTCAGAGGCTCACAGTGAACGGCGTTTTTGGAGCAGTTCATCAGTTGTAGCGAGTCCATCAGACACTGGAAGTGGGCAGTGGTCCTGAAGCTACTGCACAAAACGGCCGCTGCGGTTTAAGTTTTCGTGGAGGCATCCGCAGTGTAATACGGAGAGCAGGCGGTTCCTTGCGAGGAGCTGGCCGTCCCATCTAGCCTTCCAAGGCCTGAGGCGCTGCGCCTTCAAATTTATTTTTTGGACACATTTTATCCCCCTTCCATAACCGGCACAGTCCTACTTGAAGTCGGTGCACATTAAAGAACCTATGGTGGTCGAAAATTATGGAGTCCTCAACTACGGCATTTTTCATAGCCTGAGTCGATTTGGGACGTTAAAAGCCAAAAACCAAACCAAAACCAAACCTACTTGAAGTTTCAACCTCGGCAGCGGCAAGGAGGACACCAGTCCTGCTAAAATATTCAGTGTCATCTGTAATGTGTTCTTGCAATGCATCTTCAAGACTGAGGCGATGCTGCAGCTTGTCGGCGTACGTAACCACATTCTTGCGTTCCGTACTTGGACTGCCTCCAATCATCGCAATGTGACGCTCGACAGTGGCGACAAATGTGTCCAACACGCACGGTTGCAGCGAAGGCGAAGAGATGTTCGGTGAGAGATCAGAAGGACCTGTACATGGTACGCTGTTCGCCGATGTGGGACATCACTAACGCTAACCGCTTCAGGAAACCTCAACGTCAGATCCCGGCTGACCATCTTCATTTGCTCTATATCCGCGACATTCCAGAATTTTCAAGTAATCGAGTTGATTTCCCCATAATCTTTAAAAGCTACGCGTATCTTGGTGTCATGTAAGCGTATTAGTAGCCAATGACGTCGAACAGCTCTTTTCGAATCGAGGTGCATTCTTGAAAGTCTCCAAATGAGACTAGCTTTTCCATCGATTGCTCCGATGTTCATACATGCGACAGCTGAAACGTTTTGACTGACTAATGTTCTGCAAATTAACAACGTTCTGCTGAGCATCTTTCCAGTCATGGATCAGGCATGGGCGCCCGGTGAGGTCAGGATGCAGGTAAATGGAGTCGACTACAGGCTCACCTGTGGGGAGACGAGAGTGCACAACACTACAATAACCTGTGCTGACGGTAGCCTAATCAGTGGCTCGCCTTGTGTCCGAATGAGTCCTTATAGCGGAGACGTTATTGTGTATTGTTTACCGAATAAAATATGATATATACCCACAAAGGGGGATCGGCGAAGAATTGGCCAGCAGTGAAAGTTTTTGATGTTACTTACATGTCTAAAAAGAAAATGACTGGGGGGCAGACGAAAGTAAGCGAAAACGTGAAATAAATGAAATAAAAAATCAACTCATGAGGCACACGGGAGATTGACACTGGGATGTGTTTAATAAGCAATGTTAGAAATATTTAGCGCGGCTAACGATTTGAATCATGTAGTTGTCGGATGTTACCGCTACCGCCTGTGAATTAGTCTCGGTCATTGTCTTTTTGGCCATAAGTTTTGACCGCGAGTCATAAATCAACAAGCCCAGCCATCTCGCTTTTTTGTTAAATATCTGCTCTCTCACACAGAATACAATGACTACGCAGCCGTACAAAGCCTGGTGGAAACAAACGAAAGTAAAGCACTTAGTCCCGTATGTTTTTATTGCGAAAACGATACTACGTCAGGTCTAACCGCTCGTCGCTGTGTGCTGTGTCCGTGTCTGTGGTCCCTCATAAGAAAATCAGCCTGCCATGATGTTTGAATTCACGTTACCTCTATGCGACGGGCAGGAGCTGTCAACTCGGGTCGCTCCTTTCATGCAGAATCAGCCTACCAGAACCGTTTGCATTCTTGTCACCTCTACGACACGCAGGAACATAAGGAAATATTGTACCTTTTAGCCTAATTATTATTTTGCACACACCATTATGTTACCCTCTATTGATTGACACCACTCATTAACCTCCAACACTTGTCAATTACTGACAACTGCTGCGGACTTTTATATTTATTGCCTGTAAATAATTACTTAATTAACTCACTGGCCTAACTATATTGCTTCAGAAATATTACGTCAGCCTCTATCGATTCGCACCACTCAATAACCTCTACCACTTCTCAATTACCCGCAACTGCTACGGACACGATTTTGCCGACGCGGTCTTCGGACACGGTCTGCGGACAGAAATTTGTGAACACAGAAAGTAACGCTTTCGCGTTAACAACGTACATGCGTAGTCTTCAGACTAGATATTGCTTTATTCTAGACATATCCTTCAGGTTGAACTGTAAGCGTATTTCTGAGCCCTAATAATGAATCGAAGTTCCTTTTTCATGGCCTGCTCTACACGGTCACACGGCCGTTACCTCAGAACAGGAAGCTGCCCCACGGCCCCATCTGCATCGGCTCGTTGGTGTTTAATAAATGATGATGATGGGTATCTCCCACTAATAAGCTACTGATCAAATAGCAATCAGCTGCAGTGGCCAAATCCATAGATGTGAATTGTCCTACACAAAGCAGCCAGGGCTAAGGTAATGGTTGCACTGATCTTTCTAGGTATAAGCGAGCGATATGTAGGGCAAAACATGCTAGTTGAAAGCAAAGCTAAGAACGAGATTATTGGACGTGTTTACAAGTAGCCGGGTTGGTCCGGGATTTGAACCCGGGACCTCTCGCACCCTAAGCGAGAATCATACCCCTAGACCAACGAACCCGGATGGAAGCCGAGAAGCTGCAACTTGAAGTTTAAGGGCTGGTTTCCACAGTGAACAGAAGCGGACGATAAGCAGACCTTGGTTGGGTTTACCTGCGAGGTCTTCTCTGAGTGCTTGGCAATGAAATTGGGGCTTAATAGAATTTATGTTAATGCTTCCTGCCGGGTATTCATGCTGACTGCTGATGGGGGGGGAGGTTGAAAACTGTGCGAGAGTTGTCTATGAGGTTAAAGGTCGGGTGCTCTTTTCATTTAATAAATCAATAGTGTCGTAAGTCTCACGGGAAGCAAAACCCATCGCTGGAAGTTCTCAGCAGAATGCGTCGCAGAAGTTGCGGTCCCGAAAGGTTACGGGATCAACGAAGGTGTACACCGTTTTATCAGTCACATATCGCCCTTAGTGATATAATGCTGTCAAATAGCGCAACAGTCAGTCATATGACGTGTAGGGGTGTGTTTATTCGGTAAACCCAGATGGATTCAGCAGCTCAGGAGAAACTCGCTGCGGAGCGTCAGGCGTGGCGAATCATCAAAGCAGCGACCAACTTCTTCGTCCTCGAGTGTGTCAGCACGCGATGCATGGCAGTGGCTATAATGACGAAGATTACCACACTACATTTCCCCCCCGGGTAGAAAAGGAGCCATCCTGGCGACTTATGGAGCCGAAAGAACAGACGGATCGTAGTAGGGCTTGATTCGGTTCACATGTACTGTTTCGCGTCCACGGCGACGCAAGTCCTCAGAGGGCGTAACAGGCTCAACTACGTAGTTGACAGTAGATGTTTTTTGAAGGACTCGGTATGGACCGTGATATCGAGCAAGAAGCTTCTTTGAAAGGCCGGTAGTTGTGGTAGGAACCCAGAGCCAGACCAGGGAGTTGGGGGCATATGAAGGTGCCTCGCCGGTGTCACGATGGTGTTTTTGTTGCCACTGGTTTTCTTTCGTAAGTGAACGAGCGAGCTGACGGCATTCTTCTGCGTACTGGGCGGCGTCCGAGAGTGGCGTCGATTCAGAAACATCAGGGCGGTAGGGAAAAACCGCGTCCATTGTGCAGGTTGGCTCGCGCCCGTATAGAAGGAAGAAGGGAGAGAATCCAGTGGTTGTCTGTATCGCAGTGTTGTACGCGTAGTTTACGAAGGGAAGAACCTGGTCCCAGTTGGAATGAGCGTCGTTGACGTACATGGCCAGCATGTCACTCAGAGTACGGTTGAAGCGTTCTGTCAGGCCATTCGTCTGTGGGTGGTAAGAAATAGCGGTGCGATGAATGATGCGGCATTCTTTCAATAGGGCCTCAAGAGCGTCGGACAAGAAAACGCGTCCGCGGTCACTGAGCAGTTCCTTCGGAGTCCCGTGGCGAAGAATCAAGTTGTTGAGAAGGAACAAAGCAACGTCTCTTGCAGTAGCAGAAGGTAACGGTGAAGTTTCAGTGTAACGAGTAAGATGGTCTACTGCCACGATAATCCACCGGTTTCCAGCGGAAGTAGTAGGAAGAGGGCCATAGAGATCTATGCCAACGCGGTCAAACGGACGAGCAGGACAGGGTAACGGCTGCAACGAAACAGGGGACTTTTGAGGAGTTTTTCGGCGTTGACAAGATTCGCAAGAGCGCACGAAATGTCGCACAAAGCGGTACATTCACGCCAGTAAAATCTCAGACGTAGGCGCGTGTAGGTTTTCAATACGCCACGGTGAGCACATTGTGGGTCACCATGGTACGCAGCACAAATGTCGGCACGGAGATGACGCGGGATGACTAGAAGCCACTTCCGTCCATCAAGCAAATAATTGCGGCGATAGAGAAGACCGTCACGAAAGGAGAAGTGGTGGGCTTGCAGGACGAGTGCTTTGGATGAATGACCGGGAGTAGGACTTGGGAGAAAATCCAACAGGGCATTGATCCAGGGGTCATTCCGCTGCTCGGCAGCCATGTCGATAGCGGCAAGAGTCGACAAATCGTAAGCACAGACGTGGTCAGACGAGGTATCACTTGGCAACGGCGAGCGGGAAAGAGCATCCGCGTCCGTATGCTTCAGACCTGATCAATAAATGACATGGATGTCATACTCCTGGAGGCGGAGAGCCCAGCGAGCAAGGCGACCGGATGGGCCTTTCAGAGAGGCCAGCCAGCACAAAGCGTGGTGATCGGTCACAACATAAAACGGTCGGCCATACACATAGGGACAAAATTTTCCGATGGCCCAAATAATGGCCAAACATTCTCTATCTGTGACTGAATAATTGGACTTTGCTTTCT
Source organism: Amblyomma maculatum (assembly GCF_055883805.1). Lineage (NCBI taxonomy): Eukaryota > Metazoa > Arthropoda > Arachnida > Ixodida > Ixodidae > Amblyomma > Amblyomma maculatum. Next base: position 100,246,726 of record NC_139353.1, read on the forward strand.
TCAATGTTCGGCTGGCGTATGCCACAACATACTCGCTGTAACCAGGCTTACGTTGTGTAAGGACGGCACCAAGCCCGATACCGCTGGCATCAGTGTGGATCTCCGTAGGCGCAGTCGGATCAAAGTGGCGTAGAATGGGAGGCGAAACCAAAAGGCGGCGTAAAGTGTCGAAGGCTTTATTGCAGGCTGGAGTCCAGGCGGAAAGGTCGGAGTTGCCGGCAAGGAGCCGGGTCAGAGGAGCAATGATAGAGGCGAAGTTCAAGATGAAGCGTCGAAAGTAGGAGCAGAGGCCGAAAAAGCTCCGAAGCTGATCCAGGGAGGTTGGTTTCGGGAACTCTGCAACTGCGCGAAGTTTGGTGGGGTCGGGAAGAGTGCCGTCCTTAGAAACTACGTGTCCTAAAATTGTGAGTTTTCGAGCGGCCAAAGTGGCCCTTCTTTAAATTCAACTGACGCCCAGCGTCGGCGAGACACGTGAGGACATGCTTTAGGCGGAGAAGGTGAGAAGAAAAATCGGTAGAGAAAACTACGATGTCATCTAGATAACAAAGACAGGTCTGCCATTTGAGTCCACGAAGAACAGTGTCCATCAGGCGCTCGAAAGTAGCTGGGGCATTGCAAAGGCCAAAGGGCATAACGTTGAACTCGTATAAGCCGTACGGTGCTATAAAGGCAGTTTTCGAGCGGTCATCATCAGCCATCGGTACCTGCCAGTAGCCGGAGCGCAAATCCAAAGAGGAGAAATACTCGGCTCCCTGTAAACAGTCCAAGGCGTCGTCGATTCGTGGCAGTGGATAGACATCTTTGCGCGTGATTTTGATTAGCCTACGATAATCGACGCAAAACCGGATGAAACCATCTTAGTGACCAAAACAACCAGAGAAGCCCATGGACTGTTGGATGGCTGTATGACGCCCCGGCGAAGCATGTCGTCTACGTTATCAGCAATTTTTGGCGCTCAGAGGCCGACACGCGATAGGGACGCTGTCGTAAAGGTGCGCTTGTACCAGTGTCGATTGTGTGCGTAACGACAGACGTGCGACCCAGCGCGGTGTGACGAAGGTCGAAGGCAGAAGTGAAGTTCTGTAGAAGAGCGGCGAGTTGATCGCATTGTGTGGGTGGAAGATCTGCGTCAATAGCTTGTTGAAGAACATCGGGTGGTGCCGAAGTGGTCGCTAATCGCAAGAGCTGAGAACTATAACGTCTAATGAACCACACCACTGACGTTATAAAGAGTCATGTAACGATGGTAACGTGATGTTACGATATGTCATGAGAATATAAATAAAGGTGGTAAATGAGAGTCATGTGAGTTATATGCAACTCTGCACTAATCATGTGATGTCACGGCTAAGTCATGATAAGTAGTGCCACGTGATTCAGGACTTTAAAACAAGTGACGGTACCTCACTCTAGTCATAAGACGAATAACTTACATGATTCAATATGACTAGCAAGAAGCGGTTTCGTCCCACTGAAGTCAAGGAACAATAAGTATGATGTGGTTAAGAACAGCTTGAAAATTGTGATGACGTCACACATATTACAGACAAGTGACAAGTAACTGAGGAAGGCTTGCAAAAATTATGTCACCGCATCAGGGTCACATGAAAAAGAGGTATTACGAAATTAAGAGTGACTTGTAAAAAGTGATGACATCCCATCAAATGACGTGACAGAGTCTATCCTGATTGAGAATGAGTTGCAAAAATCACACGGCAGTGACACTTCTTGAATTTGTTGCATGGAGGACAAGTTATTGTTTTGGCTGACGTAAAGGAAGGATGATTTCGACAACGTTGTCTAGCTTCTTCTTGTTAAGCGTCTTGTCGAGTTTAGTTATGTTAAATCTGTAGGTTACATATAATAGATGAACGACGGAAGCCTTCTGATTAATTAACTTGAACCTCCAAGGAAACAACACGGAGAGGCGCCACAGAGGAATGAGACATTATTTCATTTTCAGTATCCTAAAAACAGACATTTGCTTTTTTGACGGCTACAAAGAGGTTCTGAGAGTTCGCGAAGTGCTCTATATATTGCCTCTTGTTTAGAGTTTGGTTGACTTGCTATATCCCATTGCACGTCGAGTTGATTTGATGTTTTTTTCATAATTACTCATACATAGTTCACGTACATAGGATATTGTTTCAGTGTAACAAATACTATGCTAAAAAAAGGTCTCGTTGGTCCAGGGGTATGATTCTCGCCTCGGGTGCGAGAGTTCCCGGGTTGAAATACCGGACGAGCCCCATTGTGTTCCCTTTTACTCGCATTGTCCGTCATTCTGTAGAATTTCATGTTCCGCCTCCCCAAGTCATGATCATCCTACCATCCACCCTCGCTTTCCTTGCCGTTAGGGTCATCATTTTTAATTTATTGATGAAAAAGCATTCCAGAGAAAATATTAAACCCGAAAGAGGTGCGATAGAAACCTCTGGATTGTCCAAAAATGAGGCTAGGTGTTCTAGAAATTCTAAGGCAAATAAAAACATTCCTTAAAATTGGGCGGCCTTGCGCAGAAAAAAAAAACAAATAGGTTTGATTTATGGCGCATAAATTTCCAAAGCGACAATTTCCAAAGCGACTCAGGCCTTGAGATACGCCGTAGCGGTCTATCAACCAGGTGGTAGAAAAAGGATCGGAATATAACCAGCCCTTATACATATCATTCATTGATTACGAAAAAGCATTTGACTCAGTGGGAACCTCGGCGGTGATTCAGGCATTGCGAAATCAGGGTGTGGACGAGCCGTACGTGAAAGTGCTGGAAGATATATATAGTAGCTGCACAGGAACCGTAGTTCTGCATAAAGAAAGTAACAAAATTCCCACCAAGAAATGTGTTAGGCAACGAGACACTATCTCCCCAGTACTATTCAGAGCTTGCTTAGAGGAAGTATTCAGAGACTTGGAAAAGGAGGAGTTAGGGATAACGGTAGATGGAGAATACGTGAGTAATTTGCGATTTGCTGATGACATTGTCTTGCTAAGTAACTCGGGAAGAACTGCAAATAATTATAGATGACCTAGATAGGAAAAGTAGAAAGGTAGGCTTTAAAATCAGTATGCAGAAGACTAAGGTAATGTTCAACAGCCTCGAGAAGGAACAGTAGATTACGTTAGGTAGCGAAGCACTGCAAGTAGTAGGCGAATATGTCTGCTTAGGCCAGGTAGCAACCGCAGATCCGGACCATGAAAAGGAAATAACAAGAAGAATAAGATTGGGCTGGAGCGCATTTGGCAAGCACTCGCAGATTATGACTAGCAGCTTACCGGTATCGCTCAAGAGAAAAGTATACAACAATTGCATCTTACCTGTACTCACCTATGGGGCTGAAACGTGGAGGCTAACCAAGAGAGTTCTACTTAAGTTTATTACAACCGAGAGAGCTATGGAACGAAAAATGGTAGGGGTAACATTAAGAGATAGGAAGCGTGCAGAGTGGGTCAGAGAAATAACTCAGGTTACCGACATTCTAGTGGAAATTAAGAAGAAATGGGCATGGGCAGGACATGTATTGCGAAGAGAGGATATCCGATGGTCGCTTAGGGTAACAAACTGGATTCCAGGGGAAGGAAAGCGTAGCAGGGGGCAGCAGAAAATTAGGTGGGCGGATGAGGTTAAGAAGTCCGCAGGGGTCAAGTGGATGCAGCTAGCACGGAACCGGGTTAATTGGATAAATATGGGAGAGGCCTTCGCCCTGCAGTGGGTATAGTCAGGCTGCTGCTGATGATGATGATGTAGTGGAGACACCATAAAGTTCGACCAACTGCGGTTCTTTAACCTGCACGGACACCGAGCAGGACACAGACGTCTGGCCTTTCATCCCGACACAAATATGTGATCTCAAGTAAATAGTCAACTAATATTATTAGTTCACTTTTTACTATTGCATATATGGCGCCTTACGATGCGTGTAATGGGCTTAGCAGCTAGTAATTATTATTATTCATATCATTTTTTAAAATTTCGACAACTGAACTGCAGTTCCTACTGTACCTTGATAAAACTGGGCCTTTTGCACAGTTCGATACCGGAATATACGTATCATTTTCGGCGCCATTGATCTGAACCCATTTCGTGGCGCGCTTGCGGCGTGACCCCTTCCGTCCCGCCTGTGTGGCTCTGCTTCCGGTTCCTTATTGTTCCAGACGGGGCGAAGCACAGGCGAGCACGCGTCACCACCTACGCAGTTGGGCGACTTACAACAGTGGCTGGAAATGTGAAAAGCCTTTGCGGCAAAGCACATAGGCTTTTTGCGTTTTACAAATTTTATACACTGATCGCTGTGTGCTGTGCGATGTCAGTGCACGTTAAAGATCCCTAGGTGATCGGAATTTCCGGAGTCCTCCACTACGGCGTCTCTCATAGCCCGAGTCGCTTTGGGATGTTAAACCCCACAAACCCAACCAAACCAAACACTGTCTCGCTGTTGCTAATAAGCAGCTACGATTATTTAATGCAGCTAGACATGTATGACATACAAGTGGTAAAGTAATATATTACAATATGGCTCACTGGCTCCCCTATAGTTAACATACATATAGATAACATATTATGATGACCGTTTGACACCATTGCGTCCGGTACCATCTACATCAACAATCGCATATATAAGATGCCCTGGTTCCGCGGAACTTCTTCAGTAGGCACGTTGGCTGGACATCTGGCAGCGTTATGTCAAATTGACAATATTGACATGCTTCGTGTTGCGGCACTGTGCATTGCTCGCCCGTCTCAGATCAGTAAGAAGAGTAGTGTTATGTATTTTTTGAACTTTTTTGTAATGTCAAATAAACTTCTTTACCATGTGAAACCTGCTTCTTTTTTTCACGCATGTTAGTAACCAGAGCTGTACTGTTAAAACCAGCAACCGTTGTTTTATCCAGCTGAAGTGCCCACCAAATGTTGTTACGATTTGTTGTGCCGCGCGAAATTTCCTCTTATCCTTACTGATGCTTTGTGGGGACATAGAACCCAACACAGGTCCCATCACAGAGGAACAGCTAACTGAAATACTAGAAGGACAAAAGAACATACAGAAAAGACTGGCCGAAATTGAGTTCAAAATAGAAGAGTTTGAAGTTACCTCAAAGCTATACCAGAAAACAGTGCTAGGGTCGCTGACATTGAAAGAAGCGTTCGCCACTTTCAAAACAAGCTCACTGACTTGGACAATCGCTCCTGACGGAATAAAATTCTCGTATATGGCATTACTGAAAAACCCGATGAAAGGCCCCAGGAGCTTGCCTCAAAAGTAGTTGAAGGTGCGTTCAAAGACCAGTTAAGTATAACAGTTTCGTCCACAGAAAGAATACATCGTATTGGCCGCAAACAGCAAGAACGACAGCGTCCTATAATTCTAAAGCTTATCGACCATCGCCAAAAAAAAAAAAATAAGCCTACGCAGAACTGTTATAAACTGAAAGATACGGGTACTTCAATTTCTGAAGATTTTCAGTACTAACCAGGCATAAAAGAAACTGTGGGAGAGCACGTCCGAAAATAAGAAATTGGAAATTAAGGTTGTTAGTCTATGACAAAATTAAGGTTGATAATGAGTTCTTTGTATGGGACGACTCTACAAATAAGAAGATACAGGCAGGAAAACGCCCTGAACCAAGCAAACATGCACCAGAAGGGCAACAATGGAGCGAGACATGCGCTCAGGATCATTTGCATTGTCTGAACCGCAATGCACGGAGTATTCTTAATAAATGGCAGGATATTGAGAGTATTTTATTGGCGCACAGACCTCATGCATTGATCATAACCGAAACGTGGTTACACGCTGAAATCAGTGACTTCGAAGTGACAGGTGGTGAAGTGTGGTAGTTCCGGGCCCTACGGGGCTGGGACGGTAGGTCAACGGCGCTTGCGGCGTGGGCTAGCCAGCCACAGAATTTTACCTGTTGTAGGCCGTCATTACACCCGCCACTGATTCGGTGGTGGATGATGGCTGTGTTGCGGCGCGTGTCTTTCTCTCCCTTTTCTTTTTCCTTTCTTCTCCATTTTCTCTTCTGTCCGCACGAGGTAGCGGAGGTGGCTCAGCTACAGAGCCAGTAGCAAGCCCGTGCATTTTCTTTTCCTTCTTCCTACCGCCACACCAACAACAACGACAACAACCGCTATCGAATCTATCGAAAAAATGCAAGTTCTAGAGGCGGAGTTGCCAAAATGTTAGGAGATACATTGCACATAATTAGGCTGCCTGATATATCTGGCCTTGAGTCCGTCGATAATAAAATCTGTTTGAGGCAGCCTAAATTAATTATGGGTGCATTTTATAGGCCTCCTAGCGCTGACACTACTTTCTTTGATGAAATGAATTGCTTTTTATGCGAGTGCTCAAAATATTAAAATAACTTACTTTTAGGGGGCAATTTTATTATTCCATCAATCGACTGGACTGAATATTTTCTTGAAGCGTTGCCAAGCTTTGCAGAGCCGTTTGTTAATATCATTCTTTTCCATAATTTAATCCAGCTAGTCAGGCAGCCTACACGTATTAAGAAAGGTAACGCCTTTATTTTAGATTTATTTTTTGTATGGGGTGAATTGCTTCGTCGTGAAGCAAACTGCAGGTTATGGACGGCATATCGGATCGTGAGATAGTAAGCTTAAACTTACATGTCAACGTCATTACGAACTGCAAAAAAGATAAGCGTGTACTTCCGAACTTCACACGTGCTGATGACGTTGTTGTTTCGGACACACTAAATAGCTTCTTTTCATATTTTCCTTCTTTTTATGAGTGTGATTCATGCTGTGTCAACAACGTATGATTAATGTTTAAAAATTTTGCACTGAAATGTGTGAATGAGTATGTGCCACGTAGTTGCAAATTGTACACAACACTAATCCCTGGATTACTAAAAAAATAGTACGTCTAAAACAGAAAACGGGAAAGATGAGAAAAAAATCCGGCAGCGCCCCTCTACGACCAACGTTCTGAAACTTATCGGCATGCGCCAACAGCTCAAGAGTTCAATAAAAACAGAAAAATATAACTACCACAATATAACAATAAAAAACGTTCTTCTTTCATCCCCTGCTAAGGTTTGGCGACATTTTTCACCTAGAAATGGCTCATTCTCCGCTATGTCTATTGGAAATGTAACTGTCACTGACAAATCTCATATAGCGAATTCTTTTAATCCGTTTTTCTACTCCATATATACAGATGACGATGGCAAGATACCGTAGCTCGCAGTCAATAACACGAACCCTCCGATAAAAAATATATGTATATCTGAAGAAGGCGTTCTATCACTCTTGCTTGATATTGATACTAAAGGTTCGCAGGGAATTGATGGGATACCCAATGCCTTTCTTTTCAGGTACGCAGAATGGGGCGCTAAGAATATATCGCTCTTATTAAAAAATCTGTCAGAAGCAGCGCTTCCTAACGACTGGAAGTATGCTAAAATCACACCGACATCCAAATCAGAAAACAAATCACTTCTTTCGTCTTACATATCAATTTCACTTTTGTGCACATGCGGCAAAATTATGGAACTTATCGTCTTTAAACATATATACACTTATCTCGAAAAACACGATTACATAGATCCTCGGTAGCCCGATTTCCGCAGGGGGGTGTCAACGGTCATACAATTATTTGAGGCAGTACATTATTTTGCAGCAGCTATAGATAGACAGAGCCAAATAGATATTATCTTTTTAGATTTTGAGAAAGCGTTTGATTGCGTTTCTTACCAAAAGCTATTATTAAAACTGCAACCAATACTTGGAAATGACACATTGCTTTCCTGGATAGCGGATTATCTTTCGACGCGGCGCCAGCGCGTGTCGATTGAAGGTGCGTGTTTCAGTTAGGGCCGGTCCGGTCGGGCGTTCCGCAGAGGTCTATTTCGGGGGCTTCTTTTCTTTTTAGTATTTATTAACATTATCGTCAGCAATGAGTCCGTGAAAATGAAACTTTTCGCAGATGACTGCAATATTTACCCTAAAATTAAACATTAAAATGACCAATCTGAGTAAAATTTATCCCTAGCTAACATAGAAAACTGGTGCACAACATGGAAAATGAAAATAAATAACAAGAAAACAGTAGCAATGACAATAACCCGTAAAAGGAAGCCCCTAACCTTTCCCTACTCCATTAATGGTCACTTCCTAGCATCCGTTAAAAGTTATAAATATTTATGTGGAATTCTAACCGCTGATCTCAGGAGGAATGAACATGTGTGTTACATCGAAAAAGAAAGGCGATGCAAATGCTTGGTTACATGCGACGAACCCTACGCCAGTCAACTCAAGAAATAAAACTTCTAGCTTACAAAACATTTATCAGGCCACTTCCCAAATATGCTTCAGCAGTAAGGCATCCTCATTCTTGGATGATTAGTAAAAAACTCTAAAACATCAAAGAAAAATCAGCAAGGTTTATTTATAGTTCGTACAGTTGGCACACGTCAGCAACTGCTGTAGTGCAAAAAGCTAATTTAGATCCTCTGCAGTTGGTCGCTTTCATGAACGACTGAAGTACACGCGTCTTCTCTACCATTCTATGTTAGGAATAAACCAGAAGCTATATATCGAACCTGCTATTCGGCGCAATACGCGTGCAAATCATTCTAAAAAATTGGAAGAATATACCTGAAAAACCAACGCGTTTAAAAATTCTTTTTTCCCTAGAACAGCCAGCGAGTGGAACACACTTCCTGCTGATATTGCAGAATGCCCGACTTCCGAGTCCTTGCTATAAAAATAGAAAAACTGTAATTGATAGATTAGCATGTAGTGCTTCTTTATTACTCTTGGCGTTTCTCGTACATGTGGTTTGCTGTTCTTTATCTGTTCGTGTATTTTGCTCCTGTATTGCTACTACAGTTTCTTTTGCGCATGCTGTTTCATATGTCTGCTTTTATTTATGTATTCCTTTTATTTTCCTGGTAGTCACTTTCACTGAACGAACATCATGTTCATGTGTAAGTCCGTCAATCCTTTTTTTGGGGGCAGGTCGACACCGGGATGATGATGTTTGATTTCTTAGGTTTTCCTCTTGTTAAGCTGGTTTTTCTTTTGTGCCATGTATTTTATTTCTAAACAATGCATGTAATCTCACTCCTGCCTAAGGTATTCTGTGAAGGCTGACAGTATTTATGAAGTAAATAAATAAAATAAATGATTCATGTAAGTTATAATGTTCGTTAGCAAAAATATTATTGTGTCTCCAAAATAATTGTTCGGCCCCCTAAGTATTATGTTTAAGTGGAGGGCTTCTCTCAAACACTTTGTACGTGCTGCTTCTCTCTTAAGAAAGCAATTACGAGTAGGGCCGTGTTCACCGTGTTCCTTCTTTTCTTGATATAGCTGGTTTAGGTTTTGTTTATGAGATGTAACCTCCAAAAACGGCTGACGCTATGAAAGGCCACCGGAAATTTCGGGCAACTGCGGTTCATTAACGTCCAATGACAATGCACAGAACACGGGTGTCTTTGTTATTTGCCATCGAAAAGTGCCCGCCGAAGCCGGGACTTAATCTTGCGACCTTGGTTCAGCAGTCAAGCGCTTAGACTACTGAGCCACCGCAACAAGCTTTCGCGCTAAAGAACCATAAGCGCCGCTGCAAAGCACAATTACAACAATTTACATACTAGATGTAGCCCGTTTTTTGATGGTATGCTGCTTCGTGATGTAGCGGCATAAATGTCACATAATAGATGAAACTTAGGTCACTGAAAATGTCAAAAAAAAAAACGTCGGTTCAGTCTCGTAACCCCTACGGACCCTTTGTTGGATTCCAGGCGCAGTTGTGTTGACGCATTTATTCGGTCACCGATTGCAACGAAGCGATTTCAGTACGCCATCGCGATTCGAACGGATAACACACATACTGAGCAGTATGCAACAACAGTTGTATGTATTGCGTTGTAAGCAGTTGATTTATACCTGTAGTAATAATGAAGAAAACATTTCTGGGGCACATAACGTCAAATAACGCCACAAAAACTCAGTAGCATCCATGCAAAGCTTCAAAAAAGGGGAGTGGCATAAAATGCATACATTCGAACCACCATATGGCCTGCTGTCGAACGCCGTTGAATCGCAGCGCTTGCACACGAGGACGAAGGGACGAGATACACACAGCGCACTTGTGTGTCTGTATCCTCCCTTCAACCTCGTCTGCCAGCGCTGCGATTCCATGAGGGAGTTATATTTACGACCTAGTGCGCAAAACATTCATACTTCATAGCACTGCTCTTACCTCGGGCGCATAAACGGAGAGATTGTTTGGGCAACTGCTGATGGCTGCATGTGGAAACGTGAAAAATGTAGCGACCACTTCGAATTTAGAATCTGGAAATCGACATTGTATAATGCCATAATTATACATTGTGACCTCCTAAATTCGTGTTATCTGAATACGTTTTGGAGAAAATAACGCAGCAACAATGTAGTATCAGTTGCTTTTCTGCTGCACTTACATTTCTCGAGAAGCAATGACAATTGTAATCGGTTATTTATTTTCTGCAACGTGTAAAATACTGCAACAGAAATTGGTAACAAAATAGCCAAAACTAATACACAGATGCATAAGATTAGGCTGCAAATTGTATCAAATATACAAGAATGAGGAAGCAGCAGATTCATGTAACACAGTTTGTGTGCAGTATATTTTCTTTTTTCTATACTGTCTTTCAGCCAAAAGGTATATGTCACGATAGCACCACTCTCCGAGCTTTCACGCGTGATATTTTCGGCCTTCTTTCAACCTTCACATTCGGAATCAGATGTCAGAATAGTGAGAACATATATAGAATTATTTTGTGATTGATAGAAATACTAAACTTCTAGCGTATGTTTTAGACATGAAACGGGAAGGGGCGTCTACTGTTTGCTTCAAGACTGTGAATTGGATAAATTGCAAAACATAGAATAAAGTATTGCTACATTATGAGGGTAACAGCATATATTTCTTCATATCATTGGTTGGCTCCATTAAATTGTGGATGCAACAGCTGCGAACTCATGAGCTGGTTTGTATTTATTCAAAAGTGACAGTAAAATATACTTTGAAGTTATTTCGCGATGTTCATCATATCTAATAACGTGAAGCTTTTATCAAAAGTTTACCGCCCAGAGGGTTTGATTTTAAGCCGTATAATATGTAATAGTGAAAGTCCTAGCCATTGGAGAAGGTAGGACGAAAAATCTTGCCTTCAGGAAGTATGGAAATCAGAGAATGCATTACGAACCACATAGTATCCCTCAGAAGTAGAACGTCTGGGCTGTAAACTTTTTATAAAGGTTGTACATGCGTAGTCTTCAGACAAGAAATTGCTTTGCTCTAGGCGTACTCCTCAGCTTAAGGTGTAAGCGTATTTGAGAGTGCTATTAATGAAGTTCCCTATTCATGACATGTGCTACACGGTCACACGGCTGTTACCTGAACAAAGGGAAGCTGCCCTACGTCCTCCTCTGCATCGGCTCGTTTGTCTAGGGGCCATTCTAACGCCCTCTAATATTATTCGGTCGACATTTGCATGATCTAATACGGCAAAGAGAGCATCAGGAGAAACGCGGTCAAAGGCTTTTGCCAGGTCTAGTTGTATCATCGCCTCTCGGTCATCAAATGAGTCACAGCATTCTAGCATGGATCGTGCCACGTGTAAATTAGTAGCAATACTTTGCCCTTTTATGCCGCATGTTTGGTGCGTGCCTACGAGCGTTGTTATAGCACCCTGCAATCTTTTCGCCAGCACCTTCATGAAAATTCTGTAGTCGACATTGGCGAGGCTTATCGGGCGATAAGACCCCACCAACAGGCGCTTATCAGAGTCATCGGTTTTAGGAATTAGCACTATGTGGGATGTTGTGAAAGACAGCGGAGCACGTTTCTTCTCATAGCTTTCGTCAACAACCTTCAGCAGAGCCTGGGCTATTGCCGGTTTGAACACTTTGTAGAAAGCTGCACCCAGTCCGTCAGGCCCAGGGGCTTTACCTGCTGGCAGGGCATCTATTGCATCCTCAATATATTTCATGAAAATCGGCTGCTCAAACCGTGTTTCAACTTCTTCCTCAAGTTTCGGCATAAATGAAAGGAATTCACTATAGAAGCCCCGTTCAGTTTTTCGCTACTGACAAAGCATATCTGCGAAATGATCACTGATTGCGTTCGTGATTGCACTATTGTCCGCCGAAATACTTATGCTAGTTCTTATTTCTCGTATTTTCTTTCGGCACGCGTACCGTTTCTCGTCTGATAACGCACGCTTTGTTGGTGTTTCCCCCGCCCACGACTGTTCCGTCCGCGCCCGAATAACTGCCGCACTATACTTATCTGTGTCCATTTTTTCAAGCTGGGCTTTGACGCCCCTGATCACATTAAAGCATGCGCCTGGTTGGGCGTTTTCTATACACGTCAGAAATGCGAGCTGTTTACGAAGCTCTGCTTCTTTTTGCTTTTCTGTGTATCTTAATTTCGTGATTTTTTCTATCGCTCTCATTTTCACCCCCTGCTTAAAATCCTCCCATTTTACAGCGAAGCTCAACGGTTTCGCTGTAAGCCCTAGTGAAAAATCCCGTATCGCGACAAATGGGTTTGAACCGATCCTGTATTATCCCGTATAAATTTGATACCGGTGTGACCAGTCCTACATGAAGCCTAAACGGGTTTATATCGGACAGGTCATGTCCGGTATGAATCTCAATCCGGACGATCCAGTCCGGTATCGAGTTATTACAGGGCAGACCATTTCTAGTATGCATCTTATACATGACATCCCAGCCGATATGGATATGACACAGGGTGGACCAGTCCTGTATTGAGCTCATATACAGGACAGGTCATGTCCGGTGTAACAGAAACCGGACAAATTCGATATGAATGAAACTGATACGGGACAGAGTATTTCCGCTTCTCAGTACAACTCGGGCGGATCGTGAAGCTCAGCCAGGATGACCACGTCGTAACATGCCTTCACGCTAAATGAGCATGAAACCATACATAATATACGTTAAAACTTTTCTGTATATGTGGAGTACGCGGTGTTTCGTACATACCTAGAAGATATGAAGCCGTGGATGTGTGCTCTAGCAAGTACATACATGCATCGCGTTTTGTTTTTGCGTGCGCAACAGTCGCTGCAGCTTGTACGATCTTGCGGTGCATCTTCATAATGTGCGACTGAAGATCTTCCACCTTCAACGCGAAAGTGCAAGCAAGAACGTAGCGTTTCGTTAGCTCGCATAAAATACGCTCGAGAATAAATGAAACATCGCTGACCATCGAAATATGCACAGGTCAGCGGAACATCGGGAGTCGCTTTCTCGAGTGTTTACGCATGCAAAACACTTGGTCAGAAGTAAATTCATTGACGTCCCGGCTCCGCTGGCAGCAGGTAAAGCTAAAACAAGCAGTATTACAAGTGTTGGTACACCGCATATATCTATATGTAGCAAAAATTGCATGCGTTCGAAGACGATGACAAAACACATCAGCACTAGTAAATTGTGACATTCGGAGGTTTGTCGGCAAGAAAGCGATACATTGTAAAGATGCGGGACACGGATAACCCTTCGTGATAGCCAGGAAAAAGATGCAGCGTGTTTAAAGAGCGATCGTTCAATTGCGACCAGAAATTCTACACCCTACAAAAATACACAAACTATAAAAGAGCGGTCCCGACTACATAAGCAGATATATAACCACAATCGCTGTGTTTTGCCGTGGTGTAGTGGTTAGATTGCGTGCTTGCTCTGAAAAGACCGAAGTTCGAATCACAGCTAATTTTTTTTCCTTTTTGTATTTTTTTTTTGTTTCTTTTTCTTTTTTTTCTTTTTCTAATGTAGTAGTGTTATGTATTGTTCAGCCTGTATCAATTAACCAGAAACCGGACGAACGCGTCATTTCTGGAACTGATACCGGGCAGAGTATTCAACTTCTGAACAGAAGCTGGGCCAATCGACGAAGCTCAACCAGAATGACCATGCCGGACACGCCAACGCACTAAATAAGCATGATACCAAACATGTTATACAACTGTTCTGTATATCAAGGGCGCGCTTCGTTTCCCAAATACCTCGAAAATGCGAAGCCGTCGAAGTGTGCGCTAGCAAGCATATACGCGCGTCGCGTCGCTTTTGCGTTTACAACAGTAGTTGTAGCTGTGCGTCTTCATATCTGCGACTGAAGATCTGCCGCCTACAACACGAAAGTAGAAGCCCGAACGTATCGCTTCGCTAGCGATGACAAAAAACTGTTCGAGAAAAAAATAAACATCGCTGACCATCGAAAGATGCGCAGATAGCCGCATAACGGGCGAAGCGTTCTCGAATGTTTACATATTGAAACCTCTCAGTCGGAAGTGTATTCATTGACATCGATGCTCCGCTGGTAGCACGTGAAGCTAAAACGCCCAGTATTACAAGTATTAGTGCACCGGATATCTCTATGTAGGAAAACTGACAAGCGTTCGTAGACAATGAAAAACACATCAGAACTAGTAAATTATGATATCTCGAGGTTTGCCTTCAATAAAGCGACGCATTACAAAGATACGGTACATTTGTGAACCCTCGTGATAGGCTGCAAAGATATTCAGCCTGTTTAAAGGGCGATCGGTGAATTACGGCCCCAAATTTTACTGCCAAGAAAAATATAAAATACAAAAGAGCAAAAGTAGCTACATATACTAAAAAATAACCCCTCTAACCACAATCCGCCGTAGAGTAGTGGTTAAGGCGCCGTCTGGAGACTATACGGACCGAGGTTGAATTCCACTTGGGTAGTAATATTATTTTTTATTTTTTTTTATTTTATTTATTATCTTAAATGTAGTCGTTTTATTTTATATTGTTGCATGCTTTTTCCACCCTGGCGACGCGTTTCTTTCCGGAAACGAGGGCGGGCCATCAACCATACAGGCCATTCCCGTATTAGAGCTCCGCGCGGTTTCTTTCCGGACTTTCCAGGGTAGTACAGGAATTTGCTGAAATAGCCCCAAATCCTGTGCAGTAAACCTGTATACGATTTCCTGTACGAATTTTATACAGGGTTTTTCAGTAGGGAGTAATATATTTAATTCTTGATCTGTTTCGTTAAAAAAGCTTTCGTCCTCCAACAACTTATTATTAAGTTTCCATAAATGCCAATTAAACCGATTCTTGCTTTGTTTTCATTCCAAAGGTTGCAATCACTAAGGCATGATCACTGAAAGCCACAGGTCTAACTTCGTACAAGGTGCAAAGTGGTAAAAGTTCAGCTGCGACATACAATCTGTCTAATCGAGCATGGCTGTTGCCCTGAAAATGGGTATACTGCGTATAGGTGCCATTAGTGAATAAACTTCCAATATCTTCTAAATCATGGCCATGGACGATTTAATTCAAAACATCAGCACTTTAATAACGTACAATTGACTTTTTGGCGCGATCTGAAGCTTGGCAAACGCAATTGAAATCGCCCAGTAGGATTATCACTTAGTCACTGTTTAAATATGACTCCAGTCCTTCAAAAAATAATTTTCGCTCAGTCTCTGCGTTTGGTGCATACACACAAATAACTCGGAAATCAAGGCCGCAGTGCAAAAAAATCAACGACAAGGAGACGGCCGCTTTCATACGAGAAAATCGACTGTACCATAATACCAAGATTATTGCGAAGTACACAACCACCAGAAGTACCTACAGAATGGCAGACACATGCATCAAAATGCGTACGGAAAGCGGACACCATTCGGTCTGTAGCAACTTGACTCTCAATTTTCGATTCTTGCAAGGCGACTACATGTAGGTCGTTATCTAGAAGACGACAGAGCTGACACGGTCGCCTTCTTCCTCCAAGGCCTCTCTCACGTTAATAGATGCTACACGCAGTGCTTCACTTACTGTGATCACCATATCGAAAAGAAAAAAAAACGCCTTATAAAATGGTGTCTGCGCTCGCGCCACACCCCAATACCCTTAGCCCAAAATGACACTTTGCACAACAAACTATGGAGGCGGTTTCCCCGCCTGCCTTGAATCGACCGAAAAGTTCGGCTGCTGCTTCAGGGTAGACCGCCGCAAACCTGGAGTTTTAGGCGGCGGTCCGTCTCCCCCGCTTTGGTCCTGTTGAAGCGTCCCGCTGTCAACGGCGTCGTGGGGGCGTTTTCCGGCCACCAAGGTAGCCGCACCGGGAAGAATGTCCATGCCCTAAAGATCTGGAGGAATGCAAGGAGCTTCAGTGTCGACTGAATATTTTGCCTCGCTCTCCGACTTGGGCCCTACGTCGTGGTGAGGCGCTGGTTCACGTGTGGTGACATCCGCCTCAACCACGGTTTTCTCCTGTACCACACGGATTGTTGTGAATGGAGAACTCACTGAAAGCCTCCAAAAGCGATCTTTTGTGAGGCAGGGTTGTCCACTGTCGCCATTGTTATTCGCAGCCTACCTTGAACCGCTTTGCTTGGCCATCCGGAATAATGAATGCATAACGGGCTTCACGCTACAATCAGTGCATGTGAAAATCCTGGCTTATGCCGACGACATCGCTGTCTTTTGTGCAAATAGAGAAAGTATTTGTGAGGTGACGAATGTAGTACAGACATTTTGCAGCTGCACAGGTGCCCAGATAAACTGATAAAAGCTGCGGTTTCTGGCATGGTAGCTGGGAGGTCACACCCGAACTCTATTTTCGGATGCGCTGGTCAACCACTCCAGCATTGTATCTAGGAGTGCCCCTTGATTCTTACCGGGACTCAGATCCGTACTGGCATGACCAAGCATCGAGGGCCAAGGAAAAAAGTGATGCGTGGCAAGGAAGGCAGTTGTCCATGTTCTCGCGTGCCACTATATGTAATCTGTTCCTTACTGCTAAAGTGTGTTACGTGCTGAATGTGCTCAGTGCTTCGAGGACAAACATACAAAAACTTCACTGTGTTTTTGCCGTTTTCATTTGGGCGTCGACCTGGGAAAGGACGAGCCAAACAAATTTGTTTCTTTCCGTACAAAAAGGAGGGCTTGGTCTGGCGCACTTATTTTTGCGACAAGTTGTCTCGCGTTTCATGTGCCTTCGTGACCAAAATGATGTCTTCCTCAGAACAGTAATCCAAGTTCGGCTTGGTTGACTCCTTCCTAATTTTCTTGTCAGTTCGTGTCTCAATGTAGGTGGTACAGTAAGAGGGTACTTGCGAGAAGTGGTGCTCGCGTACAGATTGCTGCATGTGCGCTTTTCCACGGAGTATTTGTGCAATGTTAAGCGGAAAAAATTGTATGCGGACCTAGTGGACACAATGCTTCCTGTACCGATATACCTTTTGTCGCAGTGTCCAGGCCCAGGAGATGATGTACACAACAGAGTTAAGAAGGTGCCAATGTCACCACCAGTCAAATCATTTTTCTTTAAACTCCATACTAGCACATTATCAGTCAAAACATGGATGCTCTCTAAAGGCCTGTTCGTCCCTTGGTCAACAAACTGTTTGTTGTGTAACAGACCAGAGACGATAGAACACGTGTTTTTGGACTGTTGGGATGCCATTTTTTTCTGGGATGTGCTTCAGAGAAATTTAAAAAAGAGCTACCCCTAGATGCATATGGCATACGATTTTTACCTTTTCCTAATACAGAGGAGTTTTCCTTTGATACAATAATGCTCCTGGGCCTCCACAGCTTGTGGAAAACCAGAACGCAGTTTAACAATGCAGATATACAAGCCAATCCTGTACGAGAACATTTCATACACAGTGTTGTGCGGTTCAGGGAAGTGCATATGACACTCCCCGAGCAGCCACAATGGATTCATGTGCTTGACAGTTTGGTAAAACTGAAAAAGTTTTAACCCGACGTGTCACGCGAACGTGTGCTGGCACGTTGTATTGTTCATCGTCTTGTTTTGAATATTCAAGTCAGCAATAAAGAAAAAGAAACTCGTTGGTATAGGGGTATGATTCTCGTTTCGGGTGCGAGAGGTCCCAGGTTCAAATCCCGGACGAGCCCAATTCTTGTTTTTTTGCATAGCAACGCGTCAGCTCATCATTGCGTCATATGTACAGCAAACGAAATTTATCTTCTTGGCTGCACCTGAAATCCCTTATAATACAGCCGATGCCAAATGCGATGAAGAGAACAAAGCTAACTCTTCACCCGGCCCACATGCAATATATTTGCGCCCCCAGTTAGGCACACATGATGCTGCGTTCATAGCCTGCTTTTTATTGTTAACAAGAAACCAGAGCGGGATCTGAAACGTCAAATAACGTTTTTGACATGCTTAGTAATCTACTGACTGTGATCGGTGTTCTTATTGCTCTCAGTGTATTTTTATATATATCGGTCTTAATAGATTTTTTTCTTGATGTTCCAATATCTTTGTCTTTGCTCTTGTATTACTTTATGTACATCACTCCCACCCCCCTTATTTGATACCCTGTAAAGGGTCCCTAAGGGTTCAATAAATGATAATGGTAATGATGATTATGTCCAGCTATATAAGCTACTGACCAACTAGTGATCATCTGCAGCGGACAAATCCACAGATGTGAATTTTCCTACACAAGGAAGTCAGGCCTAAGGTAATAATTACGCTGGTCTTTCTAGGTATAAGCGAGCGATATGCAGGGTAAAACATTCCAATTGAAAGTAAAGGTAGGAACGACCCGATCGGATGCGTTTGCAAGTATGGGCTAGCCGGGTACAAACGGTAGAAAAAAACACGGGCTCGTCCGGGATTTGAACCCGGGACCTCTCGCACCCTAAGCGAGAATCATACCCCTAGACCAACGAGCCAGGTTGGAGGGCGTCGAGCTGCAGCTGGAAGTCTAGGGGCTGGTTTCCACAGTAAACAGCAGCGGACGATAAGCAGACCTTGGCTGGGTTAACCTGCGAGTTCCCTCTGAGTTCTTGGGAACGAAATTGGTTCTACTAAGTGCACCTATCTTTTGATAGAATTTATATTAATACTTGCTGTCGGGTGTTCATGCTGACTGTTCGGAGAGTGAGGTGAGAACTGTGTGAGAGTTATCTATGAGGTTAAATGTCGGGCATTGATTTCATATATTAAAACAATAGAATCATAATTCTTACGAGAAGAAAACGCCATCGCCGGACGTTGCCAGCAGAAGGCGTCGCAAGAAGTCGCGGTCCCGAAAGCTGACAGAATTAAAAAAGATGTACATCGTTTTACCAGTCACACATCGCCCTTCCTAATAAAATGCCCTCAAAAAGCGATACAGACAGTCATATGACATTGTAAAGAGTCACGTAATGATGCTGGCAACTTGATGCTACGAAATGCCATGAAGAAAAATGAAGGTGGTAAATGAGGGTCATGTGAGTTATATGCAACTTTATACTAATCATATGATGCCACGGTTAAGTCATGATAAGTTCAGTTCAGTCGTTCAGTCGTGTCCGACTCTTCGTGACCCTATGGACCATGTCACGCCACGCTTTCCTGTCTCTCACTATCTTTCTAACATCACATAACTTCATCTGCAGTGCCTCGAGGATGCCATCTAACCATTGCGTTCGCTGCCTACCCCTTCTCCGGCGACCCTCAACCTTTCCCAACATCAAATCTTTCTCCAGCGACTCCTCTCTTCTCAACAGATGACCAAAGTAGCTGAGCTTTAACTTTAGAATTTGACCCTCCAATGAGCATTCAGGGCTTATGGTGGACAATATCGACTGATTTGATCTGGCAGTCCGAGGAACTCTCAAGACTGTTCGCCAGGACCACAATTCAAACGCGTCAATTCTTCGGCGGTCAGCCTTTTTCACAGTCCAACTCTCGCATCCATACATCACAAGTGGAAAGACCATAGCACGAGTTATACGGATCTTGGATGGCAGGCTAATGTCTCTGCTCTTGATAAATCATGATAAGTAGTGCCACGTAATTCAGGACGACTTGCAATGAAGTGACGATATCTCACCCGAGTCATACAGCGAATAACTGTCACATGATTCATCATGACTAGGAAAACGTGGTTTCGTCTCAGTGAAGTCAAGGGACAATAAGTGTAACGTGATTAAGAACAGCTTTGTAAATTTAATCAAATCACGCTAAATTCACGTTATAGACAAGTGTCAAGTGATTGAGGCTTGAAAAATTATGACACCACATCAAAGCAATATTAAAAGTGGTGTTACGGGATTAAGGGTGACTTGCAAAAAGTGAAGACACCCCATCGGAATCACAGGACGGAGTGTCTCCTGACTGAGAATGAGTGTCAAAAAATCACACGAAAGTGACACTTCTCGAATGTGTTGGTTGGGTGACAAGTGATTTGTTTGCTGAGGTAAAGGAAGGATGATTTCGACAGTGTTGTCTAGCTTCTTCTTGTTAAGCGTTTTGTCGTATTTAGTTATGTTAAATCTGCAAGTCACATATAGCAGATGAACGGGGGAAGCCTTCTGATTAATAAACTTGAACCTCCAAGGAAATAACACGGAGAGGCGCAACAGAGAAAAGAGACATTATTTCATTTCCATTCCTGTAAAATGCAGACATTATCTCTTTCGACGGCTACAATGAGGTTCTGAGAGTTCGCGATGCGCTCTATATATTGCCTCTTGTTTAGAGTTTTGTTGACTTGCCGTATCCCATTGCACATAGTGTTGATTTGATGCTCTTTTTTGAATTACTTCTACATAGTTCACATACATAGGATATTGTTTCAGTGTAACAATTACAATGCTAAAAAAAGGTCTCGTTGGTCCAGGATTGTCGTTCTCGCTTCGGGTACAAAAGGTCGCGAGTGGAAATACCGGACGAGCCCCGTTGTGTTCCCCTTTTCTCGCATTGTCCGTCATTCTCAAGAATTTCATTTTTCAGCCTCTCGAAGTCATGATTATCCTACCATCAACCATTGCTTTCCTTGCCGTTAGTGTCATCATTTTTAATTTAATGATGCCGAAGTATCATAGAAAAAATATAAAACGTAAATAGGTGCGATAGAAACCGCTGGATTGTCCAGAATTGAGGATATGTTTTCTAGAGATTCCTCATACAAATTAAAAAAGATGTTTTAAAATTAGGCGGCCTTGCGCAGAAAAGACAACAAATAGGTTTGATTTGCGTTGTTCAACTTCCCAAAGCGACTTAGGCTATGAAAGATGCCAAAGTGGAGACATCAGAAATTTCGACCAACTGCGGTTTTCAACTTGCACTGACACGGCGCAGGACAGGGACGCCTGGCATTTTATCCCCACACAAATATGTGATCATAAGTGAATATTGAACAATATTATAAGTAAAGTTTTTATTATTGGATATACGGCATCTTGCGATGTGTATAACGGGCTTAGAAGCTATTAAGTATTACTATCCAGATCAGGTTTTAAAATTGTGATAGCGCAGCTGTAGTTCTTGTTGTAGCTCGATCAAATCTGGGTCTTTTGCACAATTCAATACTAAAATATACGGAACATTCTCGGCGCCGTAGATGTGAACCCATTTCTTGGCACGCTTATGACCACTTTCGTCCCGCCTGTGCGGCTCTGCTTCCGGTTCTTTACTGTTCCAGATGGGGTCATAGCCCAGATGACCACGCGTCACAACCTCCGCATGTGGGCGACTTTCAAAAACGACTGGAAATTCGAACAGTCTTTGAGGCAAAGCACGAAAGCTTTTCTCGTTTTACAAATTGTGTAGGCGGTTAGGCTTTAACTAATAAACAGCTACGAATATCTAATGCAACTAGAAATGTGTAACACGCAGGCGATAAAGTAATGTATTACAGTTTGGTTCACTGGCTAGCCTAGATAACATGGATAATGTCCGCAAAATATGAAATTATTGTGCCTCCAAAATAACTGTTTTTCCCCCAAAGATTATTAGTACTTTCAAGTGGCGGGCTTCCCTCGAACGCTTTGTACCTGCTGTTTCTCTCTTAAGCAAGCAGTTACGAGTAGTGCCCGTGTTCGCCGTCTTCCGTGTTATTCTTGATATAGGTGGTTTAGGTTTTGTTTAGGAGGTCTAACTCCCCAAAGCGGCTCACGCTGTGAAAGCCCACCGGAAATTTCGGCCACCTGTGGTTCTGTAACGTGCGCTGACACTGCACAGCACACGGGCGGAGTGGTTTTTTGCAGTCATCTAAAAGCGGCCACCGAAGCCGAGAATCAATCCTGCGTCCTTGGTTCAGCAGTCAAGAGCTCAGACTACTGAGCCACCACGGCTGGCTTTTCCGCTAAATTGACAATGAACGCCTCTGTAAGGTACCGTTACAACAATTTAAACACTAAATGTAGATCGTTGTTTGATTGTATGCGGCTTTGCCATGTTGCTGCTTAGAGGGCACATAGTAGATGAAACTTGTGTAACTGACAATGTCAAAAACATCATTTCAGTCTCGGAACCCGTACGGACCCCTTGTTGGATTCCAGGCGCAATTTGTTGGGAAATTTCTTCGCTCCCTGAATGCAACGAAGCGCTTTCAGTACCTGGTTCCCCATTTTCTGAAGCAGCACTTGTATCTATTCGATTCCTGCCGACATGACTCCGGTACATCTTGAGTCGCCGCATTGGATTCTTGGCTTCTCCAATATGTTGAGCGCCGGCATGAGAAAATGTACAAAGGAGGCTGAAAAGCACCGCAATAGTATCCGCCAGAATCGAACAGACTCAAGTTCTCTTGCAACATAAGCAGGAACAATGCATATAATCACAGTCATAACGTTGCAATCGTTCACTAGAGGAAATTTATCTACGTAGCATATAGGGAATACCTTACAACAACACCGATGCCAAATGCGATCAAAATAACAAAAAGCACTCACCCGGCCCATATGCAATAAAATCACGGCCACAGTTAAGCACAGATAAGGTGTTTTTCAAGGCCTATTTTTACTGTGAACAAGAAACACGAGGGGGTTCTGTAGTGTCAAGTAACTTTTTTGACATGGTAAGTAATCAAAACTTCACACTAATAAGTGACTGACCAACTAGTGATCAGCCGCAGCGGAAATTGTCATATATAAGGTCGGGAGGGCTAAGGTAAAATATAGCTAGGAACTAAGTGGTTGGAAGCGTCGGAAGCCGGTTGGTCGGGTACAAGAGGAAAAAAAAAAGATCGGGCTCATCCGGGATTTGAACCGGGGACCTCTCGCACCCTAAGCTAGAATCCTACCCCTAGACCAACGGGCCGGGTGGGTGAGCAGTGAGCTGCTTTTTAAAATACAGAGGTTGATTTGAACGAGAATTTGGCTATAAGTAGACTTTTTTTTAGTTAAGCTTCGTGTGCCACTCTGAGTGCTTCGCAATTAAAATTACTGTTAGAAAGAGTATTTATATTTTAATCGGTGTCTTCGTAACGCCCTCTGTCAAGTATTCATGCTGACTGTTCATGGGGCAGAAAACTGCGTGATAGTTTGCTATGATGTTAAACGTCAAGCGTATATTTCATTTAATAAAGCAATAAATAGTCTCAGAAGTCTTACGAGAAGTAAAAGCGAGCTCCGAAGTGTCCACAGAATGAGTTGCAAGAAGTCACGGTCCCGAAAGGTCACGGGATTGACGAAGGTGTACATCATTTTATCAGTCATATATATCGCCCTTAGTTATATAATGGCAAGTAAATAGCACAACTGTCAGTACTATGACGTTGCAACAAGCAATGCAATTATGAGCAGTCCCTTGATGCCACGGTATGTCATGAATAAAATAAATGCGGAAAATGAAGATCATGTAAGTTATATGAAACTGTACTGGTCATGTGATGTTAGCACCGTCATGAAAAGTAGTGCCACGTGGATGACTTGCTAACAAGTGATGATATCTCACTTGAGTCATGCGACGAATGGCATCATTTGGAATCCCTTGGAACGGAATCACTTCAATACGCATGACTTGCAAGAAGTTATTGCTTGCCACCGAAGTCGCGGAAAAATAAGTGTTACGTTGTTCAGACATTTTGCAAAATGTGATGACGTTACAATGCATTCACATTAGACAGAAGTGTCGAGTGATTGAGGATGACTTGCAAAATTTATGAAACCGCACCTGAGTCCCATCCAAGAGATGATTTTAAATAATTTAGGAGGACTTGCAAAAAATGAAGACACCCCACCGGAGTCTCGAGGCACTTGACAGTGCGTCAATGAGCTGAGAATGAGTTCAAATATCACATGACAATGACACTTCTAGAACATGTTGGATTGTTGCGAGGGGACGTTTTTGGAGGCTGAGGTAATGATACGATGACTGGGACAATGTTGCCTAGCTTCTTCGCGCTAAATGTTTTGTCGTGTTTATTCATGTTAAATCTACATGCCATTTATAGCGGAGGAACAGAGTAAGCCTTTTGATTAACTCGGACTTCCAAAGCAATTACACAGGGTGGCGGAACAGGGCCAATCCGCAGTCATTACCATGTGCTTTTTGCCGGGTGCAAGCAATTCCAACGCTCCGCGATTACGCGGCTCTGACACCAGACTTACTTGCTAGCTCCAAGATCAGCGCTGTTGACTGCAGTCGTGCTGCCGCCAAAGCGAGCTGTTGGCGGCCAGTCAGACTTATGTCTTCGATCAGGATTTGAACCCGGGACCTATTACACCCTAAGCGAGAATCATACCCTTAAACCAACGACCATGGACGGCAGGAGGCGAGCTGCAGCTCGAAGTTTAAAAGATGGTTTCCACAGGAAACAAGCGGACGATAAGCAGATTTTGGTTAGATTCATCTGCGAATTTCTCACTGAGTGCTTGCCAATGAAATTTGTGCTTCAAAGTGTACTTATCGTTTGATAAATTTGTATTAATGCTTCCAGTCGGGTGTTCATGCTGACTGTTCGGAGAGTTGGGTGACAACTGGGCGAGAGTTACCTATGAGATTAAATGTCGGGCGTTGATTTCTTTTATTAAAACAATAGAATCATAAGTCTTACGAGAAGCAAGAGCCATCGCCGGAAGTTGTCCGCATAATGCGTAGCCAGACATCGCGGTCCTGAAAGGTCACGGAATTGAGGAAGGTGTACATCGGTTTATTACTCATAAATCACCCTTAGTATTATAGTGCTGTAAAATAGAAACAGTCAGTCATATGACGCTGTAAAGAGTCATGTAATGATGCTAGTAACGTGATGTCACGATATATCATGAAGAACAAAAATGAACGTGGCAAATGAGTTACATGTCAGTTATATGAAACTTTGCACTGATCATGTGATGTCACGGCTGTGTCATGAAAAGTAGTGCCGCGTGATTCCGGATGACTTGCAAACAACTGATGATACCTCACTCTTGTCATGCGACGAATAACTCTGATATGATTCATCATTTCTTGCAAGAAGTGTTTGCATCCCACCGAATTCAAGGAACAATACGTGTGGCGAGATTAAAAATAGCTTGCAAAACGTGATGACGTCATGCTAGATCCACGTTACAGACAAGCGTCAGATGACTGACGAAGGCTAGCAAAAATTATGAGATTGCATCAGGGTTATATGAAAGAGAGTGTGAAAGTGTGACTTGCAAAAAGTGACGACACCGCACCGTAATCACGTGACAGAGGGTCTCCTGATTGAGAATGAGTTGCAAAAATCACACGACAGTGACACTTGTCGAATGGGTTGGATGGGTGACAAATGATTTGCTTGCTGAGGCAAAGGAAGGATGACTGCGACAATTTAGTTATGTTAAATATGCATGCCACATATAGCAGACAAACAGGGGAAGCCTTCTGATTATTTAATTTGCCCCTCCGAGGAAATAACACAACAGGGCAAACACATATTTCATTTCCAGTCGCCTAAAATGCAGACATTAGCTCTTTGGACGGTTACAAACAGGTACTGAGTGTTCGCGATGTGCTGTATATACATTGCCTCTTGTTTAGAGTTTTGTCGACTTGCCGTATCCTTGTGCGCGTCGTGTTGATTTGATGTTCTTTTCTTAATTATTTGTACATAGGCCATGTATATACGACATTGTTTCAGTGTAAAAAATATAATGCTGAAAAAAAAGATCGTTGATCTATGGTATGATTCTCGCTCCGTGTGCGAGAAGTCCCGGGTTGAAATACAGGACGCGCCCCGTTGTGTCCTCTTGTACTCGCATTGTCCGTCATTCTCAAGAATTTGATGTCCCGCCGGTCGAAGTCATGGTCATCCCACCATCCTACCTTGCTTTCGTTGTTGTTGATGTGATCATTTTTATTTTAATGACGTAGAAGCATGCTATAGAGTATACTAAAACCAGAAGGAGGTGCGATAGAAACCGCTGGATTGTCTAACATTTCAGCTAGGTGTTATAGGGATTCCTCAGGCAACAAAAAAATCTGGTTTAAAATTAGGCGGCTTTGCGCAGAAAAAAAGGTTTGATTTATGTGGTTTAACTTCCCAACGCTACTCAGGCTATGAAAGACGTCGTAGTGGAGACACCAGAAAATTTGACCAACAGGAGTTCTTTAACTTGCACTGACACGGCGCAGGACACTTAAGGGAGTAGTGAATTAATGTTATTAGTTGAATTTTATTATTGCATATATGGCGCCTTACGATGCATGTAAGTTGTTTAGCAGCTAGTAAATATTATCCATAACAGCGTTTCAAATTTCGGTAGTGCAACTGCAGTTCCTGCTGTGGTTCCCTCAACTCTGGGCCTTTTTAACAATTCGATACCGGAATACACTGGAAGTTTGGCGCAGTGCGAACGCACGTGACGTTCAAATTCTTGATCTTTCAGATGCATTAAGATTAAGTTCCGCAGCACGCACTGTGGCTTAATTCACGAACTATAATTGCTTCCGAGCCTAAAAGTCAGCAAACAATGACCACAGAATGAAACTGGTATAGTTTCTCATACCAGTCCGCAAGACGTTAATGTGCACGATGTTCAACCTAGGCGACCCTGAATGCCTGTGAATTAACGATAAGCCCAGCTTGAAGGCCCTGTATCGACAAGCCCTGATTCTTCAACAACACGTACCAATATTTCATCACTCTTCTCGGCGTGTGGATCAGGACTGACACGACCAACAAAGTCGCACACGCAATTTAAGTCCCCCATCAGCACAATATGGCAGTCACAGTCCAATAAACTAGAAATTTGTTAAACTGACTCACGCGCTTTGCTATATAGTATTAAAAACTCAAGCAATAATTAATCACCATGGCTTCGTATTGAGCAGAGGATCACAGTATATCAGTCAGCCCTGTGCATGAATATTACATGTCAGGCCAGAACAAGAGAGAGTCTTACAAATAAACAGGAAAAATGCTGCCTATAAGTCAACAGTCATCTTTGATACTGAAGTTACGAAAGTGACAAGGAAGGAGCTCAAAAACAACAGGATGGGCGAAAGCTTTTACCTGAGGCTTAATCGACCAAACGCAGCATTTTATATGCACCAAGAAAGCGACGAAAAACACCCATCAAAAATCATTACCAAAAGTCAGCCTTAAGATTACTGGCGCGCGATAGGCAGGAAAAATAACACAGTATACAAGTGGACACGTCACCTAAAATGGAAACTGATAACAACCAACCTAACATGAGAACGCCAGCATGAATGAGAAGCGCGTGCGTCAAGATGAAAAAAGGCACAATTTTTTCTTTTCTTGCAGCTCTCCTGCATTAGAAAGCAAGTGACATTGGAAAACAAAATGGCCAACATTAACTTGCAAAAAAGGGCAAATTAAAACTTAAAAACTTCGAGAAACAATCTCGGCGTCGACGTGGTAAGAAGAGTTACGTCAATAATCTGTATGGGCATTGTAGGTGATAGTTTTTTGTTTCGCGTTTTCCTTCTGTTAGGCTTCCGAGATACGGCTGAATGCTTCATAAAAATGCATTCAGGTTTTGGTGGAATACATCTCTGCTGGAAGTAGGCGCCTGTCTGTATTCGGCTTAATTACGTGCCCCTCTACGCCGTCTTCAATATCAAACATGGCCTTGAAGTGGCTAGTCCCAACTGAAGTGCGTCTGAAGCCGACAGTATGCATCACAAATATATTAAAATTTGCCAGAAAGGATGTAGTCCATTCTCAGCCTATTCCTCACTTTTAGCCTTCCTCTTCTAAACAGCCTAAGTCCACTGAGCAAATGTTGATTGAGTTGCGTCTGCCTTGGAGAGATCTAAGGCGGCGTAAGTTGAGCTTTGCGAATACCAACTCATCGGTGTGCGCCATAGTGAGTGCACATAATTTTAATTACAGTTCCATATACACGTCTGTAGACAGACGGCGAAAGCGCCTCTGAAAGTCCAGCCAGATTTCCTGGACCACGAAATCTGGCACTTTGCCTCGTGTTTTGACTGCGACAGCTGTGCCTGTTCTCTGCTTGGTTATCCTCATCACTCGTGTCAGAGGCTCACAGTGAACGGCGTTTTTGGAGCAGTTCATCAATTGTAGCGAGTCCATCAGACACTGGAAGCGGGCAGTGGTCCTGAAGCTACTGCACAAAAACGGCCGCTGCGGTTGAAGTTTTCGTGGAGGCATCCGCAGTGTTATACGGAGAGCAGGCGGTTCCTCGCGAGGAGCTGGCCATCTCATCTAGCCTTCCAAGGCCTGAGGCGCTGCGCCTTCCCATTTATTTTTTGGACGCATTTCATTGCCCTTGCATAACCGGTACTCTTCTACTTGAACTCAGTGCACAATAAAGAACCCCAGGTGGTCGAAATGTCCGGTGTCCTCCACTACGGCCTCTCTCAAAGCCTATGTCACTTTGGGACTTTAAAACCTCAAAATCAAACCAAAACCAAACCTTCTTGAATTTTTAGCCTCGGCAGCGGCATGGAGGCCACTAGTTCTGCTAAAATATTCAGTGTCGCCTGTAATGTGTTCTTGTAATGCATCTTCAGGACTGAGGCGATGCTGCAGCTTGTCGGCGTACGTAACCACATCCTCCGTTCTGTACTTGGACTGCCGGCAATCATCGCAATGTGGCGCTCGGCAGTGGCGACGAATGTGTCCAACGCGCACTGTTACAGCGAAGGCGAAAAGATGGTCGGTGAGGGATCAGAAGAAGAACCTGTACACGGTACGCTGTTCGCCGATGTGGGACGTCACCTACGCTAAACGAAAACCTCAACGTCAGATCCCTGCTGACCGTCTTCATTCGCTCCATATCCGCGAAATTCCAGAATTTTAAAGTAATCGAGTTGATTTCCCCATAATCTAAGCTAACCGTATTTGGTGTCATGTAAGCGTATGAGTAGCTAGAGAAGTCGAAAAGTCGTTTTTTGAAACTCGGTGCATTCTTTAAAGTCTCCAAATGAGACTAGCTTTTCCATTGATTGCTCCGATGTTCATGCATGCGACATCTTAAACTTTTGACTAAAATAATTTCCTGCAAATAACAACGTTCTGCAGAGCATCTTTCCAGTCACGGTGGGGTAGGGGCGCCCGGTGAGGTCAGGATGCAGGTAAATGGAGTCAACTACAGGCTTGCCTAGGGGGGGGGGACGAGAGCGCACAACACAACAATCATTAGTGCTGACGGTAGCCTAATCAGTGGCTCGGCTTGTGTCCGAATGAGTCATTATAGCGGGGAAGTTGTGTATTGTTTACCGAATAATATATGACATATACCCACACAGGGGGATCGGCGAAGAAGTGGCCAGCAGTGAAAGTTTTTAATGTATACTTACATGTCTAAAAAGAAAAATGATTGGAGGGTCAGATGAAAGGAAACGAAAAGGTGAAATAAATGAAATAAAAGATGAAGTCATAAGGAACATGGGGAGATTGACACTTTGATGTGTAGAACAAGCGATGTTAGAAATATGGTGCGAGGCAAACGATGAGATTTCAGTAGAAAATTTGGCATTGTGGTAAAAACAGACATCTACAGCGACGAAAGCTTCCAAAGAAACGGCATCTTCGTCTTTGTCCACCTGGAACAATGAGCCACTTCGTTGTCATTTGTCTTCGAATGATTCTAACTTTCAAGGTTAGGCAGTCATTGATGCATGTCACCTTGCTCTTCACTGAAAAAAAGGATGGTGTACATGTTTAGTTATTGTGTAGCATTACTCTCTGACCTCCCTGTGGTCAGCATGGAGGCGGGACATATATATGTGTGCGTTGGTCAATAACAGTGGTTACATATATGGTTATATGTAAATATGTCTATAATATATGATATATTTATTGTATAATGTATATATATATATATATATATATATATATATATATATATATATATATATATATATATATATATATATATTGTAACAAATATTGTTACATAATTAGAGGCACAAATCTTTCTTTAACGCTTAGGTTATGCCACATTGACCGAAACATAAATTGATCGTTCCTTTACCGAGTGCCTGTCGTGCTCGGCATAGTTTGTGTAATTATTTAACAAACAATTATTCTTGCTGCTAACAATGGGCAATATTATGATTATAGATTCTCTTTTGTCACCGGCGGAAAGGGCATTCTAGAATTTTGTCCGCATCGAGCAGCAACCCAAATTTCACCGGCGTCGAAACTGGATTGAACCTCAATGTGTTTATCGATTATTCACCTGCCTGGTGGAGTCTAATTCTGACCCTGTGGAACTTAAGAATACGAATAACAATCGGAATAATGCCTGATTAAAATCTTGAGGAGGTTGGGTATGCGGGCAAAAAGCTAGTGGAAAGGCTTGACGAGGCCGACACACCCTACAGAGGGCATTGCAGTGGTACATTGCATAATATCGCTTTTACAAACAGGAACAAATATAAAGCAACCGATTTTTATTATATAAACATTCGTTCAGACTATTTAATTGATGCGGTAGAGTGTGACTAAGCATTTGGTAACCATAATTTGTTCGGATGTTTGGTACATGCCATTTGGGTGTCGTTCGGGCAGTGTATATTGACTCTTCGCGTTGTAACCCTGACAGCTTCATCACCAGGTAGTTGTTATTGTGAGCACAGTTTTCATACCGCCACAAGAGTAAGGTTTCACATAATTGTGGCAAGCAGATAATTCGAAGTTCATTGAAAATTGACCCAGATCCGGAAATATCGGATTGAGCCAGGTCCGGAAAATTTCGCGTTCACGAACACTCAGTTGGATGACGTGTTCTCAGCGTCCCTTTTTTCACGGTGTTTCAACGCTAGGGGGACGTGAGAGACGAATGTACAAGAGAAGAAACTTAATGCCGAATATGACTTATGAGGCTCAGTTCTGATCCTTCTTGTGAATACAGGTCAGGAATGGGAAAGTACTCCTTTTTTTCCTTTATTTTATGCACGCATAGTGCGCTGCTGCCAAAATAACACCGGTTGTTTCTGTTCGACTGTGTTGTTGGCTTGCAATCCAGAAATTACAGTGACGCCGTTTTGTATGGGAATATCGCACACTACGCACTATCCGACCACCAAAACGGATGGTGCTGACTGACCCATTCATTTTTATGTCAGACTGGCAGTCAAAATTATGGATGCTGGTGCAGCCCGAAAACCTAGCATCCATCATGTTATTAAACTTCACTGAATAAGTCGGAACTTTCATGGTTGGTTAGCAGTCCTCAGTGGCGGTATACAGGCCCTTAGGTTGTTCCACATCAATAAATCAGTAAAGAAGCCAGAAAGAAATGGAAATGTTTTCTATCACCACTCCCCTGAGCAAAACCTAGGTGATATCAGAACAACAGTATGTTCGTTAGATACTGGCTTGGGGGTGTGGAAGTTGGCAGTTATTGTCATTTCGAATACTTCATTCGTAACGAGAGCCTAATACAAAGGCCGCGAAACTGATGGCGCGATTTTATTGGTCGCACTGTATAGACACAGGATTAAAGCTGTCCACGAATAAGCAGGTTATACAGACGCACTCATTTTGTAACTTGTTGCGTATCTTTAGAGCCTCAGTAATTGACAACAGAGGTCTCAGTGGGGCGCAGTCAGTGCACTGAGACCTTTCACACTCAACGACAAACAAATCATCAGCAACACAGAACCCTCTCGTCAACTGTCTGAGTGTGACACTTTCCGTCCATTTCGATAAGACTGTGCGCCTTATCAGTTGTCGCTGCGTAAGGCTTCTTCCACAGCGGTGTTATCAGTCATGTTTCGTATAATACTGCTCTTAGAAGCTAAACTGGAGCAGGGGTGTTATCTGACTCCCGCTGAAGAAATCGCCGATTACAAAAACCAGCGCCTAAGAGGAGACAAACTGCAACGCCAAGGCTGAATTTCATGAATGTTGAGATTGTTGTTAGTAGAAAGGAAAGCCTGGACATCACGGAGGATCTTTTTGTGTAGGCGGTAGGCACCGAGCGGGAAACACACATGGCTTCGTAACTACAAATAAGAACATGCCTGTGCATTTATCACGGTTACTACTTACGCTACTTGCGAGATAGAATAGCGGAATAAGAGATAGCTAGATAGCGGAATAAGAGGGTTACTAGCATAGCCATTTTCCTTTAGTATAATCTATGCATACAGCGCCCAGTGTTCACTCGTACGACACTTCTGCATTTTTTAACATTGAATTTTATAATTCCTATTTGTTTTATTGTGTCCTAAAAGTATACAAAAAGCGCTGACACGTGAAATATTTCAGGCTGAATAAATTTTGCTCTTGAAGCAAGACTGTGTAAATAGCCCATCTGTCGCACTGTTGCCAAATAAACTTGCGCGAGTGATATGCTTTGCTATCTCGAAGTAGAGTTGTGGTACAATGGCATACAAACCACTCTTCCCATGCCCTTCATGCTCAATAAGTAGTTGACGGATGTTACCACTGCCGCCTGTGCATTATTCTCGGTCCTTGTCTTTTTGGCCCTAAGTTTTCACCGCGAGTCATAAATCAACAAGCCCAGCCATCTGACTTTCTTTGAATATCTGCTCTCTGAAATAGGATAAAAAGGCTACGCTGCCGTACAAAGCCTGGTGGAAACAAACGAAAGTAAAGCACTTAGTCCCGTATGTTTTTATTGCGAAAACAATACTACGACAGGTCTACCGCTCATCGCTGTGTGCTGTGTCCGTGTCTGTGGTCCCTCATAAGAAAATCAACCTGCTGAGATGCTTGAATTCCCGTTACCTTTATGCGACGGGCAGGAGCTGTCAACTCTGGTCGCTCCTTTCATGCAGAATTAGCCTACCGGAAAAGTTTGCATTCTAGTCACCCCTAGCGCACGTAGACACGCAAGGAAAAATTGTACCTATTAGCCGAATTTTTATTTCTGGCACAACATTAGGCTACCCTCTATCGATTGAAACCACTCATTAACCTCTACAACTTCTGAATTACTCACAACTGCTGCGGACATTTTTTATATTTATTGCCTGTAAATAATTACCTAATTAACTCATTGACCTAACTATTTCTCTGCAGAAATATTACGTCAGCCAGTATCGATTCACACCACTCAATAACTTCTACCACTTCTCAATTACCCGGAACTGCTGCGGACACAATTTTGCAGACGCGGTCTTCGGACACAGTCTGCGGGCAGAAATCTGTGAACACAGGAAGTAACGCTTTCGCGTTAATAACGTGCATGCGTAGTCTTCAGACTAGATATTGCTTTATACTAGACGTATCCTTCAGCTTGAACTGTAAGCGTATTTGAGAGCACTATTAATGAATCGAAGTTCCTTTTTCGTGGCCTGCTCAACACGGTCACACGGCCGTTACCTCAGAAAAGGAAGCTGCCCCACATTTGCATCGGCTCGTTGGTCTAGGGGTATGATTCTCGCTTCGGGTGCGTGAGGTCCCGGGTTCCAATCCCGGACGAGCCCAATTTTACGTTTTTGCATGGCAACGCAACGTCAGCGCAACATCGCTCAATATGCAAAGGGAACGAAATTTACAGCATGACTGCACCTAAAATCCTTTATAATACAGCCGATCCCGAATGAAAACAAGAGAACATAGCTAACAGTTCACCCGGCCAACATGCAATATATTTGCACCAACAGTTAAGGACACTTAAGGTGCAGCTACTTTAGCCTGTTTGTTATTGTGAATAAGAAACCAGAGAGAGTGCTAAAACGTTAACGTTGTTGACTTGGTAAGTAATCTACTGATTGTATATGTTGTCCTCATTGCTCTCAGTGTATTTTTATATATATCTGTTTTACTAGATTTTGTCTTTAATGGTTGAACATCTTTGGCTTTGCTCATGTATTGTTCTATGTAGGTCGCCTGCCCCCCCCCCCCCTCCTC
The DNA here is from genome assembly GCF_055883805.1 of Amblyomma maculatum. Classification (NCBI taxonomy): domain Eukaryota; kingdom Metazoa; phylum Arthropoda; class Arachnida; order Ixodida; family Ixodidae; genus Amblyomma; species Amblyomma maculatum. The sequence goes on from NC_139353.1 coordinate 100,280,797, forward strand.
CCACTGTATTGAATACCCTTAAAGGGTTCTTAAGTGTTTAATAAATGATGATGATGAGTATCTCCCACTAATAAGCTACTGATCAAATAGCAATCAGCTGCAGTGGCCAAATCCATAGATGCGAATTGTGTTACACAAAGCAGCCAGGGCTAAGGTAATGGTCGCACTGATGTTTCTAGGTATAAGCGAGCCATATGTAGGGCGAAACATGCCAGTTGAAAGTAAAGCTAAGAACGAGATTATTGGACGTGTTTGCAAGTAGCCTAGTGAGGTACAAGCGGTTAAGAAAAAAAACTTCGGCTCGTCCGGGATTTGTACCCGGAACCTCTCGCACCCAAAGCGAAAATCATACCCCTAGACCAACGAGCCGGGATGGAAGCCGACAAGCTGCAGCTTGAAGTTTAAGGGCTGGTTTCCACAGTGAACAGAAGCGGACGATAAGCAGACCTTCGTTGGGTTTACCTGCGAAGTCTTCTCTGAGTGCTTTGCAATGAAATTGGTGCTTAATAGAATTTATGTTAATGCTTCCTGCCGGGTATTCATGCTGACTGCTGGGGGGGGGGGGAGTTGAAAACTGTGCGAGAGTTGCCTATGAGGTTAAAGGTCGGGTGCTGATTTCATTTATTAAATCAAGAGTGTCGTATGTCTTACGGGAAGCAAAACCCATCGCCGGAAGTTGTCAGCAGAATGCGTCGCAGAAGTTGCGGTCCCGAAAGGTTACGGGATCAACGAAGGTGTACACCGTTTTATAAGTCACATATTCCCTTTAGTGATACAATGCTGTCAAATAGCGCGACAGTCAGTCATATGACGTTATAAAGAGTCATGTAACGAAGGTAACGTGATGTTACGATATGTCATGAAGAATATAAATAAAATTGGTAAATGAGGGTCATGTGAGTTACATGCAACTCTGCACTAATCATGTGATATTACGGCTAAGTCATGATAAGTAGTGCCACGGGATTCAGGACTTTAAAACAAGTGATGTTACCTCACTCTAGTCATATGACGAATAAGTGTTACATGATTCATCACGACTAGCAAGAAGCGGTTTCGTCCCACTGAAGTCAAGGGACAATAAGTGTGATGTGATTAAGAACAGCTTGCAAATTGTGATGACGTCACACATATTACAGACAAGTGACAAGTAACTGAGGAAGGCTTGCAAAAATTATGTCACCGCATCAGGGTCACATGAAAAAGAGGTATTACGAGATTAAGAGTGACTTGTAAAAAGTGATGACATCCCATCGAAATCACGTGAGAGAGTCTATCCTGATTGAGAATGAGTTGCAAAAATCACACTGCAGTGACACTTCTTGAATTTGTTGCATGGAGGACAAGTTATTGTTTCGGCTGAGGTAAAGGAAGGATGATTTCGACAGTGTTGTCGAGCTTCTTCTTGTTAAGCATCTTGAAGAGTTTAGTTATGTTAAATCTGAAGGCTACATATAATAGATGAACAACGGATGCCTTCTGGTTACTTAACTTGAACCTCAAAGGAATTAACGCGGAGAGGCGCCACAGAGGAAAGAGACATTATTTCATTTTCAGTACCCTAAAATGCAGACATTTGCTCCTTTGACGGCTACAAAGAGGTGCTGAGAGTTCGCGATGGGCTTTATATATAGCCTCTTTATTAGAGTTTGGTTGAGTTGCTATATCCCGTTGCACGTCGAGTTGATTTGATGTTTTTTTCATAATTACTCATACATAGTTCACGTACATAGGATATTGCTTCAGTGTAACCAATACCATGCTAAAAAAAGGAGTGTGATTCTCGCTTCGGGTACGAGAGGTCGCGGGTTGAAATACCGGACGAGCCCCGTTGGGTTCCCCTTTTCTCGCATTGTTCGTCATTCTCAAGAATTTCATTTTCAGCCTCCCGAAGTCATGGTCATCCTACCGTCCACCATTGCTTTCCTTACCGTTAGTGTCATCATTTGTTAATTTAATGATGCCGATGTATCCTAGAGAAAATATAAAACCCTAAAGAGGTGCGATAGAAACCGCTGGAAACCGCTTGCTCAGAAAAGACAACAAAAAGGTTTGATTTAAGTGGTTCAACATCCAAAAGCGACTTAGGCTATGAGAGACGCCAAAGTGGAGACATCAGAAACTTCGACCAAGTGCGGTTTTTCAACTTGCACTGACACCTCGAAGGACACAATCGCCTGGCATTTCATCCCCAGACAAATATGTGATCATAAGTGAATAGTCAACTAATATTATGAGTTGGCTTTTTTATTTCATATATGGCACCTTACGATGTGTGTAACGGGCTTAGAAGCCATTAAGTATTATTATCAAGATCAGGTTTTAAAATTTCGATAGCGCAACTGCAGTTCTTGTTGTAGCTCGAGCGAATCTGGGTCTTTTGCACAGTTCAATACTGAAATATACGGAACATTTTCGGCGCCATAGATGTGAACCCATTCTTGGCACGCTTATGACCACTTTCGTCCCACCTGTGCGGCTCTGCTTCCGGTTTTTTACTGTTCCAGATGGGGCATTGCACAGATGACCACGCGTCACCACCTCCGCATGTGGGCGACTTTCAAAAACGACTGGAAATTTGAACATTCTTTGAGGCAAAGCACAAAAGCTTTTGGCGTTTACAAATTGTGTAGACGGTTAGGCTTTTACTAATAAACAGCTACGAATATCTAATGCAACTAGAAATGTATAACACGCAGGTGATAAAGTAATATATTACAGTTTGGATTACTGGCTAAACTAGATAACATGATTAATGTAGGCTATATAGTCCGCAAACAATGAAATTATTGTGCCTCCAAAATAACTGTTTTCCCCCCAAAGATTATTATTACTTTTAAATGGCGGGCTTCTCTCGAACGCTTTGCACCTGCTGTTTCTTCCTTAAGCAAGCAGTTACGAGTAGTGCCCGTGTTCGCCGTCTTCCGTGTTATTCTTGATATAGGTGGTTTAGGTTTTGTTTAGGAGGTCTAACTCCCCAAAGCGGCTCACGCTGTGAAAGCCCACCGGAAATTTCGGCCACCTGTGGTTCTGTAACGTGCAGTGGTACGACGCCTGAGTACTGTGCTGGAGTACCGGGGTCCGATCCCGACCGCTGGCGGCTGCGTTTCGACGGATGCGAAACGGAGAGACGTCGAGTGCTGTGCGATGTCAGCGCACGTTAAAGATCTCCAGTGGTCGAAATTACTCCGGAGACTTCCACTACGGCTCCTCTTTCTCTTTTTTCGATTTCGTTCCGAACTTCCTGCCTTTCCTCACGGCGGGGGTCAGGTGCCCACAGATCGTGTGACTGATATTGCGCCTTTCCTTTCTTATGAACCAATTATTATTATTGATTTTGTGACCAGGTACTCGTTGAACTCGCCTGGCTTACCGCCTGCCTGTCAAGTGAATGAATGAATGAAGCCTTTATTGAAAGGAAGGGATGGCTCTCGGCCGCTGTTTGGGTTCTTGGGGAGTTAGGAGGGATGGGAGTGTAACTTCTTCGTCTTAACGGTTCTTCAAGCTGTTGCTTGTTGCTTGCCATGCGGCCGATCTTCGCGCTGTGAGTCGACCTCTCTCACACTACTCGAAGCAGGCCGCTCTCACTGCCGTATGTAGCAATGGAGTGTTGTATTTCGGTGCTTGATATAACCTGACCTGCTAATGTGGGCATGTCGTCGTGTGGAATATGCGTAATTTTGTTTCTTCCTTGTGAAAACGATGGACATTGCCATATAAGATGTTCTAGGTCTGCTGTACACTGTTCCTGACAGTGCGTGCATATGTTGTGTTTGAGTGTTTCGTGTCTTCGGAGCAACCACTTGTCAAGTATGTGCGGTGTGTAAGCAGCGTTTGTTATTACTTTGTTGAGAAATATTTCTTGTGGTCGAGTGAGCCCTTTCGTGTCCTCAAACACCGGCGTTGGTGTCGCTTCATGTAATCTAAGCTTACTGTCGTGTTTTATTTTTGTGCGTACATAGTGCATCATCGATCTGCCAGAGGAGCCTTTAGTGAGCATTGTTTGGTAAGGATTTAAGTCTGTCGGTGTAGGCATGGAGTTGGGGTGTGGGGCATTGTACGTTTCAGCAAGCCCACCCGCTTGCGCGGCGGCCGCTTGCGCGGCTGCGTTTCCCCCGTCCGTGCCAGTATGTCCCGGTGTCCATATAATTTGAATTTCTATTCCAACTTCCCGCATTCCCTTCAGCCTCTTTCTGATGTCCTTGGCCACTGCGTCGTCTGTAGTTGGTGCCGTCAGCTCTGCAATCGCTGCATATGATTTGGTTAAAATTCGATAACCATTGAAGTTATCTTTTCTGGCTGCAGCGGTCGTAATGGTATTTATGGCTCCCCATATGGCAAGCAACTCGGAGTGTAAAATTGTTCCTCCAGGTAGGTGGCACGTGTGCTGTCCGTTGTGCTGAGGCGCTGGCACACACACCCATGCCACACTCACCCTTTCATTTCTAATTGCAGCGTCAGTGTAGATGTCTATTGTATTGAGTGGTCTTGTGAGGGCAGTTCTCTGTGCTAAAAGTTGCCTAGCTACCACATTCCGTCTACTAATAGGTCGTTGTGGCCTTAGTGCGATTACCGGCGCCTCCCACGGGGGTGAAGTGTCTGTCCCCAGGGGCCTCGGAGCAATGTTGATTCGGTTGTCCCATGCCATGATCTGCTGCCCTTGGGTCGTGTTTTCCAGTCGGGATCGCATTCTTATTTTTGCTTCTCTTATAATGTCTTGTATGGGTGGTATGCTGACCATTTTAAGCAGCTCTTCATTTCTCGTGTGCTTAGGAAGCCCAGTAATGGTGCGAAGAGTGGCCCTGTGTAGCTTTTCGATGTCTTTAACGTCGCGATTAGAAAACTCATAGACAGGTGCCCCGTACAAAATCCTGCCTACAGCAACCGCTCTAGACAGTGTTTGGCACGATTTTTGCCGGGCTCCACCGTATTTGTTTGAAATCCGGCGAATCATATGCAACATCGGGGTCCAGTTACGTTGCAATGTACGAATCCATTTACGAGTACTGTTGCAACTAGAAATCTGTGCCCCCAAGATTTTTGTCTGCCCATTTGCAGACGTGATGTTGTGTTGTCCAAGATGCAGTGTAATCTGCTTTTTGGCGTTTGTAGAATTCTTGCCGTCTATGCTTATGAGTTGTGTCTTTTCAGGTGAGAGCTGTAGCCCCAATGCTTCCAAGCTGTCAGTGAGGCTGAAGATTGCTGCTTGGAGCTCCGTCTGCATGACTTCTTCATTTGGGTAATCCACTGCCTCTGTCCATATGGTGACATCATCTGCGTAGATGGTGAAGCGGGCCGAAGTGTCTCGCTCGAGCGCTTCTGCTACGCGGGTCATGGCCAAGTTAAAAAGCAAAGGTCCGAGGATAGAGCCCTGGGGCACGCCCCTATCCAAGTAATAGGTTCTGGGGCTCCATCCCGAAGCTTTGCCATGAAGCCTAATAGGTCTACTTTGAAGGAAGCTGCATATCCAGTTGTATGCTTTTTGGCTGGGATATCTTTTTGCTAATTCTTGTAGGATTACCTGTTGGTTTACATTGTCGAATGCTTTGCGCATATCAACCGCGAGGATGTAATCCAGTGTCTGTTTGCGAGACCTGCGGTTGATTACCCTGCGGAGCAGCCAAAGGCAATCATGCGTGCCCATATTCGGACGGAATCCAGCCTGGGCTGGATGCAACCCAGGCTGTACGTATTCGATATAATGCTGTATTCTTGCGGCTATCATTCGCTCAATCAATTTGCAGATAGTGGATGTGAGAGCTATTGGCCGTAGGTTCTCTGGTTTTGTGTGGTCCTTCCCTGATTTCGGTATGGGATATATCAATGATAGCTTTAGTGCATCTGGCACCACTCCTGATTCCCATGAATCGTTTATGATAGTTAAGAGCTGATCTTGGGCTTCGTCGCTAAGATTTCTGAGCTCCTGCCATGTTACTCCGTCGTGTCCTGGAGCCGATTTCGGTTTGCCGTGGACTAATGCTGCCAATAGTTCGCCAAATGTAAATGGTTTTTCAAGTTCCATCACTGTGTTGTCAATCGTGATCGCCGGCAATGGTGGCGTGGGTATCTCAGAAGCATGCGGGAAGAACGTGTGGATCACCTTTTCCTCGAGTGCAGCTGGGTTCTCGCGCAGGAACAGCTCTGCCAGTGGTGGTGTGCTTTTCTTTTTCCCCAGCAGGCTTCGTAGAATTCCCCACAGCTTTTTAAGGCCGGGTTTGCGTCCGAGCGTCGCACAAGTGGTGTGCCATGAATCTGTTTCGAGCTGTTGTTGGTACTCCTTGATGAGTCGATATTGGCGCTTAAGGCTCATGAGATCCCTGTGGCGCTTTCCTTTATATCTGTATTGTTGCGTAAGGATATTGACCTTTCGCCACAAGTTGGCAAGGTGCCTATCCATGTGTGTGGTAGTGTCGTCACATATTATTGTGTCTTGGGACCATGGCCGTGCTTTCGCAACCATGGCACTGAATTGCTCGAAGTCCATGAAGTTGCCGCCAGTGACTGTCCGAAACTTTTCCCAGTCGATGGTAACCGTTTGCCTTTTTTCACGAATCTTTTTTCGGTTAAGGGTGATCAAAATTGGTAAGTGGTCGCTTCCCCATGTTGTCTGTTCGACTTCCCATTGTCTGATGAATCCTGGTGTGGCCAACGTCAGGTCTGGTGTCGTATCTCGTTGTCGGGCGTGTAGTCCTATGCGCGTTGGTGTGTCCGGGGTGTTGTATATGTACAGACCAGACATTTCTACAGTGTCGTGCAGCATGCGTCCCCTTGGGTCAGCTGTGGCGTAGCCCCAAGTCGGGTGCTTAGCATTGAAGTCTCCTCCCACCAGGATGGGGAGGCTTCCTGACAGGGCCAGGACTTTGGCGAGCCACCCGTATGAGTCGGTATTATGACTGCCAGTCAGAGGCCTATAATACACGGAGACTGCCACCATGGGCCGCTGCCCAGGAGGACACATTTTAACAGCGATTACTTCTCTGAACTCATTACTTAGATCAGGAATTTGTAATTCGGTTGCTGTGCATTCGTTTCTGACAAGGAGAGCAGCTTGACCCTGTGCATGTTGGTTTCCTCTGTTCTGGTGAAGTATGGTAGGCTGCTGAAATGTACGGTAACCCCGAATAGTGCAAGGTCCTCTTGTTTCTTGCAAAAGGATGACCAGAGGCTTCAATTTTCTAACTTGTTCCCTTAGGGTAGGTCCAGTCTGCGTGAAACTTCTGCAGTTCCATTGTAGACATATTGATCTGATTCTTATTGCGCCTCTGCGGGCTTACGTCTTTTTGGCTCATCGTTCTGGTGTTGGATGCTTTTGTGCAACTCTATAAAAATTGCCTCAATCTGAGTCTGTATCGCGTTTGTTATCGTTTGAAACTCATCCCGCAGGCTTTTTTCTAGACGCTGTGTCTCGTTGTGTCGCTCTTGCCTCATGATGCTCAGCATTTGCGCATACGCCGAGTCTTGTGCGGTAAGTGCCTTTGTCGTCTGATTAGTCTTTGGCGTTTGAGTCAGTGATGTTTCGGTATGTTGGTGCTTTATGGAGTTTGCAGTTGTTTTACGACTGGACGACCGTCCGGGCCGGCTTTTCGAACGCACGCGTTGCATCTGCCCAGTGGGCCAGGCTGAAGCATGTTGCCGCTGCGTCTGAGATGCATGAACGTCTTGTTCCGGTGGTAGCCTTGCAAGGACTTTCTCCAGCATTTCTCTAAGTTGCTGATTTTCTTTTCGCAACTCTTCCAGTTGTTGTTGGTAAACAGGGGGCAGCGCAGTTTCTGTCGACGAGTTCTGTCGCGCCTTGTCTGCCCATGTAACTTCTCCCTTAACTGCATCAGGGTTCTGCTTATTTTCTTTAGGCTCTTTTGGTACACGACTAGGACAAGCCGAATTGATTGAAATGTGGCCCGGTTTCTGGCAGGCGACGCAGAATAACTCTTGATCGCATTCTGTGTCTTTAGAGTGCAGCCGTCCGCATTCCTTACAAACCTCTTCTGCTGGACAATACCTAGCAATATGTCCCAGTCCGTGGCAGTTATAGCAGGCAATAATTTTCGGTCTGTACTCGTAGACCCTTGTGATTTCGTAATCAAAAACGAGCCTTTTGGGTAGCTGCTCTGTATCGAATTTTAACAGCAGCATGTTTGTCTTTCCTAGCAGACGCGCGTCAAGAATAGTTGCAGTTTCACATCTTAGGTGGTCCTTGATGTACTCAATGGTTTGACCAGGACGCACCTTGATAACACCGCGACTTTTTTCCTCGCCTCGTGTTGGCGTTCGTTCAATCGTGACCTCGTACGTGCAGACGCGTCCGTTCACTTTCCCGGCCAGTCGCGTTAATGCGGTGAGCCTATTTGCGTGTTCCTCATCTCTAACAGTGACCTTGACGCGATTTGCTACCACATCGTAGCGGAAAGCAGCCAAATCTGCCAATTCCCAACTTTTTGCGGTCATTTCTAACGCCTCTGTAATGGCTTGTTTAGGTATATCATGCACATGTACTCGGTTGAGTGGCCTGATCGAGAGTGGAAAGAGGGGTCGACTTACCCGTTCAAGACGAAGCTGTTCAGGCTTCACTTTCCTTTGAGGTTTCCGTTTCTTGATTAAAGTCCAGTCGCCGTAGTCGCCGACGATCTCACTTTCGTCTTCAGTGTCCATTTGGTCGCTTGCGTGCTGCTCCTTAGTATTAGTGAGTCCCACAGAAAGACCACTCTCAGCGTCCGCGTTCGGCAGCTGATGCGTTCCGTCCTCTCCATCGCGCGTTGGGCGTCGGAACGCCTTTTCTTGGAGGCTGCTTTCAGTTTTTTTGGTGCCTACACTTTTTGATGAACCCACAGCTCCCGCACTTGCGCCACTCGGGTGTGAGCGAACCGGCGCCGGCTTCGGCATGGTGCGTCCTGACAGCCCGGCCAGGGCAGCAGCTGAGCTGCGTCTGGGTGTTGTTAGGGTTAGCAGTCTGTCGCAGAAAACGTTGTTGCAGGCGGAAAAACGATGACTTCAGATCTACGAAAATCCCTCCGCACTCACCGGAGGTACTCACTGGGTCACTGTCCTTTGTTTCGTACACAAAAGAACAATATTTCCGCACACAGTTCAAAAAACATTGAAGAGCCGAGGTGCCACACGGTTGCAACCTGCGGCGATCGCAGCGCCTCGCCTGTCAAGTGAAAATATCGCAACAACAAAAGCAAGAGGAAACCCTTGCACTGCAGAAGCTTTGAGCTATGTCGCGATTCAAACGAGGCCATGTCGAGGTAGGAGTGCGTCACAATCGAGACGTGTGATTGGCGACAGCGTGGCGTGAAGTTTCTAACCGACACATAAACTTCAGCGCCGGTGTTATCAAAGCGGCGATGCAAAACTTTAAACGAACTATAGCCCACAAGCGGCCTTTCGCGGCGAGGAGACGGGGACGAAAGGCGAGTCGACGCCGGTAAAGAACTCGGAAGTTCTCACTTGAGGACGCCGCGAGAAAATGCTGTGCGGTCTAGGCGCTTATTGCACCATACGGCCGCATTCGCCTTTTCACAAATGTTGCATATGTTTGTGATCGGGGTGCCCGGCCCGGCCCGCCCGAGACAAAAATACTTTGGCCCAGGCCCGGCCCAAACACGGCCCGTGGTTCGGGTCGGCCCGAACCCGTGCACAGCACTACAGCAGAGGTCCGCACAGATTGATGCCGACTCGATCAAACGGTCGGTTGGGCACGGGAGAGGCTGTAGTGTAGCAGGCGGTTTTGAGCGAGGAGGTTGGCGACGCTGGCAGTCGGCACACGAGCGCACATACCTAATGACGAACTTATAAAATCCTGGAACGTAAAATCGTCGCAACCGTACATAACTCTTGAATACACCCGGATAGTCACATTGGGAATTATGTTAAGATGCGCAGATAGCACTACGTTCCTGGCGAGGTACGACGAGCATCCATTTACGGAAATCTGGCATTTAGTTGCGTCGGTAGAGGAGATGGTCAAGAACAAAATGCTGCGCTTAAAAACGAAGGGCGCAAGCGAGGGGTCGACGAGAGTGAAGAGTTCGTGAGAATATCGATGAGTAATGCAAGCCACGACTCTTATCGCTGGTCTGATGGTATGTCGTCGACGTACAAGGAAGACAAGGCGGAGCTGGATGGAGGCACGTGGCAGCAGAACGTCGGGTGTACTGGCGAGCGGGATAAAGCGAAGTGGCTTAAGCGCCTGCGTCGGAGTGCTTGTGCCCTGTGCGATGGACGCCTCGGATATAATACTCTTGTAGTCGAAGCCACAAGCATGCGAGACGGCCGTTTGGGTTTTTCAATGATGACGGCGAGAACGAAGCGTGGTGATCCGTGACATCGAATGGGTGCCCGTACAAGAATGGTCGAAATGTGTGAAGTGTGAATACAATGACCAAGATTTCCTTTCTTCATTACGCCAGGTAGTCAGCCGTCGAGTATGCACGGTTTTCAACCTCAGGGATATTTAGTGGTCGAACTTCTGTTAAGCCTGATGGTCGCCATGGGACTTTGGGGCATAGTCACGTAGGTGGCCAAGTGGCCCGTGACCGCTTTCACGGTCAAGGTCACGTGACCTGGTGGTCGCCATGTGACTTTGGGCAGTCATATAGACCACCAAGTGGCCCGTGACCACTGTTAAGGTCACGGTCACGTGAGCGCGGTTTTCACATTCAGGGAAATTTAGAGGTCAAACTTTTGTTTTAAGCTTAGTTTTCGCCATGTGACTTTGGGACATAGTCACTTAGGCCAAGTAGCCCATTACCACTGTAAAGTGAAGGTCGGTCACCTGGCGGTCGCCATGTGACTTTGAGGCATAGTCGCTTAGGCAACCAGGTAACCCGTGACCACTCTCAAGTTAAAGGTTACGGGAGCACGATTTTCACTTTGAGGAAACTTTAGAGGTCAGACATCCATGTTAAGCCTGATCGTTGCCATGTTACCGGGGCATATATAGTCTGAAGACTACGCATGTACGTTATTCGATATGATGAATATCACGAAAAAAATTCCAAGTGCATTTTATTGTGACTTTTGAATAATTAAAAACTGGCTCATGAGTTCGCAGTTGTTGCCTTCACAATTTAATGGAGCCATGCAATAATGCGAAGAAATATATGCTGTGATCCCAAATGTAGCAATATTTTATTCTATGTTTTGCTATTTATCCATTTCACACACTTGAAGCGAACTGTAGACGCACCTGCCTGTGCCATATTTAAAAAAATACGCTGGAATTTTATATGTCTATCAATCCTAAAATAATTCTATATATGTTCTCGATATTCTGCCAACCGATTCTGAATGTGAAGATTGAAAGAAGGCCGCAACTATCGCGCGCGAAAACTCGGAGAATGGTGCTGTCGTACCGTACACCTTTTGGTTGAAAGAAAGCGTAAGTCAAGAAAAAATTAAAAATTATCACTTGGACTGTACTTACTGCAGGACGAAGGGCTCTCCCATAATCCTCTAATTAACTGGGTCCTGTGCTAACACAGTATCAAGGTGACCCCTGTGTACACTTAACCTCATCTCCTCACCTAACTTTCTGCCGCCCCTGCTACGCTTTCTTTCCTATAAAATCTAATTTGTTACCCTAACTGCACTCTACCCTAACCGAGCAATGGTTATGCTCTCTTCGCACTATATTGCCTGTGCATGCCCAATTCTTCTTCTTGATTTCATTTAGAATGTTATTGCCTCCAGGTTATTCTCTGACCTACTTTGTATGGTTCCTGTCTATTAGCGTTACACCTACCAATTTCTTTTCCACAGCCCTGTTCCTACCTACCTGTGGACCTGTGTTCCTACCAATTCTACATGGTCACACGGCTGTTACCTCAACAAAGAGAGGCTGCCCCACTGTCCCCTCTGCATCGGCTCGTTGGTCTCCCCGTCGCACTCGGAGGGAGAGGTCATGGAGAGAACGGGCCCCTCAGGAGCGGCCGGCGCGTACGCGCCAAACCAGTTTTCCGCGGCGCCCCATGGTTCTTCCTTCGTCCCGGAATACAGGATTTTGCTGCCAACGCTACCAACAGGCAAGCTGAATGAAAACTCTATTTTCTCACACTGTGACCCATCTGTCCGTCCCTACAAAATCGATGACATCGCGGCGGCGCTCTCGGAGTTCATTGACATGATGACAGTTACCAACCTAGGAGTTTTCCAATTTAATCATGTTTGGATGCTCACTTTCAAGGCTCCACATGACATGGAAGTGTTAAATGCAAAGACGGAAATATTTGTAAAGAACAGGAAATGTCTGGTGATTAATCAGAATCAGCAGGAGTTAGATGTGAAAGTCCACTTGATCCCGCCCCAAATCCCTGACGAGGTGCTAATACACCATTTTCAGCGCTTCGGTGAGGTGAAAGGGGTGCGACGCGAAAAGTGGCGCCGCCCGGGCCTGGAGCATATCGGTTCAAGCACGCGAATAGTTCAGATCGCACCACGGGAACCGACATCACTCGATGAAATACCCCACCAGGTGACTATCTATGGCTGCCCGGTCCTGATCGCCGTGCCCGGCAGAGCACCACTTTGTTTGAGATGTCGACAGACCGGACACCTACGCAGGCAGTGCAGGGCTCCCTGGTGTCAGGCCTGTCGCTCCATCGGACACCGCGAGGAAGACTGCACGTAGTATTATGCAACTAGAACGAGGCGTGGGGTTGCGAAGCAACCGTTAGATGATTTCATGGACGCAGAGGACATGGAAAAGATGGCGACTACCATGGAATCGCCACCAGACAGGGAAAGTCCGGCGGGTGCATTAACCGAAGCCTCCATTTTTTCCCCACAAGAAGCAGTGATCCCAACTCTCGGGGAAGCTGGGTCTCCTCTCCCTGATGGTCGGGCCTGCAGCAGCGCGAACTCGGAAGCGGCCACCGCGCAGCAGGATGAGCGAACCGAGACGCTGGACGAGCCCAGCACCATAGATGCCACTGTGATCAGGGAGGTCGATGAACATGCAGCTCTCTCGAACAACGTCAAGGGGCCTCAGGAATCGGAATCAGATAAGCCGGTCTCCAAATAAAAGGACCGCAGACAACTGGAGAGAGAGAAAGGGGGAAACATGGAGGGAACGACAACGGAAGGAATGTGAACTGCGGAAAGAAGCAGAAACGACAGGTCCGAAAAAACCAACACCAACCCCACCGATGCCATTGACGAGCCCAATGTCAAGGAGGGGAAGAGAGAAGGCCGCCGCGTGACGAGGAAAGCACTTGCAGCCGCCAGCCACCCCTGCTAGGTGGAGAGGGGCACTTCGGTAGGCGGTATCGAGGGGCGCATGCCACCAGTCCGGTAAGCTTTCCCTCCACAATGGATCCCTCCCAGCTGTCGCTTAAAGTGGCCACCATTAACGTGGTGAGCCTTATAAAAACAAAAGGAAAAGATGGCTTCTCGATTTAATTAATGAAAACAGCGTCGACGTAGCTCTTTTACAAGAGACCAAAATTTCAAGTGTAGATGATGCTAAATTCTTCGTTGGTTACTTTGGAGCTCAATTCTGGTGTTTCCAGACAATCACGACTTCAAGAGCAGGAGGCACCGCCATTCTCATTAGGAAAAAAGATAATGTCACCATTGTTGACTGCGAGCTGGGAGAGGACGGGCGCTTTTGTCTCGTTGATGCCCTTGTGGGGAGGGAGCTGACCCGATTTGTGTGTGTCTACGCCCCGAATGAGACAACGGCACGGTCCGAGCTCTTTCGATCTCTCCGTCTTTTTCTTCTTGTCCCCGGAATCGTATACTTCGGAGGTGATTTTAACTGCGTACTCAGCACGAGTGATAGAACGGGCGGGGGAGGCGGTGTGTATGCGTCGGCCTCGGGTGTTAAGAGAGGTCGTGCGAGATTCTGACCTGGTGGACGTGGCGCTCGGACGAACGGGGTCGACTGCGCGCTACACCGCTGGCGCGGCACAGCACAGGCTCGCCTCGATCGCATCTATGACTGCGGTGAGGCGCTCCAACGCGTCCGCAGCTACACCGTCACTCCTGTGTGTTCCTCTGATCATGGCCTGGTCTCGTGCGTGCTGGGTGCTTTAACATGTCGAACAGGAAAAACAGTGGAAAGACGGTGGATAATGAACTCGACTATCCTTTGCAACGAAGAGTTCTTAGATAAAGTAAATCAGGATATTGCTAGGCTTAAGTCTGGATCGGTTAATGCAGTAGAGTGGGAGTTATTTAAAACAAAAGTCAGAACCATTGCCACAGCGATCAGAACAAAAATTGCCGCGTCCGCTAAAGCTAAAATCCGGCACCTCACAGGCACTCTTCAGGGCCTTGTCGGGGCCAACGAAGAGATGCCGGGAGAATTTTCTGATGACATTCGGAAAGTTAAAGAGGAACTTCGATCAGAACTAAAACGGCATTATTGGGGCGCACTCATCCGCAGTCGGGAGGAAAGGGTGCAGTACGAGGCGCAGCCATCAAAAATATTTTTTGCCTTCGAACGGGAGCAGGCTGCACGGGTTAGTAAACGGGAGGTTATTAACAGCGGCACCGCTGCGCGAGGGCATGGCGAAGTGGCGCAGGTCTTCGATGAATACTATCGCAAGCTTTTCCAGGCAGGAAAACCGCTGGATCCCGTGCCATCCGATGTCCTGAGCGAACTACCCAAAGTTCCTCAGGAGGTTAGGGAGGCAACAAACTCCTCATTGACTGCTGACGAGATATAGCGTGTAATTGCTAAACTCCCTAAGAATAAATCACCCGGACCGGACGGCATAACAGCCGAATTTTACCAATGCTTTAGAAGTGAACTCAGCCCAGTACTAGCGGAGGTGTTCGAGGATATAAGGAAACGAAAACTTCTCTCGCCTTCTATGCGGCGCAGTAGTTTAGTCCTGATTCCTAAGAAACCTTCCCTCGAATCTACCCCCGACGTAGCCGATTTCAGGCCAATCAGTCTACTTTCCACGGACTATAAGATTCTGGCTAGAGCTCTCGCTCGTCGACTCGAGACCGCTCTCAGCACCATGGTGGGAAAGCATCAAACATGCAGCTTCAAAGGGCGCTCCATAAATACCAACTTACACCGCATGAGGACGGTACGCGAGGCGGCGGATGTAGGGCTCCTTCCTTTGGTCATTCTCCAGATCGATTTGAGGAAGTCGTTTGATCAGGTTGACCGCACTTTCCTCTTTTCTCTCCTTCAGCAGTGCGAAGTAGGTGACGACCTAATAGATTGGCTCCAAATTTGTTACACTGAAATTAGTACTGCAATCGTCATTAACGGTATACCAGGCGTGCCGATGTAGGTGAATAGATCAGTACGACAAGGGTGTCCGATGTCGCCTGTTCTCTTCATCTTTTATCTGGAACCTCTATGTCGCATGGTACTTGCGTCTAAAACCATCAAGGGTCTAGATCTCGGCGGCCAAGAACTGCGCGTCCTCTCATACGCGGACGATGCAGCCTTCATTTGCACGTCCCAACAAGTGGGGGAGGTGATTCGATTGGCAAACTCCTTCTGTCAATTTTCTGGAGCCGAACAAAATTAAAAAAAAAAATCGCAAGGCGCCTGGTTGGGAGACTGGAGAGGGAAGCCCCGCCAACTCTTTGGAGTAGAATGGACCGAAAAAATTGACGAATATCTAGGCGTTAATCTAGATATTAGCAAAGCGATCATGAACAGGTGGCAACCCAAACTAGTTGCCGCTGAAAGGAAGCTAGACCCATGGCGGGCGAGACACATAGCCATGTTCACGAGAGCCTATGTATGCAACGCGGTGGTCTACCCGGCGGTACTATACTCAGCCAGAGTGACCACAATCGACAGGGGCTCCGTGGGCAGGCTACACAGATCATGGGCAGTCTTCGTTTGGCGCTCTATGGCAGAGCCCATGCGCCGAAGCAATCTCTTCTGTAGCATGGAGCGGGGCGGACTGGGCTTAGTGAACATAGAACTTAAACTTGTAGTCCAAAGGCTCATTTTCTTTCGAAGCCAAAAGGATAATTTTCTTCGCGCGGCCACTCAGTATCTAGGCTCGGCGCACTTGGCCCCTTGGTTGGCCACAACTAAGCCAATAGGTCACGGCATGAGAGCCACAGCCTTCTACAAGGAGGTAGCGCAGTCCCTGGCGCTGCTGCAAGGGCGTTTTTAGTGTGAGTACCTGCTCGCAGTAAAGCCGAGAACTGGGACTTGCTGGCACAATTTCTGCAACCTCCAGTATATCGACAACCACCCATAGGGGTGGGCAAGACTGATGTCCTCAAGCGAGTCAGGAAGCTGCCCGTTCCAACAGGCTCCAAGGATTTCTTCTTCCGTTTCCACACAGGAGTTTTGCCCGTGAAAGCTCGTCAAGAAGAGCGGGGTTTCTTCCTACCTTGGGGCCCAAACTGTCTCCTGTGTAGCCGACGCGAGACCGTTCAACATGTCTTTATAGAATGCAACACGGCGCACATCTTCTGGAACGAAGTTCGGGGATTTTTCGCCACGGATTTGGAGGTCATATGGCCAGGGCTCTTGTGTCTCGACGCGTCTTGTGATCGTCCAGAGCTTCGAGACAGTGTGATAGTGCTTGCGTTGCATGCCCTATGGCGTGCGCGCGTGGATGTGGTGGAGTGTGTGCGTTGGCCGAAACCAGCGTGGCGGCACCTATTGGACAAAGCAGAGTGGACAGTGAGCGCACTGGAGTCCTCTGGCACCGACGAAAGCCTGCAGGAGGAACTACGGCGAGGCTGGCGCGCTGTGATGGTCTTCAAGACACGACAGTACGAACGGTTTGGGTGCCGCTGATGGTTCACGCAGCGTTGCCCAAGTGATTTTTTTCCCTCTCTTCTCGTTTTCCTCTTTGTCTTTCAGTGGCGCACTTTAGGCCTATATGTTACACTTTTTCTGAACCGTTCTTACCAGACCTCTCGACATAATTCTCTATTGTGCTTAATCTCCCCTCACGTTTCCTATGGCCGACGTTAACACGAGAAGCAATAAATGCACTCGGCTATTGGTAGAGTTGCAGCCTTGTACATATATATGTAAATAAAGATTTTTTTTTGTTACAGAAGAAAAAAATCGGCTCGTTGGTCTAGGGGTATGATTCTCGCTTCGGGTGCGAGAGGTCTCAGGTTCAAATCCCGGACGAGCCCAATTCTTTTCTTTGCATAGCCACGCGTCAGCTCATCATTGCGTCATATGTAAAGCGAACGAAATTTATCATATTGGCTGCACCTGAAATCCCTTATAATACAGCCGATGCCAAATGCGATCAAGAGAACAAAGCTAACTCTTCACCCGGCCCACATGCAATATATTTGCGCCCACAGTTAGGCACACATGATGCTGCGTTCATAGCCTGCTTTTTATTGTTAACAAGAAACCAGAGCGGGATCTGAAACGTCAAAAAACGTTTTTGACAAGCTTAGTAATCTACTGATTGTATTCGTTGTCCTTATTGCTCTCAGTGTATGTTTATATATAAGTTTTACTAGATTTTTTTTTTTTGATGTTCCAACATCTTTGTCTCTGCTTATGTATTACTTTATGTACGTCGCCCCCCCCCCCCCTTATGTGATACCCGGTAAAGGGTGCCTAAGGGTTCAATAAATGATAATGATGATGATGATGAATATCTCCCTCTATATAAGCTACTGACCAACTAGTGATCAGCTGCAGCGGACATATCCACAGATGTGAATTGTCCTACACAAGGCAGTCAGGCCTAAGGTAATGATCACGCTGGTCTTTCTAGGTATAAGCGAGCGATATGCAGGGTGAAATATTCCAATTGAAAGTAAAGGTAGGAACGACGCGATCGGACGCGTTTGCAAGTATGGGCTGGTCGGGTACAAAGGATAGAAAAAAAAAGCAACGGGCTCGTCCGGGATTTGAACCCGGGACCTCTCGCACCCTAAGCGAGAATCATACCCCTAGACCTACGAGCCCGGTTGAAAGGTGACGAGCTGCAGCTGGAAGTTTATGGGCTGATTTCCACAGTAAACAGAAGTGGACAATAAGCAGACCACGTGTGAAGCAGACCTTGGCTGGGTTAACCTGCGAGTTCCCTCTGAGTGCTTGGGAAAGAAAATTGTGCTACAAAGTGCTCTTATCTTTTGAGAGAATTTATATTAATGCTTACTGTCGGGTGTTCATGCTGACAGTTCGGAGAGTGGGGTGACAACTGTGTGAGAGTTACCTATCAGGTTAAATGTCGGGCGTTGATTTCATTTATTAAAACAAAGAATCATAAGTCTTACGATAAGAAAAGCCATCGCCGGAAGTTGTCAGCAGAAGGCGTCGCAAGAAGTCGCGGTCCCGAAAGCCGACGTAATTAAAAAAATGTACATCGTTTTATCAGTCATATATCGCCCTTTCTAATAAAATTAAAGAATGGTCGAAATGTCTGAAGCGTAAATACAATAACCAAGATTTCGTTTATTCACTACGCCAAGTAGCTAGCCGTCGAGTATGCACGGTTTTCAACTTGAGGGATATTTAGTGGTCGAACTTCTGTTAAGCGTGATGGTCGTCATGGGACTTTGGGGCATAATCACGTAGGTGGCCAAGTGGGCCGTGACCGCTTTCACGGTCGAGGTCACGCGACCTGGTGGTCGCCATGTGACTTTGGGGTGGTCATATAGGCCAAAAAGTGGCCCGTGACCACTGTTAAGGTCACGGTCACGTGAGCGCGGTTTTCACATCGAGGGAAATTTAGAGGTCAAACTTTTGTTTTAAGCTTAGTGTTCGCCATGTGACTTTGGGACATAGTCACTTAGGCCAAGTGGCCCATTACCGCTGTAAGGTCAAGGTCCGTCACCTGGCGGTCGCCATGTGACTTTGAGGCATAGTCGCTTAGGCAACCAAGTAACCCGTGACCACTCTCAAGTTAAAGGTTACGGGAGCACGATTTTCACTTTGACAGAACTTTAGAGGTCAGGCATCTATGTTAAGCCTGATCGTTGCCATTTTACCGGGGCATATCCAGTCTGAAGACTACGCATGTACGTTATTCGATATGATGAACATCGCGAAAAAATTCCACGTGAATTTTATTGTGACTTTTAAATAATTAAAAACTGGCTCATGAGTTCGCAGTTGTTGCCTTCACAATTTAATGGAGCCAAGCAATAATGCGAAGAAATATATGCTGTGATCCTAATAATGTAGCAATATTTTATTCTATGTTTTGCTATTTATTGATTTCACACACTTGAAGCGAACTGTAGACGCACCTGCCTGTGCCATATTCATAAAATACGCTCGAATTATATATGTCTATCAATCCTAAAATAATTCTATATATGTTCTCCATATTCTGCCAACCGATTCTGAATGTGAAGATTGAAAGAAGGCCGCAACTATCGCGCGCGAAAACTCGGAGAATGGTGCTGTCGTACCGTACACCTTTTGGTTGAAAGAAAGCGTAGGTCAAGAAAAAAATAAAAATTATCACTTGGACTGTACACACTGCAGGACGAAAGGCTCTCCCATATTCCTCTAATTAACTGGGTCCTGTGCTAACAGCATCAAGGTGACCCCTGTGTACTCTTAACCTCATCTCCTCACCTAACTTTCTGCTGCCCCTGCTACGCTTTCTTCCCTTTAAAATCTAATTTGTTACCCTAACTACACTCTACCCTAACCGAGCAATGGTTATGCTCTCTTCGCACTATATTACCTGTGCATGCCCAATTCTTCTTCTTGATTTCATTTAGAATGTTATTACCTCCAGGTATTTCTCTGACCTACTTTGTATGTCTCCTGTCTATTAGTGTTACACCTATCATTTTCTATTCCCCAGCCCTGTTGCTACCTACCTGTGGATGACCTGTGTTCCTA
The DNA here is from genome assembly GCF_055883805.1 of Amblyomma maculatum. Taxonomy (NCBI): domain Eukaryota; kingdom Metazoa; phylum Arthropoda; class Arachnida; order Ixodida; family Ixodidae; genus Amblyomma; species Amblyomma maculatum. Next base: position 100,300,568 of record NC_139353.1, read on the forward strand.
CCTGTTCTACACGGTCACACAGCTGTTACCTCAACAAAGGGAGGCTGCCCCATGGTCCCCTCTGCATCGGCTCGTTGGTCTAGGAATACATGAGAGAAATTCTGCGTGCACAAGGTAATTCTCCGGAGTGGCTACCTGTACTGGGTCAGCTGGCTTCAGTAAAGCCCTTTTAAATCTAGCGCTTTAGGCAGTACGTGCATAGTGCTTTTAGCATTCCTTTTGTTTTGCTTTGTTGTTGTTATTCACAGTATATGCTGTGTGCTTAAAAAATTTGGTAATAAAGAAGAAGGAATAAAAAAAGGCTCGTTGGTCTAGGGGTATGATTCTTGCTTCGGGTGCGAGAGGTCCCGGGCTCAAATCCCGGACGAGACCAATTCTTTCTTTTTTGCATAGCGTCGCGTGATATGTAATGCGAACAAATTTTATTATCTTGGCTGCACCTGAAATCTCTTATAATACAGCCGATGACAAATGTGATCAAGACAACAAAGCTAACTCTTCACCCGGCCCACATGCAATGTATTTGCGCCCACAGTTAAGCACACATATAATGCTGCGTTCATAGCCTATTTTTTATTGTGAACAAACCAGAGCGCGATCTGAACCTTCAAATTGCGTTTTTGACATACTAAGTAATCTAATGATAGTATTGGTTGTCCTCATTGTTCTCAGTGTATGTTCATATATATCTGTTTTACTTGACTTTTTTGATTGATGTTTCCACCTCTTTGTCTTTGCTCATGTATTACTTTATGTACACCCCCCCCTCCCCCCTTATGTCATACCCTGTAATGGGTCCGTAAGGCTTCAATAAATGATAACGATGATGCTGAATATCTCCCGCTAAATAAGCTACTGACCAACTAGTGATCATCTGCAGCGGACAAATTCATCGATGTGAATTGTGCTACACAATGCAGCCAGGTAGTGGTTGCACGGATCTTTCTAGATATAAGCGAGCGATATATAGGGTAAAATATTCCAACTGAAAGTAAAGGTAGGAACGACACGATCGGACGTGTTTGCAAGTATGGGCTAGTCTGGTACAAACGGTTAAAAAAAAACGGGCTCGTCCGGGATTTGAACCCGGGACCTCTCGCACCCTAAGCGAGAATCATACTCCCTAGGTAAGCAGACCTTGGCTGGGTTAACCTGCGAGTTCCTCTCTGAGTGCTTGGCAATGAAGTCGGTGCTACAAAGTGTACTTAACTTATGATAGAATTTATATTAGTGCTTCCTGTCGGGTGCTCATGCTGACTGTTAGGGGAGTGGGGTGACAACTGTGCGAGAGTTACCTATGACGTTGATTGTCGGGCGTTGGTGTCATTTATTGAAACAATAGAATCAAAAGTCTTACGAGAAGCAAAAGCCATCGCAGGAACCTGTCAGCAGAATGCGCCGGAAGAAGTCGCGGTCCCGAAAGCTCACGGAATTGGCGAAGGCGTACATCGTTTTATCAGTAACATATCGCCCTTGCTAATATAATGCTCTCAAAAAGTGCAACAGTCAGTCATATGACATTGTAAAGAGCCATGTAATAATGCTAGCAACTTGATGTTACTATATGTTATGAATAAAAATGACGGTGATGAATGACGGTCATGTGAGTTATATTCAACTTTGTACTAATGATGTGATGTCACAGCTAAATCATGATAAGAAGTGCCACGTAATTCAGGACGGCTTGCAAACAAGTGATGATATCTCACCCGAGTTATACAACGAATAACTGTCACATGATTCATCATGACTAGCAAAAAGTAGTTTCGTCCCACTGAAGTCAAGGGACAATAAGTGATTAAGAATAGCTTGCAAAATGTGATGAAGTCACGCTGAATTCACGTTGTAGGCAAGATGTCAAGCGATTTAGGCTTGCAAATATTATGACACTGCATCAAATTAATATGAAAAAGGTATTACGCGATTAAGGGTGACTTACAAAAGTGATGACACCGCACCTGGAATCACGTGACGGAGGGTCTCCTGATTGAGAATGAGTTGCAAAAATCACACGACAGTGACACGTCTCGAATGTGTTGGATGGGTGACAAATGACTTGTCTTTTTTTTTTTTTTTTTGCTGAGGCAAATGAAGGAGGAGTGCAACAATTATTCGTGTTAAGCGTTTTGTCGTGTTTAGTCACGTTAAATCTGCATGCTCCATATAGCAGACGAACAGCGGAAGCCTTCTGATTAATTAACTTGAACCTCCGAGGAAACAACACGGAGAGGCGCAACAGGGAAGACATATATTATTTCATTTGCAGTCTCCTGAAATGCAGACATTGGCTCTTTCGACGGCTACAAAGAGGTGCTGAGTGTACGCGATGTGCTCTATACATTGCCTCTTGCTTGCAGTTTTGTTGACTTGCTGTATCCTATTGCGCATCGTGCTGAGTTGATGCTCTTTTCTTAATTATTTGTACTTAGGCCATGTACATAGGACATTGTTTCAGTGTAACCAATATCATTCTGAAAAAAAAAAAAAAGGATCGTTGATCTAGGGGTATGATTCTCGCTCCGGGTGCGAGAGGTCCCGGGTTGAAATACAAGAAGCGCCCCGTTGTGTCCTTTTTTACTCGCATTGTCTGTCTTTCTCGAGAATTTGATGTTCCGCCTGCCGAAGTCATGATCATCCTACCGTCCCACCTTGCTTTCGTTGCTGTTAATGTCAGCATTTTTATTTTATTGACACGGAATCATGCTATAGAAAGTACTTAAACCCCAAGGAGGTGCGATTGAAACCGTTGGATCGTCTAACGTTTATGCTAGGTGTTCAAGGGATTCCTAAGGCAAAAAAAAAAAAGAAAATCTGATTTAAAATTAGGCGGCTTAGCGCAAAAAAGAAAAGAAAAAGGTTTGATTTGTGGGGTTTAACTTCACAAAGCGACTCAGGCTATGAAAATCGTCCTAGTGGAGACATCAGAAATTTCGACCAACTGCGGTTCTTTAACTTGCACTGACACCGCGCAGCACACGGGCGCCTGGCTTTTCATCCCCCAAACAAATATTTGATCTTAAGTTAATAGTCAACTAATATTATTAGTTGACTTTTTATTATTGCATATATGGCGCCTTACGATGCATGAAAGGTGCCTAGCAGTTCGTAAATAATATTATCCATATTAGTGTATTAAATTTCGGTAATGCAACTGCAGTTCCTGGTAGCTCCCTCAAATCTGGGCCCTCTTAATATTTCGATAGCGGAATACACTGGAAGTTCGGCGCAGTTGCGAACGCCCGCGACTTTCAAATTCTTGATCTTTCAGAGACGTTTAGGTTACGTTCCGCAGCACCCACTGTAGCTTATTTCACGAATGATTAATACATAGTTGCGTGAGATTACGCTGCCAAAATGTATCAAATATACAGGAATGGGGAAGCGGCAGATTCATGTAACACACTTTGTGTGCAGTATATTTTCTTTTTTCTATACTCACTGTCTTTCAGCCAAAAGGTGTATGTCACGGTAGCACCATTCTCCGAGCTTTCACGCGCGATAGTTTCGGTCTTCTTTTAACCTTCACATTCGGAATCGCATGTCGGAATAGCGAGAACATATGTAGAATTATTTTGTTATTGATAAAAATACTAAACTTCCAGCGTATGTTTTAGATATGCCACGGGAAGGGGCGTCTACTGTTTGCTTCGAGACTTTGAATTGGATAAATTGCAAAACACAGAATAAAATATTGCTACATTATTAGGGTAACAGCATATATTTCTTCACATTATTGGTTGGCTCCAATAAATTGTGGAGGCAACAGCTGCGGACTCATGAGCTAATATTTAGTTATTCTTAAGTCATAATAAAAAGTATACTTTGAAATTATTTCGCAATGTTCATCATATATAATAACGTGCATCCTTTATGAAACGTTTACAGCCCAGAGGGTTTGCTTTTAAGCCGTATAATATGACTTCTGTAATATTCTTGGAAGTCCTAGACATTGGAGAAGGTAGGATGAAAAATCTTCTTGCTTTCAGCAAGTGTGGAAACCTGGGAATGCATTACGAGCCACATAGTATCCCTCACAAGTAGACACTCTGGTCTGTAAACTTTAGATAAACGTTGTACATGCGTAGTCTTCAGTCAAGACATTGCTTTACTCTAGACGTATTCCTCAGCTTGAGCTGTAAGCGTATTTGAGAGTGCTATTAATGAAGTTCCCTATTCATCACCTGTTCTACACGGTCACATAGCTGTTGCCTCAACAAAGGGAAGCTGCCCTATGTCCTCCTCTGCATTGGCTCGTTGGTCTAGGGGTATGATTCTCCCTTCGGGTACGAGAGGTCCCGGGTTCAAATCCCGGATGAACCCAATTCTTTTTTTGCATAGCCACTCGTCAGCTCATCATTGCGTCATATGTAAAGCGAACGAAATTTATCATATTGGCTGCACCTGAAATCCCTTATAATACAGCCGATGCCAAATGCGATCAAGAGAACAAAGCTAACTCTTCATTCGGCCCACATGCAATATATTTGCGCCCACAGTTAGGCACACATGATGCTGCGTTCATAGCCTGCTTTTTATTGTTAACAAGAAACCAGAGCGGGATCTGAAACTTCAAATAACGTTTTTGACAAGCTTAGTAATCTAGTGATTGTATTCGTTGTTCTCATTGCTCTCAGTGTATGTTTATATATCAATTTTACAAGATTTTTTTGTTGATGTTCCAACATCTTTGTCTCTGCTTATGTATTACTTTATGTACGTCGCCCCCCCCCCCCCCTTATGTGATACCCTGTAAAGGGTGCCTAAGGGTTCAATAAATGATAATGATGATGATGATGAATATCTCCCGCTATATAAGTTACTGACCAACTAGTGATCAGCTGCAGCGGACAAATCCACAGATGTGAATTGTCCTACACAAGGCAGTCAAGCCTAAGGTAATGATTACGCTGGTCTTTCTAGGTATAAGCGAGCGATATGGAGGGGGAAATATTCCAATTGAAAGTAAAGGTAGGAACGACGCGATCGGGCGCGTTTGCAAGTATGGGCTAGTCGGGTACAAATGATAGAAAAAAAAAAGCAACGGGCTCGTACGGCATTTGAACCCGGGACCTCTCGCACCCTAAGCGAGAATCATACCCCTATACTAACGAGCCGGGTTGAATGGACAGGAGCTGCAGCTGCAAGTTTATGGGCTGATTTCCACAGTAAACAGAAGTGGACAATAAGCAGACCACGTGTGAAGCAGACCTTGGCTGGGTTAACCTGCGAGTTCCCTCTGAGTGGTTGGGAAAGAAATTTGTGCTACAAAGTGCTCCTATCTTTTGATAGAATTTATATTAATGCTTACTGTCGGGTGTTCATGCCGACAGTTCGGAGAGTGGGGTGACAACTGTGTGAGAGTTACCTATCAGGTTAAATGTCGGGCGTTGATTTCATTTATTAAAACAATAGAATCATAAGTCTTACGATAAGCAAAAGCCATCGCCGGAAGTTGTCAGCAGAAGGCGTCGCAAGAAGTCGCGGTCCCGAAAGCCGACGTAATTAAAAAAAAAAAATGTACATCGTTTTATCAGTCACATATCGCCCTTTCTAATAAAATTAAAGAATGATCGAAATGTCTGAAGCGTAAATACAATAATCGAGATTTCGTTTATTCACTACGCCAAGTAGCTAGCCGTCGAGTATGCACGGTTTTCAACTTGATTGATATTTAGTGGTCGAACTTCTGTTAAGCGTGATGGTCGTCATGGGACTTTGGGGCATAATCATGTAGGTGGCCAAGTGGGCCGTGACCGCTTTCACGGTCAAGGTCACGCGACCTGGTGGTCGCCATGTGACTTTGGGGCAGTCATATAGGCCACAAAGTGGCCCGTGACCACTGTTAAAGTCACGGTCACGTGAGCGCGGTTTTCACATCGAGGGAAATTTAGAGGTCAAACTTTTGTTTTAAGCTTAGTGTTCGCCATGTGACTTTGGGACATAGTCACTTAGGCCAAGTGGCCCATTACCGCTGTAAGGTCAAGGTCCGTCACCTGGCGGTCGCCATGTGACTTTGAGGCATAGTCGCTTAGGCAACCAAGTAACCCGTGACCACTCTCAAGTTAAAGGTTACGGGAGCACGATTTTCACTTTGAGGGAAAGTTAGAGGTCAGACATCTATGTTAAGCCTGACCGTTGCCATGTTACCGGGGCATATCCAGTCTGAAGACTACGCATGTACGTTATTCGATATGATGAACATCGCGAAAAAAATTCCACGTAAATTTTATTGTGACTTTTAAATAATTAAAAACTGGCTCATGAGTTCGCAGTTGTTGCCTTCACAATTTAATGAAGCGAAGCAATAATGCGAAGAAATATATGCTGTGATCCTAATAATGTAGCAATATTTTATTCTATGTTTTGCTATTTATTGATTTCACACACTTGAAGCGAAGTGTAGACGCACCTGCCTGTGCCATATTTATAAAATACGCTGGAATTTTATGTCTATCAATCCTAAAATAATTCTATATATGTTCTACATATTCTGCCAACCGATTCTGAATGTGAAGATTGAAAGAAGGCCGCAACTATCGCGCGCGAAAACTCGGAGAATGGTGCTGTCGAACCGTACACCTTTTGGTTGAAAGAAAGCGTAAGTCAAGAAAAAATTAAAAATTATCACTTGGACTGTACACACTGCAGGACGAAGGGCTCTTCCATATTCCTCTAATTAACTGGGTCCTGTGCTAACAGCATCAAGGTGACTCCTGTGTACTCTTAACCTCATCTCCTCACCTAACTTTCTGCCGCCCCTGCTACGCTTTCTTTCCTTTAAAATCTAATTTGTTACCCTAACCGAGCAATGGTTATGCTCTCTTCGCACAATATTACCTGTGCATGCCCAATTCTTCTTCTTGATTTCATTTAGAATGTTATTACCTCCAGGTATTTCTCTGACCTACTTTGTATGGCTCCTGTCTATTAGCGTCACACCTACCATTTTCTTTTCCCCAGCCCTGTTGCTACCTACCTGTGGATGACCTGTGTTCCTACCTGTTCTACACGGTCACACAGCTGTTACCTCAACAAAGGGAGGCTGCCCCATGGTCCCCTCTGCATCGGCTCGTTGGTCTAGGAATACCTGAGAGAAATTCTGCGTGCACAAGATAATTCTCCGGAGTGGCTAGCTGTACTGGACCAGCTGGCTTCAGTACAGCCCTTTTAAATCTAGCGCTTTAGGCAGTACGTGCATAGCGCTTTTAGCATTCCTTTTGTTTTGCTTTGTTGTTGTGTATTCAGAGTGTATGCTGTGTGCTTAAAAATTTGGTAATAAAGAAGAAGAAATAAAAAAAGGCTCGTTGGTCTAGGGGTATGATTCTCGCTTCGGGTGCGAGAGGTCCCGGGTTCAAATCCCGGACGAGCCCAATTCTTTCTTTTTTTTTGCATAGCATCGCGTGATATGTAATGCGAACAAATTTTATTATCTTGGCTGCACCTGAAATCCCTTATAATACAGCCGATGACAAATGCGATCAAGACAACGAAGCTAACTCTTCACCCGTCCCACATGCACTGTATTTGCGCCCACAGTTTAGCACACATATGGTGCTGCGTTCATAGCCTATTTTTTATTGTGAACAAACCAGAGCGCGATCTGAACCTTCAATTAACCTTTTTGCGTTTTTGACATACTAAGTAATCTACTGATAGCATTGGTTGGCCTCATTGTTCTCAGTGTATGTTCATATATATCTGTTTTACTTAACTTTTTTGATTGATGTTTCCACCTCTTTGTCTTTGCTCATGTATTATTTTATGTACACCCCCCCCCCCTCTCCCCCCTTATGTCATACCCTGTAAAGGGTCCGTAAGGCTTCAATAAATGATAACGATGATGATGAATATCTCCCGCTAAATAAGCTACTAACCAACTAGTGATCATCTGCAGCGGACAAATTCATGGATGTGAATTGTGCTACACAAGGCAGCCAGGTAATGGTTGCACTGATCTTTCTAGATATAAGCGAGCGTTATGTAAGGTAAAATATTCCAACTGAAAGTAAAGGTAGGAGCGACACGATCGGACGTGTTTGCAAGTATGGGCTAGTCGGGTACAAACGGGCTGGTCCGGGATTTGAACCCGGGACCTCTCGCACCCTAAGCGAGAATCATACCCCTAGACCAACGAGCCGGGTTGGCAGGCGGTGAGCTGCAGCTCGAAGTTTAGAAGCTCGTTTCCTTAGTAAACAAAAGGGGACGGTAAGCAGACCTTGGTGGGTTAACCTGCGAGTTCCTCTCTGAGTGCTTGGCAATGAAGTCGGTGCTACAAAGTGTACTTAACTTTTGATCGAATTTATATTAGTGCTTCCTGTCGGGTGCTCATGCTGACTGTTCGGTGAGTGGGGTGACAACTGTGCCAGAGTTACATATGAGGTTGACTGTCGGGCGTTGATGTCATTTATTGAAACAATAGAATCAAATGTCTTACGAGAAGCAAAAGCCATCGCAGGAAGCTGTCAGCAGAATGCGCCGCAAGAAGTCGCGGTCCCGAAAGCTCACGGAATTGACGAAGGCGTACATCGTTTTATCAGTCACATATCGCCCTTGCTAATATAATGCTCTCAAAAAGTGCAACAGTCAGTCATTTGACATTGTAAAGAGTCATGTATAATGCTAGCAACTTGATGTTACGATATGTTATGAATAAAAATGACGGTGATGAATGACGGTCATGTGAGTTATTTTCAACTTTGTACTAATGATGTGATGTCACAGCTAAATCATGATAAGGAGTGCCACGTAATTCAGGACGGCTTGCAAACAAGTGATGATATCTCACCCGAGTTATACAACGAATAACTGTCGCATGATTCATCATGACTAGCAAAAAGTAGTTTCGTCCCACTGAAGTCAAGGGACAATAAGTGTAATATGATTAAGAATAGCATGCAAAATGTGATGAAGTCACGCTGAATTCACGTTGTAGGCAAGATGTCAAGCGATTTAGGCTTGCAAATATTATGACACTGAATCAAAGTAATATAAAAAAGGTATTACGCGATTAAGGGTGACTTGCAAAAGTGATGACACCGCACCTGGAATCACGGGACGGAGGGTCTTCTGATTGAGAATGAGTTGCAAAAATCACACGACAGTGACACTTCTAGAATGTGTTGGATGGGTGACAAATAATTCGTTTGCTGAGGTCAAGGAAGGATGACTTTGACAACGTTTTCTAGCTTCTTCTTCTTAAGCGTTTTGTCGTGTTTAGTCACGTTAAATCTGCATACCCTATATAGCAGACGAACAGGGGAAGCCTTCTGATTAATTAACTTGAACCTCCGAGGAAACAACACGGAGAGGCGCAAGAGGGAAGACATATATTATTTCATTTGCAGTCACCTGAAATGCAGACATTGGCTCTTTCGACGGCTACAAAGAGGTGCTGAGTGTACGCGACGTGCTCTATACATTGCCTCTTGCTTGCAGGTTTGTTGACTTGCTATATCCTATTGCGCATCGTGCTGAGTTGATGCTCTTTTCTTAATTATTTGTACTTAGGCCATGTACATAGGACATTGTTTCAGTGTAACGAATATCATTCTGAAAAAAAAAAAAAGGGATCGTTGATCTAGGGGTATGAATCTCGCTCCGGGTGCGAGAGGTCCCGGGTTGAAGTACAAGAAGCGCCCCGTTGTGTCCTCTTTTACTCGCATTGTCTGTATTTCTCAAGAATTTGATGTTCCGCCTGCCGAAGTCATGATCATCCTACCGTCCCACCTTGCTTTCGTTGCTGTTAATGTCAGCATTTTTATTTTAATGACGCGGAATCATGCTATAGAAGGTACTAAAACCCAAAGGAGGTGCGATTGAAACCGTTGGATCGTCTAACGTTTATTCTAGGTGTTCAAGGGATTCCACAGGCAAAAAATAAAAGAAAATCTGATTTAAACTTAGGCGGCTTAGCGCAAAAAAGAAAAAAAAAGGTTTGATTTGTGGGGTTTAACTTCACAAAGCGACTCAGGCTATGAAAATCGTCCTAGTGGAGACACCAGAAATTTCGACCAACTACGGTTCTTTAACTTGCACTGACACCGCGCAGCACACGGGCGCCTGGCTTTCCATCCCCCAAACAAATATTTGATCTTAAGTTAATAGTCAACTAATATTATTAGTTGACTTTTTATTATTGCATATATGGCGCCTTACGATGCATGAAAGGTGCCTAGCAGTTAGTAAATAATGTTATCCATATTAGTGTTTTAAATTTCGGTAATGCAACTGCAGTTCCTGGTAGCTCCCTCAAATCTGGGCCCTCTTAATATTTCGATAGCGGAATACACTGGAAGTTCGGCGCAGTTGCGAACGCCCGCGACTTTCAAATTCTTGATCTTTCAGAGACGTTTAGGTTACGTTCCGCAGCACCCACTGTAGCTTAATTCACGAATGATAATTGCTTCCGAGCCTAACAGTCAGCAAACAATGATCAGAAAACGAAACTGGTATAGTTTCTCATACCAGTCCGAAAGAAGCTAATGTGCAAGATGTCCAACCTAGGCAACCTTGACATTGCCCTTGAATGCGTTTGAATGAAAGAGAAGCCCAGCTTGAAGGCCCTGTATCAACAAGCCGTGATTCTTCTACGACACGTACCAATGCTTTACCACTCTTCTCGGCATGTGCATAAAGACTGACACGACCAATAAAGTCGCACACGCCATAAAAGCCCTCATTAGCACAATGTGGCAGTCACAGTCCAATAAAGTAGCAAGTTGTCAAACTGACTTACGCGCTTTGCTGTATAGTATTAAAAACTTAAGCATTAATTAATCACCATGGTTTCATATTGAGCAGAGAATCGCAGCATATCAGTCAGCCCTCTGCGTGAATATTGTATGTCAGGCCAGAACAAGAAATATTTTTACAAATAAAAAGGAAAAATCCGCCTATGAGCCCACAGTCGTGTTTGATACCGAAGAGGGCTCGAAAGCGACAAGGAAGGAGCTCAAAAACAACAGGATGGGCGCCAGCTTTCAACTGAGGCTTAATCGACCAAACGTTTCATTATATAAGCACCTATCCGTATCAAGACAGCGAAAAAAAATAAAACACCGAACAAGAATCATCACTAAAAGTCAACATAAAGATTACTGGCGTGGGATAGGTAAGAAAAATAACACAGGATGCAATTGGACACGCCACCTAAAATGGAAACTGATAACAACCAACCTAATATGAGAACGCCAGCATAATTGAGAAGAGCGTGCGTCAAGATGAAAAAAGGCACAATTTTTTCTTTTCTTGCAGCTATCTGCATCAGTAAACAAGTGAAAATAGAAAATAAAATGGCCAACAATAACTTGCAGAAAAGGTGCAATATAAAACTTAAAAACTTTATGAAACAATATCGGTGTCGAATTGATAAGAAGAGTAACGTCAGTAATCTGTATGGGCATTGTGGGTGATAGTTTTTTGTTTCGCGTTTTCCTTCTGATAGGCTTCCGAGATACGGCTGGATGCTTCATAAAAATGCATGCATAGTTTGGTGGAATACATCTCAGCTCGAAGTAGGCGCCTGTCTGTTTTCAGATTAATTACTTGCCCCTCTGCGCCATCTTCAGTATCAATCATGGCCGTGAACCGACTAGTCCAAACCGAAGTGTGTCTGAAGCCGACAGCATGCGTCGCAAAGGTATTAAAATCTGCCAGAAAGGATCTAGTCCATTCTCGGTCTATTCCTCACACTTAGATTTTGTCTTCCAAACAGCCACATTCGGCGGAGGAAATGTTGATGGATTTGCGTTTGCTTTAAAGAGACCTAAGACGGTGTAAGTTGAGCTTTGCATATGCCAACTTTTCGGTGTCCGCCATAGTGAATGCATATAATTCTACATACAGTTCCACATACGCTTCTGTCGGCAGACGGCGAAAGCACCTCTGAAGTCCCGTCAGGCGTCCTGGACCGCGAAATCTGGCACTTTCCCTCGTGCTTTGACTGCGACAGCGGTGCTTGTTCTCTGCTTGGTTATCCTGATCACTCGTGTCAGAGGCTCACAGTGCACGGCGTTTTTGGAGTAGCTCGTTAATTGTAGCGAGTCTATCAGACACTAGAAGCGGGCAGTGGTCCTGAAGCTACAGCACAAGAACGGCCGCTGGGGTTGAAGTTTTCTCTGAGGCATTTGCAGTGTTATACGGAGAGCAGGTGGTTCCCTGGTCATCACATCTAGTCTTCCAAGGCTTGAGGCGCTGCGTCTTCCCATTTATTTTTTGGACGCATTTTATCCCCCTTCCAAAACTATTACAGTCCTACTTGATATCAGTGCACATTAAAGAACCTATGGTGGTCGAAAATTCCGGAGTCCTCAACTACAGTGTTTTTCGTAGCCCTAGTCGCTTTGGGACGTTAAAACCAAAAAACCAAACCAAAACAAAAACCACTTGAAGTTTGAGCCTCGGTAGTGGCAAGGAGGACACCAGTCCTGCTAAAATATTCAGTGTCATCTGTAATGTGTTCTTGTAATGCATCTTCAGGACTGAGGTGATGCTGCAGCTTGTCGGCGTACGTAACCACATTCCTCCGCTCTGTACTTGGACTGCCGGCAATCATCGCAATGTGGCGCTCGGCAGTGGCGACGAATGTGTCCAACGCGCACAGTTGCAGTGAAGGCGAATAGATGATCGGTGAGGGATCAGAAGAACCTGTACACGGTACGCTGTTCGCCGATGTAGGACGTCACCAACGCTAAACGCTTCAGCAAACCTCAACGTCAGATCCCGGCTGACCGTCTTCATTTGCTCCATATCCGCGTTATTCTAGAATTTTCAAGTAATCGAGTTGATTTCCCCATGATGTTTAAAAGCTACGCGTATCATCCTGGTTTAATATAAGCGTATGAGTAGCCAGAGAAGTCGAAAAGCCTTTTTCGAATCTGGGTGCATTCTTGAAAGTCCCCAAAGGAGACTAGCTTTTCCATGGATTGTTCCGATGTTCATACATGCGACATCTGAAAATTTTTACTGAACTAATTTTCTGCAAATTTTAGAACGTTCTGCTGAGCCTCTTTCCAGCCACGGATCCGGTGTGGGCGCCCAGTGAGGTCAGGAAGCAGGTAAATGGAGTCAACTACAGGCTTACCTGTGTGGAGAAGAGAGCGCATAACACAACATTCATCAGTGCTGACGGCAGCCTAATCAGTGGCTCGGCTTGTGTCCGAATGAGTCTTTATAGCGGAGAAGTTGTTTATTGTTTACCGAATAACATATGATATATACCCACACAGGGAGATCGGCCAAGAATTGGCCAGCAGTGAAAGCTTTTGATGTATACTTACATGTCTAAAAAGAAAATGATTTGAGGGGCAGACGAAAGAAAACGAAAAGGTGAAATAAAAAAAAATAAAAAACCAAGTCATAAGGCACACGGGAGATTGACTCTGGCATGTGTGGAACAAGCGATGTTAGAAATATTTAGCGAGGCAAACGATTAGATTCCAGTACAAAATTTGGCATGGCGGTAAAAACAGACGTCTACAGCGACGAAAGGATCCAAACGCAGCGACATCTTCATCTTTCTCCACCTAGAACAATGATCCACGTCGTTGCGATATGTCTTCGAAGGATTCTACCTGTCAAGTTTGGGCAGTCGTTGATGCATGTCACCTTGCACATTACTGAGAGAAAGGATGGCCTACATGTTTAGTTATTGAGTCGCATTACTCTGTGACCTCCCTGTGGCTTGAGCATGGAGGCGAGACATGTAAATTCTAGCTAATGTAAATGTGTGCGTTGGTCAATAATAGTGGCTACATATATGGTTATATATCAATATGTTTTTAATATATGATATAATATTGTATAATGTAAATATGTATGTGTTGTAACAAATATTATTATATATTTAGAGGCACAAATCTTTCTTTAAGGCTTAGAGTATGACAAACTGACCGAAACATAAATTGATCTTTCCTTTACTGAGTGCCTATCGTGCTCGGCATAGTTTGCGTAATTATTTAACAAGCAATTATTCTTGCTGCCAATAATGGGAAATATTATAATTATAAATTCTCGTTTGTCACCGCCGGCAAGGGGATTCTAGAATTTTATCCGCATCGAGCAGCAACCCAAACTTTATCGACTTCGAAACTGGATTGAGCCTCAATGGATTTATCGATTATTCACCTGGCCCGTGGAACCTAATTTTGAAATTGGAACGTGAACCAAATCCGGGAATACCGAGTTTAGGAATTGATATTTGGCTGACACGTTCTCAGTGTCCCTTTTGTCACGTTGTTTACACGCTAGCGGGATGTGATAGGCAAATGTACAAGAAAAGAAACTTAATGCCGTATATGGCTCCGGGAGCTCAGTTCTGATCCTTCCTCTGAAATGTCAGGTATAGGAAAGTGCTGCTCCTTATTTTATTTATTTCATGTGCATATATTGCGCTGTTGCCAAAATAATACTGGTTGTTTCTGTTGTACTTTGTGGCTGGTTTGCCATCCATAAACTGCAGTGAAACTTTTTTCGGGAATATCCTGCACTGCGCACTATCCGACCACCCAAACGGATGGTGCTGATTGACCCATTCATGTTTATGCCAGACTGGCAGTTGAAATTATGGACGCCGGTGTTCCCGAAAACCTAGCATGCATCAATTAATCAAACTTCACTGAATAAGTCGTAACTTTCTTGACTGGTTAACAGTCCTCAGTGGCGGAATACAGACCCTTAGGTTGTTCCACATAGATCTGTAAAAAGCCAGAGAGAAATGTTTTCTGTCACCACTCCTATCAGCAAATCCTAGGTGGTGTAAAAACAACAACAGTAAGTTCGTTAGATACTGGCTTGGGGGTGTGGAAGTTGGCAATCATTGTCATTTCGAATACTTCATTTGAAACGAGAGCCTAATACACAGGCCGCTAAACTGATTGCGCGATTGCATTGATCGCACTGCATATAGACGCAGGATTAAAGCTGTCCATGACTAAACAGGTTATAAAGATTCACACATTTTACAACTTGTTGTGTATGTCTAGGGCCTCATTAATCGTCAACAGAGGTCTCAGTGTGGCACAGTCAGCGCACTGAGACCTCTCACACTCAACGGTAAACAAATTTTCAGCAACAGAGAACACTCTCGTCAACGGTCCGAGTGTGACACTTTCCGTCGATTTCGATAAGACTGTGCGCCATATCAGTTGTCGCTGCGTAAGGCTTCTTCCACAGCGCTGTTATCAGTCATGTTTCGGAAAATACTGCTGTTAGAGTTAAACTGGAGCAGGGGTGTTATCTGACTCCCGCTGAAGAAATCGCCGATTACAAAAACCAGCGCCTAAGAGGAGACAAACTGCAACGTCAATGCTGAATTTCATGAATGTTGAGATTGTTGTTAGTAGAAAGGAAAGCCTGGATCGCACGGAGGATCTTTTTGTGTAGGCGGTAGGCACCGCGCGGGAAACACACATGGCTTCGTGACTACAAATAATAACATGCCTGTGCATTTATCACGGTTCCTACTTACGGTACTTGCGAGATAGAATAGCGGAATAAGAGATAGCTAGATAGCGGAATATGAGGGTTACTAGCATAGCCATTTTCCTTTAGTATAATCTATGCATACAGCGCCCAGTGCTCACTGGTACGACATTTTTGCACTTTTTACCTTTTTAACATTGAATTTTATAATTCCGAAATGTTTTAATATTTCCTAGAAGTATACAAAAAGCGCTGACACGTGAAATATTTCAGGCTGATTAGATTTTGCTCTTGAAACATGACTGTGTAAATGGCCCTTCTGTCGCACTGCTGCCAAATAAGCTTGCGTGACTGATATGCTTTGCTATCTCGATGTAGAGTTGTGATACAATGGCATACAAACCACTCTTCCCGTGCCCTTCATGCTCAATAAGTAGTTGTCGGATGTTACCACTACCGCCTGTGAATTATTCTCGGTCCTTGTATTTTTGGTCCTAAGTTTTCATCGCGAGTCATAAATCAACAAGCCCAACCATCTGACGTTTGTTAAATATCTGCTCTCTCACAGAGGATAAAAAGGCTGCGCTGCCGTACAAAGCCTGGTGGAACCAAACGGAAAGTAAAGCACTTTGTCCCGTAGGTTATTATTGCGAAAACAATATTACGCCAGGTCTAACCGCTCGTCCCTTTGTGCTGTGTCCGTGTCTGTGGTCCTTCATAAGGAAATCAGCCTGCCATGATGTTTGAATTCACGTTCCCTTTATGCGACGGGCAGGAGCTGTCAACTCGGGTCGCTCCTTTCATGCAGAATCAGCCTAGAAGAACCGTTTGCATTCTTGTCACCCCTACGACACGCAGGGACACAAGGAAATAATGTACCTTTTAGCCTAATTATTATTTCGGACACAACATTATGTTACCCCCTATCGATTGACACCACTCATTAACCTCTACCACTTCTCAATTATTTACAACTGCTGCGGACAACGTTCATTTTATTGCCTGTAAATAATTACTTAATTAACTCATTGGTCTAATTATTATTTCTGCAGCAACATTACGTCAGCCTTTATCGATTCACACCACTCTATAACCTCTACCACTTCTCAATAACCCGCAACTGCTGCGGACACGATTTTGCAGACGTGGTTTGCGGACACGGTCTGCGGACAGAAATCTGTGAACACAGCGAAGTAACGCTTTCGCGTTAATAACGTGTATGCGTAGTCTTCAGACCAGATATTGCTTTATTCTAGACGTATTCTTCAGCCTGAACTGTAAGCGTACTTGAGAGCACTATTAATGAATTGAAGTTCCTTTTTCATGACCTGTTCTACACGGTCACACGGCCGTTACCTCAGAAAAGGAAGCTGCCCCACGGTCGCATCGGCATCGGCTCGTTGGTCTAGGGGTATGATTCTCGCTTCGGGTGCAAGAGGTCTCGGTTTCAAATCCCGGACGAGCCCAACTTTACTTTTTTGCTTGGCAACGCAATGTCAGTGCAACATCGCTCAATATGTAAAGCGAACGAAATTTATCAGCATGGCTGCACCTAAAATCCTTCATAATAGAGCCGATGCCGAATGCAATTAAAAGAACATAGCTAACAGTTCACCCGGCCCACATGCAATATATTTGCACCCACAGTTAAGGACATTTAAGGTGCAGCTTTCATTGCATGTTTGCCATTGTGATTAAGAAACGAGAGGGAGATCTGAAACGTTAATTACGTTTTTACATGGTAATTAATCTACTGATTGTATACGTGGTCCTCATTGCTCTCCGTGTATGCTTATGTATTGTTTTACTAGATTTTGTTGCTAACGTTCGAACAAATTTGGCTTTGCTCATGTATTGTTCTATCTAGGTCACCTGCCCCCCCTCCCTCTTTATTGAATACCCTGTAAAGGGGTCTTAAGTGTTAATTAAATGATGATGATGAGTATCTCCCGCTAATAAGCTACTGAACAACTAGCTATCAGCTGCAGCGGCCAAATCCATAGATGTGAATTATCCTACACAAAACGGCCAGGGCTAAGGTAATGGTTGCACTGATCTTTGTAGGTATAAGCGAGCGATATATAGGGTAAAACATTACAATTAAAAGTAAAGCTAAGAACGAGATTATTGGGCGTGTTTGCAAGTAACCTAGTCAGGTACAGGCGGTTAAGAAAAGAAGTATGGGCTCGTCCGGGATTTGAACCCGGGACCTCTCGCACCCTAAGCGAGAATCATACCCCTAGACCAACGAGCCGCGACGGAAGGCGTCGAGCTGCAGCTTGAAGTTTAGGGGTTGAGGACAATAAACAGAAGCGGAGGATAAGCAGCAGACCTTGGTTGGGTTTACCTGTGAGGTCTTCTGTGAGTGCTTGACAATGAAATTGGTGCTTAATTGAATTTATCTTAATGCTTCCTGTCAGGTGTTCCTGCTGACCGCTGAGGGGGGGGGGGAGTGAAAACTGTGCGAGAGTTGTCTATGCGGTTAATTGTCGGGCGCTGATTTCATTTATTAAATCAATAGTGTCCTAGTTGTCTAACGGGAAGCAAAAGCCATCGCCGGAAGTTGTTCGCAGAATGCGTCGCAGAAGTTGCGTTCTCGAAAGGTTACGGGATTGACGAAGGTGTACATCGTTGTATCTGTCACATATCGCCCTTAGTGACATAATGCTGTCAAATAGCGCAACAATCAGTCATATGACGTTGTAAGGAGTCATGTAACGATGCTAGTAACCTGATGTTACGATATGTCATGAAGAATATAAATAAAGGTGGTAAATGAGGGTCATGTGAGTTATACACAACTCTGTACTAATCATGTGATGTCAGGGCTAAGTAATGATAAGTAGTGCCACGGGATTCAGGACTTGAAAACAAGTGATGGTACCTCACTGTAGTCATGTGACGATTAACTTTTACATGATTCATCATGACTAGCAAGAAGTGGTTTCGTCCCACCGAAGTCAAGGGACAGTAAGTGCGACGTGATTAAGAATAGCTTGCAAATTGTGATGACGTCACGCATGTTATAGACAAGTGTCAAGTAATTGAGGAAGGCTTGTAAAAATTATGACACCGTATCAGAGTCACATTAAAAAGAGGTATTGCGAGATTAAGAGTGATTTGTAAAAAGTGATGACATCCCACCGAAATCACGTGACAGAGTCTATTCTGATGGAGTATGAGTTGCCAAAATCACACGACAGTGACACTTCTTGAATGTGTTGATGGGGGACAAGCTATTGTTTTGGCTGAGGTAAAGGAAGGATGACTTCTACAATGTTGTCTAGCTTCTTCTTGTTAAGCGTTTTGTCGAGTTTAGTTACGTTAAATATGTAAGTCACATATAACCCAGTCGAAAAAAACTACAGAAAAATTTCTGTTGTTACGACAGAATGTCTGTGTGGTTTTTGACAGAAAACTTGTTGTGACCGAAAGAACTTTCTAAAGTAACATCAGAGTTTTCTTCAGATACAAGAGAAAAGTGCGACAGAACTACAGACAACAGAAAGCTACTACAGAAAAACTACAGAACTACAGAAAAGTACTACAAATCTACAGGAAAATCTGACGTTTACAATAGAACTACAGAATATTCTGTCTTATTTTTGACATAGTTCTGTGGTTTTTTTCGACTGGGAATAGATGAACAGGGGAAGCCTAGTGACTAATTAACTTGAACCTCCAAGGAAATAACACGGAGAGGCGCAACAGAGGAAAGAGACATTATTTCATTTTCAGTACTCTAAAATGCAGATATCTGCTCGTTATAATACATGAAGGAAAGAAGCCAACAGTCGGCGAGGCCATGGAAAGCGTTGGGGATGGTACGTTATCTATTTTTTTAATGTTTACTTGGGTAATCTCAGAAATTAGTAATGTAATCTGTTTAGGGGAAAGATAATTAAACACAAAGTAGAAGAAAAAACAACGCGCTGATGGTGGGAACAGAACCCACGACCTCTGAATATCACGTCCGGTGCTCTTCCAACTGAGCTACATCGGCCGCTGTCCCCCCTGCTACTTGCTTGGGTATTTATGTTGTCTGTATACGAACCTTGAGAGTGCTCACCAGCGCCACCCTCAACCCCAGCGGCGGACGTGGAACGTCCTTTGTTACCGCCAGCGTCACGTAGAACGTGATCAAGAGCGAGGGCGAAAGCTGTGCTAGAACCCTCTTACGCTACCTATGGCTACCTATGGTTACATATGGCTGTAGCTTACGGGGGTCTCGGTTCTGGCAGTCTTGAAGCCATAGGTAGCGTAAGAGGGTTCTAGCACAGCTTTCGCCCTCGCCCCCCTCTCTTGTCGTCAAAAGTTTTGTTTCGTCTGCAGGCTCTTCATCACTGCTATCATTGTCGGCCTCCGCTTTCTTCCCGTCCTTGATTGCTTCGGAAGGCAACGCTAGTGCTGCTCGTCAAAATGTTCATCGCCCGGCCTCTGGGCATTTTTTTTGGTTGGTGTGGCGGTTACCATGAGGACTGCCGAGTTCGCAATTCGCCGCGCGGCTTTGCTGCCATGTCGAGCGGTGCTGCCCGTGTACACCGTGGCCTGGTCGCGGCTGCGCAGGGCAATGGCCGTGCCGCTGCGTGTTTTCGTTGTAAAGCAACAAATCTGCCGTCAGGGGAGGCTAGATTCCTTCGTTGTACAGGCAACTTTGTTGTAATGGTCGTTGCTGTAGACGCGTTCACGATACCAATGAAAGATAGGAATTCGGCCGGGACAAACGAAATCCTTCGTTATACAGGTGATTTCGCTGTAGAGGCGTTCGACTGTATGGCATTACTGAAAACCTCGATGAAAGGCCCCAGGAGCTTGCCTCAAAAGTAGTTGAAGGTGTGTTCGTAGATAAATAGGGCATAACAGTTTCGTCCATAGAAAGAATACACAGTATTGGCCGCAAAGAGCAAGAACGACAACGTCCTACAATTCTAAAGCTCATCGACAATCGCAAAAAAGTAAGCATACTGCAGAACTGCTATAAATTAAAGGATACGGTTACTTCCATTTCTGAAGATTTTTCAGTACCAACCAGGCATAAAAGGAAGCCGGGCATCCTGAAGAATGATGTTGAATGGGCCTTAGCCAGCTTTGCTAAGAACAAAGCTAGCGGAATTGATGGCATTCCAGCTGAGTTGCTTCAAAACCTCAACCATGACGCTGTTAACATTCTGCATACATTATGTCAGAAGATTTGGACAACCCTGCAGTGGCCACAGGATTGGAGGAGGTCAGTTTACATCCCCATTCCAAAGAAAGGCAGTGCCAAAGACTGTTCCAACTACCGCACGATCGCGCTTATTTCGCATGCTAGCAAGGTGATGTTGAAAATCCTCCAAGGAAGGCTGCAGCAGTATGTGGATCGGGAGCTTCCGGACGTGCAAGCTGGGTTTCGCAAGGGCAGAGGAACTAGAGACCAAATTGCCAACCTTCGCTGGATCATGGAAAAAGCAAGAGAGTTCCAGAAACCCATCTACTTCTGCTTTATTGATTATGCGAAAGCGTTTGACTGCGTAGATCACAGCAGACTGTGGCAAGCTCTCCAAGAGATGGGAGTTCCAATTCACCTCATCTGTCTCCTCAGGAACCTGTATGAAGGACAAGAGGCCACAGTCAGAACAGGGCATGGTCTTACTGATTGATTTCCGATTGAGAAAGGAGTGAGGCAAGTCTGCATACTGTCGCCCTGCCTATTTAACCTATATGCAGAGTGCATCATGAGGAAGGCCGGTCTGGACGAGTCTTCAGCTGGAGTGAAGATTGCTGGAAAACGTATCAACAACCTTAGATATGCGGATGATACCACTTTAATGGCAGAAAGTGAAGTGGAACTCTAGAGACTTCTAATGCGCGTACAAGAGGAGAGTGAGAAGTTTGGGCTTAAACTAAACATTAAAAAGACAAAGATCATGGCGTCTTGCCCTATCAAGTCCTGTAGCATCAATGGACAAGAAGTGGAAGCTGTGACAGATTTTTTCTTCTTGGGCTTCAAGATTACCTCGGAAGGAGACTGCAGCCATGAAATTAGGAGACGCCTGCTTCTGGGAAAGAGAGCAATGGTTAGCCTTGACCACCTAATAAAGAGCAGAGACATTAGTCTGCCAACCAAGATCCGTATAACTCGTGCTATGTTGTGATGTATGGATGCGAGAGTTGGACTGCGAAAAAGGCTGACCGCCGAAGAATTGACGCGTTTGAATTGTGGTGCTGGCGAAGACTCTTGAGAGTTCCTTGGACTGCCAGAAGATCAAACCAGTCGATATTGTCGTCCATAAACCCTGACTGTTCATAGGAGGGTCAAATTCTAAGGTAAAGCTCAGCTACTTTGGTCATCTGATGAGAAGGGAGGAGTCGCTGGGGAAAGATTTGATGTTGAGAAAGGTTGAGGGTCGCCGGAGAAGGAGTAGGCAGTGAACGCGATGGTTAGATGGTATCCTCGAGGCACTGCAGATGAAGTTATGTGATGTTAGGAAGATAGTGAGAGACCGGAAAGCGTGGCGTGACATGGTCCGTAGGGTCACGAAGAGTCGGACACGACTGAACGACTGAACTGAACTGAAGTGTTGGAGAGCACGTCCGAAATTAGGAAATCGGGAGGGAAGGTTAAGTTAGTCTATGACAAAATTAAGGTTGATAATGAGTTCTTTGTATGGGATGACTCTACAAATGAGAAGATACCGGCAGGGACACGCCCTGAACCAAGTAAACATGCACCAGAAGGGCAACAATGGATCGAGACAAGCGCTCAGGAACATTTTCAATGTCTTAACCGCAATGCACGAAGTATTCTTAATAAATCAGAGGATATTGAGAGTATTTTATAAGCGCACAGACCTCATGCATTGACCATAACCGAAACGTGGTTACACACTGAAATCAGTGACTTCGAAGTGACAGGTGGTGAAGGGTGGCAGTTCCGGGCCCTGCGGGGCTGGGACGGTAGGTCAACGCCGCTTGCGGCGTGGGCTAGCCAGCCACAAAATTTTATCTGTTGTATGCCGTCATTGCACCCGCCACTGCTTCGGTGGTGGATGACGGCTGTTGTTGCGGCGCGCGTCTTTCGCTCCCTCTTCTTTTTCTTTTCTTCTCCATTTTGTCTTCCGTCCGCACGAGGCAGCAAAGGTGGCTCAGCTACAGAGCCAGTAGCAGGCCCGGGCATTTTCTTTTCGTTCTTCCTACAGCCACAACAACAACAACAACAACAACAACAACAACAACAACAACAACAACAACAACAACAACAACAACAACAACAACAACAACAACAACAACAACAACAACAACAACAACAACAACAACCACTATCGAATCTATCGAAAGAATGCAAATTCTAGAGGCCAAGTTGCCAAAATGTTAGGAGATACATTGCACGTAATTAGGCTGCCTGACATATCTGGTCTTGAGTCCGTCGTTAATAAAATCTGTTTGAAGCAGCTTAAATTAATTATAGCTGCATTTTATAGGCATCCTAGCGCTGACAGACACTACTTTCTTTGATGAAATGAATTGCTTTTTATGCGAGTGCTCAAAATATTCCAATAACTTACTTTTAGCGGGTGATTTTATTATTCCATCAATCGACTAGACTGAATATTTTCTTGAAGCGTTGCAAGGTTTGCAGAGCCTTTGTTAATATCATTCTTTTCCATGACTTAGTTCAGCTAGTCAGGCAGCCTACACGCATTCAAAACGGTAATGCCTCTATTTTGCTTCGTCGTGAACCAAACTGCAGGTTATGGACGGCATATCGGATCATAAGATGGTATGCCTAAACTTACATCTCAACGTGATTACGAATTGCAAGAAAGAAAAGCGTGTACTTTCGAACTTTACAAGTGCTGATGACGTTGGTGTTTTGGACACACTAAATAGCTTGTTTTCATATTTCACTTCTTGTTATGAGTCTAGTTGTTCATACTGTGTCAACAGTTTATGGTATAATGTTTAAAATTTCGCATTGAAATGTGTGAATGAGTATGTGCTACGTGGTTGCAAATTTGTACGCAACACTAATCCCTGGATTACTAAAAAGATTGTACGTCTAAAACGGAAACCGAAAAAGATGATAATCCGGCAGTGCCCCTCTACGTTTAACGTTCTGAAACTTATCGGCATGCGCCAACAGCTCAAGAGTTCAGTAAAAACAGAAAAATATAACTACCACAATATAATAATAAAAAACGTTCTTCTTTCATCCCCTGCTAATGTTTGGCGACATTTTTAACCTAGAAATGACCCATTCTCCACTATGTCTATTGCAAATATAACTGTTACTGGCAAATCTCATATAGCGAATTCCTTTAATCAGTTTTTCTGCTCCATATATACAGATGACGATGGCAAGATACCGCAGCTCGCAGCCAATATCCCGAACGCTCCGATAAACGATATATGTATATCTGAAGAAGGCGTTCTATCGCTCTTAATTGATATTGATACTACAGGGTCGCAGGGAACTGATGTGATTCCCAATGCCTTTCTTTTCAGGTACGCAGAATGGTGCGCTAAGTATCTATCGCTCTTATTAAGAAAACCTCTGTGAAATGCAGCACTTCCTAACGACTGGAAGTATGCTAAAACCACACCGATACCCCCAAATCAGAAAACAAATCACTTCTTTCGTCTTACAGACCAATTTCACTTTTGTGCACATGCGGCAAAATTATGGAACTTATCGTCTTTAAACATGTAGCCACTTATCTTGAAAAACATGATTACATAAATCCTCGCCGCAGGGGGGTGTAAACGGTCACACAATTAGTTGAGGGAGTACATGATTTTGCAGCAGCTATAGATAGACACAGCCAAAGAGATATTATCTTTTTAAATTTTGAGAAAGCATTTGACTGCATTTCCTACCAAAAGTTAATATTAAAACTGCAACCAATACTTGGAAATGACAATTGCTTTCCTGGATAGCGGCGCATATTTCGACGCGGCGTCAGTGCGTGTCGATTGAAGGTGCGTGTTCCAGTTATGGGCCGGTCCGGTCGGGCGTTCCGCAGAGGTCTGTTCTGGGGCCTCTTTTCTTTTTAGTAAACGTGGAGGCTAACCAAGAGAGTTCTACTTAAGTTGAGTACAACCCAGTGGGCTATGGTACGAAAAATGGTAGGGGTAACATTAAGAGATAGGAAGCGTGCAGAGTGGGTCAGAGAAATAACTCAAGTTACTGACATTCTAGTGGAAATTAGGAAGAAGAAAGGGACATGGGCAGGACAGGTAGTGCGAAGAGAGGATAACCGATGGTCACTGAGGGTAACAAACTGGATTCCAAGGAAAGGAAAGCGTAGCAGGGGGCGGCAGAAAGTTAGGTGGGCGAATGAGGTTAAGAAGTTCGCAGGGGTCAAGTGGATGCAGCTAGCACAGAATCGGGTTAAGTGGAGAAATATGGGAGAGGCCTTCGCCCTGCAGTGGATATAGTCTGGCTGATGATGATGATGAACATTATCGTCAGCAATGTGTCCGTGAAAATGAAACTTTTCGCAGATCACTGCATAATTTACCATGAAATTAAACATTCAAATGAACAATCTGAGTTAAATGCATCACTAGCTAACATAGAAAACTGGCGGACAACATCACAAATAAAAATAAATAAGAAGAAAACAGTAGCAATGACAATAACTCGTAAAAGTAAGCGCCTAACCTTTCCGTACTCCATTTATAGTCACCTCCTAGAATCCGTTAAATGTTATAAATATTTAGGTGTAATTCTAACCTCTGATCTCAGGAGGAATGAACGTGTGTGTTATATTGAAAAAGAAAGGCGATGCAAATACTTGGTTACTTGCGAAGAACAGTATGCCAGACAACTCAACAAATAAAACTTCTAGCTTAGAAAACATTTATCAGGCCACTTCTTGAATATGCTTCAGCAGTATGGGATCCTTATACTAGGATGAATATTAACAAACTCGAAAACATTCAAGAAAAATCTGAAATATTTGTTTATAGTTCCTGCAGATGGCACACTCAGCAACTGCTCTAGTGCAAAAAGCTAATTTAGATCCTCTGCAGTTACGTCGCCTTCATGAGAGACTGAAGTACACGCATTTTCTCTAACATTCTAAGCTGGAATAAACCAGAAGCTATATATTGATGCGGTTATTTGGCGCAATACGCGTGCAAATCATTCTAAAAAATTGAAAGAATACACCTACGAAACCAACGCGTTTAAACATTCTTTCTTCCCTAGAACAGTCAGCGAATGGAACGCACTATACCTGCTGATATTGCAGAATGCCCGACTGCCGAGTCTCTGCTATCAAAATTGAAAAACTGTTCTTGATATATTCGCGTGTAGTGCTTCTTTATTACTATTGACGTTTCTCGTACATGTCGTTTGCCGTTCTTTATCTGTTCGGGCAGTTTGCTCCTGTATTGCTCTTACTTTTTCTTTGCGCATGAGGTTTCATACGTCTGCTTTTAATTATGTATTCCTTCACTGTACGAAGAGCATGCTGATGTGTAAGTCTTTCAATCCATTTTTTGATGGCAGGTCGACACCGGGATGATGATGTTTGATTTCATAGGTTTTCCTCTTGCTAAGCTGGTTTTTCTTTTCAGCTGTGTATTTTATTCCTAAAAAATGCATGTAATCCCACTTCTGCTTAAAGTCTTCTATGTAGGCTGGCAGTATGTCTGAAATAAATAAATAAATAAAATAAATGATTGATGTAAGTTATAATGTCCGCAAGCAAAGATATTATTGTGCCTCCAAAATAACTGTTCTGCCTCCTAAGTATTACGTTTAAGTGGAAGGCTTCTCTCAAACACTTTGTATGTGCTGCTTCTCCCTTCAGAAAGCAGTTACGAGTAGGGCCCGTGTTCACCGTGTTCCTTCTTTTCTTGATATAGCTGGTTTAGGTTTTGTTTATGAGATGTAACCTCCAAAAACGGCTCACGCTATGAACGGCCACCGGAAATTTCGGGCACCTGCGGTTCTTTAACGTCCGATGACACTGCACAGAACCCGGGTGCCTTTGTTATTTGCCATCAAAAAGGGGCTGCCGAAGTCTGACTTAATCTTGCGTCCTCGGTTCAGCAGTCAAGCGCTCAGACTACTGAACCACCGCAACAAGCTTTTGCGCTAAAGTACCATAAGCGCCGCTGTACAGTACTTAACATCGATGTACATACTAGATGTAGCCCGCTTTTTGATGGTATGCTGCTTTGCCATGTAGCGGCATAGATGTCACATAATAGATGAAACTTATGTCACTGAAAGTGTCAAAAACCAGTTCAGTCTGGTAACCCGTACGGACCCTTTGTAAGATTGCAGGCGCAGTTGTGTTGACAAATTTCTTCGGTCACCGATTGCAACGAAGTGATTTCAATACGTGGTTCCCAATTTTCTAAACCAGCACTTGGATCTGCTAGATTCATGCCGACATGACCATGGTGCATTTTTACTCGCCTCGTCGGATTTTTGGCTTCTCCAATGTGGTCAGCGACGGTATCAGAAAATCTACCGAGGAGGCTGAAAAGCACCACAATGTTATTGGCAAGAATCGAGCAGACTCAAGTGCTCTTCCACCACAAGCGCAAACATGGCATAGAATCGCTAGTCATGATGTTGAAATTGTTACTCGGAAAAAGTTATCAACGTGGCTGTAACTGGAATCCCTTACAATAAAGCCGATTCCAAATTCGATCAAAAGAACCAAGAGTCTTCACCTGGCCCGTTATGCAATATAATCGCGCCCACAGTGAAGTATATAATCATCATCATCATCAGCCTGACTATACCCACTGCAGGGTGAAGGCCTCTCTCATATTTCTACAATTAACGTCGGTTCTGTGCTAGCTATATATAAGTTTTTTTTTTCCAAGGCCAATTTTTATTGTGAACAAAAAACACGAGGGGCTTTTGTAACATCAAGTAACGTTATTGGCAAGGTAAGCAATTACAATTTCACGCTAATAAGTGATTGACTAAATAGTGACCAGCTGCAGCGGACATATCTATGCATGTCAATAGTCAGACATAAGTCCTGGAGGGCTAAGGTAATGGTTGCGTTTGTCTTAGAGGCATAAGTGATCATTTTTTTCTTTATTCCCAACTTCAAACCCAGATTTTAAACATGAGTATTACGCAACAAACACACAACATTGGCTAAAAACCACACGAAATCTGGCTGCTTGAACCATTAAAATTCAGGCCTGTGCAGCGACCTTTTATTCCAGGAAGCCATTCAGGCACTTGGTCCTGTGTCTTGAAAACATTATATAGGACAAAATATTTGAAATACAATTAAATCTAGGAACGAAATGATTGGAAGTGTCGGTAGTAGGGTATTCGGGTACAATCGGTCATAAGAGAAAAAAAAAACGGGCTCGTCCGGGATTTGAACCCGGGACCTCTCGCACCCTAAGCGAGAATCATACCCCTAGACCAACGAGCCGGGATGACGCACCTGGAGCTATAACTCAAAGATAAGGGTGTGGTTACGATAGGAACGTGTTGCGGACTGTAAACAGACCTCGCCTCCTCTGCTTGGTTGGGTTAACCTTGGTGTTCCACCCTGAGTGCCTGGCAATTGAAATATTGCTAGAAAGAGTATGTTTAGGTCGATGCCCTGTCGAGTGTTCACACTGACTGTTCTTGGGGCTGACAACTGTGCTAGAGTTAACTATGGCGTTAAGTGTAAAGCGTTGATTTCATTTATTAAAGCAATAGCCTCATAAGTCTTACGAAAAGCAAAAGCCGTTCCGGAAGTTGTCTGCAGCATGTGTCGCAAGAAGTCGCGGTAACGAATGTCACAGGATTGATGACTGTACACATCTATTCATCGCTCGTATATCACTCCTTAAGTATAATGCTAAGTAAACGGTGCAACAGGCAGTCATATGATGTTGAAACAAGTAATGTAATGAAGACTATAGTCACTTGAAGCCACGACGTGCCATGAAGAAGAAAAATAAATTTGGAAAGTGAAGATCTTGAACTTTGTACTTATGTGATGTGAGGACTAAGTCATGATGAGAAGTACCACGTGATTCAAGACGACTTGCAAGCAAGTGATGACCTCTCCTCGAGTTATGCGACGAATAACTGTTACATGATTCATCATGACTTGCAAGACGTGATTGCGTCCCGCCCAAGTCAAGGGAGTAAGTGTGACCGGATTAAGAATATTTTGACGTTTTTTTTTTTTTTTAATCCGGTGGAGAATTGCGCGGCACCGGGATTTGAACCCCGGTCCTCTTGCATGCGAGGCGGATGTTCTACTGCTACGCCACCGCTGCACCGATAAAGAAAGAAAAAAAAAATCCGCGTGTCGATGGAATTGCATATACAGGTTTGGGGTGCGACCTGATGCCGGTGAACACCTCCGGCAACGCACTCCCTCACCAGAACAGGAGTTGGCCACCCTGGTGCAGTAATTGGCCACAACCTCCAATGATAAGCTCCATAAAACCCCGGCCCTCAGTCACCAGCGGCTGCGGAACAACTGACCACGGCGGCGGTCAGACCTGTGACAGGTGCTAAGAACTTCTGGCTCCGCTGGACAGGCCGCCATTGGAAACTGACACTGGAAACGTTTAACGTTAGAACCTTAGCTAGTGAAGCTAGTTTAGCAGTGCTGTTAGAGGAGCTAGAGGGCATGAAATGGGATGTCATAGGGCTTAGTGAGGTTAGGAGGCCGAATGAGGCATATACTGTACTGAAGGATGGGCATGTACTGTGTTATCGAGGTTTACCAGAGAGGCGACAACTAGGAGTAGGTTTCCTTGTCAATAAGTATATAGCGTTTAATATAGATGAATTCTATAGTATTAACGAGAGGGTTGCAGGCATCGTAATTAGGCTTAATAAGCGGTATAAACTGAAGGTTGTACAGGCCTATGCCCCTACATGTAGTTATGATGACCACGCAGTTGAAAGCTTCTATGAAGATGTAGAATCGGCAATGCGAAAAGTAAAAACGCAGTATACTGTACTAATGGGCGACTTCAATGCCAAGGTAGGGAAAAAACAGGCAGGAGACAAGGCAGTAGGTGACTATGGCATTGGTTCTAGGAATAGCAGGGGGGAGTTACTAGTTGAGTTTGCAGAGCGCAATAACTTACGAATCATGAATCCCTCCTTCATCAAACGGAAGAACCGGAAATGGACATGGAAAAGTCCTAACGGAGAGACTAAAAATGAAATCGACTTCATAATGTGTTCAACCCCCGCCATTGTGCAGGATGTAGAGGTAATCGGGAAAGTGCGATGCAGTGACCACAGGATGGTGAGGTCCCGAATTAGCCTAAATCTGAAGAAGGAACGCAATAGATTAGTAAGAAAGAAACCCATCAACGAATTCGCGGTGAGGGGGAGGGCAGAAGAGTTCAGGATCTCGCTACAGAATAGGTATTCAGCTCTAGCTGAGGATGGCGACATTACCCTAGAGGCAAGGAACAATAATTTCAGAAATATCATTACTGAGTGCGCGGTAGAGATAGGCGGTAGGACACTTAGAGAGGATACCGGTAAGCTGTCTAAGGAGACGAAAGATTTGGTTAAGAAACGCCAGAGTATGAAAGCTTCCAATCCAACAGACCAGATCGAATTGGCCGAGATATCAAAGCTAATCAATAAGCGCAAGGTGGCCGATATAAGGAAGTATAACATGGTCAAAATTGAGCATGCTGTAAAAAACGGGGGAAACCTTAAAGCGGTAAAGAAGAAATTGGGCATAGGCAAAAGCCAGATGTATGCGATAAGGGACAAGGCGGGCAACGTCATCACTAATATGGACAAGATAGTCAAAGTAGCAGACGAGTTCTATAGAGATCTCTACAGTAGCTAAAGTAGTCAGGACCGTAATGAGATTGGCGGTAGGGAAAAACAGACGTTCCACCAGTGACGAAGGACGAGGTCAAGGAAGCGCTAGAAACTATAAAAAGGGGGAAATCAGCTGGAGAGGATCAGATAACTACAGATTTGCTGAAGGACGGGGGGGATATCGTGCTAGAAAATCTGGCCACCCTGTATACGCAGTGCCTGGTGTCATTGACGGTACCGGAACCATGGAAGAACGCAAACATTATCCTCATTCACAAGAAAGGGGACTCTAAGGACCTTAAAAATTACAGACCAATCAGCTTACCGTCTGTTACGTATAAGGTATTTCCTAAGGTAATCACTAATAAAATCAGGACAACCTTAGACTGCAATCGAGCAAAGGATCAAGCAGGGTTTCGGAAACGCACTCTACTATCGATCATATCCATACCATCAATCAGGTGATAGAAAAATGCTCGGAATATAACCAGCCCTTATACATAGCATTCATTGATTACGAAAAAGCATTTGACTCAGTTGAAACCTCGGCGGTGATGCAGGCATTGCGAAATCAGGGGGTAGACGAGCCGTACGTGAAAGTGCTGGAAGATATATATAGTGGCTGCACAACAACCATAGTTCTGCATAAAGAAAGTAACAAAACTCCCATAAAGAAAGGTGTTAGGCAAGGAGACACAATCTCCCCAGTACTATTCACAGCTTGATTAGAGGAAGTATTCAGAGACTTGGAATGGGAGCAGTTAGGGATAAGGGTAGATGGAGAATACCTCAGTAATCTGCGATTTGCTGATGACATTGCCTTGCTAAGCAACTCGGGGGATGAACTGCAAATAATAATTGATGACCTAGACAGAAAAAGTAGAAAGGTAGGCTTGAAAATCAATATGCAGAAGACTAAGGTAATGTTCAACAGCCTCGGGAAGGAACACCAGTTTACATTAGGTAGCGAAATACTGGAAGTAGTAGGCGAATATGTCTACTTAGGACAGGTAGTAACCGCAGATCCGGACCATGAAAAGGAAATAACAAGAAGATTAAGATTGGGATGGAGCGCATTTGGCAAGCACTCGCAGATTATGTCTAGCAGCTTACCGGTATCGCTTAAGAGGAAAGTATACAACAGTTGCATCTTGCCTGTACTCACCTAAGGGGCTGAAACGTGGAGGCTAACCAAGAGAGTTCTACTTAAGTTGAGGACACCCCAGAGGGCTATGGAACGAAAAATGGTACGGGTAACATTAAGAGATAGAAAGCGTGCAGAGTGGGTCAGAGAAATAACTCAAGTTACCGACATTCTAGTGGAAATTAAGAAGAAGAAATGGACATGGGCAGGACATGTAGTGCGAAGAGAGGATAACCGATGGTCGCTGAGGGTAACAAACTGGATTCCAAGGGAAAGAAAGCGTAGCAGGGGGCGGCAGAAAGTTAGGTGGGCGGACGAGATTAAGAAGTTCGCAGGGGTCAAGTGGATGCAGCTAGCACAGAACCGGGTTAAGTGGAGAAATATGGGAGAGGCCTTCGCCCTGCAGTGGGTATAATCAGGCTGATGATGATGATGATGATGATGACGTCACTCTTGATTCACATTAGAAAGAAGGGTCAAGTGATTGAGAATGGCTTGCAAAAAGTTATGACACCGCATCAGAGTCACCTGGAAAAGGGATTTTACGTAATTTAGGAGGACTTGTAAAAAGTGATCGCACCCCACTGGAGTGGTCACGTGACGGATTGTCTCGTGGTTGAGAATTAGGTGGAAAGATCACATGACAATGACACTTCTCGAATATGTTGAATTGGTACCAAGTGATTTTTTTTTTTGGTGGGAGTGGGCGGGAGGGGGCTAAGGTAAAGGCACGGTGACTGCGATAGTGCTGTCTAGCTTCTTCGTGTAAAGTGTTCTCTTGTGTTTAGTCATACTAGATCAACATGTCATTTATTTTGTTTCTGTACTGTTTCTCCTCTAAGCAAGCAGTTAGGAGTAATGCCCATGTTTGCCGTCTTTCTTTTCTCTTAATTGTTTTTGCTCTATAGGTTGTTTAGGTTTGGTTTACGGGGTTCAACTTTTCAAAGCGACCGACGCTCTGATAATCGCCGTAGTGGAGGGCGCAGGAAATGTTGGTCACCTAGGGTTCTCTAATGAGTCTGGAACTGCGCAGCACACGGTCGCCATTCTTTGTTGCCTTTATCGAAAAGTGGCCGCCCAAGGCCAGGAGTCGATGCCGCGTCCGTGCTTCAGTAGTCGAGCGCCGCGACTACTGTCCAACCGCAGCTTGTTTGTGCGCTAGATGAGCATGAAAACAATTTTAAATATACCATTATAACAATTCCTCTACTAGACGAAGCGCGAGGTTTGATGGCATGCTGTTTAGTGTTGTAGCGGCAATGGCTCCGCACAGTTGAAGAAGCTTCTTTTATTGACCATACCAAAAACGTTAATTGACGTCTAGGAACCCGAACGGAGCCTTTATTGGATTCCAGGCGCAGCTGTGTTGACAAACTTTACCCGTAATCGATTCCAACGGCATCAATCATCGTCGTCATTATCATACTCATCATCATCAGCCAGACTCTACCCCCTATAGAATAGAGGCGCCTCTCATATTTCTCAAATTCCCTGTTCCTGTGCTGGCTGCATCCAATTGACCCCTGCGAACTTGTTGACTTCATCCGCCCATAAAAGGAGCCGCCGGCGGCTGCTCAGCTTATTTCGTCGACGCACTAATAGGAAGCTGCGCTGTGGAATCTGGCAGCGCTTTACGAGGTCGCGAACGAAAGCGCCGTAATCGCGGTGCATTCGGGAGTGCGAAGCAGTTCTCCGTGGTGACGATGAAGCCCGCTGTCACGTGGTACTTGAAAACATTTGCGGCCTTCGCTTTCGCTGAATAAAAAGGGCCACGCTAATGCTGCTTCATCGGAACCAACTGGGTTGGACCGATTTCGGTGCGTTCGACAAATTTCCTATTCACACCGGTGTGCTTGAAGTCATAATTGTAAAGAGTGATTAGTTCATGCTAACTAATATTTAGAGCAGGCGGAAAAAATATGATATCAGAAAAAGGAGGAATATTGGATATGCTTGGTAATAGCAACTGATTATTATTGAGGGTTTACCACTGCTCAAAAACTGTAGCAAATAATCTCAAATAAGAATATACTTAGAGAAATGACGATGAAAGAGTGGCTTGTCTGTGTAGTCGTGTTGTCATTGAATTGAACGCTGCAGCGTTGGTAAGATTTTATCGTTTACTTCATTTCGCATTAATGCG
This sequence comes from Amblyomma maculatum, assembly GCF_055883805.1. Taxonomy (NCBI): domain Eukaryota; kingdom Metazoa; phylum Arthropoda; class Arachnida; order Ixodida; family Ixodidae; genus Amblyomma; species Amblyomma maculatum. Next base: position 100,334,045 of record NC_139353.1, read on the forward strand.
AATAACATTCGATTTATTTTTATTTCGAGAAAGCTTTGGGCTTTCTTATATATAAGTTGGAATCAGATAAATAACCCTGCAAACTCTATACGTATGCCATACTCTGGACAATCCATCTAGATTATTACTAACATAGCATTGAATATAGGTGCCCACTCAGACTGAGGCAGCTTCCGCCTTTTCCGTTTCGTTATAACATTTTGCTAAGCATAAATGAATGATATCACAAACGTCTATAATTTCCGCCTTCGGTATGATTCGAAACTACATAGTTCTAGGCCTGAAAGGAGAGTTAGCTGACGTATCTTATCAAACTGACTTGCCCTGTTTTTGTAACGACGCCCCGGTTAATAGCATAGTGCGTGAATATTTTTTTCTCTTCTTTCATCGCGGCAATCCGCTTCCTTCATCAATAGGTCTAATCACCAAAAGTAGGTCCCCGTGTTTTGTTTGGTCTGTTATTTCTGATGAATATGATGTAAGAATTTCGAACGAGGACGATTGAAGAAATTAAAAGGCAGAGAAGTCTCACATAATCTACTTTGTTGCTTGGGAAAGTCAAGGGAGGTCTCCCAAGTGATTCCTTATCTTTGAAGGCTTCATTTTCGTGGTATGGAAAGACGCAAACGGATTCATACCTTTACTAATTATCCTGGTAATTGTAGCAACGCGTGCAGTTACAGCTGCCGCACTACGCTCACTCAGGGGCAACGGACTCTTCCGCAGCCATTCGATTAAGCTTGTTCCGGCGAAATTCCTAATCTGAATAGGCCCACCTCTCTCCCTACCGGCCGCTGGTACGATAGGCTCCTCTTGATACACTTAAAGGCTAACTGCGTGTTCTCGATCTAACATTTTGAGTTGGTAGTGAAATCGCACCCCTTAGAATCTCCCCTTTGCGACACAAAGCAGATGCTTTTCAAAATACGAAACTGAAGTGTTTTAAAAGAGCAATTAAGAGGAAACCGAAACGAATACTAAGTTTCTCCCATGCCAGAAATCACGACAGGCAGCTCAGTGAGATACTACCCCAAAACGTCTGTGTCCGCGATGTAGGGCTAAAAGGGCGAATGTTAATGAACTTATTGGTTATTATCTCTCTAAAATGCTGATCAGCGAAGTGAAATTGTACTCACTTGTAAACGCAGAGCAATTATCGAGGGTTTCCTAAAGTATGACTGACGGCAAGTTTGTGAAATGAAAAGAAAATAATAACAAAGGGCGCGCGTCTAATCACAACTCACACGTGTAGTTTCCTGTTAGAAATTTCTTCGCTTAACCCACGAAACCAGATTTTGAAAACTTAATTTGCACTAAAATAAAAGTGTTCTCTGCCGCGAATTCGGCCAGAAAAAAACCCTTAAAAATCACGAGGAACCAGAACCTTAAATACGTCACTAAATTCTGAAAACGTAGACAGCCAGCGAAAACGTAGACAGTTTTCATAGGTTTCGATTATAAGGCCTGTCCACGCTGATTTCGTCTTCGCTATTTCGACTAAAATATCAGTACCTCCAGTTTATTCGCTCATGCGCTCTGCATGCTTCCAATCTGTTAACCTTAGACCTATCATTTCCCCTTGAAAAGCTTTCTGCCTTCTCAATTTATGTGAGCACACAATTCTTCCTCGAGAAAAAGCAATCCACATTTAGAACATTGCTGGTTACTAAAAAAAAAAAAAATTACGAAGCGACTTTAGCAACTAAAGAAGTGAAAGGCGAAAGCGTTAGTGCCGTATTTTTCTACTCAACTAAATATAATAAATGAAATATATATTGTCACGTAGTGGTGACGAGGGCGACGACACAAATGAAGGGTCGATGATTGCACTAAAGAAACTCTTTATTTGGGCTGACTTGCGCCCGCAAAAGAACTAAGCAACTCGGCGGCGGCGATAGAAACAAACGTGCTCGTCGATCGTCGAACAAAGAATGCCCGTCACACTCGGCAACGCTCAATTTAAAGGCTGCACAGAACAATCTAGATAACGTCGCAAACAGCTACCAGCACGGGCTGGAACATTGTGGAAAGACACCCGAGTGGCCGGAACCTTCGAGACAGATCTCGGTGCATCTTTCGCTACAACAAAACTGATAAAGGTGTGACTTGCGACATCGAGCATTAACAAACAAAGATTACGGAACTGATACGCGGTCCAGAATCAGAGTGATAAGCCTGTATGCCGGCGGCTGTTAAAAAAACAACAAATACTGTTTGAAGGTTTCGCGGCATTACTCCCCCCTTAAAAAAAAAACGTCGCCTCGATGTTCCAAAACAAAGAAACTTAAACATAAACACTGCAAAGTTTAAACACCACAGATTCTTTAACGCGCGTAATATGGCTTCAGTCGTACAACATGTACAATTTCTGGGCGTGCGCGTCGCCGTTGTGATGCTGACGTTCCGTCGGGAATGACTTCATAGTCCAGTGGTCTGACGCGGCGAAGGATTTTGTATGGCCCAAAATATCGACGCAACAACTTTTCACTTAATCCGCGACGGCGAATTGGTGTCCAAACCCACACTTGGTCTCCTGGATTGTACTCTGCATGGCGTCGTCGTAAATTGTATCGTCGACTGTCGGTGCGCTGTTGGTCTTTAATACGCAGCCGTGCGAGTCGTCGGGCTTCCTCTGCACGCTGCAGGTAGGCGGCGACGTCAAGGTTGTCTTCGCTGGTTACGTGCGGCAGCATTGCGTCGAGCGTCGTCGTGGGCTCCCTGCCGTACACAAGCTTAAACGGGGTCGCTCTGGTCGTCTCCTGGACTGCCGTGTTATACGCGAAGATCACGTACGGCAAGATGGTGTCCCAGGTCTTGTGTTCAGCGTCGACGTACATAGCGATCATGTCCGCTATCGTTTTGTTCAGGCGCTCCGTGAGGCCATTGGTCTGGGGATGGTACGCAGTTGTTCGTCGATGGCTTGTGTGACTGTATTCCAGGATGGCTTGCGTCAACTCTGCCGTAAACGCCGTTCCCCTGTCCGTGATGAGCACTTCTGGGGCGCCGTGTCGCAAGAGAATTTGTTCGACAAAAAATTTGGCGACTTCTGCCGCGGTACCATTTGGTAGTGCTCTAGCTTCGGCGTAACGGGTAAGGTAGTCAGTGGCCACGATGATCCACTTGTTACCCATAGACGAAGATGGAAAGGGGCCGAGGAGATCCATCCCAATTTGCTGAAAGGGCAGGATTGGGGGCGGAATCGGGTTTAGTAGTCCTGCTGGTCTGATCGGTGGCGTCTTGCGTCGTTGGCACTCACGACACGTCTTCACGTAGTGGGCAACTTCGGCAGGCAGTCGCGGCCAGTAATACTTCTCTTGGATTCGACGCAACGTGCGCGCAAATCCGAGGTGGCCTGCTGTGGGCTCATCGTGCAACGCCTGCAGAATTTCTTGCCGAAGGGTTTTAGGCACTACGAGAAGCTGCGCGGTCTTGTTGGGTGCGAAGTTCTTCTTCACGAGGAGGCCATTGATTAACGTGAAGGATGATAAATGTCGCCTGAACACACCAGGAGGGGAAGCGGTCTTTCCTTCGAAGTAATCGGATAGCGCTTTCAGCTCAGGGTCTGATCGCTGTTGTTCTGCGAAACTGCTGGCGCTTACCGGTCCCAAAAAGGCGTCGTCGTCATCGTCCTTCGGGGGAGCATCGACGGGAGCGCGGGATAAGCAGTCTGCGTCGGAATGCTTTCGGCCCGACTTATAGACTACAGTCATGTCAAATTCTTGAAGTCGTAGGCTCCATCTGGCAAGGCGGCCGGAAGGATCTTTCAAATTAGCCAGCCAGCAGAGCGCGTGATGGTCGTTTACCACCTTGAATGGTCGGCCGTATAGGTATGGACGAAACTTAGAAGTGGCCCAGATGATTGCAAGGCACTCCTTCTCGGTCGTCGAGTAATTGACTTCGGCTTTTGTGAGTGACCTGCTAGCGTAGGCGATTACTTTCTCCTGTTCGGCACTCTTCTGGACGAGAACGGCTCCTAGGCCCACACTGCTCGCGTCGGTGTGAATTTCGGTCTCGGCGTTTTCATCAAAGTGGCCAAGTACGGGAGGGCATTGCAGGCGGCGCTTGAGTTCGTCGAAGGCTTTTCCTTGCGGCGCTTCCCATTTAAAAGGTACGTCAGCCTTTGTAAGCTGCGTCAACGGTTCGGCGATCCGCGAAAAGTTTCTGACAAATCGTCGATAATAAGCGCACAGCCCAAGGAATCGGCGCACAGCTTTCTTGTCGGCAGGCGGTGGGAATTGTGCGATTGCAGCTGTTTTCTCCGGGTCTGGGCGAATACCGTCCTTGCTAACGATGTGACCTAGGAACCGGAGTTCTTCGTAGGCGAAGTGACACTTCTCTGCTTTTAGCATTAGTCCCGATGACTTGATGGCTTCCAACACTGTCTGTAGTCGTTTTAGGTGGTCTTCAAAGTTTGACGAGAAGACAACAACGTCGTCCAAATATACCAAACAAATTTGCCACTTCAACCCTGCCAGGACTGTGTCCATTACTCGTTGAAACGTGGCTGGTGCGGAGCAGAGGCCAAATGGCATCACCTTGAACTCATATAGGCCGTCCGGTGTGATGAATGCGGTCTTCTCGCGATCTCTTTCGTCGACCTCAATTTGCCAATATCCGCTCTTTAGGTCCATCGATGAGAAGTACCTTGCATTGCCGAGTCGGTCGAGAGTGTCGTCGATGCGGGGAAGCGGGTAGACATCCTTCTTCGTTATGCTATTCAAGCGGCGATAATCAACGCAGAAGCGAAGTGTGCTGTCTTTCTTCTTGACCAAAACGACTGGTGTCGCCCAGGGGCTGTTCGATGGCTGGATTACGTCATCACGCAGCATTTCCTCAACTTGATCGCGAATGGCCTGGCGTTCTCGCGGCGATACACGATAAGGGCTTTGGCGCAGAGGTCGGGCGTGTTCGTCCGTTATTATGCGATGCTTGGCCAGTGGTGTTTGTCGTACCTTCGATGACGATGAGAAGCACTCCCCGCAGTTTCGAAGAAGACTGCGAATCTGGTTTTTCCTGCTGTGGGTCAATACTGGATTGATGTCAAATGTGGGCTGATGGAATTGGTCCGGTGCGTCTTCCAGTGGTTGGTCGTGGAGGGCGAATACGTCTTTGAGGTCCGCTAATTCGTCGAGAAAAGCGACGGTCGTGCCCTTGTTTAGATGCCGGTATTCTTCAGTGAAGTTTGTTACCAGCACCTGAGCTTGTCCTTTCCGGAATTTCGCGATGCCTCTTGCGATGCCGATACCTCGTTCCAAGAGCAATTGAATATTTCCTTCGACGATGACTTCAGCGGTTTCAATGTCTGTGCTACCTACGCTGACGGCGACGCTTGATCGGGGCGGCACGGTCAATTCTCCGTCGAGGACGTTTAGAGCGACGTGTTGCGTCGAAGTCGTCGTAGCAGGTATGGCTTTGTCTGCAGAGAGCTTGATGAGCTTGGATCGGAGGTCAATGATAGCCCTGTTTTCATTTAGGAAGTCCATGCCTAAAATCACATCGCGGGAGCACTGCTGTAAGACCACAAAGCTGGTGGGGTAAGTACGCCCATTTACGGTTATTCTTGCAGTACACCGTCCCGATGGCGTAATCAGGTTGCCACCTGCGGTGCGAATCAGCGGGCCATCCCAAGCGGTTGTAACTTTCCTGAGATGGAATGAATAGTCAGCTCCGGTGTCTACAAGGGCAGTGACTCTGCGACCGTCGATATCAACTTCAAGGTCACTTGTTCGCGTCCTCGCATTGCACGTGGGCCTAAGTGTCCGATCTCGGCTCCGTCGTTTCTTCAGGTCATGGCCGGGGCATACCGTTGTTACTTCGCTGGGCGGCGGTGTCTGCTTGCAGTCTGCTCGTGTTGTCGTCGATGACGTCGTGTGGAGCGGCAGTGAAATGGCTGCGTCGTCGTTAGTGGTCGTCGGCGGCGGAGGATCTTCGTCTTTTCGCCGTTGAGCAACCTCACCTCCAAAGGTTGCTGCCTTTAGTTTCCCCTGCGCGGGCTTGGGGACCTTCCACGCATACACTCATCATAGTTACGGCCTGGCGACGCAAAGCGGGCCCTGTACGGCGATGGAGATCTGAACCGGCGGCTTGGTGGCGCAATCTCACCGCTACGCAGGTAGTTGTCAATTTCTTGTGGTCGTTCACCTGGGCGTGGTCGTGGAGCGTCGACTGCAAATCCGCGGAGACCGATTCGTCGGTACGGGCAGTGCCGCAGAATGTGGCCGGCCTCACCGCAGTGGAAGCATATTGGGCAGTTGTTCGCTGTCGCACTTCCTGGGGCTTGTTGGTCGTTGGTAGGCTTGGCGGGCGGGAGCCAAGGGGCGGTTTTCAGGAACAGGCAGGTTGCGGCGAGGGCTCGGAAAGTCATCACGTCGGGGCGGAGGGCGACGTAATGCACCAGCGTAGTTCATCGCTGTTGCCTCTTGTGCTGAAACAGTCGCAGCCGTCGCTTCAGGAACGCCCAGCGCCTGCTGGACTTCTTCACGGACGACGTCCGCGAGCGTCGCCACCTGGGGTTGTTGCGATGATGGCTGCATTCTGCGGAGCTCTTCTCGCACGATCTCCCGGATGATGTCCCGAAGGTTCTCTCCGCTTGCAGATGCGCTGGGGTAGTGGCATGAGTAGTCTGGTTGAAGTGGTCGCTCGTAGTGGCGCATCCGGCTGTACAACGTCTTCTCGATGGCAGACGCTTCCGTTTCAAATTCCGCCACTGTTGGTGGCGGATTTCGGACAAGATTTGCAAAAAAGCGATTCTTTGACGCCTCGCATTAAAAATTTGACTTTCTCACCTTCAGTCATGTTAGGCTTAGCGCGGCGAAAGAGGCGCTTCATCTCTTCAACGTACGCCAGCACAGGCTCGTTAGGAAGTTGAAGTCTTGACTGAAGGAGGTCCTGGGCTCTTTCTTTTCGGACGACGCTTGAAAAGGCAGTCAAAAACGCTTCCTTAAAAATGTCCCAATCCTTCATAGCTGCCTCATGATTTTCGAACCAAACTCGGGCATGTCCTTGAAGAACGACGTAGACTTGCCTGAGTTTCGTGGCGTCGTTCCAGCCATTGAATTCTGCCACACGGTCGAAAAGGTCCACCCAGTCTTCTGCATCTTCATCCGGTCGTCCATGGAAGCAGGGGGGCTCACGGGGTTGAACGAAAACAACCGGTGCTGTAGGCTGGGCCATTGTGAGCGTCGATGTCTTCCGAGATCGAGTGGGGTCAGGCAGCAGACCGTGTTCGGGTTGTAGGCCTTGAAGTCGGCGGCTGGCTCGTTGACCTGTAGGATGGTCTTCCAGGGCGACAGGAACACGGCTTGGGTCTTCGCTTGAAGGATCAAAGGCAGCACCTCCACCAGATGTCACGTAGTGGTGACGAGGGCGACGACACAAATGAAGGGTCGATGATTGCACTAAAGAAACTCTTTATTTGGGCTGACTTGCGCCCGCAAAAGAACTAAGCAACTCGGCGGCGGCGATAGAAACAAACGTGCTCGTCGATCGTCGAACAAAGAATGCCCGTCACACTCGGCAACGCTCAATTTAAAGGCTGCACAGAACAATCTAGATAACGTCGCAAACAGCTACCAGCATGGGCTGGAACATTGTGGAAAGACACCCGAGTGGCCGGAACCTTCGAGACAGATCTCGGTGCATCTTTCGCTACAACAAAACTGATAAAGGTGTGACTTGCGACATCGAGCATTAACAAACAAAGATTACGGAACTGATACGCGGTCCAGAATCAGAGTGATAAGCCTGTATGCCGGCGGCTGTTAAAAAAACAACAAATACTGTTTGAAGGTTTCGCGGCAATATAAATATTTAGTCATAATTAAGTAGATGATTATTTTTCTTAATTACTTAGTTAATAGGCGAATAATTAGGAATTACTTTTAGTAACTATTCGATTAATCATTCATTTAATATTTATTTATTGAATTACTTAAGTAGTCATTGATTAGTACTTGATCATTGATTGGAATTTGGCCATATAAGGCACGCAATCGCGCATACTGTGGTGGTGCTCTATGATTGGTCGAGACCTCTACGACGTCATCCCGCCTCGGCCAATCAGAACTGCCGCAAAAGCGGGACACACTTTGTCCACGGCCGCATCAGCCAATAAATGCTTTCGCCTTAAACGTTAGTGATGAGACCAATGATGTCTTGAATACAATGACTCCAGGGTGCTTGATATATAGAATATAAAAAAAAATGTTTTTGCACATTGTTCAGCAGAATAATACGCACGCCGCGTAGTGTGGCCAATAGTTAACAACTGCTGTTTTTTTAAAGTGGTCCTAGTATATATGCGAGAAGCAGATGATGTCAAAAGGCCGCATGTTTCGTGAGAAGATGCCTTAGAGATGTGCTCGCAGGTGCACCGAAACCATTTCAAAGATTATTCGGAAGAGCCGCCTTTGCTCTGCGTCCGTCACTAACACTTCCTCACTTCTTGCAGGCGCGGGTAATTAAAAGCGATTGCGTTAAAAGCCCCTTTCTGCAGAAAATGCGAACGGTTTTCACAATTGCTAGAGCATACAGTTCGTTACCACTGAAATATAAGGAACGATAGGCTATCGATCAGGTAAAATAGCGTGCGGGGCATTTAGGAAGTCACATTGCAACGACTGAGCTTATATCAAGGGATGTTCATTTTAGCCTCTTTCTTGCAAGGAGTAAAGCTCGGAAGGCACGACAAGCTTTTTTCGTGCAATGCTCGCGGCGTTTGTAGCACAAGTGAGGCAATGATAAAAAGGTAGCCGGGGAAGAAAGCTCCTTTAAAGAGCAGCTTACCAAGGAAGTATAGATTACGGGAGCTCTATAACAGTATAAGGCATGATGGTAGAAAAAAGTAACTATGCACCAAGTACCGCCTGTGCGCTTTACCTCGATAATGTTTGTTTTCAGGGCAATCAGGGCCGTATACCGCAAGTAACGACCTGCCTGTGAGGAAAGGGATATTTATTTTCATGATGCCAATCAACAACACATATTTTCGAGCAATATTGCGACAATCATTGATAACAAACCAGGGAAAGTATAAATAAAAATGCTCCTAACGAAACTATGTTGTCGGAAATATAAAAAAGGCGATTATTTGATAGCTTCATGTAGCATGCGTTATCCAGGCTTTTCAGACTTTTTTCTCTTGCTTTGCGGTTTTCCAGCCAGCTTTCACAGCCACTTGCCGCGCTTCTGAGTGGATGATAGTTTCAGCTTTCTTTGAAGCTGCGCAGTCTGAATGATATGACTGAAAGTCGAGAAGAGATCGATGAGTTTTCTAGATAGATCTGAATACTACCTTTTCTGTATTTTATGCAACTCTACGACATAGACGTGCCTCAACAGCCCGCTTACATATCGTGATAAGCAACAATGTCTAAAACAAAATTTAATATTGTCACTTGATTAGGAGACAACTGTCGAATTTTGAGTTGGGTCCTAAACCGAAGCAATCGTCTAAAAAATCGTAAGCCGGCCACCAAATGCATCAGAACTGAAAAAGAAAATTTACGTTCTGCTTATTTGCCATATCATACTTAACTTTATATAATGTACAGATTTGCCTGCGTAGTTTTCGCGTTGAATTTTTCTTTTTTTTTGTTATTGTTTAAGAATATAGGGGGTAAGGAAAATAAAACCGCAGCAGGCACAGGACGGAGAGTGGCCAAGGTGTCAGTACCGCCCTGTGTTGTCGCCACCCTTCGTCCTGTGGCTGCTGCGGTTTTATTTTCCTAATGTCACACCAACTGGCCTACACATCTACCCTGCTCAAAAGTATAGGGGGTACTGCCTATTGAACGAATTACCGGCTCTTTTTTTTTCAACGTGTTCTGCACGGTAGCATGATTACGCTAGCACCATTTTGAAGAGGTAAAGTGACTGCATCTTCTCCCACGCGACCTCCTGCCTGGTTACCTTTATTCGATGCATGTATATGTCTCCCGGAAGTGTGCTGTGTGGACAAAGTGAGAGATCGATGCTGTTGTCACTGCGTATGACAGGTTGCGGGATGCGACTGGGTTAAATCTAGCTTCAAGTACTTCCATGCAATAAAGGAAAGAAAAGTCGGATGATTCTCGCTTAGGGTCTGAGAGGTCCTGGGTTCAAGTCCAGGATGAGCCATATTTTTATTGTTTGTAAAAAAATAGTCAAAGGAATCAGCTTGTGTTATTTTTTTTTTGCGGCGAACATGGGCAGTACCGTCAGCGTCAGGCCGCAGCCAATGTGAATGGGCGATTGAACCGCGAACCTTTTAAGTGCACGCAACGTTGGACGGCATTATCAAAATATATTTTTTGAAACAGTGTGCAAGTGGTGCAAAAAGCCCCGTATGTAAATGACTGTATAACCCATACATGCTTTTCAAGAACGCGGAAGCGAAAATGATAAAATAAAGTATCGTCACACTGCGAAATACTGAATCTGTGTATTAAGTATAAGCCCATTTTAGTACGCTTATTTATTGAAGCAAATAATAGTAAAAAAGATGTTCATAAAATGAAAGCATCAATCAGCAGGGTGTAAAGGCTTAAGTTAAGATGTATCGCCAGCAAGCATATAGCAGATTAATAAGATGCTTTATCACTAGACGGTCATTGGCAACACTCTAGCTAACCTCTCTATTTTCGCCCGTGCGACTGTAAGCAATATCTTTTTGGTGGCAAGAATAATGTATTTACTTCAAGTATCGTATTGTGCTCGAATCAATATACAAAGGTTACATCGTGTATTTGCGGTCTTCATTTGGTCGTCCAACTGGGAATGAATTAGCAGAGATAATCTCTTTCGGCGAGTTAAAAACGGAGGGTTGTCTCTAATGCATCTATATGTGCGGCAGATGGTTTTAAGGTTTTGTTTCCTACGTGACCAAAAAGATGCATTCCTGAGAATTTTATGTAAATCATGCTATCCAGTGCAATTCCAGAGTTTATAGTCTTTTCATGCTCTGCTTGGGGATACACTGTGTCACGCTTCCTGCGAGAAGTGGTGTGGTCGTTCAGGTTTTTGCGCATGCGGTACTCTGTAGAGCATTTAGCGACGGTACCACTTAAGCGACTGTACAAGGATCTTATTTCACAATTGTTCCCAGCTCCATTGTACAGAACCTTATACTGTGAAGGCCCAGGGAAAGACGTGCTCAAGTGAGTTAAAAACATGACTGTTGCACCGGGCGTAAAAACATTCTTTTTTTAAATTGCATACAGAATTCTCCCAGTCAAAACATGGATGGAAGAAAAGGGCCTTTTCATACCTTGGGGCTCAAACTGTCTACTATGTAAGAAACATGAAACAGTTGAGCACGTGTTCCTGGATTGTTGGGATGCGGTGTATAACTGGGATGTGTTACAAAGGACACTTAAAAAAGACCTGCCATTGACGCCACGTGGAATTCGGTACTTGACAACTGTTAGTGATGATTTTCAGTATGACGTCATTATGCTATTGGGCCTTCACAGTATTTGGAGGAGTAGGATGGCTTATAGACACTGCGATGTGGAGGCACGATCTGTACGTGATTATTTTGTTGAACAAGTGTATAAACTAAAAGAAATTTTGAAGCAGCAAGACGCTGCGGAGGAGGTCTTGAGTCTGATGGGCGAACTTGTGGTAATTAAAGTTCATTAGACACGGTTGTCAGCCAAGGGGCATGGCAACCAGGATCTTTTACTGATGTATTTGTACCAATTATTTCATGCAATAAAGACAAAAGAAAAAAACAGCTCGCTCGTTGGTCTAGGGGTATTATTCTCGCTTCGGGTGCGAGAGGTCCCGGGTTCAAATCGCGGACGAGTCTAATTAATTTTTATTCCGGTAAGCCGATATGAACTACAGCATCAGCATCAGCAGTCGCTCTGAAGGGTCTGATATGCCACCAATAGACATCCTGATGATCTTCCCCCTTTCCCTCACTTATTTCTCGGTTTTTGGTTGCGTAGGTGTCCTGTGCGCAAGTGAAGAATTGGACGTTCAAAAATAATGCTTCTCTGAAACACTTCAATATGAAAAACACCATACAATTCTTCATATAAGAAATGGATTATGCCACCATGTGCAAAAATACATTTGCGAACAATTGGAAAAGTGGACTTAGTAATTAACTGTAAGTGATTACTGATTTTTATTCAGCGCCACTAAATTCTAAATTTATACTCACAACTTGGCAGAAGTAAGATGATCAGCACATTGTATTTTATATATTTCACAGTTAACAACCTGCGCCCCGAGATATATATGCTATTTTTCCACGCCGAATTGTACCATTATGAACCGCAAAAGTATGCAGCGTCTTCCTAATGTGGCCAAGCGTTGGAACGTTTAGCTCCGTCTGTCAGTAATTCGACTAGGCTGATTAATTCTTCCTCTCGAAAAATTAAATCGAATATTTAATCGCTGGGCGGCGTCTGGCGGGTGCTGTTTCTTTAAGCAAATATTTGTTAAAAAACAAAGGTCTGCCATAGACTACGCACGAGCTAACTTTGGTGGCTAAGGATGAAAAATTGTCTCCGTAGCCTGTGACTTTCCATTCTACTCAGTTGAAGCGCCGTGTGCGAAAACTGCGCTCCATGACAAGGAAGATTCAGGCTAATTGCACTTAAATAAATGTTATGGGTTGAAATTTTAAACGTGCACACCTCAGCATAGGCACATATTAAAATTGTACAAAATAAAACATTTTTTTAAGTGCAAGTATTCTAAATTCCCAATAATAGCTGTAGACGCTAGCTGCTATAAATAACAATAATTAAACATATTTGGTTCATTTCAAAGCAAAAATGTTCAGAATGGCTTTGCCACCTGACCGCATCACCCGTTTGCGATTTCGGCTTTTGTGTAATGTTCTTCGTCTTGTTCTTAAATAGTTTTAAAACCTAAGTTTAAAAATCCTAGAGGTTGGCCAAACTGTAGATTTTCTTCACCTACGCTCATTGTGTTGGTGACACTAAAACAAAAAGAACAGACGAGTTTATCGATAAAGAGTGCTGAAGGGTAGGCGGGAAAATTAATATATGGGGAAGGGGTACAAGAGAAGGAAGATTCGAAGGAAAATAAGCACCGTGTCACCAGCGGAAACCAATCAGGTTGAAAGTCATTTTCATCATAAATGTCCTTCAGTTGCAGCATCATTCTGCTAAAATGGAGTCTAGGTGGAACAACAGGTTCAGCGTTGCGATCCGACATGCGTGTCTTCCACAAGCTGTGAAGTCCAATAAGGAAAAACATGTCATATGGTTCGTAATCAGATTGTGTAACAGCAAGATACCGCACACTGTACGAATTTAGAACAAAGTCTTTCTTTAGAGTTCTTTGCAGCACATCCCAAAAAAGAATTGCGTCTTTGCAATTAATGAAACAGTGCTCAATTTTTTCGGGCACATCACACAGACGGCAGTTTACAGAAGATACAAAAATATTTTTTCTATGGAGCCACGTGTTAACAGGTAGAGCTTCGGTGTGTAATTTAAAGAAAAATGCTTTCATGCAAGGAGAAATCTGCATTTGGCGCACCCCTTTTAACACATCATGACCCTTAAATCGAAAGTATAAGGAACGATACAGTGGTGGCGGGAAAAACATTGCTGCCAAATCCATGTATAGTATCTTGCGCGAAACAGAATATAAGTACTCATTCGAGAATCGTACTGTCAAAAAACTCACCGAAGCATAAACTTCCTGCATAAATCCTAGTAACTGCGGGCGATCACTAAAATCTGAAGAAACCACTAAGTCGGGAAGCAGATTCATGAAATTAACTTGTAGGAATGCTCTAATAATCGGATGTGAATCACGAAAAAAGAAGAAACGGGCAACTAACTGCCTTACATACAGATGCACTAGGCCGAGCCCCCCTGCACAAACAGTTCTGAATAGGTTATCACGCCGAATCGGTTCAAAATTGGATGACCAAATAAACGTCGCAAATAATCGGTGAAAACGCTGGATGTAATGCCAAGAACAGTGGAGGACCTGAAACACATAATAAAGTTTTGTCTCCAAAAACATGTTGTAGGCCTGAGCCCGACCGAATATTGAAAGCCGATAGGGGACAAATGTATTAGCATAACGCTGGACTACTGGAACGCGCTCTTTCCAGTAATTTGAACTTGACTTAAATGCATGCAGTGGAACGCCTAGATATTTAGGGGGCACACATGACCAATCAATTCCTGCATATAGGAGTGGTGTTGAGCCCCACGAACCAAACCAAAGGCCGGAACTCTTGGAGTGATCCATCTGAGCACCAGAAACAACGCCAAATTCTTCTATGCTGGATATAACTTTTTCTATGCTTGGTTTGTCAGTGCAGAAACACGCAAGATCATCCGTATATGCAAGCACTTTAACCTTTTTTTTCTTTATTGCATGAATTGGTACAAATACATCAGTAAAAGATCATGGTTGCTATGCCCCTTGGCTGACAACCGTGTCTAATGGACTTTCATTACCACAAGTTCGCCCATCAGACTCAAGACACACACACACACACACACACACACACACACACACACACACACACACACACACACACACACACACACACACACACACACACACACACACACACACACACACACACACACACACACACACACACACACACACACACACACACACACACACACACACACACACACACACACACACACACACACACACACACACACACACACACACACACACACACACACACACACACACACACACACACACACACACACACACACACACACACACACACACACACACACACACACACACACACACACACACACACACACACACACACACACACACACACACACACACACACACACACACACACACACACACACACACACACACACACACACACACACACACACACACACACACACACACACACACACACACACACACACACACACACACACACACACACACACACACACACACACACACACACACACACACACACACACACACACACACACACACACACACACACACACACACACACACACACACACACACACACACACACACACACACACACACACACACACACACACACACACACACACACACACACACACACACACACACACACACACACACACACACACACACACACACACACACACACACACACACACACACACACACACACACACACACACACACACACACACACACACACACGCGCGCGCGCGCACACACGCGCGCACACGCGCACGCACACGCGCGCACACGCGCACGCACACGCGCACACACACGCGCACGCACACGCGCACACACACACGCACACACACGCACACACGCACACACGCACACGCACACACGCACACGCACACACGCACACGCGCACACGCACACACACGCACGCACACACACACACTTTGGGCTGCATGATCCATTGCAAATCAGTCATTTGCAGCAACACTTCCATTCTCGGAAGCCACTCAGGCACTTCGTCTTGTATCAGAACGAGCCAGACCTGGCGGTGGCTTGCTACTGCCCCGTTTTCGTCAGGAAAAGGAAGCAGCTTGCAATTAACACTCGGTTGGCCTATTTTGAACTAGAATATATTCTATGTCACTATAGTTGGTCCGGCCTTCTTTAAATACAACCATTAAAACCTGGCAGTAAAAATATTTTAAGAAACTTTATTATGCAGTTTTTCAAAACTCATTTATATTGCCCCCGGTCGACACACGAACTATTGACGTTGACTATCCGTTGCGCTCAAAAATGTAAAATAGATGTGTACATACAACGTTAAATTTCGCGTGTTGATTTAATTTACATGACGCTTTCGATAGGTAAATTTTTTTAGGAAGCGGAGCAAGCGACACAGACAAGACGAAGCACTGACTGATAATAAAAAAAAAGGTCTCGTGTCACAAGGTTACAAAAACTCAAGGGATGCTAATGAAAGATAAGAACACACATAAAACAAATCGTATCATATCGTAAAAAATTTAGCGCCTCGAAAGAAGCATGTAAAACCAACGAGGTCTGGTTTGCACTGTCGTAACTTACGTGCCTATGAGCTTGTGTCTTACTGTAGTTAGTGTGCATAATATTTTAAGTGTGGGGTTTTTATCAGTGCAGACGTTGCGATGATGCTTTGTCTGACTAGTAAGTTATCAAGTTCGGAGAGCAGATTACTTTAACGCATAATCAATAATAGATTCATGACGCAGAAAAACATGCACAGAAAATATGTGCACAAAAACCTCTGAGAAGTTGAAAGTGCTGTCGCATGACCAGGAATTTTTTTTTCGCTAAACTTGTTGAGATTATTACTTTGGTCGGTCTCATAAAGAGCGACAAATCTTATCGAAAAAATGGGAGGGGGCAAACTGTGGTGGGGTTCATATGGAAGATCATGGTTGCCATGCCCCTTGGCTGACAACCGTTGGATATAAAGCCAGCGTTACCCTGAGAGTAGAAACAGTACTGCAGGATAGCTCCGGCACAGACTTTGTAGCAGACTTGGTAGCATATCACTAAACTGAAAGGATCGAAAAAGAAAGTGAGCGACTAAATGAATCTTTCAGGAACGATTTATGTCTTAGATGTTTTATTTACTAGCCATTTAATTTGCACAGATAATTTAAAAGTAGGGCGTGCTTTTTTGAAGGTGGACGCGTGTATGCCGCGGAGGAGACGATGTGCGGCTCCTCTGTAAAAGCAGGAAACTGCACTCCTCTGAAGACCAACTCGCAGTCGCACTTCATTTTAACAAACTCCTGTATTAAACGATCCTTCAATTCTGGCTGTTTTAGGGACTGTTTTCGCCTGACTAGTACAGAGAGTACCGTAATATTGCCACCTAGCGTTGCCAGGTGGCGCATGACTGAGGTGGAAAAGGAGGACGAAGTTGAAGAGGACGACAAAGTGTCGCTTACACGTTTGCGTCTGTGCTGCTGTGTTCTTGTGCCTGGGCTACCCCCTGCTATCATTGGTATCCTTAGTCACCGTGTACGTGACATTCTGGTGGAGCTGCTGGGTAAAACGATCGCCTATGCAAGAATCTCCATCTACAAGACGTCGCGCCAGCCCTGTACCATTGGACACCCCCGTGCATCGCTCCAGTCGACGGCTCCAGGGACTGTCTCCGGAGTTTCAGCCAGCACCCGCCGCCATGACATCTAGTGCTCCTGCGCAGCAGGTGACGGGCCTCGCACCGGCCTGTAACTACACCTTGCAGGCCCCTCGGGTACCGAAGACTTTCCATGGGGACCTCTTTGAGGATGTGGAGGATTGGTTCCTTCAGTTTGAACGTGTCGCTGCATTCAACCAGTGGGACGATGCTGCCAAACTAAGGAACGTCTACTTCAGCCTTGAGGACGGCGCCCGTATCTGGTACGAGAACCGAGAGCAAGCTTTAACTTCGTGGCGGGAATTCCGTCGTCAACTGCTCGAGGCTTACACTAGCGCAGATCGTCGCGAGCATGCAGAACGTGCCATTCACTCTCGCATCCAAAGGCCGAATGAGAGTGTCCAAGCATACGTCGAGGACATGACGCGCCTCTTCAGGCGAGCCGATCCCGCCATGTCCGAGGACAAAAAGGTCAGGCACTTGATGCAGGGTTTGAAAGAGCAGTTGTTCGCAGGCCTTGTGCGAAACCCACCCTCGACTGTAAACGGATTCCTTGCGGAGGCCACCACAATGGAAAAGGTGCTACACCAACGTGCCGTGGCTTATGACCGACCTTTTCATACACGCACAACCGCGGAATCATTTGCATCTTCAGAGCGGCATCCCGATGCATTGCGCGAACTGATTCGCAGCGTCGTGCGCGAAGAACTAAGCAAGTTCTGGAGCCCTCTGCAGCAATCGCCATCTTCCGTTTCTGCTATAGTGCGGGAGGAGGTGCGGCAGGCACTCAAGAGCCCTCTTTCGCCTGTAGTTCCGAGCCCGCCATTGCTGTCGGGGACCGACAATCGTCCCACATATGCGGAAGTTCTGCAGAGTCAGGCTCCCCCTTCACCACCGCCCATTCTCGCGTCACCTACAGTTCCGCTGCCCTCGGTGCAGCCAGTGCAGAACTTCGACAATCGCCCGCTGCCCCGACGCAAAGCCGACATTTGGCGCACGCCTGACCGCCGTCCGCTTTGCTTCCACTGCGGTGAACCAGGACATCTCTACCGGGATTGTCCGTATCGACGCCTCGGTCTCCACGGCTTCCGCATCGACTCGCCTCCTCCCCGGTTTGGTCAACGGCCCCGAGTTATTGAGGAGTACCTGGCGGAGCAGCGTTCATCTCGTTCGCAGCGTCAGCCCCGCTCCCCTTCGCCAAGGCGCTCCTCCTCGTTCACTCACGGTTCCTCGCGAGAGGACCAAGGCCGCTCGTCTAGCCCTGGTCGGGAAAACTGAAAACAGCGACCTTCGGGGGCGAGGCCGCTGGTAGTCGCTGCGTTGAAGACCTCCCGTCGTCGCCGCTTCGATCCGACCGCGAGCTGCTGGTACCGTCACCTAGGGAAGCAAAAAGCGTTTCTCTGGACCTTCCGGTTATTTTAGACGGTCGCACTACGGTCAATGCTTTAGTGGACACCGGTGCCGATTATTCAATTTTGAGTGGTCGCATGGCGACTGTTTTGAAGAAGGTGCTCACTGCTTGGCCAGGTGTGTGCCTTCGAACCGCCGGCGGTCATATAGTTACTCCAAAGGGGATGTGCACGGCTCGCATTCAGATTAACGGACGTACGTTCGTCGTTAGTTGCGTTGTTTTAAGTGACTGCTCCCGTGACCTTATCCTCGGCATTGACTTTCTGCGGGAGTACGGAGCAGTTATCGACCTGCGAAATAGACTCGTCACGTTTTCGATGGGACAGTCTACCGAACAAGATAGTAGCAGTCCTTGCAATAACGCACTTCGTGTTTCCGCTGAGAGCGTCTCGCTGCCGCCGCGAAGCAGTGCTCTTGTGGAAGTTACCTGTGACGATTTCCGTACCGGTGATGCTGTAGCGGAGGCGAACCATACACTCCTGCTTGCTCATGGCATTTGCGCTCCCCGAAGTTTATTGTCGTTTCACAATGGCCGGGCTGCACTCCTTGTCACAAATTTTTCTAATGAGTACCGACACTTGTTCCCGGGGACTGCTATCGCTTTTGCTGACCATGTTGCGCACGATCCGGTCTGTTTTGCATCCACGGCAGTAGAAACTAACGAGCCATCTCTTGACAACATCGACATTAACTGTCACTTGTCAAAGGAGAAACGGCGGGCTTTAGAGCAACTGCTGCTAGACTTCAAGCACTGCTTTGCTTCTTCCTCGAAGGTTCGTCAAACGCCCATTACACAGCATCGCATCATTACTTATGACGACGCTCGCCCAATACGACAGCAGCCTTATCGTGTGTCTGCCAAAGAACGAGAAGTGATCCAGACGCAAGTTCAGGAGATGCTGGATGATGGTGTTGTGCAGCCTTCACAAAGTCCGTGGTCTTCACCAGTTGTCCTTGTCAAAAAGAAAGACGGCACTCTTCGATTTTGCGTCGACTATCGAAAATTGAATAATGTGACAAAGAAAGATGTATACCCGTTGCCGCGCATCGATGACTCACTGGACAGATTGCGACGTGCGAAGTATTTTTCATCTATTGATTTAAAAAGCGGCTATTGGCAAATCGAAGTAGACGAAAGAGACCGAGAAAAAACCGCATTTGTCACTCCAGATGGCCTATATGAATTCAAAGTACTTCCATTTGGATTGTGCTCTGCCCCAGCTACATTCCAAAGGATGATGGACACCGTCCTCACTGGCCTCAAGTGGCAGATCTGTCTTGTGTACTTGGACGATGTAGTTGTTTTTTCCGAAACATTTGATCAACACCTCGAACGCCTTCGAGCTGTCCTGGAAGCCCTCCGTTCTGCTGATCTCACGCTGAAGCCCCAGAAATGCCACTTCGGGTATACAGAACTCAAGTTCCTCGGCCATGTTGTAAGCGCTGATGGGGTGCGCCCGGATCCCGATAAGACTGCTGCCGTCGCACGATTTCCCGTTCCAGCTAATAAGAAGGCTGTTCAGCGCTTCCTCGGCCTGTGCGCATATTATCGGCGTTTCATTGCGGACTTTTCTCAGATCGCAGAACCTCTGACGCGCCTTACAAGGAAGGACACCTCCTTTGTGTGGAACTCTGAGCAGCAGATGGCCTTCTCTTTGCTTCGTGAGCGCCTTCAAACATCCCCTGTTCTGGCGCACTTCGATGAAGCGGCTGACACTGAGGTACACACTGACGCCAGTAGTATCGGTCTTGGCGCGGTCCTTGTTCAGCATCAAGACGGGTTTGAGCGAGTAATAGCCTATGCCAGCCGCACTCTCTCTCGTGCCGAAATGAACTATTCCACCTCAGAAAAGGAATGCCTGGCGGTCGTATGGGCTACTATGAAGTTTCGTCCCTACCTTTACGGCCGGCCATTTAAAGTCGTCACCGACCATCATTGTTTGTGCTGGCTGGCAAATCTGCGAGACCCATCTGGACGACTTGCACGCTGGAGTTTACGTCTTCAGGAGTTTACATAACCATTGTTTACAAGTCCGGCCGCAAACACGAAGACGCCGACACGCTGTCACGAGCACCCGTTGACACTGGCGATACTACAGCCGATGACGATAGCGGTTTTCTAGGAGCCCTCAGCGCATCTGAGCTCAGGGATCGACAAAGAGCTGATCCAGACATCCTTCCACTCATCGATTATCTGGAAGGGCGTGATACGATTCTGTCTCGACACCTATCTCGGCACCTTGGTTCCTTCTGCATACGGCAAGGCGTATTGTATAAAAGAAACTCCCAGAGCCAAGACAGAACTTACCTTCTGGTAGTGCCATGCGAGCTCCGTGAGGATATTCTCCTTGCTTGCCATGATGAACCAACGTCTGGTCATTTGGGTTACTCACGGACGCTTGCTCGCGTCCGCAACATGTATTACTGGCCAGGACTTTCCGCAGCAGTGAAACGCTATGTACGAAGCTGTCGCGAATGCCAGCGCCGTAAAACACCGCCGCAGAAGCCTGCCGGATTTCTCAAGCCCGTTAAAGTACCCCGCATTCCGTTCGACCAAATTGGAATGGATCTCCTTGGCCCTTTCCCTTTGTCGCAGGCCGGAAACAAATGGATAGTAGTCGCTACTGACTACCTGACTCGATACGCTGAGACAAAGGCAATCCCTCATGCCACAGCTTCCGAAGTAGCAGAGTTTTTCATGCACAACATAGTCTTGCGGCATGGCGCCCCTTCCTACGTCATTACCGACAGAGGGACAGCTTTCACATCACAGCTGATCGACCGCATATTTGAGCTGAGTTGCACGACCCATCGCAAAACCACAGCGTACCATCCACAAAGCAATGGCCTTACAGAAAGATTGAATAAGACGATTGCGGACATGTTGGCAATGTACGTCGATGTGCAGCACAAGACCTGGGACGAGGTGCTGCCGTACGTTACATTTGCGTATAATACAGCCTTACAAGAGACAACGCGCTTCACACCATTTCGACTTGTTTACGGACGCGAAGTTCAGAGCATGCTCGATTCCATGCTCCCGTGCCCAGATGATGACCAGCTATCCTCAGATGCCCAGCAATATGCCATCCGCGCTGAGGAAGCCCGCCAGCTCGCCCGTGTGCACATTGGGCAGCAGCAGACCACTGACGCGCACCGTTACAACCTCCGGCACCGCCAGGTTGACTACAAGCCTGGAGATCAAGTCTGGGTATTGACACCAGTTCGCCGTCCAGGCTTGTCAGAGAAACTCCTTTCCCGCTACTT
This sequence comes from Amblyomma maculatum, assembly GCF_055883805.1. Taxonomy (NCBI): domain Eukaryota; kingdom Metazoa; phylum Arthropoda; class Arachnida; order Ixodida; family Ixodidae; genus Amblyomma; species Amblyomma maculatum. The sequence continues at coordinate 100,355,799 of NC_139353.1, forward strand.
CGGGCCGTACAAAGTGTTGCGCCGTGTGAGTGACCTTAGTTATGAAGTTATCCCAGACGGTGCCACACAACCAAAACGTCGAAAGCTCAGCTCGGACATTGTGCACATTGTGCGGCTGAAGCCGTACTACCACCGATAGCGTATGGCCACCCGCTGTGACCACTCTCTTGCTTTTCACACCATTTTTACCGGCCCTTCTCATTTTTTTCCGGAGGGAGGGGGTAATGCCACCTAGCGTTGCCAGGTGGCGCATGACTGAGGTGGAAAAGGAGGACGAAGTTGAAGAGGACGACAAAGTGTCGCTTACACGTTTGCGTCTGTGCTGCTGTGTTCTTGTGCCTGGGCTACCCCCTGCTATCATTGGTATCCTTAGTCACCGTGTACGTGACAATATGTTGGAATTGTTATCGTATGAAGACGCGGCATAATTTCGATGTCTCAACACTGCTGTACATGAATTTCCTATTTCTTTTTCACTGTCGTCCGTCAACATCTTCACTAGTAATTTCGGCTTAAACGTTTCTTTAAATTCAATCTAAGCTGTGTCTGCGCTAAGTCGGAAGCTGTGGGATGATGTCATTGAGGAAACAGAATCATGCTGCGACGCGTGTCCGGTCGCACGCTTAAGCCGCGAGGCTACCGCGGACGGTCGCGTACTTAGCGTATTTATAGCACTAGAGTTCTAGGACTATACTGACGATACCCTTATACTCCCGACGTCCTGATCGAGGCTGCTGTGCAGGAAAACAACAAAAACAAAAAAGGCACAAAAGAACGTAGTGCAGATTCGAACATATGCAAACGGAGGAATTAGGCAGTGGCTACTTAATATCTGGAATGATCTGGATCAAATTCCATTAGAATATGCTGTGGAAGTGAGGAATCGATTTCAAGAATTAGATCTAGAAGACAGAGAGCCCGAAGAGATGTGGACTGATGTTCGTGACATAATACAAGAAGTTGCTACTAAGGTAGTTCCAAAGCAAAAGAAATGCAAGAAAGCAAAGTGGTTATCTGAAGAGGCTTTGCAAATAGCTGAGGAAAGGTGGATGGCAAAAGTTATGGGGTTAAGAGAAAGTTACAAGGCTCTCAATGCAGATTTTCAGAAAATACAAGGAGAGATAAGAATGCCTTTCTGAACATACAGTGCCAAGCAGTTGAGGACAACAGCCAATTAAGGAACACAAGAGCTCTGTATAAGACAATCAAAGATATCAAAGGAAGCTTCTGTGCTAAGCTGGGCGTGATAAAGGACAAGCGAGGCAAGGACCTCACTGAAGCCTCAGAGATAAAGAAGAGGTGGCAGGAATGCACAGAAGAACTGTACAAGAAGGACCCGAATGTGCAAACCCAACATAAGACGGTTGTGATTACTGATCTCGAGCCGGGCATCCTGAAGAGTGAAGTTGAATGGGCCTTAGCCAGCCTTGCTCAGAACAAAGGAAGCGGAATTGATGGCATTCCAGCCGAGTTGCTTCAAAACCTCAACCATGACGCTGTTAACATTCTGCATACATTATGTCAGAAGATTTGGACAACCCTGCAGTGGCCACAGGATTGGAGGAGGTCAGTTTACATCCCCATTCCAAAGAAAGGCAGTGCCAAAGATTGTTCCAACTACCGCACGATCGCGCTTATTTCGCATGCTAGCAAGGTGATGTTGAAAATCCTCCAAAGAAGGCTGCAGCAGTATGTGGATCGGGAGCTTCCGGACGTGCAAGCTGGGTTTCGCAAGGGCAGAGGAACTAGAGACCAAATTGCCAACCTTCGCTGGATCATGGAAAAAGCAAGAGAGTTCCAGAAACCCATCTACTTCCGTTTTATTGATTATGCGAAAGCGTTTGACTGCGTAGATCACAGCAGATTGTGGCAAGCTCTCCAAGAGATGGGAGTTCCAATTCACCTCATCTGTCTCCTCAGGAACCTGTATGAAGGACAAGAGGCCACAGTCAGAGCTGGGCATGGTCTTACTGATTGGTTTCCGATTGGGAAAGGAGTGAGGCAAGGCTGCATACTGTCGCCCTGCCTATTTAACCTATATGCAGAGTGCATCATGAGGAAGGCCGGTCTGGACGAGTCTTCAGCTGGAGTGAAGATTGCTGGAAAACGTAACAACAACCTTAGATATGCGGATGATACCACTTTAATGGCAGAAAGTGAAGTGGAACTCAAGAGACTTCTGATGCGCGTACAAGAAGAGAGTGAGAAGTTTGGGCTTAAACTGAACATTAAAAAGACAAAGATCATGGCGTCTTGCCCTATCAAGTCCTGTAGCATCAATGGACAAGAAGTTGAAGCTGTGACCGATTTTCTTTTCTTGGGCTCCAAGATTACCTCGGAAGGAGACTACAGCGATGAAATTAGGAGACGCCTGCTTCAGGGAAAGAGAGCAATGGTTAGCCTTGACCGCCTAGTAAAGAGCAGAGACATTAGTCTGCCAATCAAGATCCGTATAACTCGTGCTATGGTCTTTCCAGTTGTGATGTATGGATGCGAGAGTTGGACTGTGAAAAAGGCTGACCGCCGAAGAATTGACGCGTTTGAATTTTGGTGTTGGCGAAGACTCTTGAGAGTTCCTTGGACTGCCAGAAGATCAAATCGGTCGATATTGTCGACCATAAACCCTGACTGCTCATTGGAGGGTCAAATTCTAAAGTTAAAGCTCAGCTACTTTGGTCATTTGATGAGAAGAGAGGAGTCGCTGGAGAAAGATTTGATGTTGGGAAAGGTTGAGGGTCGCCGGAGAAGGGGTAGGCAGCAAATGCGATGGTTAGATGGCATCCTCGAGGCACTGCAGATGAAGTTATGTGATGCTAGGAAGATGGTGAGAGACCGGAAAGCGTGGCGTGACATGGTCCATAGGGTCACGAAGAGTCGGACACGACTGAACGACTGAACTGAACTGAACTTAATATCTGGCTCAGGTGAAGATAAAATATTTTAAGTTGGCGCAAGTTGATTACAGCTGCACTAAGGCAGCTGCAATAAGTTTCCTTTGTACACTTTCACCAATAAAAATATTTTCACTGTGTAGAATGTGGTTGATATTCCTTTGAAAACCGCTGTGTTGATTCAATAGTAATAAATACCAGTACTTTTCAAGCAAGGAGAAATAAACCAGAATCCGGGGAGAGCTTTGAAAACTATTTCTTTTTCGAAAATTTTTTATGTGCACCAACGTTTGTGAGCTGCTAATTTAGATTAAGTACAGCGAGCTCAATCGCAATGATTAATGCAAAACTTGAATCTGCACCAGACAGTCTTCGTCGATTGTCGTTGCTTTCTTAAATCAGCATATGTCGTTTGCAGAGTTTGTGTGGGATTCCTCTGGGGCAAAGACCAGTCGAGCTAACTTATTTTGCAGCGTATGCAATGGAGGTCATTGTTTATGTAATTTTCTTCTACGACAGTAACTTAACCACTTAGTTTCATTAGGGAAGCTAAGGATCCGGTTTTACATGCAGTCAATCATTGAGGTTGGCCAGAGTTTTGTCCGAATTATCTTTTACATGCCAGTGCATTCAACAAACTATTAGGCGGGATCATAGATAAGTTAAGAAAACTTGTCGTTTTATTTATACACGGTTTTCATATGATTGTGTTATTCACGTGACAGGAACAAAACAAAGCAGAAATATATTTTACTCACTGTTACCGCCACCATTGTATAAAACCAATGATGAATATTCTGTTGTTTTTTTTTCGACTACATAGTGGGACATTTTTCTAGCTTGGCTACATGAGAAAGAAATGCTTTGTGAATTGAGGAATCCAATGCTTTCTATGCATGCAAAACGTATGACGTAATTAGGCACGTTTTCTTAAAGTGGTGTGTCGTAGAACCGTCAGCCGTATTTGACTGCTGGGGCGTAATGAGATACGGCTTACGGTTCTTGTTCAAATATCGCATAATTTCGTCTTAGCGCTTTTCTTTTTTAAACTTTAGTAGGTGTCTTAATTTCAAAACTGATTCCAAATTCGGCGGACGGAAGTGCATTTATGCTGTACCAGGAATGAAAGGGTTGCTTTGATGTTCTAAGCAGAGACTGAAGGGAGCGATGGATTTGTTTTTGTTTTTTTTTAAAGCGGTTCGACCTATGAGCAAACTGTAGCACTAACCTCCCCGCCGCTATCCAGATTACGCTTGCGTAACTTATTGATAATTAGAAGCCAGTACTTACGTAAAAATATAAGTAGTTTCAGAAGAATATTACTAGCCCAAGAGGGGCCATTGTCCAATTCGCCACTTCTGTCGCAGTAGTCGTCTTCGGTCGGGACTAAGTGTATGATGGACAAGAAGCTGGCCCAGCGTTTTTCGGCACTAACATTTGAAAGTCATGATTTGTTGAATTTTGCTGATCATACCCTCTTAGTTATGCTTCCGGAATGCAAATATAAACTGTGCAACAAAGTGAAAAAATACCAAACTTTAATACTATGCTCAATAATTCAAAAGAGTATGCTTGCTGTCCTCTTATTAAAAATCTGGAATATTTCATTTTGACAATGAAAAATGTATCAACAGGTATATGTTTATCAGGCACTCGAAGATTTTATTCAGTTCGGAGCGACGATTACATGCCAGTATTTGCTGCAGAATTTCTTGCTACTGATTTAACCCTTGAAAATGTTATCTGCAATATCTGTTAAGTCATCGTACTCTAGGGTTGCCACTCTTGCTTAACTGCGCTTGACATCACGTCTTTTGAGCCAGTTAAGAATGCTTTCTTTTTTGCTTAATTACATGCAGTGCGCTGTCAGTGGATTTTGGGGAGATTTCGACAATACTTTCAATATCATAGACGCTTTCTCAGCGAATTCAGCTCTAACTCGGCCAGCTTCCACCTTTGTACTTAACATTCTTTTGATCTCTATGAACAGATTTGGACATTTTTTTAACTAAATTCTGAGAGGCATGGGCCCATTCTTGGTACTACGAAAATTTATACGTACTGTCCTTGCGGTGCATGCTGTCTTGCAGCTCAAAGCAATGTGAGGTCGCCATGACACTTTTAAGCTACAGAATTCCTTGCTTGTATAATTATTTATGTCGTTCTCAACCTCATCGAGAAATCTTTGTGCTTCATGCGATGACGTTGAAACAATTTAGATCATTGCAACTGCAGGAGGTCCGCTACCCAGAAAAGAAATTATTTTTAAATAACTCTCGATCCTTCGGTGAGCATTGCCTTTTACATGTTCCGTCCTCGTCTCATTCGGTGGAGCCGTGAAAGGACATACGGTATATAAAGTGTATTGATTGCTACATAGGTTTATTAATGCAACTTAACTGTTCTTTGTTAGCGCGTCACTGCCTTGATTATACCTTCAAATTTTATTCACCTGAATATTTTACCTCCATGAGTCTTTACAACCTCAATTTTTTTTTCGAACAATTTGCGCAGAGTTTAATTCGAAATTCGCAATTTTGCTATGGTACTACCTAAGATAAGGGAAATAAATGACTGCGCCAAACTTTGGTCAAATCCCAACTGTGCATATGTGTTGTGTCACCGAGAGGCGATGAGAAGAAAATACCTACGGAGTGAGCTACGCAATAATGCTCGTCCCTTTTCGAATAATGCCATTCTTAAAGAATTTCTTTCGTGCATATCTATCATGCTGTACGTAATGCACAAGATATAAATTTTATGCTATGTCTTTATAATACATCAGTTTGTTCTAACCATATGTTCTTACTCAAGCAAACCTAACAAGTATTTTAAGTGGCGGAGTCATATCGTATACTGCTATTTATCTATGTGGTAAGCATAAACACACTTTATGCCCTCAGCTTATCCCGAAAGAAGTGAAGCAAGCGTAGACCTAACGCAGAGCTGGCTCGTTGGTCTAGGGGTATGATTCTCGCTTCGGGTGCGAGAGGTCCCGGGTTCAAATCCCGGACGAGCCCACGTGTCTGTTTTTTCTTTATAAAGATTTTGTACGTGGAAATGTATCCTGCTCTCGCTTCTTGCCTGTTCTGGACAGACCAACGCCTCACACCTTTTTATATGACTTCATTTTATTTCAGTAAATCCGGGTATTGCGAGCAGTGCCTCTCGAGACCTCCCATATTTTGCTCACACTGGACTGAATTGTTGCTGCTTATAAACGAATTCAGTAAACTACACTTTCCCCGTGTGTGCAGTTGAATGAACTGACCGTACTGATGCTGCGAATAGCACACACGGAAGCAACTGTCCCTCGTCATCATTGTGATACCGCGAAAAAGGCTTCAGAATAACGTGTAGAGTCGTTAGTCGAATGCACTCGAGCCTATTGCCGTTTCTTTGGCTTGTTCTATGATATCTATGCTCATCACTCAGTTGCGAGCTGAGAAGCGAGGCTTCCCTGGTCTCTGGTAAAAATTAGAGAAGAGTGGAAAGGTGTCGGCGACGTTAGCAGAGTAACGTTACTCGCACAGTGTAAAGGTCTACGAGCACTGCGAAAAGTTGTCGTGATGCAGCCCTGAATTGGAGAAGGAGGTGATGGTTGGTGGTTGCCAGTTGTGGAGCCTTAATTGTATTCAGCGACCGGCAGTTGTTCCTAAGTACAGGGGCGGTAAATAAAAGAAATATACCTATTTCTTCCACTATTTGGCATCTTAAATGGGCCCTTTCACTGCTCTAAGTACAGGGGCGGTAAATAAAAGAAATATACCTATTTCTTCCACTATTTGGCATCTTAAATGGGCCCTTTCACTGCTCGAATTGCTAGAAACACTTCCGCTTGCCCCCCCCCCCCCCCCACACACACACACACTTGCTGCTTAGGGAGGTGCTAAAAGCATGCAAAATGAAAGGTACACAATATGTGCAACAAAATGCTAACAATAAAAAAAGTGTGACATATCTCGAAACTTGCTCATCGGCTGGGCAGTCTAGACGGTGTGTTAGCTGAGCGCCAGGTTTGACAACCAGCCACCTTTAAAGCGGAAGCGGTTATTAGTGCGAATTTTACTAAAACGTACTCTTCTAGTATATGTTAGGTTCACTGATAACCACAATGTTACATCATCTTTACTTGACATAAAATGATGAAGACGTTTTGTGCAATAACAGTAAAAATTCTGTCGACTACAGAGCACCACAAAAAGTTTGATATTGCACTGCAGAAAGCGAAGTTTAAAAAACAGCAGTGAAAATTGAGCTCCAAGTGGACTTGTAGGTCTAGAGGTATGACTCTATCTTAGGGTGCGAGGCGTCTCGGGTTCATATCCCAGACTAATATTTTGGTTATTGTTCTTATTGTTCACCTTACTAGTGGCGCCGCCTCTTCCCTAGCGGGACCACACATTTCATTCGCACCTTTTGCTTGTGCTGAATTTACAGCTTGTACATATTTCCTGAATAAGAACTTCAGCAGTGGAATAAAGAAGTGATTAAAACATACCGAGTGTTTGAGCGAAGGTAAACAATACTAAAAATAAAGCAGGTATCTCTGTAGCCGTATGGCTGCGCTAGGGTAGATGTCAATGAGTAATTACTCCCTTATTACAAATCTACTCCACCTTGGTTGATTCCCTAAATATCTGACCAACACGAGTCCCACTTCGAGTTATTGATGAATTCGCTCTCGCCCTACCGTCTGCTGTGCTGACCGTCCCAGTTAGCTAAGTTGGTAGAGCGACTGCCCATGAAAGGCTTCGGATGGGGTGCTATTTGACCTTATTATGCTAATGGCCCTCCACTGTATTTGGCGCTCCAGAATGGCAGGATACCATTGCGATCCTGACGCACGGCCAGCACGGCTATATTTTCGGGAAGGCATGAATAGATATATTGAAATTCAGAAACTTGCTCCTGAAGCTCCCGAGTGGCTCGGAAGATTGGAGCCATTAGTGACCCTAAGAGAATTTTAGAACGACGACGCCCCAACCCACCTGGCTGATTGTTGTATTAATGAATGCTCATTGTGCCCTGTAAGTGGTTTTGCGTATTGTGTTGAAGTCAGCAATAAAGAAAAAAAAAAGAAAAAAAAAAACTCCCATGAAAGGTTGTGGTCACGGGTTCGATCCCCCGATCAGGGCGAATTTATGTTTAACTATGAAGTTTATGAAAAAGCTGATATAGATTTCCTCTGTAGCCGTATGGCTGCGGTTGGGTGGATGTCAATGAGTAACTTACAAATCTACTGCCCCGGGAGGATTCCTTTCAATATCCGACCAACCATTGGATATACATCTACCTTTCACAGTGTTGATTACTCTGCAATGAATATGCTCCTCTCTCCACCCAAACAAGTTTTTTTCGGAGCACCGTTTACAAAAAAACAACGTCTTCGGCACGCGGTTAGCGATTCCCATCAGCCTAATCCACTCGCTTCAGATAGTGTCAGTTGACGCGTTTTGTGTACAACCTTAAGCAGGGACCAATGGCTTGTACTGCGTTGCTCGCGTCGCGTAGCGCCGAGAAAATGGGCATCCTCTTTAAGCCCGAAATAAGACCACCGATAGTGGACCACGAATCACCGGTAAGCCGGTACCTTGCGCAGTTGACTGGGACAAACCAGCTTCATGCCTAAATCTTCCGGGCATTTCTTCCATGCATTCTCCAAGAACGCTGTAATCGCATTTTCAAAAAAGAATGAAAAAAAGCAAACAAACAAACAGTCGGTCACTGAGAACGTACAGTTTTACTGGGGGTTTGTAGTGACTGATGGGATGTGTGCCAAGGAATGATTCTTACTGGTGGTAGTCGGTCGCGCGCATCATTAAAAGGCAATTTTGAAGCCGCTACGTGGCGTTTAAAATTTATTGGCTCCAGCGCGGAGAGCGATGACACTTTAGACATTTATTATTTTTGTCGCAAATAAAAATAACTTTCTATTCAAACTAGGTACCTAACCATAATAATAAAAAATAGGCATTGGAAGTTGCTTAACAAAACCAAGTATTTTGATTTGCTTTTTTGGGAGCGTTTTACATCCCAAAACCACGCAGGTTATGAGAGACGCCGTATTGGAGGACTCCGGAAATGCCGACCATCTGGGGCTCTTTAACGAGACCTGACGTCACACTGCACACGGTCGGCTTGTTTCCACCTGCGTCGAAGAGCGGCCGCCACGACCGGGATTTCATCCCGCCTTCTTAGGCACAGCAATCGATCATCCTAACCACTGCGCCAACACGGCGGGGTGGCAAAAATTTAAATCCGTTCACCTGTTTTCCAATGTTCTCCACTGGTTGTGCCTTGCCTCAGAAACTATTTCTGTAGTTCAATATTGTATATTTAAATGTTCACCTTCTACTTATGAAAACAGCGCTTGTATTTGAAATTTCGTGGGAAGTGTGCTTTCCCCGGTAAAATCCCTTTTTAAACAAAGCAAAGTACCTCAGTTGACTACTAAGCTTAAAGACAAATGTAGGGATAATTGGAGCGCTTTATCCAGTACTAACGCGAGCAAAAATATGGGCAAAGAACCTGAGCCACCAAGGAAGGCATAGGCGACATTATTGTCGGGTGTTGAAAAATGCGAAATGATAATGCAAATAAAAATGCAAAACAAATGACCCTAGTGACATATGTGCTGGTGAGTTGTTTCAAATTTCACGTCCAGTACACTAACCAATTGAGCTACGGCAAATGATGTTCAATCTTTGACTGCCGTAAGTACGTGGTACCCTGCGTCACTCTTGTTCGTGCCATGTGGCAATATCATGTGAAACGTGATCTAAAGATGGTGAGGGGGGGGGGGGGCAGCAGGGGAACAGCTTGATACCCCTCTTATCCCAATTATGTCACGAAAGCTGCGATATTCAAGTGCCTTTGTAGACTAAGGAAATAAATCTAAAGGCAATACCGCACACGTGCGAACGTGATAAATGTTCATGTGCCAGAGTCATAGGTATTTGTTTTTGGAATAAATATGACACCTTGCGGCGACATGCGTTATAAAAGCCCCTCCTTCAAACAGTCAAAACCTGGGGAAAAAGTGAATACCAATTGAAGGATTGTTAGTTACTGGGGAAAATATAGTTGCTTTAAATTGCTTTCATACGTAAAACAAGTATCTCCCCGTTTTCCTCAGAATGTTGCAAAACTAAAGGACTTGCAGAGCTGCGTTTACATTTAGCATCTTGGAGTACTGTAATTACAGCAAAACTTTGTCACCCTTAAAAAGGACCGCAGCTGCTGGCCGCACTTCCTAGAACATAGGAAATCTGCACCCTTCAAGGGTCCCTGAAATGCTACTTGGGGTAACATTATAATGCAAGCAATTTATACAGGAAGCCTTTGTGAGTACTCGAGACAGATTGGAAAGCTTTACTTGGAGCCAGTAATTTGCGATCAATTTTTAATAAAGTGCCCCTGGCGACCGCTGGCAGCTGATGGCTGTCACAGATACCCGCGCGCAGGCCTCCCCGCCGACGTTAGTGGGGCTGCTGGGCGCGCTCGCTTATTGGATGCTCCCAAGTTATGCGACTGGGACGGAGTGTGGTGGGGCGCCGTCGCGACTTTTTTTTTTTCTTTTTCTAGCGCGCCGGGCGTTGGTTGAGTTGAGGAGGGAGACGAGGAGCATCATTTTCGATCGCCCATATTTTCGGTGCTAACGAAGCTTGAAAATTCTTGCGTAGCAGACAGGTTTGATGCGACTCCTATTGCTAGGGCGCGTTTCAGAATTCTAGTAAATAGCTTTCATGAACCTTTTAAATCACCTATGACTAACTATGCAAGTCGCGCTCAATGCTTTATTTCTGTTTTTCTTATCTAAATGAGGAGAATAATGAAGCTAATTTTCGACGTCTTTTGCAAATGTCGTCGGAAATGAAATAGCCCAGGCCAACCTACAATATCGACTTTCGCTCCCCAATAAGTCTGCCCTATCCAATGTTGAAGAGATGAAACGTCTCTACCACCGCGCCGATCAAGGATAACAAGATTAACTTCCTGATGCGTGTTGTAAAAGATGAACTAGTTGCCGGTCTCCTACGCCAGCCATCAAAAACTGGTGGAATTCACCCAAGAAGCAGCGAGCAATGAGAAAGCATTGGAAACCCGAACCCACCATTACAACCGGCCGCTTCAAGCCTTTCTCGCAAGCCTTTATGGCATAACACCTACGTGCGGCGATAACCGGCAGGGACTTATCCGCGATATCATCCGTGAAGAATACGATGGCTTCTGCAATGTTCCCAACAGCCCCAATAGCCACGCTTGCGGACATCTTCCGCGAAGATGTGCAGCAGGCACTGTGCGCCCCTTAAGCGACGAGTGCAATGGCTCTGACGGCTGTCACGCAAGAGTCCACCGCGATGAACTACACTGCCGCAATAAGACGTCCTGTGCCCCGTCGAGACTCCTCAAGCCCCCGCCAGCGAAGCCTACGAACGAATCTCCAGCTGCAGGAAGTGCGATGCCTGGAGGGCATCCAACAACTGTCTGATGTGTTTCTATGGCTGTGAGACCAGCCACGTTTTACGCCACTCCCCGTACAGGCGCATCGGCCTGCGCCGCTTTACCACGACCCTGTCCTGGCGAAATACCAGAAGAAATCGACAACTACTCACGCAGGGTAGTGTCACCATACCGTCGCTACCGCTCCCCGCTTCGTACAATGCCTGATATGCATCGTCAGGCTGATGTTACGTGAGAAGAGGGTTCCCTAGCCACCTTAGAGGAAATTGAAGAAATCAACTTTTGGAGATGAGGTTGCTGAACGACGAAAAGACGGAGATCCTAAGCCGACGACCATGAGTGACGGAGACACCTCAATTACATCACCGCTACACACGAAAACAATGTCCACGTGATCGCGACCAGATTCCAGGTTTACACCGCCGCCCAGAGAAGTGACAACGATGTGTCACTGCCGCGACCTCCGCGCACGACGAACAAGAGATTGAAAACCGAAGTCAACACGCAATATGAAGGCGCAAGCAAATGACCTTGAAGTTGCTGTCGATGGTCGCACGTTACCGCCTTAGTGGACACCATAGACGTTAATTCTCTCATCAGTGGATCGTTAGCCGCCCAGCTCAAGAAAGTAACATCCGCTTGGGATGGCCCGTTAATCCGTATCGCGGTGGTAACCTTATTACACCATCCGGGTGATGCACCGCAAGAGAGACAGTGAATAAGATTAATTACCCTACGATCTATGTGATCTTACAGAAGTGCTCTCGAGACTTTATTCTAGGTGTGGATTTTCTTAGGGAACATCGGGCGATAATCGAACTTAGCTTAAAGCTCGTGAAGCTTTCGACGGACAACGCCATACCTTCCACAACATAGACGCATTACATCGCTCTAAACCTCCTCGTCCTATACTTGACCTTGCCGCCCCGATCAAGCGTCGTCGCCTGCGTGAGCGACGCAGACATCTAAACAGCCGAAGGCTTCGCAGAAGGAAGCACCCAGTTACTTTTGGAAAAAGGGCTCAGCGTCGCAAGAGGTAGCGCCCATATCCGTGGAGGACAGGAACAGGTGCTGGGGACGAACTTAAAGAAGAATACTGGCACCTTAACAAGGTCACGACGATCGCTTTCCTCGGCGAGCAATCGGACAGCCAAGACGTCTTTGCCAACCCGACGACGAGGCATCCAAGCCATCCATGAAGGACACGTTTGACAACGCATCACTACCCCGATACAGAAGAAACCAGATTCGCAGTCGTCTTGAAAGCTACAGATAATGCTTTTCTTTAGCGTCAAAGGTGCGCGGACTCCGTTGGCAAAGCACCGCATTATCGCAGATAAATACGCCCGACCGCTTAGCTAAAGTTCCTGCCGGGTATTGCAGCGAGAACGCCAGGCCATACCCAATCAAGCTGAAGGAATGCTCCACTGCGACGTCATAAAGCAATCGCAGAGCTCCTGGGAGGCACCCGTCGTTCTAGTCAAGCAGGAAGACGTCAAACTTCGCTTCTGCGTCGATTACCACCGCTTGAACAGCGAAACGAAGAAGGATGTCTGCTCTCTCGCTCGCAATGACGACACACCTGATCGCCTTTGCAATGCAAGGTACTTCTTATGGATGGGCTTGAAGAGCGGGTACTGGTAAATTGAGGTAGAATAAAGAGATCGTGGGAAGACGGCTTTCATTACAGCAGACGGCCATTTCGAATTGAAGGTGATGTCCATTGGCTTATTCTCTACACCAGCCACGTTTCAGCTAGTAATGGATACGGTAATGGCAAGCTTGAAGCGGCAGATTCGTCTAGTATATATAGACGATGTCGTTGTCTTCTCTGTGAACTCTCTAGAGAAATTGAAAAGGATTCGAACAGTGCTCGAAGGAATCAAGCAATCAAGAAAAGCTTAAAGTTGAAAGCAGAGGAGTGCCACTTCACCTAAAGGAACTAAGGTTTCTAGTTCACATCATTAGCAAGGATAGTGTTCGCCTAGAACCAGAGAAAACAGCTGCGTTCTGTGAGGTAGCGCCGCCGGTCGAAGAAAGTTGTGCGCAGATACTTTGGGCTGCGCGCTTACTATCAACGATTTGTCAGGAACGTTTAGCACATCGCCGAATCGTTCTTTATTCCAGTGGAGCGAATTTGCCGAATAAGAGAACCTTCCGTTAGCAGTCAGTCGGATAAGTTTGATATGCTTGGTTGATAAGGTTGTTAGGGAAAATAAATTCTCGCTTAATGCCTTTCACATTTATGCACTTGGTGGCAAATACACGATTTGCAGTCCACCGTAGTGATTGCGATAGCGTCTTGGTTTTCGACAGCAGTTCTCCTAATATATTTTACTGCCGTTAAGGTTAGTATTGTTTACTTTTGTGAGAAAGATGGCTCAAAGGAAAAATAACAAAAGCGAAAACAAGCTTGAAGGAAAGCGGCGGAGAATTAAAGTGGTGGGTGTGTCGCCCTAGATGTTACGAGTTTCTTGTAGTACTCGTGTTTATGGTCTCTCGTTTACTTTAATGTTAGGAAAGTTAGCGTTATTGCTGGTTGACAACTAAATGAAAATTTACCCTGTTGATTAAATCGCGCTCAGAGAATTCCAAAAGTACATTTTGAGTCACACAGATTTTTCACAAATGAGGGGAAGAGAGATACGTTCTTGACTGTCTCTAGATTTCATGTATGAGAGAAGAATAGGATGTTCTAGATTATAGGCTCTCCGATAATTTTACTACGAAGGGCTGCATACAAATACCTATTTATTGGGTTGTGCAGCCACTTGAGCAAAAAAAAAAAAAGATTATGTAGCCACGTTTTCATAGTGAAGAGTAGAACAGAGATATTGTTAATCGAATACGCGGCCAGTTGGCCAGACAAGCTTCAGCAAAATCGCGTATGTAAACTCAATAATTAACTGAAATTCATTTTTTACTTTGTATCTGCTTCTACTGAAAACTAAAAGATGTACTGTGAAAGATTCTGAAATTTAGCTGTGCAAAATTAGTTGTTAATTACTAAACGTGATAGGGCTGATGTCTGTAATAGAGAAGAACTAAACAAGCTTAGAAGATAACATATTTAACCTGCTTTTTTGGCGTCCAAAAAAAGTGTTACTAAAGAACCTTTGGAAAGCTGAAGAAGCTTCTTTAAATATAATCGACCTTTTCGCTTGTACAACCGGTATATATTTTATTCTGTTCTGTTAGTGGTTGTTATGCTCGTCCAGAGACTTAAGGATATTTTGAGCTTCTGTGGATGGTATTTAATTTGTGCATGCCATGATCTTCCTCTTTCATTTGTAGATACCATCATCATCGTCCCGCTGCGCCGGCTCCGGCACGCGCCTGGGTTTTGTCATCGGATTAAAACGTTAGACAAGGCATCGCTGGCCTTGCCGTCACGACCTTGCCGTCTCAACCTAGCCTTCTTTCACAAGTGGTGGAGGTCAAATTCAATCTCCTTGCTGCCCTGAGCCCTGCCTCTCGCTGGAGCTACGTTCCGGTCGCCGTTTAGCAACTGCCACCATAATCATGTCCACCGAGAGCAATCCCGACGGCTGCACCGGCGCCTCCGACTTTGCCCACACGTCAACGGGACCCGCCGCTGTTCGCTGGTCGTCGTGACGAAGACGTGGATGACTGGCTCGACACATATGAACGCTGCAGTGCCTATAACCGGTGGCGCGATGCTTTAAAATTCCTCAACGTTTCGTTCTATCTAAGTGAGGTCGCCAGAAACTGGTTGATTAATCGCGAACCCCACACTACTAACTGGACCACTTTCAAACAGCAGTTCCGGCTATACTTCGCCGACCCGGCAGTTCGGACTGAGATTGCGAAAAACAAGCTCGCTTCCCGCCTTCAAGGTTCCGATGAATCATATGCGTCTTACATAGAGGCTGTTCTTGCACTTTGTCGGCGCATTAGTCCCACCATGACGGAACCTGAACGTGTGCACCACGTCTTAAAAGGGATCAGTTCTATGGCATATCACACCTTAGTTGCCCAGAATCCTTCAAGTGTTGATTCAATTATTACGACCTGTCAACGCCTCGACCAGCTGCAGACCTCTCGATTACAGCCCGGCTTCGCAACTGGTCCGACCTCTGCTGACCTTGATCTGCGGGCAATAATTCGAGCACTCATCCGCGAGGAGCTCCAAGCCCTCAATCCTTGCTGTCGACATGGGTGCGATCATTCTTCCGCACCTTCTAATGACGCCGTTCTCCGCAACATGATTAAAGAAGAGTTAGCAACCATCAGCCACCCTATGACATCCGAAACTTCTGCAATCCGCCCAGTGGCGACCTACGCGCACGTCGCTACATCCCCCCCCCCTTCTTTGGTTCCCCCGCCCCGACCGGCACCAACCTACAATCACGTCAGTGCAATGGCGATGGCTCAACCTACACCACTCTATTACGCACCTTGGCGTCCCTCCCGACCAGTCTGCTATTACTGTGGTATTAGAGGACATATATCGCGCTTCTCTCGTCGCCGCCTTCAGAACGAGCGCCGTGGTTACGACACCTTCGAAAGTGACATGCCTTCAACCTCATATTATCAACGCCGGTCTATTCCAAGCCCACCTCGACGATCCTCCCCACCTCCAGTATCTTCCTCTAAGCCTCTAGGGAACCATGTATCCCGACGCCGGTCCACATCCCCATACCGCCGCTCAGTTTTCCCTCTCCGCCCCGCAACCGTTCTCCCTGTTCGCCATCCGGAAAACAAAGTGTTGCAGTTTCCGGAGGTCAAACTGCACTCTGCGAACTTACTAAAAGTCCTCCTGATCGCCCTTATAACGTCATTGCTGTTATCGCTGAAGGTTTACCGGTTGAAGCTTTGATTGATACAGGGGCTGCAATTTCTGTCATTCACGCTGATTTGTGCTACTGTTTGCGAAAAGTGACAACCCCATATGATGGGCCTGAACTTTGTGGAGCCAATGACGTCCCTTTGCGCCCTTGAGCGAAGTGCACCGTACGAGTTGTTATCGACGGCATCCGCTATCATGTGCAGTTTGCTGTGCTCTCACCTTGTGCGCATCTCTTGATTTTTGGATGGGATTTTTTGTCAACAGCTTCATCGTTAATTTCTTGTGGTGACCGTGTTATCCATATGACAGACAGCGATTTTTCATCTGACTTTTCTGAACGACATCATCTCCTCGTTGCCGCCGCTGATACTGTTTTGCCTCCTCAGTGCGAAAAACTGCTTACTGTTGTTTCTGACTACATCACTGACGGGGACGTACTCATAGCACCATCATATAGTCCTTTTGCACGCGGCATCGCGTTCCCGTCAAGTCTTGTCTGGTTCCACAACGGCTCAGCGACAGTAGTGGCCACTAACACTTCACGGGAATCCCTCGTGCTCCCAAAAGGAACTTCTCTTAATTGCATGGTGGATGTTCAACCTTTTTCCCTTATGGTGCTCACCGCCCCTCCGCCTCAACAACGTGTTTCGTCAGACGTCTCTCTTTCCGTTCTCGCAAAGACTATTAATCCTAAACTCACGCCGAACCAACGCCAAGAACTGTTGACATTGCTTCGACACCACCAAGCCATTTTTGATGCCACTTCCACACCACTGGGACGGACTAGTGTGGCGCACTATCGCATCATTACTGAAGGTACCTCTATCGTTCGCCGACGGCCTTATCGGGTTTCCTTCTCTGAACGAAAAGTAATTGAAGAAAATGTAAATGACATGCTCCATCGCAATATAATTCGTCCCTCAACAAGGCCATGGTCCTCCCCAGTAGTGCTAGTTAAAAAAAAGGACGGCTCGGTACGCTTTTGTGTTGATTACCGCGCACTCAACAAAATTACCCGCAAAGATGTATATCCGATGCCGCGAATTGATGACGCCCTTGACTCCCTCCAAGGCTCCGAATATTTCTCGACCTTGGACCTCCGCTCAGGTTATTGGCAAATACCTATGCACGAGGACGACAAAGAAAAAACCGCTTTCGCAACACCCGATGGCCTTTACGAATTTATTGTTATGCCTTTCGGACTTTGTAACGCACCAGCGACATTTGAAAGAATGATCGACACTGTACTTCGTGGCCTAAAATGGAGAACCTGTTTGTGTTACTTGGACGACATTGTTATCTTTTCGGCAACCTTTAATGACCATCTCACACGCCTCAATGAAGTCCTCACCTGTCTGGCTTTGGCAGGCCTTCAGCTTAACACCAAGAAGTGCCGCTTTGCACAGAAGGAAATTAGAATATTGGGACATCTGGTCAGCCATGACGGCATTCGCCCAGATCCTGAAAAAATCATCGCGGTCTTGAACTTTCCTCGTCCACAACGGAATACAGATTTGCGCAGTTTCCTCGGCCTCGCGTCTTATTTGCGGCGTTTTATAAGGCATTTTACAACTATTGCTGCACCACTTCATGAGCTACTTAAAGCACGCATCACTTTTGTGTGGACTGAACAGTGCGAAACTGCTTTTAATGACCTAAAGCACGCCCTCCCATCAGATCCTGTTCTTGGCCACTTCAGTGACAGCGCTCCAACTATCCTGCACACCGATGCCAGTGGTCACTGTCTTGGCGCTGTACTTCTGCAGCGTGATGCAACATCGCGTGAGAAAGTGGTTGTCTTTGCCAGTCGGACTCTGACTCCAGCTGAGAAAAACTACACCATTACCGAGCAGGAGTGTCTTGCCGTCGTCTGGGCTGTCCAAAAATTTCGCCCTTACCTATACGGTCGGCACTTCACAGTTGTGACCGACCATCATGCTCTTTGCTGGTTGTCTTCACTCAAAAATTTGACAGGCCGACTTGGCCGCTGGATTCTACGCTTGCAAGAATACCATTTCGACGTAACTTAAAAATCTGGTCCCCCTCGCTGTCCCCTTTCGGAATCAACTTGCTGCTTTTCTTCCCAATGCATTTCCACCTCTGGCCAGAGCCGACCATCTCTTTGCCCGACGTGTATCACAACCGTTTGTTTTGACGACTCTGAGAACAAGCACGCTCTCCACTCACAGCAATTAGCCGATTCTTACTGCCGTCCTATCATCGACCGCCTTATCGGCGCTTCGGGCCCGCCCATGCTAGGCTTCGCCGACAGCTTCGCAATTTCAAGCTCGAAGATTGCATTCTACTCCGCTACGTGTATTGCCCTGATGGAGCTTCGCCCACGTGTATACTGGCGGCTCTCCACGATGACGCTACTGCAGGTCACCTTGGTTTTGACAAAACCTACGACCGCATGAGAAAACGATTCTTTTGGCCAGGCTTATCTTCCACCGTTGCCAAATACGTCGCATCCTGCCCTCTGTGCCAACGTCGCAAACGGCTGACTTCTTCGCCCGCTGGCATTCTACAACCTCTTCCTTGTCCCGCCACGCCATTCGACGCAGTCGGCATCGACTTATATGGTCCCCTACCTCTCTCCTATGGGGGTAACCATTGGATTATAACAGCCGTCGACCACCTCACACGCTACGCTGAGACAGCACCTGTACCGACTGGTTCCGCTGAAGTAGCAAATTTTTTTTTGCGATCAATTGTATTGCGCCATGGCGCTCCTCGGGTGCTCCTAAGTGACCGCGGTACAGCCTTCTTATCGAAAGTCGTTGCCGAAGTTCTTCACGCGTCATCCACCCTTCATAAGACAACCTCAAGCTACCATCCCCAGACAAACGGTCTGACTGAGCGATTTCATCGCACCTTGTCGGACATGATACCTATGTACATCACACCAGATCATCGAAATTGGGACACTATTCTACCATTCGTCACATTCGCCTATAATACAGCAGTACAGTGAACTACCGGTTATCCTCCACTTTTGCTTGTTTATGGTCGTCCTCCCACTACAATTCTCGACGCTTCCTTCTTCTCTACGCCCGACTACTCCACATCAGTACCTACCCATATTTTATCTCGTGTGGCCAGTAGCCGTCATCTTGCCCGCCTCAACACGGCAGCGTGCCAGGAAGACCGCAAGACTCGCTATCATTCTACACATCGAGTGGTCTCTTTTCGTCCTGGTGACGAAGTACTGCTTTATACACCATTGCGCACCCCTGGCCTTTATTTATTTATTTATTTATATACCCTAAAGGCCCTTTCAGGCATTACATAGGGGGGGGGGGGAGTCACATGAACAAAGTTGGTTATAACAGGCACATAAGTAACAATTGCATTTAAGGTTCAGAGAGGAGGAAAAGAAAGGAAAAAAAAAACAACAAGTCATTCAGGTCGCTATTTTTCCTTTTTCTTATACAGAAGTTATATGACCTAAGCAATTTTACATGCCCTGAAGAAACGAGGCATGCGCGCGCTTAATACCAAGCAGTAGGCTGAAATAAACAAGAAATAACACAGCACTACACATCAAGGAAAACAACTAATAAGCATTGCAAAATATTAAGAAAATTAAGTCAGTTTAACATTCAATTCCCTCCAAAGCCTTGAGGAATGAACTGTGGTCAGGTGTGGTAGCGACATCTACTGGCAAACTGTTCCATTGTGAAATAGCAAGTAGCAGTGGTGAATATTTAAACATATTTGTGCGCGCATGTACGGGGTTGATTTTAAATGGATGGTCTACGCGAGCAGATATGTGGGGGGCAGGGCGAAGGAACGTTTTTCGAAAGTCTGATGAACCATGATATAGTTTGTGCATGAAAGATAGGCGGGCATTTCGTCCCCTAGTCTCAAGGAGCAATAAATTAAATCGTTGCTTGATACTGTTTACGCTAGTTGGGTAGGAATAATCGTGGGCAATGAACCTGGCTGCTTTACTCTGTAGCGATTCAATGGAGTTTGCTAAGTAAGCTTGATGAGGGTGCCAAATGATGAATGCATATACAAGCTGAGACCTGACAAGCGTTGTATAGGCTAGGAGTTTCGTTTTTTCATTAGCTTGAAAGAGAGTGCGTTTTAGAAAGCCTAATGTTCTAGCGGCCTTGTTGATAATGTGTTGAATGTGAGTATTCCAAGTAAGGTCAGAAGATAAATGTACTCCTAGGTATTTAATGGATGATACATGTTCAATGGCAACGTTTTCAATGAAATAGGTATGAAAGACAACGCGTCGCCTTTTAGTAAACGTTTGAGCTTTAGTTTTGTCAGTATTTACTTGCATTAGCCACGTTGTACACCAGTCAGAAATAACGTTTAAGTCATCCTGTAAGATAATGGGGTCACGAGGGCTTTTAATGGGACGGTAAATGACACAATCGTCTGCAAACAAACGAATACTAGAGGAAATGTTATAATGTAGGTCATTTATGTACATGAGAAAAAGAATCGGTCCTAAGACGGAACCCTGAGGTACACCCGATTTCACTCAGACAGAAGCAGAGGCATTTTTGTTAATGATGACAGACTGAGAGCGATCAGTTAAAAAATCCTTGATCCAATCAATGACCCCAGAGGATAAATTCATTACGTTAAGTTTATGGATTAGGCGGAAGTGAGGAACGCGATCGAAGGCTTTAGCGAAATCAATAAAGAAGGCATCAATGGGATGAGTCGAATGAACAGAATGGTGAAGATCAGTGACCAACTCAAACAGCTGCGATTCACAGGAACGTCCACGTTGAAACCCATGCTGATTAGAAAATGAGCTTAGAATTTACAATGTACTGCATGATTTGAGATGCTATAATGTGCTCAAGGAGTTTACATGAAACGCAAGTGAGTGAAATAGGCCTGTAATTGTGAAGTGCATTTTTGTCTCCTGACTTAAAGACAGGAATGACATGAGCAATTTTCCAATCCATAGGCAATTTGCCTGTGTCAAGGGAGTACTGGAACAGCCTGCACAGCAGTGGTCCGGAGATGTGTTTGGTTAGTTTTAACAGTTTTGTGGAAATTCCATCGGGTCCGGGACTAGAGTTCGAAGGCAAACGGTCAATGGCACACTCTACCCCATGACAGGAAACAGTGATATCATCTGGACATAGACCTCTCGCCTTAGTGACAAATTCCACCACCGCTATGTAGGTCCCTATGAGGTCATAAGCCAAACTTCCCCAGTGAACTACAAAGTGACGCCTGTCAATCCCCCAGCAGATAGACGCCACCGTGGAACTGAAATTGTTCATGTGTTTCGCTAGAAACCGTTTGTGCGCCGCGATGCTTCGGTTAGTTAAGAGCGGCCAGGCTGACCGCTTCCGACCCCCCGGGCAGATTGTGCGAGCCTTCTGTGGATGGTATTTAATATGTGCATGCAATGATCTTCCTCTTTCATTCGTACATACCATCATCATCGTCCTGCTGCGCCGGCTCCTGCACGCGCCTGGTTTTTGTCATCGGATTAAAACGTTAGACAAGGCATCGCTGGCCTTGCCGTCACGACCTTGCCGTCTCAACCTATCCTTCTGTCACAATATGTTTATGCCACAAGAGACCATTATCGCTAAAAGGAAGTGAAGCGCTGCAATAATGGGCCAGCCGGTAATAAACATTACATTGAATGGCTAAAAGAAAAAAAAATTGGGCTCGTCCGGGATTTGAACCCGGGACCTCTCACACCCGAAGCGAGAATCATACCCCTAGACCAACGAGCCCCCTTTTTTCTCTTCATTGCATGAATTGGTACAAATACATCAGTAAAAGATCGTGGTTGCCATGCCCCTTGGCTGACAACCGTGTCTAATGGACTTTCATTACCACAAGTTCGCCCATCAGACTCAAGACCTCCTCCGCAGCGTCTTGCTGCTTCAAAATTTCTTTTAGTTTATACACTTGTTCAACAAAATAATCACATACATGTCGTGCATCGACATCACAGTGTCTATAAGCCATCCTACTCCTCCAAATACTGTGAAGGCCCAATAGCATGATGAGGCCATACTGAAAATCATCATTAACAGTTGTCAAGTACCGAATTCCACGTGGCGTCAATGGCCGGTCTTTTTTAGGTGTCCTTTGTAACACATCCCAGTAGAACACCGCATCCCAACAATCCAGGAACACGTGCTCAACTGTTTCAGGTTTCCTACATAGTAGACAGTTTGAGCCCCAAGGTACAAAAAGGCCCTTTTCTTCCATCCATGTTTTGACTGGGAGGTTTCCTGTATGCAATTTAAAAAAGAATGTTTTTACGCCCGGTGCAACAGTCATGTTTTTAACTCGCTAGAGCACGTCTTTCCCTGGGCCTTCACAGTATAAGGTTCTGTACAATGGAGCTGGGCAGAATTGTGAAATAAGATTCTTGTACAGCCGCTTAGGTGGTAAAGTCGCTAAATACTCTACAGAGTACCTCACGCGCGAAAACTTGAACGACCACACCACTTCTCGCAGGAAGCGTGACACAGTGTATCCCCGAGCAGAGCATGAAGAGATTATAAACTCTGGAATTGCACTGGATAGCATGATTTGCATAAAGGTTCTCAGGAATGCATCTTTTTGGTCACGTAGGAAACAAAACCTTAAAACCATCTGCCGCACATGTAGATGCATTAGAGACAGCCCTCCGTCTTTAACGCGCCGAAAGAGATTATCTCTGCTAATTCGTTCCAAGTTGGACGACCAAATGAAGACCGCAAATACACGATGGAGCCTTTGTATATTGCTTCGAGCACAATACAATACTTGAAGTAAATACATTATTCCTGCCACCAAAAAGGTATTGCATACAGTCGCACGGGCGAAAATAGAGAGATTACGTCCCATCCATTCTTTCGTCCTTTCCCGTATTTCTTCTGCTTTTTCATTCCAGCAATTCGTATTTTCCCCGCATTTGTCCAATGGGACTCCCAAATAAACCCCGGGCTTTGTAGCCCAATTTACTCCACAGAAAATTTCCGGTTCCTCTTCCCATTCCCCGTGCCAGACTCCGAGACTTTTCTTTAAATAAACAGCACTACCAGTCTGCCTGCAATACCTTTGTGTTACTTTCAAAGCTTCCGAAACGCTTTCGCGATCTTCACATAGCCTATAGCCTTCACAAAGCCTATAGATCTTCGCGATCTATAGGCTTTTCAAGGAGTGCTTTGATGTGGGTTATCTGCCACCGTCGTTTAGCAACGCGCATACGGTCTTGGTTCCCAAGACTGATGAGCCAGCCATGCTTTTAAAAGTTACAAGCTATAGACCGATCACGTTAACAAATGTTGATTATAAAATTCTGATGAAGGCGTTAGCTAAGAGATTGCAATACATTATAAAAGATTTAGTTGGACCTCATCAAACATGTGAAATAAAGACCAGAAGCATATTTAATAATATTCATGTAGCGCGTAGTGTGTTCAAGTGCTGCGATGCTCTAAACAGGAAAGTGGCCATGGTTCGAGTTGATTTCGAAATAGCATTTGATCGCGTGTCTCATGAAATATTGTACTGTTTGTTGGAACATATTGGTGTTGGTGCCGTTGTATTGAAAGGAGTTAAAATGGCTTATGCATGTTGTTCTACACGCCTCATGATTAACAAAGTGTTATCTGAAAGAATTAATGTAAGAGCATCTGTGCGGCAGGGATGTCCACTGTCTCCTCTCCTGGTAATTGCTAACGAATACATCCGTGGTTTTAAGTTGGGAGTATGTGAAGTGAAAATATTGGCATACGCTGATGATGTGGCCCTATACCAACGAGCAAGAACTGCCGACGGTTCGCTACAACGTTACTAGATACTTTTCCAGTTCTCAAACTCCGGCGCGCCGCCTGACGCTTCTTCGTTGCGCTCCGCGCGGGGGCGCGCGCGATGTCGTTTGCCACGTTTGCTCGACCACGGCCGGACTGAATGCAGAGGCGCGCGCTCTTTTCAAAGCGCGTGCACGTGCCTCCAGACCGGCCGGGGCCGGCAAATCGCAGATCAACGTTGTTTTTGGCGCCAACGTGTTACTAGGCGCAGCTAACGTAGAGAACAGCACGTTGTGGTGGGTGCCGGGCTTGTCCGGCGGCAGCGTGCTCATCTGGAAGCATTTGCACTTGTATGCGCGGTTGTCGCGCAGTGTTTGACAGTGAATCATGCCACGCTGTTTCGTGCCCGGTTGTAAAAGCGGCTACGATTATCTGCAGTCTGTTGGAGAGCAGATACAATTTTCAGGCCACCCCGTGACGCTGAACGACTGCAGCTATGGTAGCGCGCAATACCAAGGCAGGACAAAAAGCTTTCGAGCTCGTGATCAATTTGCGACCTCCATTTCCACGATAAGGATATTTCCAAAGTGTTCGAGCACAACATTCGTGGGAGTTTGGTGACAATACCATGTGAAAAATGGGCAATAAAAGACGATGCCATACCTAGCTTCTTCCGAAATTGTCCGAAGTACCTTTCGAAACCTTTCGAACACGACTGAGAAAAACGCAGTCGAAAAGGGCACGAAGCTGTTGCCTCGCAAATGACAATGAAGTCCATACGTGTCACATTGTCATCGACGCTCGACATTATCAGTTACCTATTCGACAAGGGCGCAATTTACATCTTGACCGTCAAGCTTAACCACGACCCGTTGGGGTAGCAGAATGGCTTGTTTCAGTTTGCCTTTAAAGTTACAGATGCGCACGTTTACTACATAAAGCTTGTTTTCGTTTTCAGCAGCATTTTGGCCTGGTACGTTCATTTGAGGTGATGAATCCCATCCTATACTGTCGTGAATTTATCGCAGATATTTCGCCTGCTGAGCGTGTCACACCTGTAAAAACAGCACTGCGTGAAAGTGTTCAAGGGGAACTAAGGGTTGTACTTGTAGGTGTGGAATAAATATTGAAGACCGCTGAAAAGGCATATCGCTCGAACAGGTTTTGCAATTGCAAAGTGAAATTGAGGCTAGGTTGTTAGAAATTACTTCGTTTCCATTGTTCCTTCCTGAGCAAACGAGTGATGAACACAGCTACTACAGAGGTTCTGCAGAGGACAGTGTTGTATACTGCTTAGTTCGACATGTAGTATATAAAGTCGGCAAGCGCGCAGATTGCTAATTTTGGTAGCAGGATGCCATAAGTTCAAAAGCTCCAGTAGTAGGTACCGATGCATTTTTCGCCACATATCGGCGCTTAAAAGAAGGAAGCCTGAGGCAACCCAGCACGTAGATGCTGCACTTTATAAGAGTTGCAAATGAGCAAATTTTGCTTTCACATGATGAGGAAGGTTCTGTGGCGACCTATTTTAGAAGGTCCTGGATGACTGTAGTCTAACGCGGCTGGATTGCGATCAGCACAGGTACACGTTCCAACTCTTGTATTTTTTTATCGTAACGCGCATTCACTTTTATGTGAGGGATGTGAGCAGCCGCCTAGAAACCGTGCATTTGTGAAAGCCGCCATCGCGAGTAAGAAAACTCGTCTGTGTAAAGGGATGTTGACCAAGTGAATATGTTTGTGTGTTCTTTGTGCCTCACAATAAATGCACTTACACCACTCAGAGAAGCGGTTTCATTTGCTTATTTCTTGTTTTCAGCAATTACTGCACTAAAGGAGCGGCAGTGAAAGTTGGTTCCAGGCAGCTTCGCCGCTCATGCTTTCTCGAGTTCATTCCGCTCAATTATAGCCTCTCCCCAATGTCTGAATAGAGCCCTAATGAGCAGTAAAAATATGCGCAAAGCAATGCATGTCACAATGTTAAGGCAAACTACGCGATTTGCCAGGCAAGCCGTAAGCGCTTCGCCTTGCGCTGCTCGGGGCGTCGGGCTAACCGTGGCCGCCGCGCCATCTGGTGAGAGGAAACGGAAAAGGGCCAAGCATCTACGCCCGCCGCGGAGGGAGTTTGAGAACTGGAAAAGATCTAGTAACGTTGGGTTTGCTACTCAACTGTTTTTGTCAGGAGAAGGAAGCAGCCTGCAATTACACCTGATTGGCTTATTGTAACTAGAATATATTCTAGTTCATTATAATTGGACCGGCCTCATTTCAATGTTACCTTGAAAACATGGCTGTAAACATGCTTTTATAAACTTTATTTCGCTCTTTTTGGAAACTCATCTATATTGCCCCCTGTCAACACACCGGTCATTAACACTGACTCTCCACTGCGCTCAGAAATGCAAAAAAGATACGCATATATGTCGTAAAAGTTTGTGTAATGATTTATTTTCATGTTGCTTTCGATGCGCTAATTTATTTAGGGGGCAAAATGAACGACATAGACAAGACAAAGCACTAACTGACAATGCAAAGAAGAACACGTGCTACGGGGTTGAAGCTAGGTCCAAAAAACCCAAAGGCGGCTAATGAAAACAAATCACCCACATAAAAATAAAATAAACAAAGTAATATTGTATCGTAAAGAATTTAGCGCGTCGAAAGCCGCATGTTGAACCAACAAGGTCTGGTTCTCGGTATCTTAAATTACGTGCCTACGAGCTTGTGTCTTACTGTAGGTGGTGCGTATATTATCTTAAGTGTAGGGCTTTTATCAGAACAGAAATTTCGCGGGCCCCTTGTCTCGATTGGTAAGTTATCAAACTTGGAGAATGGATTACTTTAACGTAAAATCAATCATGGGCTCATGACGTATAAAATGTGTAAAAAAATACCTCTTAGAATTTTCAAAAGGCCTGTCACATGACCAGGAATTTTTTTGTTTTTTATCGCTAAGCTTATTGAGGTTAACTACTTTGGTCGGTCTAATAAAGAGCCACAAATTGTATCGAAATGATGGGATGGTGTCGAGTGCGAACTCTGGTGGGTTTGACATGAAATGACCCTGGTATGTTGCACCGAGGCAGGGCATTCGTTTGGAGCCGCTGCGATCGCTTATCAAGCCAGCGATAACCTGAGAGCGTAAGCAGTAGTGCATAGCTCAAGCACAAACGGTGTAGCAGACCGGGTGCATATCACTGAACCAAAAGCATCGCAAAAGAAAGTTTGTGACTTAATAGATATTGCGGGAGCGATTCATTCCTTAGATTTTTTATTTCCCAGTTATTCAATTTTGCAGAGATATTTAAAAGCGGGGCTTGCTTTTTTGAAGGTGGACGCATGTATGACGTGGAGGAGACGATGTGCGGCTCCTCTGGAAACTCAGAAAACTGCACCTCCCAGAAGATCGACGCGGAGCTGGACTTGCTGCTAACAAACTCCTGTAATAAATGATCCTGCAATTCTGGCACTTTTAGGAAGTGTTTTCGTGTGACTAGTACTACCAATATCGTGATGCGTGTGAATTGTTACCGTATTGCTACGCGGCCCAATTTCGCTGTCTCAATGGTGCGGTACACGAACTTTCGATTTATCTTCAACTGTCGTCCTTCAACATCTTAAGCAGTGATTTCGGCTAAAAGGTTTGTTTAGATTTCACCTAAACTGTGTCTCCGCTAAGTTGGAAGCTGCAGGGTGGTGGCATTGAGGAAACGGAATCATGCTCGGCGCTTGCTCAGCCGCACGCTTAGGTCGCGGGGTGGTAGATGTCGCCTATTTGCATATTTATGGCACTAAAATTGTTTATGGCACGCTGTTGTGTCCTCCTCTTGTGCCGTCCGTCTTTGCGCTGTAATAATGAATGTAAAATTCCAGGACTACACTGAGGATACCACAATACTCCTGTCGTCCTGATCGAGGCTACAGTGGAGGACAACAAGAAAAACAAAAAAAAAACGGCACGATTCAAACCTAGAGCACATTCGAACGTACGCAAATGGCAGAAATAAGCAGTGCCTGTTCAACATTTTGGCTCAGATGAAGACGAAGTATTTTAACTTGGCGCACAGTTGTTTCTGGCTGAACTATGGCAGTTTATACCAGCAGTAATAAAGCTCCTTAGGACATTTTAACCAATGAAGATATTTTCACTTCATAGGATATGGTTGATACTCCTTCGGAAAGAGCTGCAGTGATTCAAGAGTAATAAATAGATGTGCTCTTTCAAGCAAGGCGAAATAAACCAGCCTACTCGGACAGCTCCTGAAACTTTTTTTTTTTTCGCAATTTTTTGATGTGCCCCAACGTTTGCCAGCTGCTAAATTAGAGCAATCACAGCGGGCTCAATCGATGTTCGATATAAAACCTGAATCTGCACCACTCTTCCTCGATAGCCGTTGCTTTCTCAAACCATCATACATTGTTTGTATGTTTGTGTTGGACTCCTCTGGGGCAAAGCCCATTCGTGCTAACTTGTTTCGGAGCGTATACGATGGTGATCATTGTTTATGCCATTTTTTATTACGACAGCATGCTAACGACCTTACTTCATTCAGGGAAGCTAAGGACTCTTTTTTTACGTTCAATCATTCTATTTAGGTTGGTCAGAGCTTTGTTCGAATTTTCCATTATTCCCCATTGCATTGAAACGAACTATTATCAGGGAACTTAAAGAAGTTAAGCAAATGTGTTGTTTTATTTATACATGGTTTTCATATGATTGTCACGACTAGGCATCCACGATACAGCAAAAATATAGCGAAAATATAATTTACTTACTGGTAATGCCACCATTGCATAAAACCATGGATGTACATTCTTTTTTTCGACTACAAAGCTGGACTTTTTCGCTTCAAGCTTGGCTGCAGAAGAAAATACTTTTTTGTGCCTGGGGGAATCTACTGTTTCCTAAGCATGATGGCGCAATTCAGCGAGTTTTCTTAAAGTGGCGGCACGCAGAACTGTCAGCCGTATTTGACCGCTGGAGCATAGTGAAACACAGCTTTCGGTTCTTGTTCAAATGTTGCGTATTTTGTGGGTCCCTGAATGATCGAAATACAGCGTTTATGCTCTCATTTTTTCATGCAATTTCCGCGATTTCCCGCCAGCAGTGACAACTCACATGGAAGCTGTGGGAATCGAGTAATAAATTCACTCCGTAAAATTCATCAGCTTCACCACAGGATGACGTTGCTCTCCAGACAACACTGTGGACTTTTGGTCTGTACTATTGACAGAACGGATGCATGCTTCTAGCCCACGCCACTGAGGACGAAAACATCAAGGTTTCAGTAACGTAACTTGCAGCATTTATATATCGTTTTACCGATGTTTGAAATTTTCAATCTCAATTTCATTTAATCGTTTAGAATTTTAAATTTCGTCTTTGCTCTTTCATTTTTTAAATTTAGTGGCTTCTTTCATTTCGAAACTAAGTGCGCATATGAGGAATCAAAGTTTTGCTTTGAAGCCCTAGGCAGAGGCCGAAGGTGGCGATTGATTTGGTTTTATAATTTTAAGGGGTTCTACCTATGACCGAACTGTAGCACCAAACTCCACATCGCTATCCACATTACGCTTACGTGACAGATACATATTTAGAAGCCAGCACTTACGGAAAATATTGCTAGTTTCCGAAAAATGACACTGCCCCATGAGGCACCATTGCCCAATATGTCACTTCTGTCGTCGTAGTCGTCAACACTTGGGACGAAGTGCATGATGGCCAAGAAACATGCCAACGTTTTTCGGTACACAAATTTTAAGTCACAATTCGTTCAATTTTGCTGACCGTTCTCTCTTATTATTCCAGAACGGCAATATAAGCTGTGAAAGAAAGTGATAAACTAACAAATAATTTAATACTGTGCTCAATAATTTTAAAGAGGATGCTTGTTGTCTTATTTAAAATCTGAAATATTTAGCTTTGAGATTAGAAAAAGCAGAAACAGGTACACGTTATCAGGCCCTCGAAGATTTTATTCATTTCAAAGCCATGATTACATGCCAATAGTTGACGCAGAATTTCTCCCCATTGTTCTAGTCCTTAAAATTTTCACTACAATGTGTGTCAAGTCATCTTACTCTAGGACTGCCTGTCTTGCCTGACTCCGCTTGACAGCTCGTAGACGCGCTTTTTGAAACAATATGTAATGCGTTTCCTTTCCTCCATGTATAAGTAGTTGGTTTCATTGGATTCAGGGACATTTCGACAATACTTTCAAAATTATAGACGATTTCCTAGCGAAGCCACTTCTAAACTTACTTGTTGCCGCCTTGTGACGCAGCAGGGGGTGCTAAGAATGCCTGGCTCCGCTGGACAGGCCGCCATTGGAAACTGACCCTGGCAACGCTTAATGCTAGAACCCTAGCTAGTGAAGCTAGTTTAGCAGTGCTCTTACAGGAACTAGAGGATATGAAATGGGATGTCATAGGGCTTAGTGAGGTTAGGAGGCCGAATGAGGCATATACTGTACTGAAGGGTGGGCATGTACTATGTTATCGAGGTTTACAAGCGAGGCGACAACTAGGAGTAGGTTTCCCTGTCAATAAGTATATAGCTTGTAATATAGATGAATTCTAAAGTATTAATGAGAGTGGCAGCCATCGTAATCAGGCCTAATAAGCGGTATAAACTGAAGGTTGTACAGGCCTATGCACCTACATGTAGTTATGATGACCACGCAGTTGAAAGCTTCTATGAAGATGTAGAATCGGCAATGCGAAAAGTAAAAACGCAGTATACTGTACTAATGGGCGACTTCAATGCCAAGGTAGGGAAAAAACAGGCAGGAGACAAGGCAGTAGGTGACTATGGCATTGGTTCTAGGAATAGCAGGGGGGAGTTACTAGTTGAGTTTGCAGAGCGCAATAACTTACGAATCATGAATACCCTCTTCAGCAAACGGAAGAACCGGAAATGGACATGGAAAACTCCTAACGGAGAGACTAAAAATGAAATCGAATTCATAATGTGTTCAACCCCCACCATTATGCAAGATGTAGAGCTAATCGGGAATGTGCGATGCAGTGACCACAGGATGGTGAGGTCCCGAATTAGCCTAAATCTGAAGAAGGAACGCAACAGATTAGTAAGAAAGAAACCCGTCAACGAATTAGCGGTGAGGGGGAGGGCAGAAGAGTTCAGGATCTCACTACAGAATAGGTATTCAGCTCTAACCGAGGATGGCGACATTACCCTAGAGGCAAGGAACAATAATTTCAGAGATATCATTTCTGAGTGCGCGGTAGAAGTAGGCGGTAGGATAGTTAGAGAGGATACCGGTAAGCTGTCTAAGGAAACGAACGATTTTATTAAGAAACGCCAGAGTATGAAAGCTTCCAATCCAACAGACCGGATCGAATTGGCCGAGATATCAAAGCTAATCAATAAGTGCAAGGTGGCCCATATAAGGAAGTATAACATGAAGAAAATTGAGGATGCTGTAAAGAACGGGGGAAGCCTTAAAGCGGTAAAGAAGAAATTGAGCATAGGCAAAAACCAGACGTATGCGATAAGGGATAAGGTGGGCAACGTCATCACGAATATGGATAAGATAGTCAAAGTAGCCGAGGAGTTCTATACAGATCTCTACAGTAGCCAAAGTAGTTAGGACCGTAATGAGATTAACGGTAGGAAAAAACAGTCAGACGTTCCACCAGTTACGAAGGACGAGGTCAAGAAAGCATTAGAAACTACGAAAAGGGGAAAATCAGCTGGAGAGGATCAGATAACTACAGATTTGCTGAAGGACGGCGGGGATATCGTGCTAGAAAAACTGGCCACCCTGTATACGCAGTGCCTGGTGTCATCGACGGTACCGGAACCATGGAAGAATGCAAACATTATCCTCATTCATAAGAAAGGGGACTCTAAGGACCTTAAAAATTACAGACCAATCAGATTGCTGTCTGTTACGTATAAGCTATTTACTAAGGTAATCGCTAATAGAATCAGGACAACCTTAGACTTCAATCAAGCAAAAGATCAAGCAGGATTTCGGAAACGGTACTCTACTATCGATCATATCCATACCATCAATCAGGTGATAGAAAAATGCTCGGAATATAACCAGCCCTTATACATAGCATACATTGATTACGAAAAAGCATTTGACTCAGTTGAAACCTCGGCGGTGATGCAGGCATTGCGAAATCAGGGGGTAGACGAGCCGTACGTGAAAGTGCTGGAAGATATATATATATATAGTGGCTGCGCAGCAACCATAGTTCAGCATAAAGAAAGTAACAAAATTCCCATAAAGAAAGGTGTTAGGCAAGGAGACACAATCTGCCCAGTACTATTCACAGCTTGCTTAGAGGAGGTATTCAGAGACTTGGAATGGGAGCAGTTGGGAATAAGGGTAGATGGAGAATACCTCAGTAATCTGCGATTTGCTGATAACATTGCCTTACTAAGCAACTCAGGGGATGAACTGCAAATAATGATTGATGACCTAGACAGGAAAAGTAGAAAGGTAGGCTTGAAAATCAATATGCAGAATACTAAGGTAATGTTCAACAGCCTCGGGAAGGAACAGCAGTTTACATTATGTAGCGAAGTACTGGAAGTAGTAGGCGAATATGTCTACTTAGGAACAGGTAGTAACCGCAGATCGGGACCATGAAAAGGAAATAACAGGAAGAATAAGATTGGGATTGCGCGCATTTGGCAAGCACTCACAGATTATAACTAGCAGCTTACCGGTATCGCTAAGGAGGAAAGGATATAACAGTTACATCTTGCCTGTACTCACCTATGGGGCTGAAACGTGGAGGCTAAACAAGAGAGTTCTACTTAAGTTGAGGATAACCCAGAGGGCTATGGAACGAAAAATGGTAGGGGTAACATTAAGAGATAGGAAGCGTCCAGAGTAGCGAGAGAAAGAACTCAGGTTACCGACATTCTAGTGGATATTAAGAAGAAGAAATGGGCATGGGCAGGACATGTAGGGCGAAGAGAGGATAACCGATGGTCGCTTAGGGTAACAAACTGGATTCCAAGGGAAGGAAAGCGTAGCAGGGGGCGGCAGAAAGGTAGGTGGGCGGATGAGATTAAGAAGTTCGCAGGGGTCAAGTGGGTGCAGCTGGCACAGACCCGGTTAAGTGGAGAAATATGGGAGAGGCCTTCGCCCTGCAGTGGGTATAGTCAGGCTGATGATGGTGATGTTGCCGCCTTTCTAATTAACATTATTTTGACCAGAGCTAACAGTTTTAGCATTTTCACTTACTCATTCCCAGAGAGATGAGCCAGTTCCTGCTTCTGCGGACTTCAAAAATTTATACTTTCCTTGCATTGTACACTGCCTTGCAGCTCTATACAACATGAGGTCACCATGACACATTCTCAATGCTGTTCTCAATTCACTCCGACAAATCATTGTGCACTATGCATGCGATGACGTTGAATCGTTTTGATTATTGCAAACCCAGGAGTACCGCTTCCCAGATAAAAATTATTTTTAAATGTTGTCGATCGTTCGATCAGCATTGCCTTTTACAATTCCCATCCCCATCGTATTCGGTAGAACCGTCTACCTACAAATTTTACATTCATTTGCGTCTATACTCCGTCAAATGCTTTGTAACAATGTGTACTGATTTTGATTCAAAATTACCAATTTTTGTAAGGTACAACCTAAGGCAGGGAAAATAAATGATTGCACCATAGCTTGGACAAACCCCACCTGGGGGTATGTGTCTATTTTATGAAGAGGCGATAAAAAGAAGAAGAAAACATGTACGCAGTGAGCAACGCTGTAATATCTGTTCCTTCTGGAATAATGCAATTTTTTTTAAAGAATTATCCTTCATGCCTATTCATCATGCTGTACTTAATGATCAATATACACATTTTTTGCTGTCTTCATAAGAAACGTGCTTGTTCTAACCGTACGTTCCCACTCCACTAACAGAATGTAACATGCATTTAAGTGATGTCGTGATATCGGATGCTTCCAGTTATCTACGTGCTATACATAAAGACTCGTTACAGCAGAAGCTTAATCTCGAAGAGGTGAAGCCTGCGCTGCTCTGAAACATAGCTGGCTCGTTGGTCTAGGGGTATGATTCTCGCTTCGGGTGCGAGAGGTCCCGGGTTCAAATCCCGGACGAGCCCAACTGTTTTTTTTTTCTGCTCTGTTTGGACAAACCAATGCCTCACAGAGGTTAGGATGACATCATTTTATCCCTGTAAATCCGGACATTCCGAGCTGTGCCTTTACGCACCTCCCATATTTCCTCACACTGGTCTTGATTGTTGAAAAAACTGAACGTATTGATTCTGTGAATGGCACACACGAAAGTAAATGTCCCTGATTATCGCTAAGTTGTCGTGGCAGTGGTGATGGTGAAATCGTTTATCGAGATACCGTGCAGAATAACATGTGGGGTCGTCGGTGGAAGGCTCTTGTGTCGAGTTCCATTGCTTCTAGCATATGTAAAGTTTACTGGAAAGCACAAAAAAAACACGCACACATTATCTTTACTTGATATATAATGATAAACAAAACGAATTGTCTTCGATAGTGACGATTCTGTTGTCTATACTGAGCAGTACACAAAGTTCGATAATCCACTGTAGAAAACAAAGCTGAAAAAACAGCAGCAAGAACTGCTTCCTAAGTGGGGCTCGTTGGTCTAGGGGTATGATTCTCGCTTAGGGTGCGAGAGGTCCCGGTTTGAAATCCCGGACGAGCCCTTATGTTTTGTTATTGTTCTTATTGTTAACCTTCATTATAGGCACGACCTGTTCCCCAGCAGCCGACACTTTTGATGCGCGCCTTATTCTTGGGCTGAACTGGCTGCTTAAACACATTTCCAGAATAAGAACATAATAAGGGGGATGAGATTCTACCCATTTAATGTTTTTATCGCAAATAAGGACAGCTGACTACAGATCTCCAATTCACACTGGGCACATAGCAGTAATGTTGAGCAATTATTCATTGTAAGTTGTTTAACAAAAATAAAAATTTTGATTTGGTTTGCTTTGAGGTTTTGACGTCCCAAAGCCACGCAAGCTATGAGAGACGCCGTAGTGGAGGGCTCCATAAATTTCAACCACTTGGGGTTCATTAACGGACATCGACATCGCACTGCACACGGGCGGCTCGTTCCCGCCTAAGTAGAAAATCGACCACCCCGGTCGGGATGCCTTCTTAGACACAGCAGTCGAGTATCCAACCACTGCTCCATAAAGACAGGGTGCAAATATTTTTAAATGATTCAATTGTTTTCCCAAAGTTCTCCAAAGACTGGTCGTGCCTTGCCGCAGAAACGACCTCTATAGTTGAAAATCGTATTTTTAAATGTTCACGTTCTACCGACGAAAGCAGCACCTGTATTTGTTTGCAATTTTGTGGGAAGCGTGCTTTCCCTGGTAAAATCCCCGTTCAAAAAAAGGAAGGTGACAAAGTTGGCTACTAATTTTGTAAACATTTGTAGAAATAGTGCAGAATGTAGTGAGTCTTGTTGCCATGCAATACATATTGCCGCAGCAGTCGTACCAAAATGCTCGCCGCTACCTGACGGACTTCTTTCAAACGTTCCACTCGTGGCGTAGTGATGTGTTTCAATGAAGCATGCATGCACATCTGTTAGTGTGTGCATCTGTGACGCACATTCTACGTTCTTTATCAAACACTGTCGATAGCAAAAGTAAAGACCCAGGTTTTTGCAAGTTCGGAGCCGCACCGCACAATATAGGGATGCCACCTGCTGGTGCTCTTCGGGTGTCGAAGACGGTGCACTGTGGAAGCGTCGAACACTATATCTCCCAGTCCTGCCTTGGTTTGACACCGAAGTGCTTTATAACGTCTCGGCTTTCGCATTCAGGGAGGGCATGTGTGTACATCCCCGTGCCGCCTTTTTCTTTCCGTAGGGACAAGTTGACCCCGATTCGAGAGCCACGTACCGCGACGAATGCATGCATTGCATTTTGTCTGCGGTGGCTTGGCTACTACAACAATGTGACTGAACTGAGAAAATCTAGAAAATATTTCTTTTTACCTAGTACCATTAATGGCCTGGCTGTATTCAGCCTGCTGTATGCGTGATGTAGTGTCTGCGATGGCAATTAAATTCTTAACGTATCCGAAACTGATGTCCTCGGCAGCGCGTAATTTGCTGAAAATTGACCGTTAACTATTCTTTCTTTCTGTCTTTATTATACGTAGTAAGGGTAGCAGAATTTCGTTTGAAGGAGGCCAACTGCCTTAGCCACCAACGAAGGCATAGGCAACATTCTTGGCGAGTGTTGGTTAATGGGAAATAATAATGCAATTGTGGATATAATTTATTAGAATGCAGAAAGAGCAATAACATGGTGTTGGTGACATGCATACTTGC
Organism: Amblyomma maculatum; assembly: GCF_055883805.1. Classification (NCBI taxonomy): domain Eukaryota; kingdom Metazoa; phylum Arthropoda; class Arachnida; order Ixodida; family Ixodidae; genus Amblyomma; species Amblyomma maculatum. The sequence goes on from NC_139353.1 coordinate 100,392,053, forward strand.
GACTTCCAAATTTCGTGTCCAGTAAGCTACCAACAGAGCTTCGGCAACTGATGTCAAATTTTCTGCTTTCGCACGTATCCAGGTAGCGTGTAACCCGTCCTTTAAGATGTTCACTTTTCTCACTCTTTCATAGCGGCTGACTCCTAATGCTCTGTGTTACCTGGAGTGTCATGTGGATGTGAAGTGGGGAGGGGTTTGATAACTTGTTGTGCTCAGAGGTGTCATAAATGGCAACCGTTAGGCTAAGAAAACAGATTTAAGGAAAATGCTGCTTTCGTGCAAACGTACAGAGTGCCCCCGGGGCCAGTTTTAGCAAATATTTCTTCTTTAAAATAAATATGGCACTTGGAGCTGCAGAAGTATATAATGGCCTCCTTGAAATAATTAACAGCTGGTGGAAAGTGAGTCCCATGTCAACGGTGGTTGAAGTATGGTTACTGGGGGCAAAATAGTTGGCTCAAATTGAATTTATATATGAATTGCCACAGGATGTTGCAAAATTAAAGCACTTGGAGAACTGCGTTTAGATTTTACATTTCAGAGTGCAGTAATTGACAGCAATTGTTTTGTTATATTTAAAGAGGACCGCAGCTCCTATCCACACATTCCAATAACATTGGAAATCTACACGCTTTAAAGCACCTACGTTTTAATATGCAAATTGTGCTGCAATGATTTATTTCTGCTTATATTTTCTAAACCAGGAGGATAAAGAAGGTATATCACCTTCGGGGACAGCTTAGTGACCACTTTCTTTTTCAAGCTTAAATGAACACTGTGGTGGTCTAATATCCTACCTAAACGCCCACATAGGTAATAGATGTTATCTAATGCTTTCTGTGAAAGGTATGTGGGTAAATACATGTGTTTATTTTCATGCTTGATAATATAGGACTGCATCGCTGACCAGATGAGATGGTAAGCTGCAAAGTGAACATGTGGCAGCTTCTGAAAGTTTCTGAATATTATTAGCTGATCTCATCGAATCTGTACACCTGCAAATTCGCAAGCCAGTCTGCCACACGGCTTGGGTGAACACTGTGATCAGCACGAGGCACTAGAATGAAACCAGAGGCGCGCGGTATAACTAGTCGCTGGTTAGGTCGAGCCTCAGCACATGTGCTTGATAGTAACGCGATGAAACTGTCCTTAAAATATTTTTGCCTCATGTTGAAAAATTTCATGCATTGCAAAATATATTACAATAAATATACCATGACGCAATTAAAAACAGCACTTGTACTCAGCAAGTTGGTGTATTTTTCAAATGATAGCCTGATTCATTCACTTTATTCAATGCATGGTTGATTCATTCCACTGTCTTCGCTCTCAGTATTATTACTCCTCATATGTGCTTTCGATACTCATTCTGTGTTACCGCTCAGGTACTTAAAATATAGAGCACAATATATCTGTTTACATATTCTGAGAACCCTTGCATTCCGGGAAGGACATCACTGTCACAAAGAAGAGACATTCGCAGCAGAAGATTGAGTACTAAAATACAACATGAAATACAAGCCGAAGACGAAATGGAATTACGTATAGGTCTAAATCAGAAGACCAGAACATACATACGTGCCCGGTACATGGTGACTGAAATGACTAGCAGCATGAGTACTACTGATATCACAGATAAGTTTCTCTTGAGTATATAGAGCTAACACCAGAAATCTGAATTGTTGTCAAACGTACAAAAAAGGAATATATTCCCCAAAACACAAAACGGAGTTATAAGCACGCGAACAAGGATATAAGAAGCAAAGATGTCAAAATAACGGCTTGAGGGGCTAGTTGGTGCTGCATCTTAATCAGAAATGTGGCGCAACAAACACAAACACAAGAGAAGATACACAACACTCGCTCACACTACCAACTGTAATAAGAATCTAAAAACACTTCCTCTTCACCACTCCTCCTCTTCTACACTCAGGCACATCTCATCTTCCTCTTCTTCTCATCTTCCTCTTCTTTGCCAAGGGGAAAGTGGCACTTTCTTCGTCGCGAACCATAAACAACGTCCAAACATGGCAGTCACAAATCTCATCTTCCTCTTCTTCTCTTCTTCCTCTTCTTTGCCAAGAGGATAGTGGCACGTTCTCCCTCGCAGACTATAAACATCGTCCAAACATGGCAGTCCCAATCTCCACACTGTCCTGTTACTCCACACATCTGCTTTGCCCAGTAACTCATACCACGCTGGACAAGCAAATATCACCACATAGTCACACAGTCATACACTAAAAACCGCCGCCACACATATACAGTAGGACATGTCCATCTACACCACGTAACTTGTGTAGCTCTTATGTATTGAAAAACTTTAACCTGCCAACGTCTACGGAGCCACGAAGCCCATGTACTTGAGGGAAAAGACTCTTTAAACTACCTTGGCCCCAAAACGTAAGAGGAGACCAAAAATAACACCTTTAAGCCAAGAATAAAAGCTTGAGGCCCGATAATAATCTCATTTTTTGCATTATTCAGGAGGATTGCTCAATAAAAGTAAATTCTTTTGTACGTAAGCTCGACGAAGCTTCACTAATACATCTTTCTTCTTTTTTCTGTATCCAGTACGCCTCTAAAATTTCTCGCGCCATCTTATCCCGAGTCTTTGCTAATATGGTAAGCTTACTAAACAACGGCTCACACTTGCACTTCTGACAATGCAGGGGTAAATTTGACCCCTTGCCATTTTCCATGGACTTCTCGTGTTCCCTCATTCTATCATTGATGCATCTTCCAGTTTGCCCTATATATACTTTACCGCACGTCAGAGGAACCTCATAAATCACTCCCACCCGACATCCAAAAAAAGCTCTTTGCATGCTTCTTATCGCATGCAAAGGAATAATCTTAGATTACTTCAAACGGACAAAGAAGGGGGTTTTGCTGTGTTACCAGCTGGACTCTTCGAAGAGAAGGCGACAATTGCAATTGAGAAAAATTTCGTTAAAGTGAAGAAGGAAGTTTGCAGAACAAAAGCTATTGCGTTATGTAATGATATGAAGCTAACCAGGTTGGCAAAGGGGATCAGTGAATGTAAGAAGGCTTGTTTGGATGTGTTCTTCACTGTTAAGACTCATAAACCGGACTCGCCTTTCAGATGTATTGTGTGTGAACGTGATTCGTGGCAGCAGCAGATCAGCCGGTATCTACTTAAACATTTAAAAGGTTTGGAGGTTCATGATCCTTTTGCTACTAAGAATTCTTTTGAAGTGATTAATTTTTTAAAAGATCAAACCAACCTTGGGTACTTTTTTCCATTGACGTAGAGGATTTGTTCTATTCGGTGCCACATTTAGAATTGTTTGAATTGGTGCGGGAATGCATTGAAAGTAATGGGACTATAGACTTTCAGAACTCTGCTGGTGTCAGTGTGGACAATTTCCTAGCCCTACTCGTGTTTTACCTTAAGTCCACTGTTGTGTCGTTTGGGTCCGATATGTATGTGCAGAGAAGGGGCATTTGTATAGGGTCATGTGTTGCCCCAGTTTTATGTAACATCTTTTTATCCTGTGTTGACAGAGCAATTTATACATCCCTTAATGGTTCAAGTTTTAAAATATTGAGATATGTTGACGATTTCTTAGACATTGTGGATAAGGGCTCTGCAGTGAATCAAAGAGTGGAAATTGTGCTTTCGATTTTTAAGCTACAAGGAAAAGGACTTACGTTTACTCATCAGCTACCGGTGGACAACAAATTGCAGTTTCTTGATTTAAATATGAAAATTTGTAATGGGGAAGTGTGTTGGAAGTATTTTCCCAGGGCTAAAAAAGAGCTACTTCCATATGGATCAGCCCATTCAAAGACTGTTAAAAGAGGGATAGCTTCCCTTTGTTTGGAGTCGACCTTGTTGAAATCATGTGTACATGTGGCAGAGGAAAGCTTCAATAATCAATTACAAAGACTAGAGGTGGCTGGTTTCCCGGTTATGATTATATGTGGGGTGGCAGAGTCTCTGCTTCAGAAAATGAAAGGGAAAAAAAGAATGGCAGATATGTTGAAAAATAAACGACCACAGGTGATCCCCTATACACATAGAGTTGCCCACTGCCTGAAAAAGGTGGCAGGTAGGTTTGAGGTCCCAGTTGTGCTTTCTGCCCCCAAAAAACTGGGTGGGTTATGTACATTAATAGGCAGGAAAAAGAAAGGACAATGCGATAAGAAGCATGCAAAGTGTTTTTTTGGATGTCGGGTGGAAGTGATTTATGAGGTTCCTCTGACGTGCGGTAAAGTATATATAGGGCAAACTGGAAGATGCATCAATGATAGAATGAGGGAACACGAGAAGTCCATGGAAAATGGCAAGGGGTCAAATTTACCCCTGCACTGTCAGAAGTGCAAGTGTGAGCCGTTGTTTAGTAAGCTTACCATATTAGGAAACAGTCGGGATAAGATGGCGCGGAAAATTTTAGAGGCGTACTGGATACAGAAAAAAGAAGAAAGATGTATTAGTGAAGCTTCGTTGAGCTTACGTACAAAAGAATTTACTTTTATTGAACAATCCTCCTGAATAATGCAAAAAATGAGATTATTATCGGGCCTTAAGCTTTTATTCTTGGCTGAAAGGTGTCATTTTTGGTCTCCTCTTACGTTTTGGGGCCAAGGTAGTTTTATGAGTCTTATCCCTCAAGTAGATGGGCTTCGTGGCTCCGTAGACGTTGGCAGGTTAAAGTTTTTCAGTACATAAGAGCTACACAAGTTATGTGGTGTAGATGGACATGTCCTACTGTTTATGTGTGGCGGCGGTTTTTAGGGTATGACTGTGTGACTATGTGGTGATATTTGCTTGTCCAGCTTGGTACGAGTTACTGGGCAAAGCAGAGGTGTGGAGTAACAGGACAGTGTGGAGATTGGGACTGCCATGTTTGGACGATGTTTATGGTTCGCGAGGAAGAAAGTGCCACTTTCCCCTTGGCAAAGAAGAGGAAGATGAGATGTGCCTGAGTGTAGAAGAGGCGGAGTGGTGAAGAGGAAGCGTTTTTTTTAGATTCTTATTGCAGTTGGTAGTGTGCGCGAGTGTTGTGTATCTTCTCTTGTGTTTGTGTTTGTTGCGCCACATTTCTGATTAAGAAGCAAAGATGTCATTCGAGCAAACATTTGGCACATGTTATTCAAATGTTTGATGGTCGAAGATGAAGCCTGCTAGTCACCGTCCGCGGTTTTATTGATCTTTTTTCACCGCCTTTAAATTGAGAATCTCGAATTCAACTCCCGAACTAGTCTGTTCTGTCTTATATTGAAAAGATGAAACGTCTCTTCCATCGCGCGCGCCTATCGCAACATGAGCGAGGAGAATAAAGTCAATTGCTTCCTGATGCGCGGTGTAAAAGACCAACTTTCTGCCTGTCTCCTACACCAGTCACAGAAAACTTGCGGAATTCGTCCAAGAGGCAGTCAGCATTGAGAAAACATTGGACACCCGAAACCGCCAGTATTACCGGCCGCTTCAAGCCTTCCCAACAAGCCACTATGACATCTCACCTACATGTGGCGATAACCGCTAGTGACGTATTCGCGATATCGCCTGCGCAGAATTACGATGACTCCTGTCATCGTTCCAACCGCTCCAAATAGCCACGCTGGCGGACGTCTTCCGCGAAGAAGCTCAGCAGGCACTGTTCGTGCTTCAAGCGGCAGGTGCAATGGTTCCGACGGCTGTGACGCAAGAGCCCACAGCGAATAAATACACTGCCGTATTAAGACGTCCTGCTCCCCGACGAGACCCCCAATTTCCCGTCTACTCGAACAAGCTCCTGTCAAACGCCGCTCCTTGGCTTCCATCAACCAAGCCTACGAAGGAACCCCCAGCCTCATTAAGTGGACACCTGGAGGGCGTCGAACAACCGCCCGATCTGCTTCCGCGGCTATGAGACCGTCCGCATTTTGCGCCACTACCGGTACAGACGCATCAGCCTGCGAGGCTTTACCATCGACGCACCACGACCCCGTCCTTGCGAAAGACCAGAAGAAATCGACAACTACTCACGCGGGGTAGTGTCACCATACCGTCTGTACCACTCCCCGTCCCCGTACAGCGCCTGATTTGCGTCGCTAGGCCGACGTTACGTGTGAGGAGGGTCCCCTAGCCACCGTAGGGAATACCGAAGAAAGCAACATTTGGAGATGTGGCTGCTGAACGACGAAACGACGAAGATCCTTCGCAGCCGACGATGGACTGACGATGTAGTCATTACATGGCCGCTACACACGACAGCAACATCGACGAGATCAGGACCGGACTCCAGTTGACACCACAGCCCAGCGAAGTGACAACGGTGTGTTCCGGCCGCGACTTCAAGACACGACGAAGTAGAGATTGAACGCCGAAGCCAACAGGCAATATGAGGCCGCGAACAAGTGACCTCGAAGTTGCTGTTGACGGTCGCACGGTTAGCGCGGTCACAGTGCGGAAACATTTGGTCGACTCTTTCTGGCGAGAGCGTGTTCGCGTAATTTTAGCTACCATGTCGCACGGCTTCGACACGAAGTGTCCAGAAGTACGTATTTGTCGACCGGTTACACGGAACGAAAAGTTTCGCACGAATTCTTGGCGAACTCCTTGTCACACTGAAAAAAATCAACAACTTCGGCGACGCTCTTGTGCTGCCTCTCTCGCGTAGCCGTGGGCGACTTCGGAGTCCGGCGTGCACAAGAGGGGAGCCACGACAGCCCCACCACACGCAGGCGTCCTGCGCAGAGGATCAGGCCGGAGATAGGAAGGGAACCACGGCGGCTCCACCACAGCTGGTTTCAATTGTGGGCCACTGCCCGACTGCATTCAAGACGCCGTGCCGCGGGAGACAACAAAGCGATGAAGGGGGGCTTTTTTTAAAGAGGTGTTTGCCAGCCCGGAGAAAAAAAAGCGATCAATGATGATTAATTGAGTGTGTGTGGGGGGGAGGTCTGCGATCAAGTCAAACACTGCCGACGGCCGCTGTTTGCATTTAATTTTCATTGCCCAAGACTGTAACACCGATGTAACACCCCGGAAGTCTGCCTTGTTTCTCAGCTGCTTGTGCAGTGTGACAAGCTGTTTGAAAACAAGTGTCTTCGGAAACAAGTCGCCGGTTAGACGGGCGCATGTGTTTTGTCTACGCCGCTGTTGTGTTCCCGCAGTGTGTACCGGGCTTTTGTGGACACCGTAGCCGGCAATTCTCTCATTACTGAAGCGTTCGCCGCCTAGCTCAAGAAAGTAACGGCCGCTTGGGATGGCCCGTTAATCCGCACTGCTGGTGGTAGCGTTAATAAAGTGTCCGAGCGATGCAGCGCAGGAGTGAGAGTGAACAGGCGTACTTATCCTACGAGCTTTGTAGTCCGACAGAACTGCTCGCGAGACGTTATTCTAGGTATGGATTTTCTCAGTGAACATGTGGCGTTCATTGACCTTTGCTCAAAGCTCATCAAGCTTTTGACGGACAACGCCATACCTTCCACGACGACATCGACACAACACATCGCTCTAAACGAACTCGACGGAGACGACCTTGCCGCACCAATCAAGCGTCGTTGCCTGCATGGGAACGCAGACATCGATACCGCCAAAGGCGTCGTAGAAGGAAGCATCCTGTTGCTTTGTAAAGAGGGCTCGGCGTCGCAAGAGGTAGCACCCATAGCCTAGGACAGGCACCCGTGCTATGATGAACTTCATCGAAGAATACCGGCATCTTGTTAATGTTTGTTTGCGCGATTACATGCAATTTTTTTTGTCAGCAAAGTCTGGAGTCTGAAGCAGGTATGACACTGTTCAAGGATAAATATTCAAAACATACACAGAATCTGAAGTTTTTATCTGGGGTTGAACTTGAACGCCTCGCCTTCTAGAAAACAGGTCCTCTAGCCATCGTCTCGCCCGAAAAGTGACAAATCCAGTCTCTTAAAAACACCGGATTATTGCGCATAAACGGAAAAACATACAAAAAAAGAAACAGTGGGTGCGACTGCGGTGGAAGTATGCAGTCGACCCGTGCGACATTAGACTACCAAGGGTAAAGCAGAGCGCGGGTAAAGGCTTTACGGCGGCAAGACAAAACACACTGCCGCGCGAATAGGGCTAGCGATATGGCCAAAGCGCTAACGCATGCACAAGAAACATTACTCGTCGCGTGGCAGCAACTCACGCGAATACGCCTAAGAATTCCTGCAGGCACTGCTTCTGTCTTCAACTGGCAGATCTTCGTTCCGTCGTCCGTGCACATCCCGCTGACCCGTTGCGCTCGCTGGCCGCCCCTCGCTGGTCTCCCGCCGGGCAAAGGCCGCGAATCTTGCACCCAAAGAGCTTATATATCCTCGTCCTTGAACCGCTAACTTGGCGACCCCAAGAATGGCAGCTCGCTCATGCGCACTCGTGGTTCCCGCGCAAGAACCAATACAAATAGCAAAACGCGCGAGCGGTTTGAAACACTAAAAGGGGCGGCGGCGCTCCACAAACATGCGAAAAAAAGTCGAACCAAACTTTTTTACCGCGCTGACAATGATGGATCGGCTTTGTCACATTCATTTCTACGTCAAGCTGTTAATCGATTGTTATTCTTACGAGACGTAAATGTTTTTTCTACGTATTGTTTGTTAGTTACGTTTTGGCAAAAGCTTTGCCCATATTTGCTCTGTCAACTGCTTGTTATGTCTCTGGTAGAACACGTGGCAAATTCCGATAAATTATTCAGGCAACAAGGCTTTTATGTATTTCATTTTCAATGGAATATTCAAGAAACGTCACCCGAAAAAGGCTGCACTAACAGCTTTTTGAAATAGGATTGTCCGTTTCTGTACACCGGTCATTATACCCTTCTTGGCCGGAACAAAATCTAATGAAACATGCAAAAAAAAAGATGCCTTTACAGCCTGTAGTGGAAACATTCTGTTTTTAAATTGCATAAAGGGGTTCTGTCTGTGAAAAAAAAAAAATGGATGGCGGCGAAGGAAATCTTTCGGCCGGGTACTGTTGAATACGTGTTTATAGACCGTTGCAATGGAATTTTTTAAGCTTTCCTACAGCGAACGTTGCATATTATTTCTATTTTAACCCCCATGGAATCCGGTTCTTCGCTGTAGAAAATGATGCCGATTTTCTGTAAGATGTGACAATGCTATTATGCTTGCATAGTGTGTGGAAATGTCGAATGGCTGTTGGCCATGCTGATCTTGACATGATTCCTATACGTGAAAATTTGAGGATTGCATCCTTCAGATAACTGATATTTTGGAAACTCAGTCATCTGCACGTGTTTTATAAGGCACTAGAAAAAAGTGGCGAATTTGAAATTTCTATTTAATAACTGGCCCAACTTTGAAAAATCAGCCAGCCTGCAGTGTTTTGTGAAACAAAGGCAATCAAGACAAAAAAAAAATTTGTTGGTCTAGGAGTACAGTTCCCGCTTAGGGTGCGAGAAGTTCCGGGTTCAAATTCGGACGAGCCCCGAGTTTTTATTCTTGTGGAGCGAATTCACCGAATATGCGAACCTTTCATTAGCAGTCAGCCGGGAGAGTTTGACATGCTTGCTTGATAAGGTTCGTAGGGAATTTAATTTCTCACTTGATATTTTTAAAATCTATACGCTTGGTTGCAAATACAGGTTTTGTAGTCCACATGCACTGAATGCAATATTGTATCGATGTTGCGCACCCGTTCTTCGAATATATTTTATTGGCGTTAAGGTTAGTATTGTTTACTATGGTGAGGAAGACGGCTCAAAGGAAAAATGACAAAAGCGAAAACAAATTTAATGGAAAGTGGCGGGGTCTAAATGTGGTGGGTGTATCGCTTTTGATTATATTGTTTTGAGTAGTACTCGTGTTTACGGCCCCTATTTTTAATTTTGTGTTAGAAAAGTGAGCATTATTGTAGGTTGCTTAATTCTTGGCAGTGTCTATTTTTTGTATGACAGAACAAGAGGATATTCTAGATTAGGCTTTCCGATTTTGTTTCACTTCGATGTGCTGTATACAAAGACATTTTTATTCGGTTGTTCAGCCACTTGAGTTAAAAAAGGCATTATATCCATGTTTGCATTGTGAAGAGTGGCATAGATACATTTTTAATCGATTATGTGGCCAGTTGGCCAGACAAGTTGCAGTAAAATCTCTTATAAACTAAGTAATTAATGAAATTCATTTTTTATTTTGTAACCGCTACAGGTATTGTCAAGAACTGTACTGAAAACTAAAATTTCACTCTAACATTTGTGTCAGATTTAGAAAACATTAGCATGGTCATGGACATTAGGAACCATGTTAATCGCTTTCACTAGTACGGTTGTCAGGTAATTTAAATTATTACTTATAAACTTTCAATGTAAATGCCCCAAACACAAAATTTTCATTGAATTTGTAGTGTAGCAGTATCATTTTCTAGAAGTTGGAACTAACGCTTAACCACAGCCTTGCGGCTTAAGAAATTTGAGTAGTGGCGAGTTTTTTCCACGCGCGCGAGCTGCGCAATAAATTAGTGCTTCAAGGGAAACTGTCTATCCTGCCCTTAATGCGGTGCTGACCGCCCAATTCTTCACTAGGGACAAACGAAATGTAGGTTACATTGCACCTTTTCCATAGTCTAGCGTGTTTTTAGAGACGTTTGCTGTCGCGAACCTAAAACTGGCGCTTTTAAAAAAATGGCGCAAAAAGAAACTTTTCTTGTGCACAATTAGTTCCCTAATTACATAACTTGTTAAGCCTGTGTCAACGCCCGGCTAGAAATCTCTAACTACAACTAGGCTAATGCCTGTAATAGAGAAGCTTACAAGATAACGTGATTCAGGTGCTTTGTTGATGTTACTAAATGCTGCTAAAATGTTTGGAAATGATACTAAAGAGTGTTTTTCAAAGATGAAAAAGCTTTAAAAATAATTACCCTTTTTCGCTTGTACAACACGTAACATTTTTAATGTCCGCTAATGGCTGTGGTGCTTGAGAAGAGAATCAAATACTATTTATATCAGAAGAGGCCGTGATCATAAAAGGAGGTTAAGCGTTATAAACATAGGCATGCTGTTAATAAATATTAACATTCATTGCCTCAAAGAAAAAATGAATTGGGCTCGTCCGGGATTTGAACCCGGGACCTCTCGCACCCTAAGCGAGAATCATACCCCTAGACCAACGAGCCTGCAAGCGAAGAACCACTGCTCCGTTTGCACTAGGTGAAAAAGCAGCCTTCAAATAAACGTAGATTGGCGTATTGTGAACTAGCGAATATTCTTGTTCAATATAGTTGGGCCGTTCTCATTTGAATACAAGCTTGAAAAAATGGCAGTTAATACTTTTTTACAAGCTTGATTTCTCAGTTGTTCGAAACCCACTTACAAGGCCCCATGCCGACACATGGACAAGTAACGTTGACTGTCCGTTGCGCTCAGAAATGTAAAATAGATAGGTACATATATCTTTAAATTTCGTGTGTTGAGTTTATTTACATGCTCATTTACATGAGAAAATTTCATTAGAAGACGGAGCGAGCGGCACAGACAAGACGAAGCACTAACAATACCAAAAAGTATACGTGACACGTGTCATCTGGTTACAAGTTAATTGCAAAAAACCTATAAGATACTAATGAAGAAAAGAACGCACATAAAAATAAAAAAAAGATCGTATTACATTGTGAAGAATTTAGCGCGTAGAAAGCAGCGCGCTGAAGCAACGAGGCCAGGTTCTGGTTATTTTAAATTACGTTCCTACGAGCTTATGTCTTGCTGTAGTTACTGTGTATATTTTCTTCACTGTTGGGCTGTTATCAGCGCAGACGTTGCGCTGACGCCCTGAGTCGACTGGTAAGTTATGAAGCTTGGAGACCAGTATACTTTAATGCATAAGCGATAATATTCTCCTGAAGGAAAAAAAAACAACAACCGCAGGATATGTGTAAACCAAGGTTGGAAGAGCACCGGACGCGATATTCAGAGGTTGTGGGTTTGGTTTCCACCCTCAGCACGTGGTTCTCCCTTCTACGTTGTGTATATTTATCTGTCCCCTAAACAGGTACATTACTAATTTATGTGATTATCAAAGTGAAAATTAAAAAAAAAGTTAAAGTACAATTCCCAATCCCCAATGCTTTGCTTGGCCTCGCCGACTTTTGGCTTCTTTCCTCCAAGGACCCTGAGAAATTTAAAGGGCTGTGACACAGCCAGAATTTTTTTTTTCGCTACAGTTAATAAGAGAATTACTTTGGCAGATAAATAATGGGGCATAAACCTTATGAAAAAAATGGGAAGGTGTCGGGGGAAAACTCTCGTGGGTTTGGCATGGCAAGGTGCTGAGATATTGTTCCGAGGCAACGGGCATTCGCTAGGAGCCATCACGATGTATAGAATAATGGATGGAATATTGGAACGTCCCATTGAAACGGAGTGGTAGTAGTTGATACCATGCTCATTTTTCTCCCTGTATCTTAATTATTTATTTAGATTGGTTAACTAAACCATCATTCTATTTATTAAATTTTTGTTTCTACATTACTAACCTTATGTCACTTCTCTGCTTTTAAGCCACCAATCTTCCAGTCGTTTTTTGCTAGCTTCCACCGGTGGTTTATTCACCCAGCCACTGGTAACTCTAAACCCCAGAGCTTCAGGAACAGTGACTGCGCCTGCATCTACTTCCGGATATGGTATACCATTACATTCGAGTATAATATGGTCAATTGTTTCAATGGAGTTACCACATACAGCACATGCGTCATCTCCGTTGTTAAATTTCTTTTTGTAGCTGCGTGTTCTAAGGCACCCTAATCTAGCTTCAAAAAGTAGGGCACTGCCTCTTGAGTTATCAAAGAAATATTCCTTCCTGATCTGCATTTTCCACTTTCGGTATAATTCCACACTCTGTTTCTTTTCCATCGAATTTATCCAATTTATTGCCTTCAGTGTTTTTTAACGCTTTTTAAATACAGGTATTTAAATACTTTAGCTGCCAATCTGTTACTGTCCAATTTCGTCAGGCGTTCCTCATATAATATTTTACTCTGAGCTTCCCGTACTTCGAAAGATGCCCAGCCCATATCTTCCTGTACCGCCTCATTCGTGGTTTTGCCATGGGCACCCAGTGCTAATCGTCCGACGGCTCTCTGATTTAGTTCTAATGTCGACTGTACCTCTGATTTTAGGCGTAAGACCGCATTTCCGAAAGTAAGCTCGGGAACCATATTTCCTTTCTTAATACCCCTTAAAATATCATACGTGCTGTATCCCCACAATTCCCCATGCTTCATTATCACGGAATTTATTCGCCCTTTTGCCTCAAGTGATTGCTCATGTTTTTCAATGCATGCCGATCCTTCGTTTACCCATACCCCGACATATTATATTCTGTCACTCTGGGTATTTCATGGTCTTTCATTTTAAGCCCCTGAACAGATGAGCCGTTGACAGTCATTAAACCCGACTTAACTGCGCTGAAACTGAAGCCTAGAGCGTCCCTTTCGTCTCCGCAATACTTAACTAGAGTTTGCAATTCTTCCTGACTCTCAGCTAGCCGCATAATATCGTCTGCATACATAATACACAGAAGAACTGTACAAGAAGGACCCGGATGTGCAAACCCAACATAGGACGGTTGTGATTACTGATCTCGAGCCGGGAATCCTGAAGAGTGAAGTTGAATGGGCCTTAGCCAGCCTTGCTAAGAACAAAGCTAGCGGAATTGATGGTATTCCAGCTGAGTTGCTTCAAAACCTCAACCACGACGCTGTTAACACACTGCATACATTATGTCAAAAGATTTGGACAACCCTGCAGTGGCCACAGGATTGGAGGAGGTCAGTTTACATCCCCATTCCAAAGAAAGGCAGTGCCAAAGATTGTTCCAACTACCGCACGATCGCGCTTATTTCGCATGCTAGCAAGGTGATGTTAAAAATCCTGCAAGGTAGGCTGCAGCAGTATGTGGATCGGGAGCTTCCGGACGTGCAAGCTGGGTTTCGCAAGGGCAGAGGAACTAGAGACCAAATTGCCAACCTTCGCTGGATCGTGGAAAAAGCAAGAGAGTTCCAGAAACCCATTTACTTCTGCTTTATTGATTATGCGAAAGCGTTTGACTGCGTAGATCACAGCAGATTGTGGCAAGCTCTCCAAGAGATGGGAGTTCCAATTCACCTCATCTGTCTCCTCAGGAACCTTTATGAAGGGCAAGAGGCCACAGTCAGAACTGGGCATGGTCTTACTGATTGGTTTCCGATTGAGAAAGGGGTGAGGCAAGGCTGCATACTGTCGCCCTGCCTATTTAACCTATATGCAGAGTGCATCATGAGGAAGGCCGGTCTGGACGAGTCTTCAGCTGGAGTGAAGATCGCTGGAAAACGCATCAACAACCTTAGATATGCGGATGATACCACTTTAATGGCAGAAAGTGAAGTGGATCTCAAGAGACTTCTGATGCGCGTACAAAAAGAGAGTGAGAAGTTTGGGCTTAAACTGAACATTAAAAAGACGAAGATCATGGCGTCTTGCCCTATCAAGTCCTGGAGCATCGATGGACAAGAAGTGGAAGCTGTGACAGATTTTCTGTTCTTGGGCGCCAAGATTACCTCGGAAGGAGACTGCAGCCATGAAATTAGGAGACGCCTGCTTCTGGGAAAGAGAGCAATGGTTAGCCTTAACCGCCTAGTAAAGAGCAGAGACATTAGTCTGCCAACCAAGATCCGTATAACCCGTGCTATGGTCTTTCCAGTTGTGATGTATGGATGCGAGAGTTGGACTGTGAAAAAGGCTGACCGCCGAAGAATTGATGCGTTTGAATTGTGGTGCTGGCGAAGACTCTTAAGAGTTCCTTGGACTGCCCGAAGATCAAATCAGTCGATATTGTCGACCATAAACCCTGACTGCTCATTGGAGGGTCAAATTTTAAAGTTAAAGCTCAGCTACTTTGGTCACCTGATGAGAAGAGAGGAGTCGCTGGAGAAAGATTTGATGTTGGGAAAGGTTGAGGGTCGCCGGAGAAGGGGTAGGCAGCGAACGCGATGGTTAGATGACATTCTCGAGGCATTGCAGATGAAGCTATGTGATGTTAAGAAGATAGTGAGAGACCGGAAAGCGTGGCGTGACATGGTCCATAGGGTCACGAAGAGTCGGACACGACTGAACGCCTGAACTGAACTGACATAAACCGGGGAGGCGCTGCTCTGCTTCCTTTCCGCCTAATCTATACGACAGGTTAAAACTTAGCTTACTTTCTTGTACCTCCGTACCATATCTATATTATAAAGCACGAATAGCAGCGGTGATAGAGGACAACCTTGTTTTAATCCTTTACATACCTTGACAGCTTCCGTCATTCTTATCCCTTCCCATGTAAGTTATACTTTGTTATCTCAGTGTATTTCCTGTAGGAAGTCTGTTATCTCATGACCGATACCTTCTTCTTTTAATATGTTCCAAAGGAGTTCCCTGTTTACGTTGTCGTACGCCCAGTTTGTGTCCAGGAAGGTCAACTACAAAAGTCCATTTTCCACTCTAGATATTTCGATGCATTGGGTAAGCACGAACAGTCTATCATCTGAGCGCCTATCATTTCTAAAGCCGTTCTGAAGTTCTCCAAGTATCTGGTTACATTCTACCCATGCTTGCATCCTTAATTTCACCGCCTGCGTAGCCAACCTGTATATAACAGATGTATAGTAATCGGCCTGTAGAAGTTTATGCGCATCCTTTCTCCTTCCCCTTAACAAATCAAATTCATTTTACTAAGCCGCCAGCTGTACGGAATTTGCGTATTCGTTAGGACTGTTTGCAAAGGTTTTAATAACGATTCCTTACTTCTTGGACCAAGTTCGTTAATCAGCCTAATAGGGATTCCATCTATTCCTGTAGATGTGTTTTTAGGAATATGTCTTTCTGCCTTTTTTCTTGTTTAGATTGGTCAGGTCTAAGCTGCTTTGTGTATTGCTTACGTATTCTGCTAAGAACAGGATCGCTCGGGCACAGATGGTGTAGCAGACTGGGTTGCATATCACTAAACCGAAAGCATCGCAAAAGAAAACGAGCGAATAAAAGATCTTCCGTCAACTATTTCTGCCTTAGATGTTATAATTCTAAGTACTTTTACTTTACAGAGAAAATGTAAATGCGGAGCGTAGTTTTTTTGAAGGTGGAGCAGTGTATGAGATGGAGGAGATGATGTTCTGCTCCTCTTTATGCGCAGGAAACTGGGCGCCTCAGACAATCAACCCGCAGCCAAACTTCCTCGTAACAAATTCCTGTAATAAATGATCCTGTGATTCTGGTTGTTTTAGGGGGTATTTTCACGTGACTAGTACAGCCATTACCGCAATGCGTGTCAATTGGTATCGTAAGGCGACGCGGCATAATTTCGATGTCTCTACGGTGTTGTATACATGAACGTCTTAGTTCTCTTCTACGTTCGTCCCACAAAAGTTTAAGCACTTGTTCTGGCTAAAACGTTTATTTTAAATTTAACCTAAACTTTGTCTCAGAGTCGGAAATTGTTGGCCGGTGACAATTTGGAAATGAAATCACGCGAAGACGCGTGCCCGGCCGCGCGCTTAAGTCGCGAGACTAAAGCTCTCGCATCTTAGCATCCATATCGTACTAGAATTTTAGGACCATACCGGTGATACCACAATACTCCCGACGTCCCGATCGAAGATGCAGTGCAGGACAAAAAGAACAAAAAAATGGCAAAATTCGAACGTAGTTCACACTCGGAAGTGTGAAAAAGGATGAAGTAAGCAGTGTCTACTTAACATTTGGCTCAGGCGAACATGAATTATTTTAAGTTGGGCACAGTTATTCCAGCTGAACTAAGGCAGTTCATACCAGCTGTAATAAGTTTGCTTAGCACACTTTAACCAATGAAGATATTTTCACGTTGTAGGATATGGTTGACATTCCTTGGGAAAGAGCTGTATATATTCAAAAGTAATATATAAGTACTCTTTCAAGCAAGGCGAAATAATTCATAACACTGCTTGGCTTTGAAAACTATTTCTTTTTCGCAATTTTCCTATGTGCCCAAAAGTTTGTGAGCAGGTACAGGTGTTCATCACATAGTTTATGTAAAACTTGAATCTGCACCGGACTGTCTTCCGCGTTGGTAGGTGAATTCTCTAATCAGCATATGTCGTTTGCTGCGTTTGCGTGGGATTCTTCTAGGGAAATAACCAGCCTAGATAACTTGTTTCGCAACGTATGCGGTTGAGGTCATTGTTTATGCCATTGTCTTCAACTACAGTAGGTTGAGCACCTTAGCTGCTTTGGGGAAGGTAATGACCCCTTTTTCTGTTCAGTTATTCAGTCGATTGTAGCCAGACGTTTTTTGCCGAATTTTTCTTTATAGCTTATTGCATTCAGCGAACTATTAGCCGGGATCTGAGATAAGCTGAATTGTCGTTATATTCATACACGGTTTTCATATGATTGTTTTATTCACTTTACAGGAATAAAACATAGCAGATATATATTTTGCTCTCTGTTACCGACACCATTGTATAAAACCATGGATGTACATGCTTTGTTTTTCGACTCCTTAGTAAGACGTCTTCGGTACAAGCTTGGCTGCACGAGAAATGAATTTTTCGTCCCCTGGGGAGTCCACTGTTTTATATGCAGTTGAATATGATGATACAATTTGTCGCGCTTTCTTAAAATGGTGGGACTCAGTACCATTAGCCGTATTTGACTACTGGGGCAGAGTGAAATACGGCTTTCGGTTCTTGTTCAAATATTGCATATTTTAAGGGTCTCTGAATGATCAAATAGCAGTGTGATTATGCTCTCATTCATTTTCGTGTAATTTCCCCGATTTCCCGCCAGCCGTCCCAGCTCGCTTGGATGCTGCAGGAATCGAGCTATAAATTTATTTCGCCAATTTCATCTGCTTGATCGCCGGATGACGTTGATCACCAGACAACAGTGTGAACTGGTGAACTCAATACCTCTGAGGACGAAAACATCAAGGTTTCGGTAACGTAAACGGCAGCATTTATATTTCGCATTACCGATTCTTGTAACTTTCAATGCCAACTGCTTTTAATCCCATAGAATTTTAAATTTCTTCTTCGCTCTTTTCACTTGTAAAATTTAATGGTTTCTTTCATATAGAAACCAACAGCAAATTCGGTTGAAGGAAGTGCATCTGTGAGGAATGAAAGGGTTGCTTTGAACCCCTACGCAGAGGCTGAAGGTGTCGATTGATTTGGTTTTGACATTTTAAGTCGTTCTACCTATGACTGAACTGTAGCATCAAACTCTGCATCGCTATCCACTTTACGCTTACGCAACAGATGGATAATTAGAAGCAAGCACTTACGGCAAAATATTGCTATAGTTTAGGAATAATTACGTGGCCAACGAGGCACCATTGTCCAATATGTCACTTCTGTCGTCGTAGTCGCCTACGCTCGGGACCAAGTGTATGATTGACAAATAACTTTGGCAAAGTTTTTAGGTACTAAAATTTAAGTTACAATTTGTTGAATTTTGTCGACCATCCCCTCTTACCTATCGTTCCGGAGCGCAAATATAAGCTGTTCAAGAAAGTGGAAAATTAAAAAATGATTTAATGTTGAACTCAATAATCTGAAAGTGGATCCTTGTTGTCTTCTTATTTAAAATCGGGAATATTACCTCTTACATTGGAAAAAACAGCAACAGGTATGTGTTATCATGCACCGGAATATTTTATAATTTCGGAGCCACGATTACGTGACAATATTTACAGCAGAATTTCGTGCTATTCGTTTATCCCTTAAAATTTTTGTCTGTAATTTGTGTCATGTCATCGTAATCTGCAACTGCCTGTCTTGCTTAACTCTACTTGACAGCTCGTAGGCGCGTCTTTTTAGCCAATCTGTAATTGGGTCCCTTTCTTCCATGCACCAGTAGTGCGTTTTCAGTGGATTCAGGAACATTTGGACAATACTTCAAGATCGTAGAAGATTTCTTAGCCAAGTCAGCTCTAAAAAGACTTGTTGCCGTCTTTTTACATAACATTATTTTAAACACAGCGAACAGTTTTGAACGTTTTGACTTACTCAGTTCCCAGAGCGATGAGGCCATTCTTGCTTCGGCGGACTTCGAAAATATATATTTTCCTTGCGGTGTACACTGTCTTGCAGCTCGCGGCAGCGTGACCATGACATATTTGTGCCGCAGAATTTATTGCTTGTAAAAATATTTGTACTGTTCTCAATTCACTGCGGCAAATCTTCATGCGTCATGCGATGACGTTAAATTATTTAGATCATTGAAAATGCAGGAGTCCGCTTTGCAGATAAGAAATTATTTTTAAATGTTATCGATCATTTGATCAGCATTGCCTTTTACAATTCCTGTTCCCTTCTTATTCGGTAGAACCGTGAAAAGACATACTGTAAAGACAATGTGTTATTTATTTCATAAGTAAAATATTTCGATTTTCATCAAGCTACATATTTTACATTCATTTGCGTCTATACTGCGTCAAATGTTTTGTAACAATGTGTACTGGTTTTGATGTGAAAATCATAGTTTTTGGAAGGTACAACCTAAGGCAGGGGAAATAGATTGCACTAAACCTTGGACAAACCCCAACTGGGAGTATGTGCCTAGCCTAAAAAAGGCAATAAGAAGAAGAAAATATATGCGCAGTGAGCTACACAATAATACCTGTTCCTTCTAGAATAATGCCATTTTTTAAAGACTTATCCTTCACGCCAATTCATCATGCTGTACCATATGTTCAATATATAAAGTTTGTGCTATGTCTTCATAAGAAATGTGTTTGTTCTAACCATACAGTCCTACTCATGTAAAAGAATATAACATGCATTTAATTGATGACATCATATCGGATACTTCTATTAATCTACATTATAAAAACGAAGAACCGAACAAGGGTAAATAGGGTACGCTTCAGGCCGCAGATGAGCCAACGTTTCGACAAGTGGACTTGTCTCGACTCGTTACGGCCGTAGCTTAGCTTAACCTCAAAGAGGTGAAGTCGGCGCTTTACTAAAAAGAGGTGGTCCTTCGGAACGTGGTGCATGTGTAAGAAATAAGCTATATGGGACAATTTCAAATGCCGCATATCTGGATGGTGACATGTAAATCGGCGCTCTCTAAAGGAAAACTAGTCTCATGTGGAAATTTATAGGTTAAGAACCGTCGCTGTGTTTCGTGGATCCGGAACCAAATGAGGTAAAGGTGAAACTTCTCATGCTGCCTGAACGCTTGGATGACTCCTTTATTCACGAGGCTATATAAGCTTATGCCAAAGTCACTTCGATTTCGAGAGAAAACTGGAATATGGCCGACATGGAACCGAAGAAGATGCTCAGCTAGGATGTGATGTTGACGCTTGCCGAAGGGATTAGCATTGTGACGTTCCACATCAGATAATGTGTGTGGATTGCAGATCCTGGTTCTAATACCTGGCATATCACCTTTCTGCCTCCGCTGCAAACAAAAAAAAAAACTTGCAAAAATTTCCGCCATTTCGGCCGCACAACGGAGACGTATGTGGCTACATACGCGGAAGCTTCGGCATCAAGTCCGGCATCGACCTTCCTGCCGCCGTTGTAGCTGAGTCTTCAAATGCCACTCTACAGGCTACTGAGGAAGGAAATAATGCTCATGCGTTCGAGAGTAATGTGAACAACGCTGCAACTTAGGCCTTGGACAAGATGTCGTGTCGAGCTTCCGACAAGAAGCCAATCGCCGGCCAGCCACCACTCGTTCCCGAACACCCAGCGAGTGCCTCCCCGGATATTGTGACCCCTGTGGCCGTTGCTTTGCAACAACGTCAAGACCAGTGACCGGTTTCTGTGGCTGACGGGCTCGCTGCTGCTGATGAGCCAGTCTTGAAACGCCGTGCATCATGTGCCTCCGAGTCCAGTGAGGAGGACCATCAAGCTGGCGACAAGCATCGCCGTAGCGGTCGAGCTTCGAAGCTCAAAGGGAAGTGCCGGCGTTCGCGGTCGAGGACGCCTGGCGGTGGTTCGGAGCTGGCTTCGCCGCCTGTTGACAGACAAAACTATGTGTCGTCACCATGACGGTCTCGGGTGAATAGTGCTTGCAACTCTCAATGTACGGGGCCTTAGGTCTCACCAGATACAGACGCAACTTCGCTGACGTTTGCACAGCTGGCGTGTAAATATCGTATAAGTCTAAGAGACGACGATAGAGAGTTAGGAGGAGACCGACAGGGCTCTAAAGCCCTTTTTGGCAGATTTTATTGATATTGTTGCGCATGCTGCGGGCAGTGTCGGTAGGTTGTTTTCTGTTTCTGCAAAAGACACTGTATTGATCTAGCCTAACTTATAATATCGATGCCGATGGCCGGTTGATATGTTGCGATCTTTTACTCGTTAGAAAGTCATGGCGGATAATTGACGTTTACGCTTTCAATACTGTGAATAGGCGCATTATTTTCTTTGAACACATAGCCAGCTCACTTCACTGTAACCGACATATTGTGCTAATGGGCGACTTCAACTGCGTTTGTAACCCCATAGATCGCTATAGTCAAGGCGCACGCAGTGACAGGTGCGGTTAACTTTTGTTCCGTGTTACAGAAGATGCAGGGCTGGTTGATACAGGGGCGTCCTCGCGTGCTTCTAGATCGCTCATCCACATTCAAGGGCATTCTCACGCTCGACTAGACTGAATTTATGCATCTTGTAGATTAGTTTCCCTCTGACTTGTATGCGAAACTATACCGGTTTCTTTTTCTGATCATAGCATGGTCGTGGCCCGGCACGTTGGCAAAGACTATTTAATGTTTAAATCGCAGTGGGAACTTTGGAAGTTAAACTCATCGCTGGAAAATGACCAAGAATTTATATTCGTGTGTGCTCGCAGCTTCAATCATGTCTCTCCGGAAGTCTACTACTAACAAATATAATTGGCTCAGTTGAATCTTTTTAGAGGAAGAAGGAGCAGCAGTCACCTAACAAAAACATTTGTAACTTTTACTGAATCATATACGGACGAACTTGCTAGTGTCAAAATTGAATTATAAAGGTTTGATGCGGAACGATACAGGGGTGGACTAATTTGATCTCGTGTCTAGCGTGCTTTGCACTGCGAATGCCCGACGCGGCAAGCTTTGCTTGATGAGCGTTATCATGCGACTGCAAAGCTGATTCCGGGACTAATGCATAATGGCTCATTAGTTACGAGTACGAATGAGGTTACGTCCGCATTCGTGGATTATTACTCGATGTTGTTTGCTGCCACTCCTCCTGTGAGAAAGTCTGGCATTATCTCACATTTCACATCCCCGGTAACCCTTTTATCAGAAGATGATTGCTATGAAATTAGTAGGTCCTTCACGAAGCAGGAGGCCGAAGTCGCAATTGATCGATTACCTCTCTCAGAAACGCCTGGCCATTATGGCAATTCCTCTGAATTTTACAAAGCTTTTAAAACTGCTCCTGCTCCTATCCCGGTAGATGTCTTCGTGATGAGGTTTGGTATAGAAGCCTTTCCCGAGACTTTCACAAAATGCCACATAGTCCTAATTCCAAAGAGTAATGATAAAGAATAAATACGCTCAGTGGAATTTTATAGACCAATCACACTGGCAAATGTGGATTACAAGATTTTAGCAACAATTTTATCAAATCGCCTACAGTTCGCAATGTCGGTTATCATTGGCCGTCACCCCTCGTGCGGCTTCAAGGGCCGTGCCATTTGAAGTAATGTACATATTGCGCGCACAATCCTCGAATCGTGCTCCTGCTCTCATGATAAGGTTGCTTTGCTTCAGGTCGACCTCGCAAAAGCGTTTGATCGAGTTCATCATTCTTTCCTGTTTTCTCTTCTGGAGCGAGCGAATTTTGGTTCTGTAGTACTGAAGGGGTTGTAACGTTTCTGTAGGAATTGCGCGACTCGTGTGATTGTAAATGGCCACCTATCAAGTCCCGTACCAATCAACTCTTTTGTGAAGCAAGGCTGTGCGATGTCTCCGCTGCTTTTTGCTATTTGCTTGTAGCCACTTTGTCTGAGTGTTTTACATAACAGTTGTATTCATAGATTTCCTCTCCTTGGAAATGAGGTTAAAGTGCTTCGATATGCGGATCATCTTGCGTTTTTTTGCACTGACAAACAAAGCATAGAAAAAGTTGTATCCAGCATAGAACAATTTGGCATTGTTTCTGGTGCTCAGATGAACCACTACAAGAGTTCCGGCCTTTGGTTTGGTTCGCGGGGCTCAACACCGCTCCTAGATGCAGGAGTTATACGGTTATGTATGCCCCCTAAATATCCACTGCATGCATTTAAGTCAAGTGCAAATTACTGTAAATAGCGAGTTTTTGTCGTCCAGCGGTATGTTAATACATTTGCCCACTATCGGCTCTCAATGTTTGGTCGGGCTCAGGCTTGTAGCATGTTTCTAGTGACAAAAATATATTACGTGCTTCAGGTCCTTTACTGTGCTAGAATATTTGCGACGTTTATTTGGTCATCAAATTTTGAACCGATTCGACGTGATAACCTATTCAGACTTGTTTGCGCAGGGGGACTCGGCTTAGTGCATTTGTATGTAAGGCAGTTAGTTGCCAGTTTCATCTTTTATCGTGATTGTTCACTTCCGATTATTGGAGCATTTCTACAAGTTAATTTTATAAATTTGTTTCCCGACTTATTGGTTTCTTCAGATTTTACTGACCACCCACAGGTTCTAAGATGTTGCAGCAAGTTTATGCTTCGGTGAGGTTTTGCAGTAGTATTCTCGAATGAGGGCTTGCAGTCTGTTTCGCGCAAGAGACTACACAAGGAATTGATAGCACCGCTTTTTCTGCCACCACTGTACCGTTCTTTATACTTTGGTTTTAAGGGTTATGATGTTCTAAAAAGGGTGCGCAAATTTCAGATTTCTCCTTGCGCGAAAACATTATTTCTTTAAATTACACACCGAAGCTCTATCTGTTAACAGAAGGCTTCATGGGAAATATATTTTTGCATCTTCTGTAAACTGTCGTCTGTGTGATGTGCCTGAAACAATTGAGCACTGTGTCGTTAATTGCAAAGACGCAATTCTCTTTGGGGACGTACTGCAAAGAACTTTAAAAGAACGATTTTCTTTTAAATTCGTACAGTGTGCGGTATTCTGCTGTTTCAAAATGTGATTACGAACCATATGACATGTTTTTCCTTATTGGACTTCATAGCTTGGTGAAGTCGCGCATGTTGGATCGCAACGCTGAACCTGTTGTTCCACCTAGACTCTATTTTACCAGAATGTTGCTGCAACTGAAGGACATTTATGATGAAAATGACTTTCAACCTGATTGGTTTCCCCTGGTAACATGGTGTTTATCTTTGCCTGCCTTTTGGTTGTGTTTTCTGTTGTGCAGCTAAGCAACGGCTGAGTGCATTGTAAATAGTCTGTGTACATAACCCTTTCTGTACATAACCACGTGTAATAAATACCATTTAAAAAAAAAAGTGGCTCGTTGGTCTAGGGGCATGATTCTCGCTTCGGGTGCGAGAGGTCCCGGGTTCAAATCCCGGACGAGCCCAAGTAATTTTTTTCTGCTCTGTTCTGTATATACCCCCGCTTCGCAGCTGTTTGGATAACCTTACTTTATCCCAGTAAATCCGGATATTGCGAGCTGTGGCTTTCCGCATCTACCATATTTCCTCAGACTGGACTGGAATGCTGTTGCTTATAAATGGATTCACTGGACTGCACTTTCACCGCGTGTGTAGTTGAATCAACTGAACGTATTGATTCTGTGAATGACACACACGAAAGTAAATGTCCTTGCTTATCGCTGAGTTGTCGTAGCAGTGCCGATGGCCAAATCGTTTACTGAAATACCGTGCGGAATAACATGTGTGGTCGTTAGTTGAAGGCTCTCGTGCCGAGTGCCGTTGCTTTGGCCTGTTAGATTAAATCTATGTTCATTACTCAGTTGCCAGCTGAGCGGGGGAGCTTCCCAGGTCTCTCTGGTGCAAACGAGAGGAGTTGAAAGGTTTTGGTGGCGTTGGCAGGGCACCGTTACGTTGTTCAGTGTAAAGGACTCCAAGCACTGCGACAAGCTGTTCTGGTGCAGGACACATTGGAGAGCGAGGTTCAGGTTGGTGGTTGCCAGTTGCGGAACTGGAGTTGGATTCCATGGCCGGCTGCTGTGTAGCAGCAGAGGCGTGGTAAATAATGAAAAAAAAGATACCCAATTTCTTCCGCTGTGACATCTTTCGCTGCTCGAATTACTAGATATACTTCCTCTGCCTACCCCCTTCCCCCCCCCCCCTCACCTGCAACCGAGGCCGGCAATACTGGTCTGCAAAATGGAAGGAACAGGATACTAGAAACAAAATGTAAGAGCAAAAATATGTCATATATCCCTAAACGAACCCAGCGTTTGGGCAGTCCAGACGATGTGTCAGCTGAGCGTCAAATTTCATAACAAGCCACTTTGCAAGTGGAAGAAGTTATTTGTACGGCCTTGAATGGAAGAGCACTCTTCTAGCATATGTACAGTTTTACTGATAACGAGAAAACTTGCACTATCTTTATTTTATATATAATTATGAACAAAAAGCAGATTGTCAGTGACAGTGAAAATTCGGTCGACTATACTGAGCAGCACAGAAAGCACGATATTACGCTGCAGAAAATGAAGTTGTAAAGGAAGGTTACAGGAACTGCTCTCTATGTGGGGCTCGCTGGTTTAGAGGTGTGATTCTCGCTTCGGGTGCGAGAGGTCCCGGGTTCAAATCCCGGGCGAGCCCTTGAATTTTTTGTTATTGTTATTCATCTCTGTCACCACTCTTCCTCTATTCAGCTCTTCCACCGCGCGATCCCAACATGACCGAGGAGAACAAAGTCTACTTCCTGACGCGCGGTGTAAAAGAGCAGGTTTGTGCCGATCTTCTAAGCCAACCATCGAAAACGGTCGGAATTCACCAAAGAATGAGCGAGTATTGAAAAACCATTGGACAGCTGAAGCCGCCAGTACAACCGATCCGCTTCAAGCCTTCCCCGCAAGCTACTGTGTTGTCTGACCTACATGCGGCGATAACCTCTGGGAACTTATCCGAGATATTGTCCGGGAAGGATTACGACGACTCCTGCCATCGTCCCAACAGCCCCAAATAGCTACGCTTGCGGACGTCGTCAGGGAGGAAGTTAGCAGGCACTGTATGTCCATCAAGCGACGGGTGCAAGAAGGCGGCGACGGAAGAGCCCGCCGGAAATAAATACACTGCCGAATTACGACGCTCTGCTCCCCGACGAGACCCCCCACAATTTGCCGTCGACTCGAACAAGCTCCTTTCGAACGCCGCTACTTGGCCTCCGCCCGCCTAGCCTATGACCGAACCTCTAGACTTATTATGTGCGACAACTGGAGGGCGTCCAACGACCGCCCAATGTGCTTCCACGGCTGTGGGACGGTCCACATTTTGCGCAACTGCCCGTACAGACGCATCGGCCTACGCGGCTTCACCATCGATGCACCACGACCCCGTCCTGGCGAGAAATCGACAACTACTCACGCAGGGTAGTGTCACTATGCCGTCGGTACCGCTCCCCGTCTCCGTACAGCGCCTGATTCGCGTCGCCAGGCCGAAGTTACATGCGAGGAGGGTCCCCTAGCCATCGAAGAAAAAACTGAAGAAAGCAAGCTTTGGAGATGTGGCTGCTGGTCCGCCGCCGACGATATAGTGACGACGATGTAGTCATTACATCGCCGCTCCACACGATAGCAACATTGACGAGGTCAGGACCAGACTCCAGTTGACACCACTGCCCAGCTAAGTGACAAAGCTGTGTTTCGGTCGCGACCTCAGCACACGGCGATGAAGAGAATGAGCACCGAAGTCAACGGACAATACGAGGCTGCAAATAAGTGGCCTCGAAGTTGCTGCCGACGGTCGCATGGTTAGCCTTGAGCCCGATTCACACTGCGGAAACAGTTGGCCGACTCTTTCTGGCTTCAGCGTGTTCGCGTAATGTCAGCTACCCTGTCACACTGCTTCGACACGAACTGTTCGGAAGTGCGTATTTGTCGACCGGCTACACGGAACGGAAAGTTCTGCAGAAATCCTTGGCTAATGTTTTGTCACACTGAAAAAAAAACTTCGGCGACGCTACGGTGCTGCCTCTCTAGGGTAGCCGCGAGCGACTTCGGAGTCTGGCGCGCCAAAGAGGATGGGAGCCACGACGGCCTCACCACCGGGGTCTTGCGCACAATTACAGGCCGGAGATAGGAATTGAACCAAGGCGGCTCCACCACAGCTGGTTTCATTTGCGGCCCACTGCCAGACTGCATTCAAGACGCCGTACTGCAGGGGACACAAAGCAAATAAGGGGAGCATTATTAAAAAGATCAATGGCTATTAATTGAATATGGGCGTGCTGTGTTGTCACCGGGAGTTTCGCTCGGCCAGCGATCAAGTCAGACACTACCGACGACCGCTTTTTGCATTTAGTTTTCGTTGCCCAAGAATGTCAAACCGATGTAACACCCGGAAGTCTGCCTTGTTTCTCAGCTTCTTGTGCAGTTTGACAAGCTGTCCGGAAACAAGTGTCTTCGGAAACAAGTCTCCGGCTTGACGGGCGGATGTGTTTTGGCTACTCCGCTGTTGTGTTCCCGTAGTGTGTACCGCGCTTTAGTAAACACCGTAGCCGGCAATTCTCTCATTACTGAAGCTTTCGCCGCCCAGCTAAAGAAAGTAACGGCCGCTTTGGATGGCCCGCTAATCCGCACAGCTGGTGGTGACGTTATTAAAGTGTCCGGGCGATGCAGAGCAGGAGTGACAGTGAACAGGCGTACTTATCCTACGAGCTTTGTAGTCCGACAGAACTGCTCGCGAGACTTTATTCTAGGTATGGTATTTCTCACTGAACATGGTGCATTCATTGACCTTCGCTCAATGCTCATCAAGCACTCGACGGAAAACGCCATACCTTCCACGACGACATCGGCACATTACATCGCCCTAAACGTATTCCACGGAGACGACCTTACCACCCCGATCAAGTGTCGCCACCGGCGTAGGCAACGCAGACATCGAAACCGACAAAGGCGTCGTAGAAGGAAGCACCCTGTTGCTTTGGAAAGAGGGCTCGGCGTCGCAAGAGGTAGCACCCATAGCCGAGAAGGACAGGAACAGGTGCTTGTTATGAACTTCCCCGAAGAATACCGGCATCTTTTCAACGTCAATTTTTGTTAGCGCGACCACATGCAATTTATTTTTGTCAGCAAAGTCTGGTATGGTGAAGCAGGTATGGCACTGTTCAATGATAAATATACAAAAGATACACAGGCTGTAAAGTGTTTTACTGGGGTTGAACTTGAAAGAGGTCCGCTAGCCATGGTCTCGCCCAAAGAGCGGCAAATGCAGTCTCTTAAAACCACCGGATTATTTGGGATATATGGAAAAACATTAACAAAAAAAGAAAAAATCTTTGGGCGCGACTGCGCTGGAAACATGCAGTCGGCCCGCGCGACATTAGACCACCAATGATAAAACAGAGCGCGGGTAAACGCTTTACGGCGGCAAGACAAAACACACTGCTGTGCGAATAGGGCTAGCGATAGGGCCAAAGCTCTAACTGCGGCACAAGAAACATTACTCTTCGCGTGGCAGAAACTCACGCAAATAAACCTAACGAATTCCAGTGCGCACTGCTGTCTGCAACTGGCAGATCTTCGTTCCGTCGTCCGTGCACATCCCGCTGACGTGGCGTTCGCTGGCCGCCCCTCGCTGGCCTCCCGCAGGGCAAAAGCCGCGAGTCTTGCATCCAAAGCGCTTATCTATGCGCGTCCTTGCGCTGCTAAAATGCAGACTCTAAGACCGGCAGTTCGCCCATGCGTACTCGCGCTTCCCGCGCAAGTTCCAATAAAAGTAGAAAAAAAGCGCGCGCAGTTTGAAACACTAAAAGGGACTGCGGGGCTCCACAAACCTATGTGAAAAAAAGGTCGAACCCAACTTTTTTCCGCGTAGACAATGGTGGGTCGCCTTTGTCACGCTTATTTCTGCGTCAAGTTGTTAATGGATTGTTATTTATGAGATGTAATATTGTTTTTTTCTGCGCATTGTTTGTCAGTTACGTTTGGGCAAAATCTTTGCCAATGTTCATTGTGTCAACTGCTTGTTATGTCACTGGCAGAACGCGTGGCTATTTTCGATAAAATGCTCAGGCAACATGGCTTTTATGTATTTCTATTTCATTGGAATATTTAACAAATTTAGCCGGGAGATTTTGACATGCTTGCTTAATTAGGTTGGTAGGGAATTTGTATTCTCGCTTGATATCTTTCAAATTCATATATTTGGTTTCAAATACAGGTTTTGTATTCCACACGTTCCGAATGCGATATCGTCTCGATGTTCCGCACCCGTTCTCCGAATATATTTTAGTGGCGTTAAGGTTAGTATTATTTACTACATGAGGAAGAAAGGTAAAATGAGGAAAGCGAAAAGAAATTTAATGAAAAGTTGCGGGGCCTGAATGTGGGGGGTTTATCGATCCTGATTATATTGTTTTGAGTAGTGCTCATGGTTACGGTCCCTATTTTTAATTTTGTGTTAGAAAAGTCAGTATTAATGTAGGTTGCTATGTTCTTGGCTGTGTCTATTTTCTTGTATGACAGAAGAAGAGTAGATTCTAGATTAGGCTTTCCAAATTTGTTTTACTACAATGTGCTGCATAGAGAGACATTTTTATTGGGTCGTTCAGCTACTTGAGTTAAAAAAAGGTATTATATTCATGTTTTTATTGTGAAGAGAAGTATAGATACATTTTTATTCGTATATGTGGCCAGTTGACCTGACAAATTTCAGTAAAATCTCTTATGTATACTCAGTAAATAAATGAAATTAATTCTTTTTTTATCCGCTACAGTGAGTTTCTAGAATGGTACTGAAATTAAATTTCTACTCTAAATGGTGTGCCAGCTTTAGAGCAAATAACACTGTTGATGGACATGAAGAAACATGTTAATCGCTTTCACTAGTAAGGTTGTCAGATAATTTAAATTGTTACTTAAAAACTTTCAATGTAAATGCCCCAAACACAAAATTTTCATTGAATTTGTAGTGGTAGCGATATCATTTTCTAGAAGTTTGAACTCACACTTAACCACAGCCCTGCGGCTTACGAAATTTGAGTAGTCGCGGGTTTTTTCCACGCGCGCGAGCTACGCAATAAATTAGCGCTCCAAGGAAAACTCTCTGTCCTGCTCGTAATGCGGTGCTGACCGCCCAATTCTTCACTAGGGACAGAAGAAATGCAGGTTACATTGCACCTCTTCTATAGTCTAGCGTGTAGTTAGAGACGCCTGCTGTCGCGAACCTAAAACTTGCGCTTTTCAAAAATGGCGCAAAAAGAAAATTTGCTTGCGCACAATTAGTTACTTAATTACAAAACTTGATAAGCCTGTGTCAACGCTCAGCTAGAAATCTCTAACTACAACTAGGCTAATGCCTGTAATAGAGAAGCTTACAAGATAATGTGATTCAGGTGCTTTGTTGATGTTACTAAGTGCTGCTAAAAGTTTTGGAAATGATACTATAGAATCGTTTCCAAAGATGAAAAAGCGCCTTTAAAAATAATTGCTCTTTTTCGCTTGTACAACCCGTAATTTTTTTTTGTCCGCTAATGGCTCGGGGGCTTGAAAAGAGAATCAAACATTATTTATATCAGAAGAAACCGCTATCATAAAAGGAAGTTAAACTTTATAAATATAGGCTCGCTGCTAATAAACAGTAGCATTCATTGCCTCAAAAAATAAAGAATTGGGCTCGTCCGGGATTTGAAGCCGGGACCTCTCGCACCCTAAGCGAGAATCATACCCCTAGACCAACGAGCCAGGACTGCCGGCGAGAAGCCACTCACTCCTCAGTTTTCACTAGGTGAAGGAAGCAGCCTGGAAATAACCCTAGATTGGCGTATTGTGAACTAGCGAATATTCTTGTTCAATACAGTTGGGCCGTTCTCATTCGAATACAAGCTTGAAAACATGGCAGTTAATACTTTTTTACAAGCTTGATTTCTCAGTTGTTCGAAACGCACTTATAAGGCCCCATGCCGACACATGGAGCATTAACGTTGTCTGTCCGTGGCGCTCAGAAATGTAACATAGATACGTACATATATCGTCAAATTTCGTGTGTTGAGTTTATTTACATGCTTATTTACATGAGAAAATTTCTTTACGAGACGGAGCGAGCGGCACAAAGCAGACGAAGCATTAACAATACCAAAAAGAACGCGTGACACGAGTCATCTGATTACAAGTTAGTTGCAAAAAACCCCGAAGATGGTAGTGAAGAAAAGAACGCAAATAAAAATAAAAACGATCGTGTTATATCGTAAAGAATTTAGCGCGTCGAAAGCAGCGCGCGGAAGCAACGAGCCCTGGTTCTGGTTATATTAAATTACGTTCCTATGAGCTTGTGTATTGCTGTCGTTACTGTGTATATTTTCTTCACTGTTGGGCTGTTATCAATGCAGACGTTGCGCTGACGCCGCCTCGACTGGTAAGTTATCAAGCGTGGAAAACAGATTGCTTTAACGCATAAGCGATAATATTCTCCTTACGCAAAAACACCTCCGCAGGATATGTGTAAACCAAGGTTTCTGAGAAATTCGAAGGGATGTTACAAGGCCAGGGAACTTTTTTTCGCTAAAGTTGTTAAGGATCATTACTTTGGTCGGATCAATAAAGAGGCATAAATGTTACGCAAAAGATG
This sequence comes from Amblyomma maculatum, assembly GCF_055883805.1. NCBI lineage: Eukaryota > Metazoa > Arthropoda > Arachnida > Ixodida > Ixodidae > Amblyomma > Amblyomma maculatum. The sequence goes on from NC_139353.1 coordinate 100,423,702, forward strand.
GGAGGGTGTCGGGGAAAAGCTCTAGTGGGTTTAGCATGGAATGATCCTGATATATTGTTCGGAGGCAGCTGGCATTTGCTAGGGGCCACCACGATGTATGGATGAATAGATGGAATAAGGAACCTCCCCTCTGAAACGGGATGGCAGCAGTTGATATCATGCTCATTTTCCCCCTATATCTTATATTGTTTTAGATTGGATAACTATACCATCATTCAATTTATGGAATGTTTCTTTCTGCATTACTAACAGTATGTCACTTTTCTACTTTTTCGCCAACAATCTTCCAATCGCTTTTTGCTAGCTTCCACTGCAGGTTCATTCGCCCGGCCACTGGTATCTCTGAACCCCAGAGCTTCAGGAAGGGTGACTGAGCCTGCATCGACTTCCGGATGATTACCATCAAATTCGAATATAATATGGCTAATTGTTTCTGTGCATTTACCACATAATGCACATGCGTCATCTCCATTGTTAAATTTCTTTTTGTAGCTGCGTGTTCTAAGGCACCCTGATCTAGCTTCAAAAAGTAGGGCACTGCCTCTTGAGTTATCAAAGAAATCTTCCTTCCTGATCTGCCTTTTCCACTTTCGGTATAATTCCACACTGTTTCTTTTCCATCAAATTTATCCAATTTTTACCTTCTGTGTTTTTCAGCTGTTGCTTAATGCTCTTTATTTCTGCGTCCTTGTTACTATCAGACTTACTAGTTAGTTTCCTAGTTCTTTTCCTCCACTGTGAGTCAACGCTTTTTAAGTACAGGTATTTAAATACTTTAGCTGCCCATCTGTTACTGTCCAATTTCCTCAGGCGTTCCTCATATATTTTACTCTGAGCTTCCCGTACTTCGAAAGATGCCCAGCCCATGTCTCCCTGTAGCGCCTCATTTGTAGTTTTGCTGTGGGCACCTAGTACTAATCGTCCGACGGATCTCTGATTCATTTCTAATGTCGACTGTAACTCTGATTTTAGGCGCAAAACCGCATTTCCGAAAGTAAGTCCGGGCACCATAATTCCTTTCCAAATACCCCTCAATACCTCATACCTATTGTATCCCCACAATACCTTATGCTTCATTATCCTGGCATTCCTTCGCCCTTTGGCCTTAAGTGATTGCTCGTGCTTTCCAATGTATGCCAATCCTTCGTTTACCCATACCGCCAAATATTTATATTCTGCTACTCTAGGTATTTCATAGCCTTGTATTTTAAGACCCTGATCAGTTGAGCCGTTGAAAATCATCAGACCCGACTTAACTGCGCTGAAACTGAAGCCTAGAGCGTCCCCTTCGTCTCCGCAATACTTAACTAGAGTTTGCAATTCTTCCAGACTCTCAGCTAGCAGCACAATATCGTCTGCATACATCAAACCGGGGAGGCGCTGCTCTACCGCCTTTCCACCTAATCTGTATGACAGGTTAAAAATTAGGTTACTGTCTTGTATTCTCCGTTCCAGGTTTATCATATAAAGCATGAACAGCACCGGTGATAGAGGACAGCCTTGTCTTAATCCTTTGCATACTTTGACATCCTCCGTACTTCTTAACCCATCCCACGTAATTTGTACTTTGTTATCCCGGTATATTTCCTGTAGGAACTATATTATCTCGTAACCGATACCTTCTTCTTTTAATATATTCCACAGGAGCTCCCTGCTTACGTTGTCGTACGCCCCGTTTATGTCCAGGAAGGCCAAATACAAAGGTCTATTTTCCACTGTAGATATTTCGATGCATTGGGTAAGCACGAACAGGCTATCATCTAAGCGCCTACCATTTCTAAAACCGTTCTGAAGTTCTCCGAGTATCTTGTTACTTTATACCCATGCTTGCACCTTTAATTTCACCGCTTGCATGGCTAACCTGTACCTAACAGACGTTATGGTAATCGGCCTGTAGGATTTTATGTGCATCCTGTCTCCTTTCCCTTTATAAATCAGATTCATTTTACTCTGCCGCCAGCTGTCCGGAATTTGCTTATTCGTTAGGACTGTTTCCCAGAGCTTTTAACAACGTTTCCTTACTTTTTGGACCTAGTTCATTAATCAGTTTGATCGGAATTCCATCTATTCCTGTAGATGTGTTTTTAGGAATATTTTTTCTGCCTTTTTCTAGTTTAGATTGGTCAATTCTAAGTTGCTTTGTATTCGGCTACCTTGTGTTGCTTCCTGATTTGCGGAGATTACCCTATCGTCACTCTTAAATGACTCAGCTATAACTGATGTAATGTAGTTCACTGCGTTATCTCCCTTTAAACAATTTCCCTCGTTATCTGGAATCCGATCCTGCTTTCTTTGATTCTTCTTCCCTAGCCAGCTTATATGGTTTCAGAATTTTCTTGCTCCGTCTCTAGAGGCATCGCGTATGTCAGCCATCCAGCGATCGGTGGACTGCCTTATTTTACTTTGAAGTTTCTTACTTTAAGCACATGAAGTTTCTTTTATCGATTTTATTCCCATTTTTGGTCGATTTCCTGCTGAGATACTTGTACTTTCTTTGCCATTCAGTGTTCCCTTCAAGCGGCCCGTGGTTGTTTAATAGCTTCCCTGATTTCCTTATTCCACCAGCTCCATGGCTTCCTCTTTCCATTCCAGCGGTTTGCTACTTCAACCTCCTTAATTTTCCTCCTTATGAGTAGTTCTACCTGTTCATAATCCCAGTCTTCTATGGGACGTTTCTCTATTGCTTCCTCTATGTCTGCTGCTACCTGCGCTATTTGATCGTCGTTTAATTTTGCGTTTACGTTTTGTCTAAGTTCCATTTCTCTTTTCATCAAGGGCCCCATCTGCAGACTATTACGTTTATGATCACTTCCCAGACTACACTCCCCTTCTTCGTCTATTTCCATTTTTCTGACCATGCTATAAATTTCCTGCGACATTAGACAATAGACAATGGTCGTCTGCCTGTTGCGGAATTCCCACGTGATTTGGCCTTCACATTTTGTTTCTCTGTTTACTATAAATAGGTCGCGTCGCTCACAGAAATCTAGCATAAGCTTCCCGTTACAATCCGTGTATCCATCCAGATCGTCGATGTGGCCGTTCATGTCCCCCAGTAGAATAATATCGGCCCCGTTTCCAAACTGGCTTATATCGTCACTGAGACGTTCAACAAGATCCTTGTTTTCTTGCATGCATTGATGTCCTGTTCCTAAATAAACTACCCCTAGCCATGTCCTTATGCCGGCAATTGTTCCTGAAATCCAGATATGTTCTTTACAAGATGACTTAATTCTTTGCCAATTTGTTCCCTGGTGTATCAACATATCTACCCCGCCACCCTTTTTTTCCGTTCTCGTTCTGTGGCTCCCTTCCCAGACGTAGCCTTCTATAAACAGCGGATCTTTTAGATCCCTGAGATGAGTCTCGCAAAGAGCGTGCACACCTATTTTGTCATCCTTCAACTGCTGTTCTACCTCTAGCCATTTCGCTCTTTTTCTACCTCCTTGCATGTTTATGTAGCTGATCCTAGTGTTAAATTTCTTTTTTGTACTTTTCTTTCTCGACCTACTCTTTGCCATTTTGGGGGGCTCAGCCTCCATTATTACACTTTCTTTTGCTTCACTTTTAACTACCTCTGTGCACGGAGTCCTCGCGGACCCCTTAAAAAAGCTACAGCCCTGCCTGTCAGGCGCCAGCCGATCTCTGCTCCCACCCTTCTGTTAAAATGAATACCATCTCGTTGAAACGCCCTACCAAAACCTGCTTTATGTACCTCCCTGTTTACCTCAACCACTTCGAAACGCTTCTCCAGGCTTAACTTTCTTATGTCCTTTCACGTCCTTTTCCAGCTTTCCGCTCAATCCTAGCACCTCTGGTACTGTGCATACAACTATCTGCGTTTGCTGTGCTATCTCCCTGATCTCGGTAACTCCCTTAGCTAAACTTTCCACTACTCCTGCAGCGTCACCATTTAGGACATCGTTTAGCCCCGCGGCTACTATTACCATACTGCACTCTGCGGAATTCTTCAACAGCCTATTTTTACTCTCTTTCAGCACTGCCCTCATTGTTCTCCCTGGGAAGGCTCCACCTAACACTCTCTTATCACCCTTTACACGTTCCAAGATATCTCGCTTGCACCTGTTCATGTTGGAATCTCCGGCGATAAGCACCTGGGCCTTCTCCCTCCCTCTCCCAGCTGTTGGCTCCTGCTTTCGGTTATCTGTGTCCTTATCTCTGGGATTTTGATTCTTTCTTACTTCTTCCTTTTTTCCGGCTTCTTAGCTGCTTCTAAATAACTCTGACGGTTCGGGTCCGCCTGACCTACTTTGTTTATGCCTTCCATGCCAGTGCTGGCCCCAGCCACGTGGCCCGAACTGGAATGTTCGTCCTCGTTGGTTCCAAGGATAAAGTCGGCCCCTTTTTTTTTTCAATTTGAGGAAGCTGTCCAAGCAGTTTCTGATTTTCCGCCTAACAAACATACTTCATTTTCTAAATCATCCACACGAGACCCTTAACTGCCCCTTTCTTGATCAAATCTGTCTAGACTGGAGACTGGCTCTCCTAGCGAGCGCCCTCACGCGGAGGGCCGAGGAGGCCGTAACGTGGTAGCCGCCGCGCCGAGCGAAGGAACGACTACGGCCGAAGAGACGAGTTGGGGCCCCTACTCTCCTCTGGTCACCAGTCTTTCGGCTGGTTCCCCTTCTTTTGGAAGTAAATAAGGAATTTATAATCATCATTTCAGGTCGTGACGTCATGCTGTCACGTGGTAGCCGGAGCGAAGGAACGACCTTTACCGACGGCTGAAAAGTGCTAGCAGTATTGCTTTCGCAATAATATATGTTCCATAATAGTCCACATAACTGTGGCGACTCCGAGCCTTAATGCATTGAGAGAGGACTGCATGCAAAGCCGAAGAGGATCGAAGATTCGCAATCCGGAATAAAAATATACCCTGTACTGTAGCGCACAAAACCACCGATTGAGAGAGGACTGCATGCAAAGCCGAAGAGGATCGAAGATTCGCAATCCGGAATAAAAATATACCCTGTACTGTAGCGCACAAAACCACCGAAAGTAATGCCTTAATTCATTTGGAGCTATGAGTAAACTCATAGCATATAGCATGAAGAGCTGCACGAAGTAAGCTATAGTTTTCCTTGAGTTGTATTATCGAATCCATGATTCACACTGTACACTATGTAAAACTGCATTGCGCTTCATATGGCGGTGACCGTTTTTTTCTAGGAGCTGGAAATTAAAGAACCCAAGCTGAATATTTGTTTCATTATTTTTAAAAAATTGGTTCAAAGGAAGGGAAAGACGCAGTATTTGTCACACGTTTCTGTAGACACGTGAACCGCACCGTAAGGGACAGAAGGATCTATTTATTTATAGGAAGGGAAAGGCATGGTAACTGTCTCACTTGTTTTCTGTGGACACCTCAACCGCACCGTAAGGGAAGGGAGGAAGGTGGGAGTGCAAGTGGAAAGAGAGAAAGAGGAGCCGTAGTGGAGGGCTACAGAGGAAGTTCGACCACCTGGGGTTAACGTGCGCTGACATTCCACAGCACACGGACGCCTCTTGTTTCGCCTCCATCGAAACGCAGCCGCGGAGGTCGAGTTCGAATCCGGGTACTCCGGCACGGTAGTCGGGTAGTCTTAAGGGGGACGTCGGTAGTCTTAAGGGGGACGGAAGGAGGGTAGCCGTGGAAGGGGAAATAGAGAAAGAGGAGTCGTAGTGGAGGGCTTCGGAGTAATTTCGAGATCTTTAACTTGCACTGGCATTACATAGCACGGACGCCTCATCGTTTCGCCTCGATCGAAACGCAACCGCCAGCGGTAGGTTTTAGGAAAAGGAAGGCGCAGTATATATACCTACGTAGTGATGGTTTCGCTTCTATTATAAATTGGTTTATAATATTTGCCTACGATTACGTTACTTCCTAAGACGAAATTTGAGCGCAGCTTCTTAGCTTTTTCATCTTTTTCGATAGATTGAGGCAAATATTTCGAGCAAGACATGTATGAACAATTAGAGACAGACAACGTTTTTTTTTCGCACACATTCCTTCATGAAACACTCCACTAACAGTTCTTAACTGTCATTAAGGAAGCTTTGTGGTCGGAGAAATGAAGAGAGCAATTAAGTTATCCGGAGGCTGCGGGAGGCAGCTCGTGAGCCAACAGGAACGTTGCACCGCGAAGAGATAGCAGCTACTGACTGAAGCCGCTGACGCCGCTAGCGAGTCGTCGACGTGGCTCTGCGTTTCGGCTTAGGATTCACGTACCGTGATCCGCTTATAGCGGACCAGCGCTTCGGCAACAAGAGAACTGATTCATTTATAGGAAGGGAAAGGAAGGGTAACAGTTTCACTTGTTTTCTGTGGACACCTTAACCTCGCCATAAGGGAAGGGGGAAGGTGGGAGTGCAAGTGGAAAGAGAGAAAGAGGAGCCGTAGTGGTGGGGCTACGGAGTAATTTCGACCAACTGGGGATCTTTAACGTGCGCTGACATCGCACAGCACACGGGCGCCTCTTCGTTTCTCCTCCATCGAAACGCAGCCGCCGAGGTCGGGTTCGAACCCGGGTATTGCGGACTGTAGTCGGGCATCTTACTACTGCACCACCCCGGCGGTGCGGAGCTGGCAAGGTCGCACGCAGCAATCTGAGTACACGCGCGGTCACCAATATGGAAGAAGATGGGGGGGGGGGGGGGGGGGAGAAGGAGCGTGTGCTCCCCAGCTGCTGAGTTGGTTGCGAGGGGCAACGGCGACGCGAAACGCAGGTGTGTGTTAAAAATTTTATTGAGGCGAAATTAGGGAGGGCGATGTGTAGGTGGGGTCCCTAGTCCCGTACTCCAGTGGCTGCCGCGGCTATCCGCGCACGTGTCACGAGGGCCCATTGGGCTTATACAGGCGCCGAAGAGCTGCGCTCTAAAACCTGCTGCGGTTTGGCGCATAATTTGGCTAAGCCCGCTTATGCAGGCGAAAGTTTGTTATGCTTGGTTACGCGGTGCTGATATGCCAGGCAAGGCTCATATAGACAAGCTGGTGAAAAAGCGAAAGCTCGATTAAGCATGGCAAGACACAGTTTGCTGTAGTTGAACTAATGTACTGCCGCCTGCGAACTTCAAAGACACAACAGCCGGACCACGTTTGATTGAGGTGTTTATTGTCCCAAAGTGACTATGCTATGAGAAATGAGGTAGTGGCTGGCTTCGGAAATTTCCACCACACGGAGTTCTCTGACGTACCCTGACATGATGCCGCACGCGGGGGTCTTGCTTTTCGCTTCAACTGTAAAGCAGCCGCTACGGCCCGGATTTGATCAAGCATACTAGCGCACACTTCTCTGTCGCCCTAACCAGTAAACCACCACAGCGGGACAGTGCTGTCTTGACAAAGCAAAATTGTCGGCAACATTTTGAACAGGGAAGCCCCAGGAGGCGAACAGATGGGCAGAGGTGGTGCCGGATGAAAGGGTAGTCAGAAGACTGGAAGGTAGCTTTATATTGTGTGGGGCGATATTTATTTCTTGCAACCGGTAAGGACAGTTTGTCAGGTGTATGAAGCAGCAGGTCTGCGGAGTAAAAGATTTGTTTTGTTTGTGGGGTTTAATGTGTCAATCCGACTCAGGCTACGAGAGAAAGCGAGAAAGTAGAAGACGAAGAAGCGAGTGCTGCCGGCACGGTGGTATAGTGCCTAGAAATATACTGGCGGTGGGGCACATGGCTTGTTCTCTTGGAGCGAGAAGCGCTTCAGTTGTATCTTGGACTTCCACAATGTGTTGCCAACAATGTGCTCTAGATTGAATCCCGGGTTTCTCCTTTGATATGTAGATTGCAAATTCTAAATTTTCAAACGTACCTAAGGATATATGAATCAGATTTTGAGCGATCTACGTCAGTTTTTTGCTATCAACCGACCTCCTTTTTCTGTGTCCGTTGGCCTAAATTTCACACCCCGCAGTTAGTTATGGTCAAAAATTTCCTAGACGCTTTAAATGTTTCCCTTCTTAATATGGTACCCATAAAAATCAGCGGGTCGTCTGTTGAAATCGTCTTTGACGACATATTCCCGAATAATGCTAAAGACTTATCATCCGTTATTCTCATTTAGGAAGCCTTTGTGCTAGCTTAGCAATAGCTACTGACACATCTCAGTGTAATGAAAAGGCAGGTGTGGCTATATATTGTCCGCATCTAGACTGGTCTTTTTCTGTCCGTATTCCGGACTTCACCCCAATTTGGAACCGAGTTTCTGGTTGTGATACTCTACTCGCTTTAGGGAAATTAGACTCCTCTTTTTCTAAAGTGGCTGTAATTTCTGACTCTCTATACTTGTGTTGATCCCTCTCTTCGTCAGTGGATTATGCAATTATAAAAACGTTTCTCTCCCTGATCCCTCAACATTTGAAACTTGTACACATGGTATGGGTACAATATGATATCGGTACCATGAATATGGTGATAGTTTGGCAAAAGAGTCCCTCAATGGGCCCCTATTATTTATCCTTCCGGAGACAGCGTACATCACCGCAGCGAAGTTTCGTAGAAATGTTCTATTGATTATGCAAACTGGGCATCTTTTAAGATCTGATGACTACTTGCATCTCAATTATTCTTGGAATGAAAAATTGCGTCATTCACAGCAACTTGAGATTTCTCTAACAAGGCTGCGAAGCCGTATCCCACTTTTAATTTCCTGTCTTCACAGGTCTGGTTTGGCACTTTCTCCAGTCAGCGTATTTTTCGGTGAACAGGAATCGTTAGATCACTTGTTATTGTTTTGCCGCCGCTTCACTACGTTCAGAAAACAGTTGATGGAAAGGCCTTTGCAACAGCTTGGCCTCAGTTTTAGTAGCCCGATACTGTTTATCACAGCTTTATGGTTTAAGTCCTAGTTCTATATAATGAATTACTTGTAATTACTTGTAATTGAATGCTTGCAATCAATTACATTTTGCGCATATTTGTAATCAGTGGAAGAACTTATTCAAACAGCACGATAGAGATAATTATACTATTTTCTGTATTTTATTACTGGTGGTAAGTTACATGATTGGGAAAAGGCTACCGGACCTAATTGTGTACAATGTAATTCTATCCTTTTGTTCGTACGCACAATTATGAGCATGGTTGCTTTGGTTCAGTGGGGCTCCATCAGCCATTCACCGAAGCACGGGACCGGCTTTACTATAGTTGCTTAGCAGATGTCGCGTGTAACACTTCCTACGAACACCTTCTAGAGACGTGTTTTCCCGCTTCTCTTTAAGCACACTTTTAAATTTCTGTTTAAAAGCAACCGTTTAGGCCACCTTGAGAACTTCATGCGGTATGCATAGAATTGGGACATCACTGGGATATATAGATGCATAGTATGAGCGTGCTGATTTTTTAACGTTTTCTTTCAGTGCCGAAGAATGCGGCTTTGGAGATTAGATCTGTAGGCAGGTTGCTAAGACTTCAGGAGAAAAAAGAATGCAGCATACACGTGTCCGTTTCAATTCTTAGCCTCCTGAATTATATAGTCTTCTCTTCAAGCTTGTCATTTCTGTCTAAAACCTATATAAAAATACAAAGAACGCCTCTGGTTTGCATCAAAGTGTCTCGTGATTATTTTACGGGTGAGTGAAATCTCGAATATTTAAAGAGGTGTTCTAGGCAATGAATAGAAAGCAAATGTCACGTTATTTATAACGTGCTTCAAAACGCATGCGGCGAGTTTTAACCAGACTGTAAGTTGTTTTGCTACGTACTGCTTGCTATACCTGACTTAACATCCACGAGCGCTCTCAGCCATACTGTCGGGAGCCGGTTCGCATTAAAGTTAGCACTGAACAAGCCGAACTCTCCTGCAAATCAGGCATCAACAATATTGGCGCTATCGGCGCCAGTGCTGTGAGGAAAATTACGAGGATACGTCTGGCACGCAGTGCCATGGGTGGACACTAATTGGTAGTCAGGTTTTGATTTCACGATATAACATAAAAAAGCCGATTTGATTAAAGCTTCCCAATTGTCTGGCTACTTAAAGATGGGACTTTGATTTGTAAGTAAAACATAGGGCCATAGGATCCGAAGGAGGGCACACTGACTGGTCAACCGAGGAACATTTTTCTGTCTTCGCAAACCTATGGCTGCTTAACTTTGTCAGGATGACATAACGGTGTAGCTCATTACTCATTTTTGGTACTCTAATACAGCGCACAGAAACAAAAACACAAGAAGAAGACTGTGCAAGTGCTGACACTGCCATCTGACATGGCATCATAGCGTCGATCGTACCAGCCGTTATCTTAAGGATTTCCCCCGTAAAGCATTCAAATCGATGCGGACGGAAACGGCAAGCATTCGTCCATTTCATTGTAAACAATGCAATGAATACGGCTCGTTGTTCAATCTGCCGTGCGTTCTGCGAAGACAAAGAACGGCGAGAGAAATTCATGAAGCCTGTGGGATTTATGTGAGGGGACATAACTGTCTTTATTCGGCTTCAATTGGGCTCATGAAGAATGAACTCGTTTTTCTTAATTCTCACAGTTGCAAATATTTACCTTTTAGCGCTATTCATTCTCTTCAAAAGAACAAGAAAATAAAATCTGTAATAGCAGGCTTCCGAGGTGTGCAGGAAAGAGAAGCCGTTTTTCAATTGGATATTTCAGCGCTTGTAGTGTAATCCTCCTGCGTTTTAGACTTGTGTGGGTTTCATTATTTTATCGCAGTCAACTATATGGACCAACTAGCCAGAATCACTACCTTCCTTCGGTAATATACAGTTGTATATCAATACGTATATCCAAGAAAACATAAGCAGTAATTAAGCAATTGGAGAATAAGTGAGAAGCGCATTGCATATACGGGAACGAATATATCAAAAATGGGCTGTAGCCGGGAGCAGAAACACTGTCATGATATGCAACGGTAGGCCGAACAATTGTTGGTTTGGTCCACATAGCAACTACGAGTCTACTACGATCACTGCGCAACAACTAAAACACACACAAAGATCTATCCCCGACCTGCATGTTCCGCTGAATATCTTTCATCCACGTTATGCAATGGTTCGAAATAAGCGTATTCATTATAGGGTGGAAGTCTGGAAGTGGGACCGCAAAAGTTTTGGTAGCGACAGCTACATTGGCCAGTCTCGCTATTTCGCCGTGCTTGTCCGTGCCTGTTCGCTGCCTGCTCGTGCCTCTCCGAAGAGCGAAGAAAGAAGTCGTGGGAGGCAGTAGTTGGCAGCTGACGTGGCCGAGCAGGAACTGGACGTAGGGCTTAATTAGAATACATTTGACAGGAGCTGCCAACTAGGGGCTCTCGTTCATATGGGAGTGTGATATGACAGGCAACCTGCCCAACATTGCGGTCACGTTATCCCTAGGCCAAGCTGGCACGTTCATACGGCTCGGTTTAAATTGGGGCTTTATATGTTGGCTGGTTGCTTACGCTATCGCGTCATGGCGAAGGTGGGAGTGAAAACAGAGAGAAACTGACGCCGTAGTGAATGGCTTCGGACTACCTCGCGACAGAGAATTTCGCCTCATAGCACTTTAGTGTTCAAAATTGCCCCCTATGGCATTGATAAACCAAACTGTAGAGTAAACTACCACGTGCAAAAGCCATGTCTGTACTTTCAAGCCGAACCTAAGCGTATCCATGCAGATAGCTCTCGCTTAACTCCTTGTGTAACCACAAGCTGAACCACCGCTAACTTTTTCTCTTTCTTTCTGCTGATTTCCCTCATGTTGCGCATATTCCAGCAACGTTGTATTCATTAGTTTTCTTACGAGATTTTAAATAAGATAGAGATTGTTATTGTGCCGCCATCGCGTTGTCTTTATACTAATTAGTGAAAATGAGTTGATGGAACGAAACTTCTTCGCAGTGCTAAGAAAGAGTTGCGCTTGTTTTCTTCATTGCCAATGCTCCCGCAGCCGGAATGAACCAGGTTTGAAAAAGGCAATTGGTAGTCACAACACACAATAGTGATGTGTACAGGATTTGTGCTGCTACACAGTTGCCATCTTATATCTGGAAATATCCCCCTGAAAGGGAGGAGTTTTGATATCGCATGTATATATATATATATATATATATATATATATATATATATATATATATATATATATATATATATATATATATATATATATATATTATTATTATAGAGCGAAGTGTACGCTTCATTTAAAGAAACATTTTATTGGACTCGACGTTTCGACCAGAAGATGGCCTTCATCAGGAGTCCTGATGGCTCCTGATGAAGGCCATCTTCTGGTAGAAACGTCGACACCAATAAAATGTTTTTTTTTCTTTAAATGAAGCGTACACTTCGCTCTATAATAATTTTTTTAAGCGGCCAACCACGTTAAATGTTCTCGCATCCTGTATATATATATATATATATATATATATATATATATATATATATATATATATATATATATATATATATTTATTTATTTATTTATTGTAGCGTGGGCAAAAGCAGCCGCTAGGCGGCTGCTCATCGCGAGTCTCGTGCACTGATTTGAAGAAGTGGCCCTATGTCGTTCAGAACACTGAAGTTTTGGTGTTGACTGTCTCTGTGTGCTCTGAACTTGCTACCCGGTGCCTTCTTAATGAACCCCCATGAAACCGTTAAACCTTCTAGTTAGAGCCGTTTGCTACATCACAATACATACATACATACATACATACATATATATATATATATATATATATATATATATATATATATATATATATATGAAGGAAAGAAGCCAACAGTCGGCGAGGCCGAGGAAAGCGTTGGGGATGGTACTTTGTCTTTTTTTTTTTAATGTTTACTTGGATAAATACAGAAATTAGTAATGTAATCTGTTAGGGGAAAGATAATTAAACACAAAGTAGAAGAAAGAACAACGTGCCGATGGTGGGATCCGAACCCACGACCTCCGAATAACGCGTCCGGTGCTCTACCAACTGAGCTACATCGGCCGCTGTCCCCCCTGCTACTTGCTTGGGTATTTATGTTGTCTGTATACGAACCTTGAGAGTGTTCACCAGCGCCATCCTCAACCCTAGCGGCGGACGTAGAACGTCCTTTGTTACCGCCAGCGTCACGTAGAACGTGATCAAGAGCGAGGGCGAAAGCTGTGCTAGAACCCTCTTACGCTACCTATGGCTTCAAGACTGCCAGAACCGAGACCCCCGTGAGCTACAAGCAGATCAATTAAAGGGAAATGAGGGTGCTCGTTATAATACATGAAGGAAAGAAGCCAACAGTCGGCGAGGCCGAGGAAAGCGTTGGGGATGGTACTTTGTCTTTTTTTTTTAATGTTTACTTGGATAAATACAGAAATTAGTAATGTAATCTGTTAGGGGAAAGATAATTAAACACAAAGTAGAAGAAAGAACAACGTGCCGATGGTGGGATCCGAACCCACGACCTCCGAATAACGCGTCCGGTGCTCTACCAACTGAGCTACATCGGCCGCTGTCCCCCCTGCTACTTGCTTGGGTATTTATGTTGTCTGTATACGAACCTTGAGAGTGTTCACCAGCAGTGTTCTGGCAGTCTTGAAGCCATAGGTAGCGTAAGAGGGTTCTAGCACAGCTTTCGCCCTCGCTCTTGATCACGTTCTACGTGACGCTGGCGGTAACAAAGGACGTTCTACGTCCGCCGCTATGGTTGAGGATGGCGCTGGTGAACACTCTCAAGGTTCGTATACAGACAACATAAATACCCAAGCAAGTAGCAGGGGGGACAGCGGCCGATGTAGCTCAGTTGGTAGAGCACCGGACGCGTTATTCGGAGGTCGTGGGTTCGGATCCCACCATCGGCACGTTGTTCTTTCTTCTACTTTGTGTTTAATTATCTTTCCCCTAACAGATTACATTACTAATTTCTGTATTTATCCAAGTAAACATTAAAAAAAAAAAGACAAAGTACCATCCCCAACGCTTTCCTCGGCCTCGCCGACTGTTGGCTTCTTTCCTTCATGTATTATAACGAGCACCCTCATTTCCCTTTAATTGACCTGCTTATATATATATATATATATATATATATATATATATATATATATATATATGAAGGAAAGAAGTAAACAGTCGGCGAGGCCAAGGAAAGCGTTGGGGATGGTATGTTTATGTCATTTTTTTTTTATTTTTTTAATGTTTACTTCGATAACCACAGAAATTAGTAATGTAATCTGTTTAGAGGAAAGATAATTAGACACAAAGTAGAAGAAAAAACAACGTGCCGATGGTGGGATCCGAACCCACGACCTCCGAATAACGCGTCCGGTGCGTTATTCGGAGGTCGTTATATATATATATATATATATATATATATATATATATATATATATATATTCTTAGCGCTACTGTTATACTTTTTAAATCATTGTAGCAACTGCCTCCTGCAAACCTCATTCCCAAACTCCCAGTGTACTCAAGAGTGTACAGGTATGTCTTCCAGTTCAATGTTTATCTCAGGTGCTGAAGCCCTAAACTTCATTCCACAAAAAACAATCCGGATCATGCTGTTTTGCAGTTGGCTCAAGCTGTCGCATTCGAAATGGCGCCTAATATCAGCTGTTGGGTACTCATAAGAAATGCTCGCGATATCCTGGGTTGGGGTATATTTTTAAACGCAGATAGCACAAAAAAGAAGGCTCAATGTTTCCTAAATTTCCAAGCAACCTTTTTCAGTTTATTTTTTCTGAAGAGAAAAGTTCGTGCATTAGAATTGACATCTCTAGTTTGATCTCTGTTTCTCCCCGTGCACGCGTGCCTTCCGGAAAGAACGTGCGCGGCGCATTTTCAGGAAGTAAACATGGCTGGCTTTGTTCGGTGTTCAAAAACGTCGTTTAGTATCCAAGTACCGGGCTTCCGTTTGGCCGTTGGGAAGGAACATTTGGCGTGTTGTTTGGACAAAATCAATAGGCATTGATTAAAGGTTGTTTTGTTTCTCTTGACTCCTTCGCTCATTGAACCCCATTTAGTCTTTCATTGGTTACCTTATGGATGTCGCTAGCTGGATCATTAACTAAAATGCTTCTCACTTAATCCATGACAAAATTTTACTCCGTCATGGCGCCTAAGTCCTGTGAAGAAAAGATGTTACGGCACGCAAGAAATCATTCAGATATACAATCGCCTTATGCTACATTACCGAGATAATCCCCCGCTCAAAACCTCCGCCGAAAAACAATTCTTCAAAAAGTTATCCTTGTAAACATTCCGCAACCGAGGCCGTGCTGTTTGTTTCCTGAGAGGCCGTTATCTTTCCGGAGAACAGCAGAGTTGGATCGATTTCATGCCTCTCACCTCTCCGTTCACGTTCACCATTCTATAGAAATACACGTACGGTTCCCAATGTCTTCTCAGAGAAGAATTGTGCCTCAACCGAGCTTAAGAACATAGCTGCCATTCTATGAGCTTCTTATGGTTGTTTAAAGCCCCTTATGTCACGCTTTTGTAAATACAGCGCGATATGTATTGTTAGAACTCGGTAGGAAATCTTTTGCTGGCAATAAGTTTCAACAGCACTTTCCGTTCTTAACTTTCCACTCGATAACTGTCAGTACGCATAAACACCATCAACGAATTTATTTCTACGATGTCTCTAGGCAGCGTACGTTTTTCTCCAAAGTATTCTTTCTATTTATCACTTATTATCAATTTCATGGTTACAACGTTAGGTTCGCCTAACAGCCTCATGCTCTCGGTTCTCCATGCAACAAAATGCATCCCTGCCCGGCCAGTAGTGTTCTTTCACCCAAGCCAGGGAATAGTTGTAAGGAAATTTCTCCATGAAATATCCATTCCAGTTAAACTGCTGCCAGCAACTACCAACTATTTTACATGCGAATTAAGAATTTTGGCAAGCCCAGATCCTTGGCATTGCGGTGTACGCAGATCAGATGCTGTCAGGTTCTTCTTTCTGTACAGGTATATATTTGTTCCATGGCCGGCAAGCTCACCTTACAGGGCACAGACGAGCACTGCAACTTCTGCAATTGAAGCTTTCCCATTTACTTATGTAATATCATCTCATGACCACGAAGCCACTCGTCAACAGTTTCAGAACATGCTTTGCAGCCTGATAAGTGTTAGCCCAATTGATATAATTGCCCCGAAAGACTTTTACAAGCAATGCGGAATTCGAATGAAAACTACGGCCAGTGAACTGTGCTTTCGTGAAAAGGCTGACCATAGCTTTCCTCGGGGAGGCGAACACAATGCTGTATTAGGCTGGTATCGTGAATCCGTTGCTGATATAGCAAGAATGGCGGATGTAGCGGCGGTGCTAGATGCATACAAATCACTGAACAACACGATTCATGTAATTAACAGCACGACCGGTTCGCTTCTCCTCACAAAACAAGTTGACTTTGTGCTTTTCCCTTTGAGCACGAGTTTCTCTGACGCTCAGATTTTCTATCGAGACGTTCAGTATCCACCGGCTCCTCTATGCTTCTACAGCCGCCGTATATATTCAGTCGAAATTTCCTTCATTGATTCTTGGTTTTCCTTCATGTGGCTTGTGTTAGTTTTGCTATTTCTTGGAGGATTAGTCATTTTTATTGTGTGTTTGCATCCTAAGATTTTGAGTGTGCATCCACGGCATCCACTATCTGCCGTAGTACTATTTCTTTTTTGCATGATCCTTGGCCGGAGCCCACCTACAACCTCCGTTATACGCAGCTTCGCAACAGCTTCTTGGGCTCTTGGCATGATATTTCTTGGA
Organism: Amblyomma maculatum; assembly: GCF_055883805.1. Taxonomy (NCBI): domain Eukaryota; kingdom Metazoa; phylum Arthropoda; class Arachnida; order Ixodida; family Ixodidae; genus Amblyomma; species Amblyomma maculatum. Next base: position 100,440,386 of record NC_139353.1, read on the forward strand.
AACTACGTGCAGAGCACAACCACATCATTTCGTGTTGTACCGCTAGCTTCGAAAAGCATACAAAATATAGGAGAACTAATGGTGCAGCTTGATAACGGAGTTTTATTTCCATGCATGAGCAAGCACTGGACGGGACTTGTGGACAGATTTAGGTTGCAGGAATTAAACTGGCCTGAGTTCGCAAGCATCATAAGATCGTTGGAACGGTGCGGCATCGACTGCTATGTTCGTAACAAGGTGTCAGAATGCTACAAGAGGGCCCAGGCGGGCACTCATGTTGCGTTGTCGATTTGCACGGACGAAGAAATGTTGATTGCAGCACAGCACAACCTGTTGCCCGGAGACCACGTCATGCTGCAGCCACAAGTTTCAGCCGTTCATGCGCGCAATCCTCTCAGGTAGGTAAGGTATTTTTATTCTAGAATCCTAGTTTGCCGTCAAAAAGTGGACCTTTGTTATATTAGCAGATTCGGATTGAGGAGGAGCGAATGCGGATGTGCAGCGCTCTGTCAAAAAAAAAAAAATGAAGGCACACACTATCTGCCTCTTCCTCGTCTTTGGCAAGTCGTCCTACAAGACTTTTACTAGATCTTATTGGTCCCTATATTCATCCGTCCGCAATGAGGCATGTTTAGCGATTCAAGGGGTGGTAGAGAGGGAGACGTCGTGATAATACTTCAGGGGCTACCGGCACAGGCCGACCCAGCATTCGGCAGTTGTCAGTAGGATTGACTGTAATGACTGATGATGACATGACCATCATATGCTGTCGGTTTCGCACGGGCTTAATGTGTCCAATGCGGAGGTACCACAGGAACCCACAGCCAAACAGGAGAGCCCTATTGAAGGGATATCACCAGCTCGGGATGCTCGCGTGATCTTGATGATAAAACCGGTGTCCAACGAGAGTGATCTGAAATTGTGGTATGATTACATCAGCTTACATCGCCCCACGCGAAATTCGGGTCCAAAAGAGCTCTAAGGGCGGCATGGAAGAACTTTATAGAATACGACTAAGTTTTCACGACTCCGAGTTGGAAGAATGGCAAAATCTCGTAGGGGCCTCCATAAATGTCTTATTGGGCAAAGTATGTAGCGAAGAACATCGTCTAAATTTGTGTGCCCAAATGCAATTCAGTGTGTGTAAAGTAAGATAAGGCAAGATTTCAATATAACAAATACGCATCGGGCGCTAATTAAAGTTGATGCGAGATGCTGCTAGTATCACTACATCATACTAGCATCAATCTTCAATATCTTCTGTTCGGCTAAGTTGGCATCTGAACTGCCTTTCACACTTTTAATTTGGCTGAACATGCATCGGAAGACGCATTTTCGCAGACACGTCACCCGTCGTGCAGTTAAATTACGCAATGATGGTGTTATATTATGAATGGTGTGCACTGGTTAGGTGGTTAACAGTTTGCTATTTTGTATAAGAGCATTTAAACAATGTCTGACATGAATACCCGGCAGAATCGTGTAGAAGGTTTGATGGTACATCGCGGCCTAATCACAGTGGCAATGATGGGAGGCATAACTGACCTTTCGGCACAGCTCCCAAGGTCGTGCAGAACTATAATCATCTGTAGACGGCCGGCGTCGTTGTTGGTAACTGATCCGTAAAATCTATTGCTAGAGGACAAAGATATGGGAAGGACAAATGAAAAGCGCTATCAGAGGAGGTGACGAATTGAATGAAGAAGGTCGTATTTGTGGCGTTGAGAGCTCGGAGAAACCGTGTGTATCTTGAAGCTAAACTTCGCACTGCAAAACAAACCGATTTTATTGACTTATATAACGCAACTATAAGAGTAGGCGATGCTCCTTCGGCGTCTAGAGTGCAGTACGTTCCACGAGCAGATTGACTTTTATGATAAAAGGCACAACTACTCGTGTTTACGTTGAACCAACATTTGCGTGGGTCGAGAACATAACTGCGGTAGTGTTAAAGGTAATCCTGAATAACAAATGCTTGCTCCCTCTACGCGTTTCTTGAGGAGAGGCTTAAATTTCCCCTTTCGATGAGACAGGAAATGCAATAGGAATTCAATAAACTACGAATGGAGAGACTAAAAATGAAATCGCCTTCATAATTTGTTCAACCCCCGCCATTATGCAAGGTGTAGAGGTAATCGGGAAAGTGCGATGCAGTGAGCACAGGATGGTGAGGTCCGGAATTAGCCTAAATCTGAAGAAGGAACGCAACAGATTAGTAAGAAAGAAACCCATCAACGAATTAGCGGTGAGGGGGAGGGCAGAAGAGTTCAGGATCTCGCTACAGAATAGGTTTTCAGCTCTAACTGAGGATGGCGACATTACCCTAGAGGGAAGGAACAATAATTTCAGAGATATCATTACTGAGTGCGCGGTAGAAGTAGGCGGTAGGATAGATAGAGAGGATACCGGCAAGCTGTCTAAGGAGACGAAAGATTTGATTAAGAAGCGCCAGAGTATGAAAGCTTCCAATCCAACAGACCAGATCGAATTGGCCGAGATATCAAAGCTAATCAATAAGAGCAAGGTGGCCGATATAAGGAAGTATAACATGGAGAAAATTGAGCATGCTGTAAAGAACGGGGGAAGCCTTAAAGCGGTAAAGAAGAAATTGGGCATAGGCAAAAACCAGATGTATGCAATAAGGGACAAGGCGGGCAACGTCATCACTAATATGGAAAAGATAGTGAAAGTAGCCGAGGAGTTCTATACAGATCTCTACAGTAGCCAAAGTAGTCAGGACCGTAATGAGATTGGCGGTAGGGAAAAACAGTCAGACGTTCCACCAGTGACGAAGGACGAGGTCAAGAAAGCACTAGAAACTATGAAAAGGGGGAAATCAGCTGGAGAGGATCAGATAACTACACATTTGCTGAAGGACGGGGGGGATATCGTGCTAGAAAAACTGGCCACCCTGTATACGCAGTGCCTGGTGTCATCGACGGTACCGGAACCATGGAAGAATGCAAACATTATCCTCATTCACAAGAAAGGGGACTCTAAGGACCTTAAAAATTACAGACCAATCAGCTTACTGTCTGTTACGTACAAGGTATTTACTAAGGTAATCGCTAATAGAATCAGGACAACCTTAGACTGCAATCAGGCAAAGGATCAAGCAGGGTTTCGGAAACGGTACTCTACTATCGATCATATCCATACCATCAATCAGGTGATAGAAAAATGCTCGGAATATAACCAGCCCTTATACATAGCATTCATTGATTACGAAAAAGCATTTGACTCAGTTGAAACCTCGGCGGTGATGCAGGCATTGCGAAATCAGGGGGTAGACGAACCGTACGTGAAAGTGCTGGAAGATATATATAGTGGCTGCACAACAATTATAGTTCTGCATAAAGAAAGTAACAAAACTCCCATAAAGAAAGGTGTTAGGCAAGGAGACACAATCTCCCCAGTACTATTCACAGCTTGATTAGAGGAAGTATTCAGAGACTTGGAATGGGAGCAGTTAGGGATAAGGGTAGATGGAGAATACCTCAGTAATCTGCGATTTGCTGATGACATTGCCTTGCTAAGCAACTCGGGGGATGAACTGCAAATAATGATTGAGGACCTAGACAGGAAAAGTAGAAAGGTAGGCTTGAAAATCAATATGCAGAAGACTAAGGTAATGTTCAACAGCCTCGGGAAGGAACAGCAGTTTACATTAGGTAGCGAAATACTGGAAGTAGTACGCGAATATGTCTACTTAGGACAGGTAGTAACCGCAGATCCGGACCACGAAAAGGAAATAACAAGAAGAATACGATTGGGATGGAGCGCATTTGGCAAGCACTCACAGATTATGACTAGCAGCTTACCGGTATCGCTCAAGAGGAAAGTATACAACAGTTGCATCTTGCCTGTACTCACCTATGGGGCTGAAACGTGGAGGCTAACCAAGAGAGTCCTACTTAAGTTGAGGACTAGCCAGAGGGCTATGGAACGAAAAATGGTAGGGGTAACATTAAGAGATAGAAAGCGTGCAGAGTGGGTCAGATAAATAACTCAAGTTACCGACATTCTATTAGAAATTAAGAAGAAGAAATGGACATGGGCAGGACATGTAGTGCGAAGAGAGGATAACCGATGGTCGCTGAGGGTAACAAACTGGATTCCAAGGGAAGGAAAGCGTAGCAGGGGGCGGCAGAAAGTTAGGTGGGCGGATGAGATTAAGAAGTTCGCAGGGGTCAAGTGGATGCAGCTAGCACAGAACCGGGTTAAGTGGAGAAATATGGGAGAGGCCTTCGCCCTGCAGTGGGTATAATCAGGCTGATGATGATGATGATGATGATGATGATGATGATGATGATGAAACTACGAATGTGTTTGTTGCTCTGCTATGATTGGGATCAAGTAAATGCAACGCAGACTGAAACATTCATGATTGCTGCGAGAAAGTGGCTGTGGGCGGAGCAGGAAATCGGGAAAAATATTTGCGTAGGTACATTCACTGACAAACCTGTAGGTAAAGAGTTCTTGCAAGTCTAAAACTCTGCGTACTAGTCGATATTTTCAGCACTCTCCCCTTCTGGGTTCTAACAAATACTTTGTTCTGCGCGCTATGATCTCACCTTTGTGTAGTATAAAATCTTCGACCTCCATTTCCAAATAGAGAAAAGTGGCCTGCAGTGTTTCAAGCTATGCAGCGAATAGCACTGGCATTGTAACACTGATAGAATTAATAGAAATTATAGGAATAACAGATGAAAAGTGCGAACTCTGTTGCCTTGAAATATTTACTCAGTTTTGTTACAAAACATGTAAAGAAAGGGGAAGGCTTGGTATACTAAAGCACACTTCGTGATTTGTCGTGAAAGATAAATCTTTATTAGAAATAAGCTAGAGCAAATAAAGGACACCTCAAATGCGGAATAAATTAGGAGACGAACCCTTGTTTCCACCCCGGCTTCCCAATAACCAAATCCCATGGAAAAATACTGCAGGACCATTGGTTGATGAGTTCTTCTGAAGCATATTGTCTAAAAAAGCACACTTTTTTTTCTATGCCACTTAGTCGAGTAATTAGGTTTTAATAAAATATACGTATCAAAGCGTTTTAAAATTGTACCTAAAAGAGCAATGGATGTCCAATGAAAGCCGCATATCAGAACAGATGCAATCTCAAAACAAATAGCGTGAATGTGTTTAATCGTTGTAAAACGATGTCGCATAGAAATATGTGAACGCACGAAAAGAATACCTAGGCTCTTCAAGGAGAAATACGCATCTTTGGCTGGTTGCTTTATGGAATCTGACGTACCAAGCCCACTTAGGGTATGGGAGGCGGCCTACTGGAGGATCCCGGAAATTTCGACCACCACGGATTATACAAGCGAACGTATTTTGCTTAGGATATGGTCGCCTTGCTTTCGGCCTTCACGGAATTGCAACCGTCGCGGCCGGGTTTGAATTGCGCATCCTTGGCTTCAGCAATCCAGATACCGAAACCACTGAGCTACCCGCAGCGGGATACAGGTTACTTGTTTACATGTTAAATTTGTCCAACGATTGTGATTTCCGTTTGCTGAGAAGGTATAGATGACGCAGAATCCGCTAGCAGCCCAACAACGAACGCGAAGAGGTGGAAGTCCCGCCTCACATATGAGTGAACATCTTCGATCCAATGGTGGCGCAGTGCGGCTCTCCGCATGATAAAACAATAAATTTTACGGACATAATTTAAAGGCCTGGCCTGCAGCCTTATACCGTTGTCAATCGCCGGAAGCGCAATCCCCCATCAAACAATAACGCTTAGCTTTTCACTGTTCATTGATTTGCTTTAACTCCCAATATAAATACAAGAAATCATTTCTCACTCGGCGTCTACTGGATACGTCCAAGAGAGCCATGTAGTAAACAGACCTCAGCCTGTTCTATGTTAGCAAGTCCGTTGCCAGGTCAGTTTATCTTCAAGTTTTCGTCACTTCTTGACAACCCGTGATTCATCGAGGGCGCCTGCTGATTAAACACAATATCAGCCACATAATACCAAACAGGTTGGTTTAGTTTTGGCGAGTAGCATCCCAAATTGACTCAGGCTTTGAAAGGCGGCCTAAAAGGCTCAGCTAATTGAGGTCACCAGGAGTCACCACATTTGGGCCACCGGACATCACAAAGCACCACCACCACCATCGCCACCACCAAGAGGCGATAGCTACAGTCGGGATTCGATACCCAATCCTTGGGTACAGTGGTCGAAAGGGCTACCCACTGCACCAACAATTCGGGACGTAATAAAAGATGGATAGAGCTTTCCACACTTATTAGGCAGCACATTTCATGGTTTATTCTGCTACCGCCTCTGCCTTTGATAGCTTGACGTTTTTATCGCATTTGGGGCTCCCAGGTGCTTGACATCGTTCTAACATCCCCTTTAATCGATTAGATTCGAAATTCCCGATTGAAAAAAAGGCTATTTTCAATGACTGGCGCTTTTATCTTTCTTATTCATCACAATATCTTTATCAATGATATTGTGCAGGTATTTGCTCCTGCAAAGTATATAATATATGCTGATGATACGAGCATATTTTTTCAGGAACTGACGTAAATGACCTAATAGATATAGTAAATTCTGCACTCTTCCATTTATACGATTGGACAGAAAAAAAAACGGTTTACAAGTTAATGCCACAAAACCTAAAGCAGCCATTTTTGAAGCAAATAATAAGACAGTTAAACTAACCAAAGATATTTACTTCAATAGCGTTCCTTTAGATATAGTACCAACATTTAAGACGCTGGGCGTCGTATTCAATGAAAAAATGACCGGGGTTGATCATATCTATTTGATTGTAAACAAACTCCCGTAGATAATTTGATTGCTATATCGCCATCGTCACATCTTCCCTTCAAAAGCAATGCTCGCAGTTTATCATTCATTTTTAATTCTCGCCTCAGCTACTGCAATTTAGTTTGTGGTAAAACATCAGGAGAAAACTTAAGAAAGTTACATATCTTACAAAAAAGCTTTTTAAGAATACTTGAAAATGTCCCTAGAACATACCACACACTAGAACTTTTTTCTAAGCATAAAATACTTCCGAGTACTAAACAGTATAACTTTCATTTATGCCGCTCTTTTAAACTCGAGATTACTAATAACACGTCATTTTTTCATAAACTGGCTAACACTGAACTCCTCTACAAATTCTACGAAACGAGAAACATCGATAAGTGGCATATTAAAACATACAGAACAACATACGGCTGTCAAACACTGAAAAATACGCTGCCACGTCTCCTGAATTCCCTTCATTTCAATAATATCTCACTAGAATATACCTCATACAGAAAACTACTTGAATATTTCCTACTGAACGACACTCCATTAAGAAAGTAAAAATTCTGCATGGTGATATTATTTTGCATGTGAATAATTATGTACGTGGTTTTATTTTTGTTTTTGTGACTAATACCTGTCATGTGCTTATGTAGTTCTCTGTGATACATGTATTGTCGTTTGTCTAAATATGATGTACTACTTTTGCTGTCAAAGTAAAGGGCTGGGTGACTGTGGCCTTGTCAAGCTGCCCAAGAGGCAGCTTTTACTGTAGGCATCCTGCCACCATGTACTTTGTGGTGGTGAAATAAATAAAGTTATTAAAGTTAATATTACTTGTGCAGACCGTACATTCACGCATACCGGCTAATAACTTCATAGAAATACACGAAGCAAATTCTATCGGTGAAAATCAAAATATTCCTTTCTAATGCTGCACTAAAGTCCGCGGAACTGAAGTATTATTTTAGCGAGACATTATTGTCACTCAAACAGCCTATGCTTTCTCAATACCCTTCTAGGATATCAATCGAGTCACAAAACTACAAATGCTTGAGAAGAGCCGTACACAAAGGTTGCTATAACTTCACCGCGCCAGTACCAGCGCACAGAGCGAAAATGTTTCTTGGTGCCGCTCCTGCAGTTTCATAAATTAATAATCAAGAACAATGAAAACTCTCTTGTTATTCCGGCACAGATACAAGCACCGCCGTCTGTTTCGTGCTGTCCTGGAAGGGGGTCTATGCGTTCGACACCGGAAGTATGCACCACCGCCCGGAGAGGAAGAGAGGCCTTCTCAGCCTTTCCATCTCTACTTCGCTGTGTGGGCTCTGGGATGTGTTAGCTCGATCTGTACTCTAATAACTGAGCGTATACTTCACGCATGTGGGAAAATAGTTGGCAATCCTATTGCTTTCTCAAATGGAAGTGGCTATCGAAGCGTGTTACGCCGCAGAGCCATACATAATATCCGTGTAAATCAAACAATTATTCCAGCCAATTCTTAGATTTCAACAGCTCTGCCACCCCCAGATTACAAAACTATCGCAAAGAATATTTATTACAAACATCTGAAAGCGTTTAATTTTATATTTTTCAGTTGATGAAAGAAAGAAGCCTTTCATAAAACGAAAACGTTTCTTTATAAACATACCTTATTATAGCAAAATTTGTTCAAAAAGGACAATCATTTGTATTCATTTGAATCTCTTGCCCCATAAAAAATGTTTTATTGCCCGCACCAGTTCTGTCATTAAGCCAGGTAGAGCTAGATGTTTTGGAAATTACCTTTTTGTTGGAACTTGAGTTCTTCAATTACAACAAACAAGTCGAGCTTGGCAGTCATCGTAGTAGGGTGCTGGTCATGTACGCTTGCAGGCTCTTCAGTGGACTGGAAAATAATGCTTGGGGCTACGACGTTATCCTTGTGCGTTCGGCATCAATGATGGTGGCAGAAATTAATCCAGAATTGAACAAAAAATTACCGGCCAGTAGCCATGTTAACTGAAGTTGCGGACACATGTTCCCTCTCTATATCGATCCTATAAATCTCTTCGTGCAGGTTGCAGTCACGCACTGAAGTGCAGGCTATCGAAGCTTTCAGTACCATTACGGGAGCGTCGACAAGTTACGCGTTGTGCGTTTCATGGATTACCACAGGAGCTGACGAGCTAGGGAATCCATGCACCTGAGCAGAACAGAAGAGCATAAAATGGTGCGATTAGAAATACTATGTGCACAAGTGTGGAGTGTTGATCCTTTTTTCTGTACCTGGCTGTATGTAACGCCTACTCATAGCTCGATAAGGCGGCCGTGATCTTACAGGAAAATGAGAGCACTGTGAAACTTATACTGCAGAAATGCGAAAGCATAAACATGACTAGTGCACACGGTGCATCACGTTAGCTCTCAAGACAATTATCAACTAAATGTACCATAACTATAAATCATATTGTCATTATTGCTTTTATCCCTAATTGCAGCGTCGTTGTCATCGCTACTATCATCCTCAGGGTAGACAAGGAGAATTATTTTGTGCTGTTCACAACATGGTTATATCGGGCTTGAAATATTTTCATGTAATCAAGAAAACAATTATGGGCTTGGCGCAGCTGGTTAAAGCGATCGGCTGAGGCTCCAAGGAATTGAGGTTTGATTTCCCTTGGAGACATCATTTATTCAGTTATTTTTAGCTATCTTCCTCACTTTATCCCGTGTTGTTTGATGACAATATAATCTCGCCGTATTCCGCGGTATCTCTCAAACAATTGTGACACTTCTCGTGGCTGGACGGATATGGTCATGTCCGCGAGTATGAGCCATTAAATGCTTTCGCCTTAATACTGAGAAGCTGCATATTATTGAGTCTGGCTGTAGTGTGGTCATGTGGCTATTTTATCACAAAAATGTTCTTCGTGTTTGCTTGCTTGAGTGCCTATCAGTATGCAGTCTTAAAAGAAAATGTACAACCTTTTTTGTATTGCGGCTATTGTGGTACCTATTCAGCCTTGATGTTTTGGCAACAGAAGGTAACAACCTTCAACCACTGCTTTAGTTAATCTTCCGTCGCCCTACCAGGTAAGCAAACGAATTACTTTAACGTGTTCCTTCGGGTCTTGTAGAGTAAAAGTTTGCGAAACCTTTTATATAATGCGAATTTGGGGTCATCGGTGTTACCACGTCAGGAGTCATATCAATTGTTGTGTATCTCATTCGGTTGTTGCCGATGCGCACCATATGTCAATAAAACAGTTTTGAAGCTTCAAACATTTTCCTTCCTTAATCAGCTTTATACTGAGAATCCTATGCTGTGACTATATTATCCGCACGTAACAGCAGGTACTATCAGGTTCAAATCGGTAAATACATTTCTTACAGTGCTTGTAGTGTGCCATCTCACTAGGCTTGTCCTTTCCACAATCGCTTTTTTTTAATTTGTTGATAAGGTATCATTTTATTGTTCTCTAAACGATTACGTCCGTACTTCTAACCACTATAGAGCAGGTTATTTTCGTGTGTTCTTTTGCGAGGAAATTGGGGAAAACCTAATAGCGGGTCAGAAGACCATCAATCAAAGCTAGACTGCGAAGTGTTTATTCAATTCCTCCTACTGACCGTATGTAAGGGTAAATGTATCGTTCAGGTAAATACACTGTCTGGTATTACCAGTAAACTCGATATCTTTCATAACAAAGAAAGCTGCCCTTAATGCATGAGATTACAGGTGTTTGAAGGAAGCTGGGATGCATTCGCTGCACTGTGGTTCAAGAAAATTTGCTTATATCGTCACAAGGAAGAGCGCTTTCGAAGTTCATGCGCTCCATCGCTAACGCCTTTATGCCACCTATCAAATCAGCGAAGGTGATATAGTTAATGCTGGCATTACCAATTTTTGACGGCGCTTTGGCATTGATTTCAGAATGCGGATTTTTAGAAAGTGGGCTTGTTCGTCACGAGTTCGCGAATTTGTTTTCAACCGAGGCGCTGAAACAGATCGCCTTCTCCACGTCTATAAGTATTTGTGGTGACTGCTAGTATCCCGGTAAAACCGTTAATTGTAACTCGGAACATTTGTTTATAAGAAAGCGTATATAGTCATCAAAAATTACTTCAACAGCTACAATAGTTACCATTGGTGGTCTTTTTTCTGATGTCGGACAACTCTAGAATTCTGATTACACACGTCATCTATTTAAATAAAGAAGCTGTTGTGTCACAGTTTGTCGTAGTGCGGGCCACAGACTGCGCATGAGTGAAGTTTATTTCCATCTCGCCATGTCCTCTCTCCATTCCCTCTCTCTCCTGGGTTACTTATAACCACCCTCTGTTGGAATAACCGCCGGTGTCTTACCTGCCTTGTTCCCAGGCGTGTACGTACGTTCCGTACTTGTCGTGGCCCATCAGCCGCGGCTATGTTACAGAAGACTTTTGTACAAATTAGTGTTCGGCTTTCCTACGAAACGTGCTTATATTAAGCACCATATTAAACACACAGCTGAAGAACAGTACCTTTCACTGGATGCACAGTTCTGCAACAAAATGGAGGAAAACGGGAAAGGGGTGGGATGTTAGGTGACTGCTGGACTTGCTAACTACACTCATCACTGCTTCAAGTTCTGTTGACCAGTGAGGTAACATATTTGCTGGCATTAGCACCGCCTTCAAGTATTTGACGCGAAATAATCAATGGATCCCGTCTGCTGCTATGCTTGTAGATCCTCGTTAAAATACACGACCTAAGATCCTGTGCATTATTCGACAAATTGGTCTGTCGGGGATCATCTGGTACTCATTAGCCTACAGCTTTAGACTAAGACTTTATGTGAAAGGTATCGTTTTAGCTATGCAAACGAGGACGTCTGCGTGGACGAGACATACCATATCTGAATCGCGATTCAAAGGTTACAATGGACCCAATTCTATACACAAGGAGCTGATAAAGTTTACAGCATATAATGTCAGGTGCCTTAATTGCACAACCTATCTAGCAATTCGTTCATGGTCGTGTGGCCAGTAAGCAAACACACCTGCAATAAGCACGCTACACACTGTAAATAATGTATTCGAGATTTACAACTTTCATGGATATGATGCCCGTCAAATGTTCATTACCTAGGTACTCTCTCTGTATAGTAATGACACTGTAGTAAGCTAGAAACAAGAGATGCCTTTAGTGGCAATTTTCATTCACGGTGTCAGAGCTGCAGCTACCTTTAATGTATCAGATTCAAATGCTTTTAACCAAAGTAGCAATATCAGTAGGTAGTAGGAGCAGCAACCTTAGCTTTCATTGGCTACCTCTAAAGCCGTAACCAGAAATAATTTAGTCGTAACTTAGGACACCTCGTTGTTGTAACAGTAACGAGCATTCGTAGCATTTACTACGTCGGAAGGTTTTCATAGAAGCTGTTATATATTTTCGAGTCGTCAAAGGTCAGTAATAGGAAACACTTTAGCAATATTTCTACCTTTGCATATACAAGCGGAAAGTACATTTTGCGTAGTAATTGTTCTTGGAGGGTAGTAGGAAAAGTACCTGTTTTAACAAGCACTGGTTTCATGCTGCTGAGGTAGTGACCAATCAGAATCTAGACAACGCGCTGGCACTGACCCATCGCTGTTATATTTGTTCAGCAAAAGTATGCTCCAGCACAGCTCGAAGAAATATACAGCTGATAACTTATATAGCTTCCAAAGAACCAAAAGAAGTGCAGAAATTGGCGCTCATAAGAAGGCTTAACTATTCATTTTTCATTGAGCATTATACGAGCAGCTAGGATAGAAGAGCTAAGCAAGAAGTTCTGATATTTGGCTCTCAAACCGGGCAGATTGAATATTGCGGTGTTTTGAATTTCGATACAAGCCCTCAACCTCTCATAATCCTGTTTAAATCCCTCTTGATCTTACAGTGGTTTTGGTGCTCCATTTGTTTGGCCCTGATTACAGCATCAATAACATTCAGATTGAAAAAAACGGAATATAAAAAATATCTTGGTGTACATATTTCACGTGGCGTAACATAGATACAGCCTGTTAACCAGATAATAAATTCTGCTTGCCGCAATCTGTGTTATATACGGTACAAACATTTTTCTCGCTTTTCCTCTCGTTAAACAACTTCCTTTCCAAACATTCGAGCGAACTACTCTGTCCCCTATTACAAATTTTTGCATACTAAACTAACCTTACTAAAGCTCTCGAATCAGCCCAAAATTGATCAACACGATCCATTTGGTTAAATGTTTTCTATTTTACGAGGATGTAAACATAAGAAGTACAAATATTCTCACCTGTCTTGCCTCACGTGTAGAACTGTGCGCCTCAACTTTTTCATAAAATGTTTCATTATTTGCCACCTAATATCCCGTAAATAAAAAAAAGCTCGCCGAATGAACCGCTCCGACCAGATTAATGCAGCGTATCCCCCACAATAGCATACTCCTACTTTTAAGCCGTTATTTCTCCTGCGTTCATCACAAAACTGCAGGGCCCTGCCCACCAAAGACTACAAAATTATCGGCCCCAACGTAATCAAGCAGCTTGCATAATTTGATGCTAGACATTTTTTGTACTCGATAGTAGACTACGAATGCGTTCCCGTGTATGTTCATCTTTTAATTTTTTTATACTTTACCGCAAGCATAGTCAGTCCTATATTTGATGTCTTTTTGCCTCTTCATACAGGTGGTTCACCTTTTGGTAAGCTGCGCAAACATAATATCTGAGATTTATATATTCTTTAATCACTACCAAATTAATACCGTTGAGTAGCGCAAACATTCATTTGTTTTTGTCATTAACTCCCACAATGCTTTAAAAAGTACGATTGTGCTCAAATATGTTCAGCTCATACAGTGTATTTGTCATTTTTACAAACGGGCTCTTACCGTACAGAAAGAACACCGAATAGAAATATATCTGTTAAGACAGAGAAGCGGTCTTGATGGTCATTTATCGTAAAACAAACAGCACAAGAAAGTTATAAGGATGTCAAAGGAAACAACTGAACCAGTACTGTGCTGCACTCGTGTCCTCATTTACATTGAGGAGATAAAGTATTTCTTCGCACCCTGCTGCTTCACTGCAAGGTCAAGGTCCTGAACAGGTCCATCCTCACCTACATTGAGCAGATAAAGAACTTATTTCCTCGCACCGATCCTGACATGCCCAAAGAAATGAAGACGCTTGTAACGAGCCCTCGAAAAATAATTGCCGAGAACGTTCAAGGAGCGTCGGCAATACAAAGGAACCTCGACTTCCGAGCCGACCAATAAAACCGCACAAACCAGGACTCACCTATCCATGCCGATACTGCGCCCCTGAACATTGAAATCCTGCTGAAAACCATTTGAGAAATCGACTGTGAAGAATTGCTCCGGATACTACCAGCATCACAAAAGCCTCAGGTAGCGACGTAGCGATGTCCGCTTTGAACTGCCGCATGCGCATGGCACCTCGCCTTTCAGTGCTATCTACCTAAGAACAACGTGGCGTGAGCTACCCGCCGCACGACCCTGCTGGCTTTCGCGATGTGAGACTGAAATCCCTCGTTGCTTCCAACATTCTCCCGAACCCCGGCATTATTTCCCGCCCGCCAAGTTTAGAAACTGCCCTGAAGGCCCAGGAAATGAATGCCTGGAAGGTTGCGAATAACGTGTTTCCACTGTGGTGAGTCAGGTGACATCCAACGTAACGGTCAATACAGACAAATTGCCTGCGTGATTTCGCCATCGACACCACACTACTCTTTCCCCGTGAACGACAACAAGAAATCGACGACTACCAGTGCAGGACAGAGTACGCGCCGCCAAGTCGTCTATCACGCTCTTCATCGCTCTTCAGCGCACGTTTCGAGTCGCCCGGCCGCAGTTACGTGCGAGGATTGTCCGCTAGCCCCCGTAAAGAAAACTACAGACAGCAAGTTTTGGAGGTGAGGTTGCTACATGATGAAGTAATGAAGATCGCCCGCCGACGTCGAGTGGAGACGCTGCTAATTTACACCGTCGTTAGGAAAGATAACTCGTCCAGACTCCAAGTTGGCACTAACGAAGTGATAGCTGTGTGCACCGGCCGCTACCTCAGTACACGACGGAGCTGAGGCCGGGCACCAAGGCACACACGCAATGCGAGGACTTGAACAAGCGACCTTGAAGGTCTGTCGACGGCCGCACAATCACTGCCGTAGTAGACACCAGCTGACTCTTCAGTCATCAGTGAAAGGTTTACCTCCCAGCTCAGAAAAGTAACGACAGCTTGGGATGGCGCCTTCATTCGCACCGTTCGTCTTAACTTCATTACCCCGTCGATGCGATGCACTTTAAGAATATTCGTATCTAGACCTATTACGTACCCTAAAAGCTTCGTGGTCATAGAGCAGCGTTCGTGCGACGTGATGTTTGGCATAGACTTTCAGAATGAAAACAGGGCGATCAACAACCTTCCCTCAAAGCTAATCATGCTTTCACAATTAAAGCCATACCTGCTGCGATACGTTCGATGCATCTCGTTGTTTTAAAAGCCATCGACGAGCAACTAAGTGCACCGCCCGGATCAGGTATCATATGCGTGGTTAGCAAAGATATATAAACCGCGAAGTCGCGTTTGAGGGAAATATCCAGCTGATCCAGGATAGAGGACTTGCCTACGCAAGGGGCATCGCCCATTTCTGAAATGAACAATTTCAGGTATTGGTGACGTAAAGGATCTTGATGTTTAATTGCCGATCTCTATGTTCACTCTTGTTTGTTTTGAAACATCTGTGAGCTGTTTTTCTAAAGAGTTAGTAATGCTGCGAACCATCGAAAGCTTTATCTGTTTCTTTCAACAGCCGTGGGCTCATGGCCTTGTCACTGTGACTGCAGCGCATGGAACGATCTTGTTCATGCTTGTTATGGAAGCATGCGTGTTTATCACTTTCTTTGTAGCGCGGGACGAGACTCGCCGAGAATCTACTGGAGTGATGGCCGCAAAATACAACTGCCTTTCTATCTTTGCAGCCTTTTTCAGGTCCCTTCAGACGTTTGTATACATGGTTCTTCGCCGAGTGTAAATTGAGTACTGCAGAATTATGCGGGTATTCGTAGATCCACGACAGAGGAGAACGCTTGTCGTTATCGCTGCCGTAGTGTTGCTTACTTCTCTTAAAGGGAACCGTCAGCACAATAAGGAGCTATTTTTATGCACAAAATCAATCTCTCTGCGTTTTGAATCGAGCCTCCTCTAAGGAATAATATGTTTTCAATTTTAGGATTGATTAGCGCTTGCGTCTTTACCATTTTATTTCTTCATGTCTCTTTCCACCGAAGCGTCAATAAAAATGTTCAACCCTTTATTTGACCGTTATTAGAGCGGCAGAAAATAATCGTTGTTGTTTTGAATAGAGACCAACAGATTCAACTTCTCATAATAGCCGTGATTAATAGCAATTTCAGGACTTGTTCTTTTTACCTGCTATCTCGTTCTCCTCGGCCACGGTAACTTTTACGTATTTCAATTGTTCCAGAAAACCTTCCACTTATTTCCAGAAAGGGGACACCTTAATTCGGAAAAGTTTTACTATTTCGTTTTGGTGGCAGTTACGCAGTGGAGTGCATTACTGAAGCGAATAGTAAAGGACAGCATGAGATCTGCCGCAAAATAATGCCTCTTTGTCACTGCGTAGACATCTGATTTTCGATCAATACCTATATTATCCATGGTCAAAGCATGTCGCTGCAAAAATATTGAAGAACTTTTTGTATTAATGGGGCTCACGTTTCCTTTTTAAAGGCACTGCTGATTAGTGTTGTGTTTCCGAAGCAAGATTTTCATTAGAGAGAGGAGATTGTTCTGCACTTTTCTGCTATGCAAAAAGGCACACTTTTTTATGTAAGGTTTTCTCCTCTAACACGTCAGCCCGCTAATTTCTTATTTAGGTCCTTCTTCTGTGTGCTCCATCTCGCATCAACGATAAAAACATTTAGAGCACTGCAGAAACTGCAATACAGACATGATAAAAAGGGACCGTTTTTGATGCTGCTATTTCGGCCTGATGAGCGCGGTCCATTTTTAAGGGGATTTTAATTTCTTGTTTCCATAATTTTTGTAAGTGTTAGATCGTCTATTAAACTCTAATTATTATTCTTTTTACGACATTTTCATTACTTTATTTTCCCCAATACTCTCCAATGTGTTTACACTAGAAAACAAAACACAATGGACACGTTTGCGGGAAGTAAGCGTACAGGAGTGATTAGCGTGTTCGGTTGGGACATGAAAGGATGGTGGTTCGATTACTTTGGACGGGATTGGTTTTGTGTGTTAGTTCATGATGACAAGCTATGGTGACACGATTTGGCGACAACCCCTGATTACGGCACTCATGAGGCAAGAACGTTTCTGCATATGAAGAGTGGCCGGGCAGGGATATTTTAGAAAGTAGACATGGCTTTCTGCGTGAGGCTCATACCTCAAACATTGCGAAATCACAGTGGTTTGTAGTTTCACCACCCAAAAATCATTTACAACACAAGCTACGACGCTGCCTATAACGTCACTATCTCTTCGAGTATTGCGGCCCCAGATCGGGTAAGCAATTTTTGTTCCAGCAATTTTGAAGTATTCTATATACGCGCAGCTAGAGCCTGCTCTGTACTGTCCCACACAAAGATCCTTAGATTGCAAATACACATTTTCCTGCGTAAACTGTTTACTGGGCAGCATTGAAATGTTCACTTGCTGCTGCCGCCAAGAAACAAAGCATGCGGCAATACCACGTCGCTTGTACTGAGCTTAATAATATTGCACTCCTTGTTGATGAGCAGCGTCGCATAAACTGGCTTTATCACATTCTGGCGAAAGATACGCCGAGATCTATACTTAATGATTGAAGGCGCTTGCTCTACATCCAGATAGTTCCTGGTTGTCTAGTCACCTTTGGAGGGTTTATCCAGATATGTCTTCGCTGACTTAAATTGTGAGGGGCAGCGAGAGCACCGAGTGTTCGTAGTTCGACAAGGCCAAGCACGTCTCTTATAGTCTCTCACAGAGTACCGCAGGTAAAAACAAAAACATTTTTTTTTGTTCATAACAGGAAATCTAACAAAGGGTTACAGAGGACTGCTGTTCAATACGAAACAATTGATCAACGACTACAACTGCACAATTTCCTGGCATTCTGGCATTCCTATGACAAGGTTTTGCTTAGCAAAGCAGGTCTTTCCGCCTAGATCTTGCGGAGTCTCATCGACCTCGGAGAGCTAGGGAAGGGCCTTTCTTTGATTCCAAAAACATGTTCTTAAGACCGTATGCACGTCATATTTCAGTAATGTTTTA
The DNA here is from genome assembly GCF_055883805.1 of Amblyomma maculatum. Classification (NCBI taxonomy): domain Eukaryota; kingdom Metazoa; phylum Arthropoda; class Arachnida; order Ixodida; family Ixodidae; genus Amblyomma; species Amblyomma maculatum. Next base: position 100,458,483 of record NC_139353.1, read on the forward strand.
AACCAAACAATTTGTGTTCACTCATTAAAAACGTTTTATATCAATTCCTATTTTCTTATGAACAAAGTTCGAAATAAAAGAAATGCATGTAATATGACGTCATTTATGTTGTACAACGTATATGTTACAACCCAGTAATTTTAATTGGTGAAAGTAAGCAAGGTAGTCTTTTTCGTTCACATCTTAAGTGGGGACATAGCTGCAAATATATGAATAACATAATTTTATATCGATCATTATAAAATAATTCTATAACTGTGGCAATTTTGAGTTCTCTGTCATCTATACGCCACCTGAGGTGAGATGAACCAGTTCTTTGCTAATTTTCATTTCGTTGTTTTCCTCCGTAAATCTGTGCGACGCACTATAGTTCTTTTATGGAGGCATTAAGACTGTAAATGCGAGGGCGGTGCATGAAGTTTTGTCTATTTTGTTATGCACATAACCATCATCGTCATTATTCACCGTATTTCTGAAGATCGCCCGCAAAGTCCGAGTTGGGACCTGGAATAAAGACGTTTGAGTGGTGCCTCACTAGTGGCGAAGGCGTCCTGAGTATCTGAAGCCGCTCGCTTTGGACTCCTTTATTGTCTCCCTGGAACTCCGTTCCGCCCTTCGCTTGCCCTCACAGCCCTCCGACATGGACGTGAGCAACAAAACTAGCCCACTTCTGCCTGCTAACCATTAGGAGTATGCATACCAATTCGTTTATAAATTCCTATCAAGTGTGCAATACACCATGTGCCATCAGATATAGCTTCAGCTTGTTTGCTTCCATCAAGTGCGAATTCGTCAGAAGTGCTCTTGATTGCTGCTTTTCCAGTTTTCACAAAAAGCGATGGAAGCTGTGAACCTTTTTCGTTCTACTCTACAGGTACCAGCACCGTCGGCTTTTTCGTGCTGTCTTGAAAGGTGGACTAGCTGTTCCGCACCGGCAGCGTTTATCTCCGCCAAGAGAAGAGGAGCAGCAGCCAATGGAGCCTTTCCAACTATACTGTATTCTATGGGGTCTGGGATGTGTCACTTCGATCTGCACCTTAATAGCGGAGCGTATATTTCACGCTTGTGGGAAATAATTCTATAGTCCTAATTATTCGTCAGCCGGAAATAAATGATGCCAGAAAGTCGAAGTTTGGCGCCAGACAAAACTATGTCTTTCCTTAGTGTGATAATTGCATACAGTTGTTAAAAGTCAACTCATTTGTCACCTAGATACCACGTAACACGCGCGCAGAGTAATATAGTACGAACATATGCAGTGCAGACGTTTTATGGCAGTTTATTACAATGAATACATACCAGAAGTACATCTCTACTTTATGAAATATTCTGGATATTTAATTAATATAGCACAGCGTAAGTATTTCTACACATCCTTCATCTGAGTTCAACTCTTCATTTCCCACAAAGAATAGCAATTCTCCGTTCAGTTTGTGTTGGTGAATTGAAGTTTCAACTTCTGCTAACACCACACTTCAAAAGGGCATGCCTTTTCATCAGCAGTATTCCAATTCCAGTAAGCCGTCGATTGCATCGCACACTGTCGACATTGCCTCCTCCAAAACGTTGGCAGGGGACTTCAACTAATTTTTCAGGTGCTATCAGCGACAGGAGGTAGGCAGCACTTAAACCTGCTACTACCTGGTTAGCTGATAGGCGGCCCGTAAAGCCTAGTATGTCGACAACTACGGAGACGCGCAATCCAGACACGGACGTCTTATAGAGCTTTGCTCTTCAATTGTTCGAGTAGTGTCTATCCGTTCCATTTCGGTTGTAAGCCGACCGCGCTACCTGTACGTCACTGAGCTGATTTCGTACAGCATGCTATAATTTCAATGGACAGCTTACACTTCCTTCATTACGGCCAAAACATACAATTAGACATGTTTGCGTTACGTATGTGCGCTACAGCTAACATCCACTACTTTCTCTGCATATGGTACTACTATCTTGACTGTTACTTAGAATCTAGGCTTAAGACCATTATAAAGTGTGTGCAGTATACTTTATGTTGTAGTGAATGCATAACTGTAAAATGAGCGTTCGTTTTAGTGACGTTTTATTACTTGCTCAAATGATTATAGGCTATGAGATAAAGACTGAGAAAATGATTAGTTGAATGGAAAAAGGTTGGGTGATTTTATGAAGTCCAGAAATGAGCGATAAAGTGAAAGCTGCGTCCCAGCGATATACGAGGCAGGATTGCACGCTGAAAGGTCTGCTATCGTCAAGTGCCGGATTTGTGTCGGTTTAGAGCTGGGAAGACTCACAGCAAGGGGCGAATGTCGGCTTCCACATTTCGGTCTTTACATATCGGATACCCTGGGCAGGGATATAAGTATCGGAAGTGAGACCACGTCAGAGTGACAGCTGGTGTGAGGAAAACCCAACCCGGATCCTCCTAAGCGCAACCACATCTACACGTGTGAGACCGCGCGGGAGGGATACCGCATTCGGGATAAAAGCATGTGTGAGGCGCCGGAGATGTTCCCTAGAAGGTAGCGTCGTCTACATCAAGGAGCCGTGGTAATGATGAATCTTGGGTCGCGAGGCGTGTCGCTGAATCTGCTTTACTTTGAGAAGGCAGAAGGTTCAATGGAACCCAATCTGTACGTACTGACTGCGGAATGCGCGCTGCAAGCTGCTGAATGTCTTGACATATTTTTGGGCAACGGCTGACACATCGGAGCAAACTTACTGCTTGAATTGAATCAGTGCGGATGAAAACGTGGGCCTTAGGGAGCCTCGTAATGGCGGCCACGGCCAGTGTTGTAAGGAAGTCTGTATTGCCATTAAAAATTATTTTTTCATGTTTTGGAATTCCTCTTTTCGAGATAGACATCCTTAGGCTTGTTGTGGGAAACTATCAGCTCCTTGTAAGAAGAATTTTAGAGAACTCACATTTTCTGACCTGCCTATATTTTGTCAGATAACATCAAGAGTTCTCCTTCGCAGTAGGACCATCGCTTTTAGTTTCTATCTAGTGTCAATGCAACTTGTTTTTCCATACCCCACCTCTAGTTTGTTCAACGTTTAACACCAGTTCATCGTTTACAATACCAGGTTCGCATAAAATATTTATGCTTTCAGTCAAATATAGAAAAATTGAACCCCTGCTTGTCCAACAGTTTTTCTTTCAAAATATCAAAATAAAGGTCTCAGAAAACTTTCCGAAATAAAAATACTCGCCGCTCTCGGGCTGCTGTCCGTGCCTTTAAAAAATCGCCATCTAATTTTCGAAACAATAGTTTACGTGGCCTGGAATAGTCCAAAAGACCCGTTTCATACCTTAACTCATGCATTTGTTTCTTCCGTGCCTACAGAGGGTGAAACATCATCAATGAAATGCTTAACGGATGCATATGACTTTCTTTGCAGACTAATAATCTTTAGCGAAAGCGCAATCAATGCCTTCAATGGTTATTACACAATATAAACAAAATTGCTCACAGTATTCCCGCCAGCCAACGAGACTATATTAGGGAAGTTTTCTTCGAGAAGGTGAATGCCGCACTCTTGTTGGCTGGCATGTTGGGTCAACTGTTGATATTTCAAAGGTTTCAGGAGTAGAGGCTGTTATAGACTTATGCAAACCACCCAACAACATGATGTATACAGCACAAGCCAAAAGCTATAAAACTGGGCTGTACTGACATACAGACCTCATGCTCCTTCTCACGTCGACGTTATTCAGAGGTTCAACTGTATTTCAATACGCTCAGCACCCACTTTCTTCCCTCTGTGTTATAGTCGCTGTATTTTAGGTGACATCTTTTTTATCGACTTGGATTTCTTTCGTGTGACTGCATTTATCTCGCAATCTTCAGAGGTTAGTATGCCTCATTAATTTGTCTGAGTATCAAGGTTGTTGAAAAGAGGACATTTTATCCATTGTCAGCAATCCTACTATTTCCCCTCTGCAAACTCTTCTGAAGCAGCAACCCTACCGCCTCGACTTCCCCCTTGCTTGTGGCAGGTTGGTGAGCTATGAGCGTGGTTCTTCTGGGCGACTCAGAGTACAACCACTGTTGGCAGCGTACTCCGTCTTCAAAAAGTATTGATAACATGGAACAACTGATTTTGCAGCTTGAGATGGCGATTTGAATCCCTCCTTGTGTAAGCATTTCCAGGACTTGCATTCGGAAGCGTGTTGCTCAATATAGAGTGGCCTGAGTTCGCCACTGTCACGAGTTGAGTGGAGTGATGGGGAGCAGATCTCCTTTTTCGCGAAAGGAGTTTGGAATGCTACGAAAACAGCACGGGCCCAGACTCATGCCGCGTTTTCAATTTGTACAGGCGATAGAATGATCATCACTTCTCAGCATAAATTCTTTCCTGTAGACGTCATGCTGCAGCTACACATATCTGCCACTCAAATACGGACACTTATTTTCTACCTGTATGTCAGTCAATCCTACATATCCATGTAACATATCAAATTGTTGCCTTTTTTAAATTCCTGCTTGTTGACAAATAATTCCGCCCGTAATAGTCTGATAAAACACTAGTTCCCAATCTTGCCACTGTGCTGTGCAAGTGATCACAGTATACTAACTGACTGGCGTTTACAGATAGGGGAGAACGCACAGTTATCATTTCCTAGAGGAGCGCGAGAGTCTGGTTTGGAAAGGATATGTCTCTTGACTTCGTATATATTGCTTTTTATGTTCTTAATTTATTTATCTCTTGTTTCTACAGTTTCTCTTGTTATTTTCCGGCTCTTGTCCCCCGAACAACACAGCGTTCCTAGTGCGCTGTGCTTAGCAATGTGAATTTGAGGCCGCTGCTTTGTTGTATCAAAATGTTAGTCTTGATAAAGCGTCGTTTGTACTGAGCCCTGTATCTCCGACTTTATGAGGTTAGTTGCAAGTGTATGTGTCGCCCAAGAAATGTCACGGATACTGCTCGTTTTTTCCCCCTAATAAACTAAACATAAAACAAAATCGAGAAAAAAAGAGCGCCGTTTAGGACGCTATTCCTTCTATAGTTTTGGCGAAGATTGAGCGTCTTTTTTCATTTTTCTCTTCGTAAAAAAGGAACGGGTAATTTCTTTAGGATTTGCAACTTGAATATGACTGTGGTAGTCGCAATGTCTGCACTGCTTAGAGTAACTTTTTGAAAAGATAAAAAACTAAAATTTACACAATCTCCACTTGGAGAAATCCAGAATTAAGATGGACGCGTCACAACCATAACGGCAAAAAATTTGCCCACCGATCTTTATACGCAATTTTCGTGCTGGTAGAGGCAAGTCCTTTGTGAAAAAATCCGTATGAGTAACAATAAGCTCATACAAATTTCTCATACCAAACTCATACAAATCTCATTCATCCTCATATATTTCTCATATGATGGATGAGTTTAGCATGAGAATTTATAAGATTTTTCTGAGGATTGTATGAGTTTAGTATGAGAATTCGTAAGAGGTTATTGTGACTCATGGGGTTTTTTCACTGGGGTACGGTGACATATACGTCCAAATATGCAAACATCTTTCGAATAGGCTCTCCATCCCCCTTTCTGCGACTGAAGAACAACGCCGTTCTTTCAGTCAGGAGTCTCTCATAAACACCCGTCGCTATTTACTCCTAAAAAGTCTTCTGGACAGATCCCTCTACACCCGTTGAAGTGTAAATTACTACAAGTGCGAGAAGAACGCCAAATATTGGTCCATTGCCTGCATACCATGGCGTGCAATTCGCACATTTGGTCATATCATTCTTTTTAACAAACTTCAGAAACAATGTTGAGTTTTTTTTTTAACAATCTTCACAAACAATGTCCACGCTCAACACCTAGTAAACCATTCTTTGCGAGGTACGGCAGTGAATAAGGAATGAACATAATTTCACTTATAATTGTAGTCACTGCTGGTGACGTATCGTTAACCTAAATCACGATGTTTCATTCAACAATGATTTGGGGACTAAATTCAGCTTTTTTCCGTAAGCCGCGGCGTGCAGTTAGTACCCTTCTCTTTCGCAGTTGGCTTAGCTTGGGGGGAGCAGCTAGGGATGGAAACATGTATTTATGGCAGCGAGTAGAAACTGAAGCATCTGAAAGGACCCCGTCTACTCACCACAAGCAAATTCCACTTCAGATTTCCCGACAATCTCGCAGCCGTAAATATAACAGGGCTTGAAGCCGCTCCGTACACCAAACGCAAATATCGCTCTCGTGGCACAAGCCGACCACGTCCTTCCCTCGATAATGCCTCACGCCCAAAGGCGCGTGTACCCTTGTGCAACGAGATAGCCACTGGTGCATAAAGCAGGCATTTTCCCACAGCTTCGCTTTGGGTCCGTAGCTCTCTCTACTTCCTGTAAGCAAAACAGCGTTCCCCGGAGTGCACCGTCTGCGGAATCTACTCCTTTAGAGCAAGTGTGCTATTATGCGTCAAACGGGCCACTGGGCACAGGGTGTGCTATAAAACATTTGATGAGGTGTCCAGTCGTGGATTACAATGTGCCCGCGCCGAAGAATGGAGATGCGGGTATTATTTGCAACACTGGATACGACCAATGACCAAGGTTATCTATGATTGGCGACGTGAAAGTTATTGGGCTAGTCACTGTTGCACCTCTAAACCAATAACGCTCCAAAGCTTTTGGGTCGAATGTATCGAGGCTCACTCACCCAAAGATAACAATCAGGATTCTTTGCATGATCATTGTATCAACCTTTGTTGGAAAGCTCGATACTGTTATAGAACTAAGTACATACGAAGAGCAACCAACGCGACTTCCATTCAGGTTAGACGTCACTGTAGTCAAAAACTCCCTATCACGTTTTTTCTGGCATGTCGAGAAAATCATCGAGTGTGCTTCTACTTCAGGAGGGCTGCGTGTGATACTGGCTTCTGGCACACAAAACATGCCTCAATTCCGGCTTAGAGCTGGCGTTAGAGTCACAACACCTATGAATATGGTTTGTGGCGATTTGCGATTACATGTATGAAGTGATTGTAAATCGCATTCGTCAGTGCTTAACGTCCTTGTGCCCGAATGCTCATCTCTGAACTCATTGTGTATTTCTACTTACCATTCTCTTATTTTGCGTTTTCTCTATTCTCTCAAATATTCAATAACGTACTACTGCTATCTGAAAAATCTCATAGAAAACGCATTGCAGAGTTATAGACCTTCGCTTTGACGAACCAACCAGCCAGTACCTTTGGCCTCGTCACCGGTATCAAGCCCACCGCTCGATGACTGCAATTGTACGCTCCCTCCCTACCATGACCTGATATCATCGGCACAACTTGATGATCTTCGTTCGACATCATCGGCAACGACATCGCTACCAACCAGCTACTTAAGCAGCCACCCCATCGATCGAGGCTTCACTGGGCACGGGAACACTGCTCAAGGCATCGTCTTGACTCAACCCTCTTTCGACATGCAGGTGTGTAAAAAATTTGCACTATATGCTAAGAAATCCGATAACAGGTGCTTAGTAGTGTTCCCGTGCCCCGGAACCTTGCGTGAAGCATTGTGTGAGTGTTTCTCGATGTTGTTTCTGTTGTTATGCTGTGGGGACATCGAATCCAACCCTGGTCCTCCTAGGCGTCAACCCGCTGTCACTGAACTTGAAAATTTACCTGATGACCCTGCCGAACAAATGTCTGTCCTGTTCCAGCTACTGAAAGATTTGCACAACCGTTAGTCACAAAGCGCGAAGTGTCAAACTGAGTTGGCGGCCGACATAAAATCCATAAAAACCGGTCAAAAAACTATACAAACAGACATCACTGACATTCGCAAGCGATTGGACGATCTAGAAACGAAATCTGATTTATTTGACCGTCTCTCAGATGAAATAACATCTACTCAGTCATCAGTAGAAGAACTAAAAGCTGAAAACTGCCGCTTACAATTTCGTCTGAACGAGCTAGAAGATCGCTGTCGTCGGGATAACTTAATTTTTTACGGCATTCACGATTCTCAAGAATCCTGGCTCCAAACAGAAGAAAAGCTAACAAATCAGATTAAGGCTGCATTTGAGTCATTTCCCGCTGATTCATCCCATCGTGCTCACCGTTTGGGCAATTTTTCTTCTAACGAATGCCGCCCCGTTATCGCAAAGTTTACGAACTTCAAAATGCGAGATCAAGTGCTTTCACTGCGCAGTGAGTTGAAATCAAGCGGTGTCACAGTAAACGAAGATTTTTCGGCTGCTACTAGGACCGTCCGCAAAAAACTAATAGGTTTCGCAAAATCTCTACCTCAGTCGCCGAAATTCAAGCTAAGATATGATAAACTATCAATAAACAACAGGTGGTACACGTATGACATAGCGTCGGATTCCGTTAAACAACTTCGGACACGCACAGATAGCACTGCCAGTCATTCAGATGCATCATCCTCCGCCATTTTTTAGGGGTGCGAGAGGGGCAGTGGTCTGATTTCTCCATCCAATACGAAACTGTCTGTTCTATTTACTAACGCTAGGAGTGTTCAAAATAAACATCATGCATTATCATCTATTGCTGAAACATGTTCGGCTCACATTATTGCTCTTACTGAAACTTGGCTCACGCCTAATGTTCTAGATCACGAAATTTTTCACAACGCAGATAATTTTACCATATACAGATGTGATCGGTTGGCTCATCGTGGTGGCGGCGTTCTACTTGCTATATCTAATGACATTCCATCCTCAAGTATCAATATTAACACTGGTCTTGAAATAGTCTGGGTGTCGTTAATTCTTGATCATTGTAAATTGATACTGGGTACATGCTACCGTTCCCCATCTGCACCGCCTACCTTTATAAATGAACTTCATGACTGTTTTAATAAAATATGCACGACTTTCGCTTCTACTCCTATACTCCTGCTCGGCGACTTTAATTTTCCTAACATTTCCTGGAACACTAATACGATGCCCATTTTGTCTCCCTTCTCAGCGCAGGGTGATGAATTCATTAACTTGTGCTCCTTATTTTCGTTGACGCAGCTAATTACTGGACCAACCAGAATATCACCTAATGCCTCAAACACACTTGATCTCATCCTGACAAATAGACCGGATTCTGTATCAGACATTACTTTATTTTCAGGCATTAGTGACCATTTATCAATTACTTTTCACTTTAATGCGGCACCCCCCAAACATACCAAGGCAAAAACGATTATACGCGACTACAAGAAAGCAAATTTCGTGCCAATAAATGATGAACTATGCACTTTCATGGAATCTTTTCTTTCAAACTTTCATGACTGTTCAATTCAGTCAAACTGGGATATCTTTGCAGGGGAAGTTGCCCTTCTAACAAACAAATATATTCCAGTCCGCAACATCGTCTCTAACTCGCACGCGCCATGGTACAATGCCCATATCAAAAAATTATCAAACAAGAAAAAACGGCTTTATCGCATCGCAAAACGTTCACCACCTGACTCGCGCGGGGCTGCCTACAAAGCTGCCTCCAAATTATACATAATGGCACTAAAAAGTGCCAGGGACCACTTTTTATCTAACACCCTACCGGAAATGCTACAAACAAATCCCAGAAAATTCTGGCGAGTAATCAATCCCACATCCAGCAATCCTATCGCTTTGTTAAACTCATGTGATGAATCGGTTAATAATGATATCTGTGCTGAAGTATTAAATGAGGCTTTTGTTAATAATTTTTCATCCAAAATCTGTACCAGTCTTCCGACTATATGTCATCATGATTACCTGGTGATGCCACCAGTGACTGTTGACACAGCTGGCGTTGCTCGCCTAATTAATACTCTAAAAGACCATTCTAGTCCAGGATATGATTTCATTAATGCAAAATTTTTAAAAAGCACATGTGCCTATAGCTCAGTTATTTTAACTTATATTTTTCAACAGTCACTGGACACAAGCACACTTCCTGAACAATGGAAAATTGGAAAGATCGTTCCACTTCACAAATCAGGGAGCAAGTCCTCTCCTGCTAATTATCGCCCCATATTCATTACTAGTACATGTTGCAAATTACTTGAACATATCATATTCGCCACACGCGTGAACCTTCTTGAGAGTAATTCATTTTTCTCGTCTGCACAACATGGTTTCCGCAAAACTTATTCATGTGAGACACAACTAATTTCTTTTACAAATAGCTTACATCATATACTGGATAAGTCATCAGTCGTTGATTGCATCTTTTTAGACTTCTCGAAAGCATTTGATAAGGTTTGTCATCAGTTGCTTCTTCAAAAATTACATCAGCTAAATATTGACACCAATTTGTTCAAATGGATCGAACGCTTTCTCACCAATCACTCACAATATGTCTGCTCTAACGGCTACAACTCATCCTTTTCTAATGTACTATCAGGTGTTCCTCAGGGTTCCGTACTCGGACCGTTATTGTTCCTAATTTATATAAACTATCTTCCATCCTATGTGTCATCTAACATACATTTATTCGCTGATGACTGCGTTATTTTTCGTGAAATAAAAGACGATAATGATATTAACATTCTACAGCGCGACCTCACGGCTATAATCAATTGGTGTAATCAATGGCTGATGGAACTAAACTCTAACAAATGCAAGGTAATGCGTGTCACCCGTGCTGCTAATTCGTCCCCTCTATACTCACTGAATGACACTGAACTTGATAGCGTCCATTCTTATAAATACCTAGGCATTCACATTTCATCCGACCTAACTTGGCGGCTTCATATAGATTACATCATTAACAACGCTAACAAAACGCTAGGTTATCTGAGACGTAATTTTTCCCGCGCCCCGTCTACTTTGAAATCAATCCTTTGTAAAACTTTAATACTTCCAAAATTAGAATGCTCAGCAGCGGTCTGGGATCCTAGCCATGATTACTTAATTACTGCACTTGAACGCGTTCAGAATAACTCTGGTCGTTTCATTCTTTCTAACTATAACCGAGGAGCAAGTGTCACAGAAATGAAAACTATTTTGCGTCTTCCATCATTGGCTTCACGACGAAAAGTTTGCCGGCTAACCCTATTCCACAAGTTATATTATCATTCCGTCTTACACAGCAATTTTTTTCAGACACCCTATTACATATCGCATCGCATTGATCATCCCTGCAAAGTAGCCATCCCTTTATGCAAAACAGATTCTTTCTTACGCTCATTTGTTCCCCGTACTTCCAAAGAATGGAACGATCTTTCTGATGAAATTATATCTATTACTGATACAAATAACTTTCGCAAAGCTTTAACCTGCATTATATAAGTACTACTAGTTTTGTGTCTACTAATACAATTATTGCCGATTTCATAGCTAATATTGTATATATAGGATGTATTATTTTTGTACCCGATTTTTGCAGTGTTTCTTTTTTTCCTGTATTTCTTTTTGCCCACTCCCCTCGGAAATGCCTGTACGGCCCATAGGTTAAAGACAAACAAATAAATAAACATTTACCAGTAGAGGCCGGGTTTTTAGGCACTAGAAATGCACGTCCTAGGTGCCAAAGAAAACAGGGGAAATTTCATTTTAGGCACTGAACGCAGAAAAATATCAAGTACTAATACTTTTATCAAAAGTGCATATTATATAAAATTTGAACATCGGTGAATTTGCCTCACAATGTTAAAAATAACTGGCTCATTCGTTTGTCTGTGCCACTGCCCTGCACCTTCCTCGTTCGTAGCAATATGTGTAGGTTTTATATGCGTCTTTCCACGACTAAAGGCAGAAATTAAGATGAGTCTGAGACAACGAAAAGTGCAGAGAAAGCTGAAAGGTGACCTTAACGCAAATAATAAATGATTACGGGACGTTTATGGAGGGAGTATGCTCATGCTCCCTCTAAGTTAAAGAGATCAAATGTACTATCCATGTGTTTGAAGGAGGGCAAGTCATTAATAACCTAATTGTTAACATCTACAGAAACAATTTACACTCAACAACCGTATGTTGGAACAAAATTTCAGCACTTGGTATTATTTGCTCCTGAATAAACTATTTAGTATGAAGCTATAGGCAAATTCTTCGAAGTTTGTTATTTATGCAATATGTGCTAAATAACATGCAAAATACTCCTTTGATTGGATTATTTAGACGTTTCTTGGCCCACTTAAGGGCTGCCGAATACTGCTAGTATTCTTAGATCGGCGACAAGCGTGCACATTTGCTGCTATCACCGCCGCCGAGCTGCTTGTTTCGTCTGCTTATTGAAGTAGGCCGGATGTAAAGTTGATTACAATGCGGCTGCTCTTGTCTGCTCTTTGGGCCGACTGCAGTGTCACAACCACCTCGCAATATCTGTCATGTCATTATGTTTTAGGCAATTATATTATTTTTCCGACACCAACTTTCGCTTCGCGGAATATTCAAACGGCACTTACGTCGAGAAAACAATTTTTCTCGCGAAATATTATTCGGCGCAAGACCTTTAGCACAATTTCGAACACGCAGATCTATATCTTTTTGTCACAATTATTGATTTCTAGGGCTCTGAAACATTTCGATTGCAATAACCCTATAACCTTGCACCAAATAGCTTATCGAGGAGTTTTATTTATGTAAATTTTGTTTTTGTATTTCTCGATTTATTTACTGTGTTATTGTTTTTTTAAATGTAGAGTCCGCTAATTATGTAAAAATACGGGTCATGAAAAGTGAACAAGTATAAAAAGGATTGCTGTGTTTTTCAACATCTTTTATTCAACCGGTAATTACCATTTTCTCGTTTTTTTTTTATAAACGAAAGTTAATTTTCCAAGAAAGCGGGATTATTTCTTTTGCAGTCGAACTGACTCACGCATGAGAGACCTCGTCAAATTCACACTACTGAGAATCGAGGAATATATTAAAATACGGTTTAGTTTCCAGACACGCGGTAATTGTTGATCTGAAGCAAGTAAATGGGTTTCAAGCCGAACATAGCCGCCGCTCCCATTTTCATGTCCATTATTGTCGCGACATCAAGTACTATTGATAACGGCATCGTACACAACGAGGTTCATAATACCGAGCTGTACGACATACAGGAGGTACGTATTTAGGTATATGTTTTCTAATTAATGCGAAATGACACAGTAAACCAAAAAACAATTTCATGTGCATAAAAGCACTATTTGAGTAATCATTTGTAAAATGGTGGTACCAATAGCCCAGTTATATAGCTGTTCAAAAGCGCGGCCTAATAGATGTATCTCTCATAATGACTTAGTAATCAGTGCAGGCTTTTAGGCTGTAAATATACAGTGAAGAATAAATCCTGTCACAACTACCTAACGAAGAAGGCAGCTTCTTGTCTTTACTTAAAAACTTGTAGTAGCTTACTTATAAGGCGTTTCTAATAAGTCCTTTTTGTGCAATGTAATTGTGCTCATAATGTGTGAATAATTCGTATTTCCTTTCAAATTTAGGTGGCCTATTTGCTATATTCAGACAGTTTCACAATTCAGGCAGTCCCACGCTGCCGAGCTTGGATATCGAGCGTTAGCTCATGTAACCACCGCTTAAAGTTACCATTTTGAGTTTGTTTTTTTATTTTTTGTTTTTTATTTCTCTTTATACTGTCACGATGTTCTCGGAACGTGTTATGATTGAAACAAAGCAGTAGGCGCACTGTCTCAACGCTCAGGGAAACAATTTTAACAGTAATATGCATAGTCGCTTGCCGCATAACCCCAGCTCGCCGAAGCGCAGTACATCTAACATTATGCAATTGACCTAAGCTGTGGAAATTAGTTGTGTAGATAGACTCCCTCCGAAGAGGTAATTGGTGGCAATTGCTTTTTATTATAACAGACGAATGTTACTACACACTTGCTGGATAAACATGCAGCATAAGCGGAGGGAAATCTCGTGGAGGATACTTTTTTTTAAGAACATTTACTTACGAGTGAACATTTTCTCTTTGCCGATGAGGAGGTATACAAGCCGAAGTTCTCTTTCTTTTCAGTTCATGAACACGACAGAACCGATATGGACTTACAACTCTTCGGCTGAAAGCAATTGGGTTTGCAGAGTTGATGTAATCAAAACCATAAAGGACTTAAACGTCACTTTCGAGAGACTTTACTACGCTGTAAAGACGAGGTAAAATTCTTGTAAGGGGTATTAACAATCACAAACTGAATTCATTTAAACCTCTATTCTTAGATTGGACGATCAATACGACGGATACTTCGCACAGTGGGCATCTTCTACGGAAACCTCAACGGTATATAATCAAGTCTTGATCGGTCGGGTTGGTAAGAACTATTCGAGAAATATTTTTAGGAGTGCTTGCTCACATTCATGTTTAGTAGTGGCTGTCTTCTCAGGTTTTCACTTTTTGTAATTTGAAAACCAATGAAAGCTGAGCAACTCCTATGCTAGAAGCCTGCAGAAGCACTAACCAGGTCTGTATAATGTTTGTGCCTCATGGGGTACCTGTGTTCTGGATTTGGATTACATACTGATCTATAACTATTGGGTTATATCATTTATATTGTCTCATGAATTCTCTTAGCACTACAGCTTATAAAAATGAGTGTCCAGTCTCAGAAGCATTCCCCTACCAATACACGAGCGGAACGTGTGTTTGTTCATCCAGCTCATTAAACCACCCTCTTCTTAGGTTGAAATCACAGGATTTAGAAATCACTATGCTTTCTTGCTCCTTAAGAAAATGGCCAGAAAAAAGCTATGATTACACACTTCTGCTCATATAATTTAAAACGACGTTTCTGCTGCAACAGTGTTCAACATCCTAACGATAGCATTTTGAGGAAGAATGTGTTAATTTCTCCTTACACACTTTCTAAAGGGACATTCAATTTCCACTATTTTCGGCCTGCTGACGATCCCCAAGCTTAAACAACTTAAAGTTAAGCAGCAGTCACCATACAAAGCGGAAAGAAAAGTGTTTCGAAACACATATCACATGTGCGCAGTGAGCAGTACTGTGTACGTTGCGGGTATATGTATGAAAATGGGGAAGGCCAAAGGGGAACATAAGGTAACAACAGATTTTCTGAAGAACGAGGGATATCATGCTAGAAAAACAAGCCACCCTGTATACGCTTGATTCATAATTCACAGATCTTAATTCATAATAAAAGACGAAAGAACATGAACAATTACATCTCAATCAGCTTACACCATCACTTATGAGGTATTTACTACGATAATCGCTAATAGAATCAAGACAACCATAGAGTTCAATCTACTAAAGAATTGAGTATTTTGGTTCGGAAAGAGTACTTTACTAACTATCATACACATGCTGTCACCCAGGTGATAAAAAAAATGTTGGAATTTTACAAGCCCTTATACATAGCACTCATTGATTACGAAAAACGCGACTTATTTGAAGCCTCGCCGTTCAAGCAGAGATTGCGAAATCAGGATGTAGATGAGCCATGTGTGAAAGTACAAGAAAATATTTGTAGTGGCTACGCAGGAACCGCTGTTCTGCGTAAAACTAAAAAATGCCTTTATGGAATGGATCTAGGATAGGGGACACATTCCTAGTACTATTCACAGCTTACTTGGAGGAAGTACTCGGGGACTTGGAATAAGAATAAGCACTTAGGGATAAGGGTTTAGGTATAACACCGCAACAACCTGCGATTCGTTGATGAGTTTGCCCTGTTTATTAACTGAGGGGATGAGCTACATAGAATAATTGACGACCTAGACATGGAAAGAAGAAAAGTAGAACAGAAACTTCAAATGCAGAAGATTAGGGCTCAAATGCCACGGGAAGGAACAGAAGTATACAATAGGTAGCAAATCACCGCAAGCCTTAGGTGAATACGTCTAATTATTGTAGGTAGTAACCGCAGTTCCGGACCATGAAAGGGAAAGAACTAGAAGAACAAGCTTATCATGGAGCGCATTTGGCAAGTACCAGTAGATTATGACTAGCAGCGCACCGGTATTGCCGAAGAGGGAAGTGTATAAAAGTTTTATCAAACCTGTACTCGCCTACTGGGCTGATAAATGGAAACTAACGGAAAGGGGTTTACCTAAGTTGAGGACAACGCAGGATGCTATGTAACGCAAATGGTAGGAGTAACGCTAAATGTAGAAGCATGCAGAGTGGGTCAGAAAAATAAGTAGAGATAACTACATTCCAGAGGAAATCATGGAGATATGGGCAAGGCATGTAGTGCGAAGACAGGATAACCGATAGTCGCTAAGAGTGCCATATTGGATTCCAAAGGAAGAAAAGCATAGCCGAGGCCGGCAAGAAGCAAGCTGGGCGGATGAGGTTAAGATTCCAGGGATCAAGTAGATACAGCTAAAACAGGACCGGGCAGATCAAAGTGATATGGGAGAGGCCTTCACCCTGCAGTGGATATAGTCTGGCTGATGATGATACTGATGGTACAAACCATTTGGCCTAATGATGAACGTTGATGCTTGACATAGAGCTGACTGCTTGCTAATGTTTACCTCACGAAACGAGACCGTAGGGTGTGTGCAACGCAGCTTCTGGCCTTTACGTTTTATACTTTGAATGTTCATTCTCCACCGCTCCTGACCTGACTGCTGAGCGAGAAGACGTAGGCTAAATTCTGGCTATTGCTTTGAGCGTCGTTCAAACAGAACTGAAGTCGCACATGTCCCGCGCGATGCCGATGACCAACCAGGAGCAGTTTTTTACGGCGTCTAGTCCAGCTCAATATCTCTGAGGTGTTAAATCCTACAATTCAAAGCAAAGATTTTGAGCACGGAGCTCGTGTGGGTTTTGAAAGGTGTTATTTTTTGAGTGCAGTAATTGACAGCTACTACAGGTTATCTGATCATTATGATTAGCTGAGAGGCTTTCTACAAAGATCCAACTAAAATTTGCAGGCGCTTACGTTACTTCTTAATGCGGACGCTTCCGCAGCGCAGCCCATCAGCTGTTTCAGCTTTTCGATAGATTGAGGCAATTGGATTGGATTGCAAAACTTTTATTTTGCTGTCAAAGCAGGTATGGTGATAGCCCTGCTAGATGGCCACTAGACCATGGCTAGGAGCGACCTCATTACCCCGCTCGATGGCCCTTAGGTGGATATTCGGGTCCGACCTGACAAGCATGATTTTACACCGCTTGAGAGAAGGAGCTGAATTAATTCCACCGCAGGCGGATCATTTACTCAACTCCAAAGAACGTGGTCGTATGTAGCTCTTTCGCCACATTTCTTGCAGTTTGGGTTGTACTGACATGAGTATATGCAGGCAAGCACCGCCGGATTTAGGAGGGAGCGTGTTTGTAGTATGCGCCAGGTGACTTCTTGCGCCTTCGTTAAGGATTTGTGGGGAGAGAGATATGTGCACTTTTCTGCCATGAAGTGTTGGATGATATCATGAAAAGAAATTAACCCGAACCTCGTGAAATTTGGGTCGGAGGGCGCGCTCACTGCTTGGTGGGAGAAACCTCGGGCTTGTGGGTGAGCCGCCACGTTTCGCTGGTTAGACAAATGGGCCGGGACAAGATTAGTTCAATTTCTCTCATTTGAGCAGAGATGTTTTGCAGGATGTTAAGGGAGGTAAATGTGATGCGGCACCTCTCAAAATTGAAATGCAGTTTTAGAATCACTGAATATGTTACCAGCGGACGTGTTTCCTATACCTAAGGCTTTGGCCGTTTCCTCCTCCATCTCGGAGGAGGTGGATGCGATCGATGCGGCCGCCAACGGGGAACCGTTCCCGCTCACCACGACCAATCCGAATGCTTGCCTCGAGATTTGCCGATATTGCGCCGCGTCCACGTACGCTGCATTGGCGTGTCGGCCGTACTTGGCATATAGGGTGCGAGCCCTCGCCGCTCGTCGACCTTGTTGGTGCGCGGGGAGCATATATTTGGGCAAGGGTTTAATGAATAGAGATTTGCTAATGTGTCGAGGTAACCGTGTTTTCGCGTCTCTATCTGTTGCTCCACACGTTTAGACTGTATAGAATGGCCCTTCCCGCGTTCGTGCTAGTGAGTTGTCCGAGCTGGGAGACAAGGTGCGCCTCACACAGCTCCGAGAGAGTGTTGTGATCCCCGAGAGCCAATAACCTTTCCTGAGAGTGTCGCAGCTTTATACCCTTGGTGTTGTTCTTTCGGACCCAGCCGAACTGTTGGCATTCAAATCGCCCTCCACAAGGGGCTGGGGTCTGTGGCGAGGCGAGTTGCTTTAAACAGGAGGTCAGAAATTCCCGGCCACTGTCTTTCGGTGAACTGTACAGGTTAAGTATAAAGAAATTTGCAGCTCCCTTTTGTCTTGGTACATTTCAAGTAGCGTATACTGATCGTTAGAACTGTCTATGGTGTGTTGTATAGCAGTAATGTCGCGTTGCACAAATGTCGCTGTGAATGGGACTGTCGCCGTCGTCCCTGCATTCGAGGGAGAAGTAAATAGTAAATGCTTTATAGCCCGGTAATTATGCCGGATCGCTAGGCTCTTAAAGTGCTATTGTGTCTTGTTAGTGAGACTTTGGATGTGAAACAACAGGTTACTCCGTTTTTGTGGAACCCCCTGCAGTTCCATTGCCACACCTCAACGTTTTAACGAGCGGCCGTGGTGAGATATCGGAGGGATGATTGCGGGCACGGTCTCGCATGGTGGCCTTTTTTTTACGGCTCGCCTTCAGGATTGAGAGACGCTCCCCTACTCTCCGAGAAAAACCAGCGATGTTTGTACCCAGCTCAGTTACTTCGCTAAGCTCAATTCTGCTCTTAGCATGCGGTGGTCTAGGTGTGGTAGCCGATTGCGAGTTGTCATCTTGGGACGCTTCCGCAGTGTGTTTGATCCGGAACCCTAATTGAAAGGGAGCAGTTTTTTCAGGTTAATGCGGCTGTCCGTCTGCAGTGTATTACTGCTGGAACGTATAGCGCTTAACGCGGAGGAAGAGGGCTCGCGGTGTACTGGTGGAGGTATTTTCACGGTGGGTTGTAGAGATTTAAATACATTTTTCATTGTGGCTACCTTCCGAGAGATTTGCGCAATGGTTGCTTTTCTAGCCTGCATTTTATCTAAAAGCTCCTTCTCGCGAGCAGTGTATTTCTGGGAAGCGATATCAGGCCAACCCACCTGCTTTGAGCAGCTTCTGGTGTTGCTAGTACGCCTCCGTCGGTCGGTGCTTCCCTGCCTTGAACTGGCGTTCTGGCTTGATGACAGGGGCGGGAAGGAGGATGACCTGTGGCGGGTCTTGCTTCCCCGATGGTGGCTCGACGAACGATTTCCGGCTTTGTCTCTTGAGCGCGGCCAGTGTCCCAATTGCTGGTCTACTTCATAGTTCTGGTTCTTTTGTTGTTGGTTCTGCTTGGGGCGGTGGTCTACAAAACTATGCTTGCAGTTCTTGCTCCCGGTGTTGTGGGCCCCTTTGCAGAAAATGCACTTAGGAGTGCAGGTGTGCGCTTCCCCCTCGGCTGAGGGAAGGTGTTCTTCGCCGTTGTGCGGCACATATGGGCCCTGGGCTTGGAGCATAGGTCCTCCCGATGGCCGACTCTTCTGCAGCAGAAGCAGGTTTCGACTTGCTTCCTCTACGGGTGCACACGGAAAACACTCTCTCAATAGTATACGGTGTTTGCAGTTTCTATCCGGCAAACATCACCAGTATGGACATTTACTGGCCAAGGCGGCGAGCATCCACGACCGGAATCCCTTGGTTGTGCTTCAGGATTCCCAGCTGGACCTCATCGGGAGAGAGAGAAAACATTTATTGCTCTAAAAAGTTTCTGGTTTTAGCGGCGGGCCGATGTCTTCATATCTTCGGCCTCTTCACAAGGTCGACGCCCCTATTCCGGGGCACCGCTGAGTCTTGCTGCTTCGCAGGCGTGCCGCACCAGTGCCCTTTGGGCCGTGAGCTCGCTGCTGGTCAGCAGACCCTCCCATTGTTCCGCACTCGGGTTATTTAGTTTGTGGAAGGCTCTGTTTCGTTCCCATTCCCATGTGATGTGGTATAGTGTGGGGGTTGCCCCGCACCACGGACATGTGTTCCTGTATTGTGTAGGGAACATCTTGTGTAGTATGTATAGATTGTGCAATGTCCCTGCTTGAGTCTCCGCCAGCAGACCGCCTCGTGCTGTGTTAATGATCTGTGGGGTGGTGGGTATTTGAATCTCCGCCCTCTGTGGCAGTATAGTATTTCTGTATACGTTGGTTCCACCGTTATGGGGTCCTCCAGGGCTTCTGACTGCCCTGCTCGGTTCGTGATCTCGCGAACTAGGCTGTCTACCCTCGAGTTACCCTCTATCCCGGTGTGTGCCGGTATCCAGAAAATCCTGTGTCTTAAGGTCTTATTTGGAAGCCTTGCTTCGAGGAGGATGCTCAGCGCTTCCTTGCTTATTTTGCCCCGTGTGTAGTTCCTGCATGCTGCTTTGGAGTCTGTTAGGATTATGAGAGATTTGTTCCTACGGTAACCTTCGGCGGCCGCTAGAGCTACGGCAGCCTCCTCCCCCTCCGTTACCGTACAGTTTCTTAACGTCGCACTGCTGATTGGTTCCCCCATGTGGTCTACCATTGCTGCCGCGACTCTGAACTTTCTGGTCCTGCGGTCCCATGAGTATAGGGCCGCGTCTGTGTATACCGTATTTTCCATTGTGGCTAGGTTCCGCTGCACATAGTCTGCCCTGGCCTGCCTTCTAGCGGCGTGGAGGTTGGGATCCATGTTTCTCGGCAGGGGGCTGACATCCAGCGTTTGACGGACCTCGTCTGGAATATGCATGTCGTCGCCGTCATATGCATACAAAATGATGTCTCTCGTAGAGTTGTCCGGCGCTGACAAGTGCGATGTCATTTCGCACTCTTTCTTTCCCAACTTGACAATCCCAGGTTGCTGTAAACCAAAGCCCTCAGCTTATGCGTTGTACTTACGGTAGACGTGTTGTTAACTATATTAACACGAATGATGTCTTGATCACAAGTACAGAAAACTGGGCGAGTTGGATAGGATTCATCTTAAAGCAGCGGGAAAACACAGGACTAAAAGGAACAGGAGACGACACAAGCGCTTTCTAACAACTGAATTTTTATTTGTAGAGAGGTGTAGTTATATAGGAACCAACCCAGATAAAATCAAGACGAGACACGTGAAAACCACCGCGGTGCCCCTTTTAGAAACAGTGCGCGCGTGCAAGGTCAGGATTGAACACTTCAACACAACAAACCTAATTGTGGGGATTGTGGGGATTCCGTACTTACACGGAATTTCTCACCGTTTGAAAAAGGTTGGTGAAAGATACGGTTTAAAAGTACTTTTCACAGCTAAAAATAAGCTGGGCAACATCTGTAGTGCAGTTCGGAGGAAGCTGGATTCAAAAGGCGCCCAGGCGAGGATGAAGTGCACAGTAGCGCACAGGAAACCGCTCATCGACTGCCACACGGCTGTGGTTTATTCCATCCCGCTTTCATGTCGAAAATCTTACATTGGTCAGACAGGCCGTTGTATTAATGAGCGCTTGTTTGAACACCGCAGATCAGTAAAAGGAGCTGTGTCGTCCAACCTTGCCGCTCATTGCCGGGAGTGTAAAGATTGTTACCCCCATTTGAACAGGACCACTATCTTGTTCAGTCACCCTGATCGGATATGCAGAGAGCTGGTCGAGGCGTTTCTGATAAATAAAGAGTTTGACGCGTGCGTAGCTGCACCTTCCGTTAATCTTGAAGAAAAAGAGATTCACGCTCTCGGTGAATATTTAGCGATGAAGTGTTAGCGGGTGTTTGTCATGTGGGAGGTTGTTAGGTTTGTTGTGGAGTGATGTCTTCGCCTTCTATGGTGTATACCATGATACGAGTGTCCACAGTGATTCCTGAAAGCGAGCGCCGATCTGGATGGCTCGAAACCGGTGTTTTGTATAACGTTAGGCAAACGCGGATCACCAAGCACTGGCCATTAAAGTACTGAAAACAATTGCCGACGATTACGTTACTGCTTAACGCGAAATTTGAGCGCAGCTCATCAGCTGTTTCACCGTTTTCGATAGATTGAGGCAACGATTTCGAACAAAATATGTATGTACAATTACAGAAAACGTTTTTATTTTTCACAATTGCCCCACAAAACACTAAACTAACAGTCCTTGACGTTCATGGAGGAAGCTTCGAGGTGAAATAAATAACGAGAGCAATTAAGTTATCGGGAGGTTGCAGGAGGCAGCGCTTGGGCTCATTGGAACGATGCGCGGCGAAGAGATAGCAGCGATTGACTGATGCCACTGACGCCGCTAGCGAGTCAAGACAACGTGGCTCTGCGTTTCGGCTTGGGATACACGCACCGTGATCCGCGCATAGTGAGCGGGCGCTTCGGCAGCCGGAGAACACCGTCACCTCCACGCAGGAAGAGGGGAGGGGGGTACACGTGCGACGAACGGCGGTGGCAGGATCGCACGCAGCAAACTGAAAACACGCGCGGTCGCCACCACGAAAAAAGAAGGAGGGAGTAGTGCGCGCTTCCCTAGCTGCGGATCTGGTTACGAGGGACAACGGCGACCCCGACGGTGACGATGACGCGAAACATAGAAATGGGCGCAAAACAGTTGCGCTCTGAAATGGGTTATCGGAGGTTATACCAGGCGAAATCCTGTACCCGTTAGCAGAGCAGCCTTCTGGACCTTCAGCAGTTTTCACAGGGTCAAAAGTCACAGACATCTTATTGCAGTAAAGAATTCAAGCAAGATAGATAGATACTGTACCTGCCATTTCCTGTAAACCACTTAGCTGGCTCTAAGTTTCTATGGAGGAAAAATGAAAAAGCGTCCCTGTGCTGTACGGGTGTCAGTGCACGTTAAAAATCTCCAAGTGGTCAAAAATACAACTGAGTGCTTCCCTATGGCACCCCTTTCACTCATTCTGCTTTCATTCCTATCTTTTTGCCTTCCTTTACGGCACGGTTGAGCTGTGCACAGGACAGATGTGACTGACATTGGGCTTGTCCATTTGTGTGAAATTTTATACTTGTTATTGGATCTAATCAATTACCTAATTAAAGCACGTCAACCAGTTTGCCCCCTGAAAAACTTTTTTTGACGCTCGATCCCATGGTAATATTCTTTTGCTCTATACAAACTAGGTCTTTTTTTATAGTGCCGACAAAATCATGCACACCTTTCCTTGACGCTCTGTCACATGGTACAATTCTTTTCTGGATGCGGAGCTGGTTAAGAGGGACAACAGCTGCACTGGCGATTATGATGCACGGTCATTATCATTGCTAATGTCATTGTTGAAACTATCACTCAATACTGCGTCATTGTCATCGCTGCTATTGTCCTGACTGCAGGCAAGGAGAATACTGATGTGGATTTCATGATTCCAGAAAGGATGTTATTGATAATCATTTCGCAGTCCCCCTCGATAGCAATGTATAAGCTGTAGGGGCAGGAAATTATGTGCTCAAAAGCGTGAAAAGAATCTCGTTGCCATTGGTGGTGATGAAACGTTTATTTTCAGACTACACGCCGGAACATCACCAGTGAGAACCTGGTTAGATAAAAAAGAAATTTTCTTTCCATGGATGTCAAAGTGTTTGTTTTTTAAAAAAAACTAGAGCGAATAGAAAACGTGTTTTTTGACTGCTGGCACGCGGTGTTTTACTGGAATGAGTAGGGTACTCTACGTGGGTGTTGCTCTGCTTTCAGAGCCAAGAGCCTCTCTGCTAGCTGAGACCACTCTGGTGGCCTAGTGAGCAACACGAACACTGGGGATCAAAAGGAATAAACGTTTATTAGAGGGACTCTCCTTCGGTCTTCCTCGACCGCGTGTGATCATGCAAAAAACAGAATAGGCCGGTCCCAGTGGAAAAACATTCACGCAGCGGTGCATACCAGCATGCACCGCTGTCTAAGTGCATGCTGTTACATGTAGTCAACCTGCCGCTCCAGCCGCCTGAACAGCCTGCGGGCTCTGTTTACGAACGATTTTTAGCTCGTGTATATGCCCGAGTACATTGGAAAAATTCACCTATCTGGTTCCTGGGTGCTATAACAGCCCATAGCACATATATTACTCTAGTGTTGTGTATTTATAGAATAACTTACACAGCTCTTTCGGCAGAAAAGCCGTCGGCGTTGTTGTAGTAGTATAAGTAAGTTGTCGGCACCGCATGTCGGGAATAAGGAGGGGTACGCAAAAAAACGATTCATGATAATTTGTCCTTCTACTGATTGATAATTGATTGGTGTTTGATTGACGACGATGAGATAATGGAATCAACAGGATTAATCGATTAAATGAGAATATAAAAAATTGGAAATTCAGTGGTTCAAATCAAAGACAATTTTAGGATGTAAACTTAGAAAAATGGTGTATATTGGCACCTAATTAGCAGGAATAATTGAACAATGAAAACTTGTGTTTCCTATTATTAAAATGAAAAACCAGTGTTAGAGGGTGCTTTTTATTAAAATTCAGAGTGTGTTATTATATTGAAAAAAAAGAACAAAAATGAGAAAAACGGGGCCGCAAAGGTGTCAAAATTATCGTGCAATAAAGCTAATCCTTGCTTATGTGAAATAATAAAATTTAGTGTGTAATTGATACAATAATTTTTTTACCTTTTGAAAAAGTAAATAATTGAAAAAAAAAACGGATCTGAAAGGTACTAAAAATCTGAGACAAAGGAGCCAAGCCATGGCAGTTATATGGGAAAACATTTAGAGTGCTAATTGAAAAAATAAGCAATTGAAATATTTCAAAAATGACGAATTAGAAATGAAAGATGAAAGGTGTTAAAATGCTCGAAATAAAAACCACCGTGTGATGATACTAATGAAGAAAATTCAAAGTGTGTAATTGATTATTTAACTGAAATAATTTCAAAAAGTAAAAATATGAAAAAGGAGGTTCAAAGGTGTCAAAATGCCCGTGATGAAAAGTCAATACTAGACGGTGCAAAATAAGAAAATTTAGAGTGTGTAATTGATCAAAATTTATTTGAAATCATTGAAAACCTTGCGATTATTAGAAAAGGTGGTTCAAAGGTGTGGAAATCGATTTCACATTATTAATATGCACTTTACCATTTCATAAATACGTTGAGAAATTTGTTGGTGACTTATACGCCTTGATTTCTTCATTATCGTCATCAAAATGTACAGTGGGCGTCACCGCTGTGTAGAGCGCGCGAGCGCCGGCCGCCGGAGCATTCCGCAGCCAGCCAGCGACGTCTAACGGTAGTTGCTGGGTCCGAGATAAGGTGCGTCTGGGCACGCGCGGCCACACATACGGACAAGCCTTGCTCTTTCACCGCCGCGGAAGGGGATGATTACGCATCGTGTTCCGTTTTGCCGCAGCTACTTGTTACCGCGAAAGTTTGGCTTTCGCGCCAGAGCAGGGGCCGAATTACGGACTCCGCTCACAAGTTTGTGAGCGTGACATCGAAATTACGGAGCTGTGACGCAGCCTTGAGACGTCAATCGTGACGAGTAAGCAAAATCGTCCAATTACCAGTGACTTTTAGCGTGGCTCCACCCCGGTAGTTCTGAATCCTTGGCAAACACTGTTGCCAAAGTGTGGCACAAAACTGAGCAGGGACCGTCTCCTAATTTTTTTGTAACACGACGCAATTAATACGCAATAAATAAAACAGACAAAGGTTTATTTTGGCAAGGTACTATTTTTAATATTGAATAACATTAAGCTCAAGTAGAAGAGTTCTTAGTTTTGTAATTATACTTGCTATTAGGTAACTGGTTGCCGCGAGGGTGCGCCGGCGGCGTCATGGAGCTCACATGGCGGCCTGCAAGGAAACAGCTGATTGCCCGAGAAGGTGCTGCTTTTTTAAGCATCGTCTGAAATCGAAGTACCGTGCGGGTGCCGTGAGCATGCTGAAATTCTAATAGAATGCTGTCGAAGTTCAGATCCTGCAGCGATAAAATTTCATAGAGCGCTTGACACAGAAATGGACAAAGAAAACTTGCGGGAGTGTTTTCGGTCGGCGCCTGCTAGTATCGATGAGAAAAGTGCTGAAAGTGTAACGTGCAAGTTGTGTGGTTCTATTTGTTTCTCTTTAGGAAATGCAAGACGACTGTTAAGCATGTAGTGTAGGCGAAAATGAAGCTCCGTGGTTGCATGATCATCTGTGGCTTCATTCAGTGCAGTGCCACCGTGACAGGGCTTTCGATGTAGCGGTCATTGTAGTGTGCTCTGTAATTTTTTCTTTGTTCTCCATGACTGGGTTGCTTTGCTTTTGAGAAATACCTTCTGCCCACACACCCTTTGCTTTGTTTGTATACCGATTAGATTTTCTACTTATGAGCACTAAAACTCGCAATATTATGCATTCAATTTGTCTGCAAATGCGTTCTATGCATCCTAACAGTATATGCAGGCCTGTAGTCCTGAAAGGCTCACTAATGAAGACTGCCCTATGCAAAAAGTGTACATAGCACTACTTGTGTCATGTTTCTGCACTGCTAAGTGCCATACGTTGTTTCCTGCTTCTGAAATGTGCCAAACCTATGACAACTACTATGCAAGCCTGTAATCATTAAGCAACTAAAATTTTGTGTTTTGCTCTGTGTCGCAGTTTTATGCACAATACTTTCAGTTCTTGCTTCTGAAATGTGATGAGTACTGTGCCAGCTTACATGCTCTAAAAATTATTCTTGTGTGTCCTCTCTGTGTAGCGCAATTGTGCAGCAGGTCAAATGACTGCCGATGCTATTGCATACAGTTGGTTTCGCTGCTGCATATTCAAGCGTGTGAAATGCTGCAGGAAAATAAAGGTGCACAGTGGATACACGTGCTTGTAAAAAAACTTCTGTAAGGCTTTCCCATTCCGATAGGCATCAAAATTGCTGCCTTGTCGTGAAAAACTTTAATTATGTACTCAAAAACATGCACACACACACAAACACCATCATACACGGTTGTAAGCAACAGTGAAGGGGGGTGTACGAAGACAAATTTGACTTGACAGATGAGGTGTTTTAACGCATGGTTCGAGAAGATTGAGGAAAACGCAGAAAACTAGAAGGCCTTTCAGGTATGATCTGGATCAAATTCCATTAGAATATGCTGCGGAAGTGAGGAATCGATTTCACGAATTAGATCTAGAAGACAGAGAGCCCGAAGAGATGTGGACTGATGTTCGTGATTATAATACAAGAAGTTGCTACTAAGGTAGTTCCAAAGCAAAAGAAATGCAAGAAAGCAAACTGGTTATCTGAAGAGGCTCTGCAAATAGCTGAGGAAAGGAGGATGGCAAAAGTTATGGGGGAAAGAGAAAGATACAAGGTTCTCAATGCGGATTTTCAGAAAATAGCAAGGAGAGATAAGAATGCCTTTCTGAACATACAGTGCCAAGCAGTTGAGGACAACAGCCAATTAAGGAACACAAGAGCTCTGTATAAGACAATCAAATATATCAAAGGAAGCTTCTGTGCTAAGCTGGGCGTGATAAAGGACAAACGAGGCAAGGACCTCACTGAAGCCTCAGAGATAAAGAAGAGGTGGCAGGAATACACAGAAGAATTGTACAAGAAGGACTCGGATGTGCAAACCCAACATAAGACTGTTGTGATTCCTGATCTCGAGCCGGGAATCCTGAAGAGTGAAGTTGAATGGGCCTTAGCCAGCCTTGCTAAGAACAAAGCTAGCGGAATTGATGGTATTCCAGCTGAGTTGCTTCAAAACCTCAACCACGACGCTGTTAACATTCTGCATACATTATGTCAGAAGATTTGGACAACCCTGCAGTGGCCACAGGATTGGAGGAGGTCAGTTTACATCCCCATTCCAAAGAAAGGCAGTGCCAAAGATTGTTCCAACTACCGCACGATCGCGCTTATTTCGCATGCTAGCAAGGTGATGTTGAAAATCCTCCAAAGTAGGCTGCAGCAGTATGTGGATCGGGAGCTTCCGGACGTGCAAGCTGGGTTTCGCAAGGGCAGAGGAACCAGAGACCAAATTGCCAACCTTCGCTGGATCATGGAAAAAGCAAGAGAGTTCCAGAAACCCATCTACTTCTGCTTTATTGGTTATGCGAAAGCGTTTGAGTGCGTAGATCACAGCAGATTGCGGTGACCTCTCCAAGAGATGGGCGTTCCGATTCACCTTATCTGTCTCCTCAGGAACCTGTATGAAGGACAAGAGGCCACAGTCAGAACTGGGCATGGTCTTACTGATTGGTTTCCGATTGAGAAATGAGTGAGGCAAGGCTGCATACTGTAGCCCTGCCGATTTAACCTATATGCAGAGTGCGTCATG
Organism: Amblyomma maculatum; assembly: GCF_055883805.1. Taxonomy (NCBI): domain Eukaryota; kingdom Metazoa; phylum Arthropoda; class Arachnida; order Ixodida; family Ixodidae; genus Amblyomma; species Amblyomma maculatum. Next base: position 100,486,580 of record NC_139353.1, read on the forward strand.
AGGAAGGCCGGTCTGGAAGAGTCTTCAGCTGGAGTGAAGATTGCTGGAAAACGTATCAACAACCTTAGATATGCGGGTGATACCACCTTAATGGCAGAAAGTGAAGTGGAACTCAAGAGACTTCTGATGCGCGTACAAGAAGAGAGTGAGAAGTTTGAGCTTAAACTGAACATTAAAAAGACAAAGATCATGGCGTCTTGCCCTATCAAGTCCTGGAGCATCAATGGACAAGAAGTGGAAGCTGTGACAGATTTTCTCTTCTTGGGCTCCAAGATTACCTCGGAAGGAGACTGCAGCCATGAAATTGGGAGACGGCTGCTTCTGGGAAAGAGAGAAATAGTTAGCCTTGACCGCCTAGTAAAGAGCAGAGACATTAGTCTGCCAACCAAGATCCGTATAACTCGGGCTATGGTCTTTCCAGTTGTGATGTATGGATGCGAGAGTTGGACTGGGAAAAAGGCTGACCGCCGAAAAATTGACGCGTTTGAATTGTGGTGCTGGCGAAGGCTCTTGAGAGTTCCTTCGACTGCCAGAAAATCAAATCAGTCGATATTGTCGACCATAAACCCTGACTGCTCATTGGAGGGTCAAATTCTAAAGTTAAAGCGCAGCTACTTTGGTCATCTGATGAGAAGAGAGGAGTCGTCGGAGAAAGATTTGATATTGGGAAAGGTTGAGGGGCGCCGGAGAAGGGGTAGGCAGCGAAACCGATGGTTAGATGGCACCCTCTAGGCACTGCAGATGAAGTTATGTGATGTTAGGAAGATAGTGAGAGACCGGAAAGCATGGCGTGACATGGTCCATAGGGTCACGAAGAGTCGGATACGACTGAACTGAACTGAACTCGAGAAGATGCACCTTTATGACAGCAGGTTTCTGGCACAGACATGAAACGAGAAGACGCTGCACTTGGCTGCCTGTGATGAGTTGGTCAGCTACGTGTGGTATATCACGGCCGATTGCTGTGCTGGGATTGACGCCAAAGCGGTTGCCACACCATGGGCAGCTGTGCCAGCCTCTGGTGGTAGGTTCTTTGGAACAGGCTCACAGCATGATTGTGTATGGCTTTTCACTAGAGGTATGCATGGCAATAGTGATCACACTTCTAAGTAGCCAGTGCACAGATGTGACCTTTTCTTGTCCAAGCCAGCAGCACCCTCCTCGTCTGCAGGCAGGCAGGAAGACATCCAAAGAAGTTATGCAACAAGGCACATGCTACACGCTCTGGCAGGTAGAGGAACGTCTAGTATTTTTGCAAGCACTGGAAGTGGGTCTTCAGCACGTCGATGCAGTTATCCAACATTAACCTTGTGGAGGTGTATGTCTTGTTCTATAACCGTCATGGAGAGTCCTGACCGGGATTCCATGGCATTGGCAGCCATGTCTCCAACGGGTGCCCCTCGCACCAGCATAACCGAAAATGGCGCGCTGTTAAGCACATTCTTCGTCACGTCGTTGTCGGCCTCAACAGCCTCATAAACTAACAGCCTTACTGACACAATGAAAGAGTCGCATCAAGTAGCTCATTGCCAGGTTTTGCTGACGAACACATTCATGGGCGTGCAGACAATGAATGATTGAACGTTTAAGCAACACTGCTGTAAGGACAGCCTTGCACTCCATATCGGTATAAATGATGTCCCATTTCTATTCAATACAGGCATCAAACATACACATTCCCATCTTCGTTTCTTACGTAGGCATTTCAACAATGTACTAGTGTCTTATCTTCCAGCTTTTATAAAAGCCCAAGAACGGTAATACATGTGAGGCATGTGGAGCCTACCGTAACTTATCTTGCAAAGAGCAGCGCGGCTCAGTGTCGTGAATTCGACGTCTCGCAGCAGGCAGGCCTCGACCTGTGTCATGCCTGTGTGCAGCCGAGAGTGTCGGCAGAAGAAAGCATCATGCCAAGATCCCAGGTAGGGAGGTTCATGGCCAAAATCATGTTGGCATATCTCATATCTGAAACAGGGACATCACAAGGCTACTCGTAGACGACCGATGTGCCGTCGACAAACCCGACGACGCCGGGTGTGCTGCCGTGACGAAGGAAGCCTTTCTTCTCCGCCGCCCTAGCTGCACGCCGCCGCAAACACTTTCGAACTGTAGGCTGCGCGAGGCCGATGTTCACCTCGTTGGCAGTAGCGGCTTGGAAGCCACTAGAAGTTCGGAAAAAGCGCAGTGCACACATTATCTGCCGCCGCACAGACAGCGCACTCGGTCGCACACACCTATCTCAGTTCATCGCGTCGCACAGTCACTGTTCTATATCCTTCTCGAGTAGCAACATGCGTCGAAACATCTCGCCGGGCACGTCAAACAGTCTTCGTACACCGTCCTTAGCCGATGATCGCGTCGGGGCGCCGCCGCTACCGCCTCACGAGAACGCCGGCCGCCGCATAAATCGCCGCCATTTTCCCTTTGTGAGCGCTCACAAACAAGTAGTGAGCGGCTCGCGTCGCTCACAACCCCCACTCACAATTGGCCCGCAGCCAACGTCATCACTTCAAGTGTGCTCCTGACGTAAACAGCAGACGTCGATGATGTGAAGGACGGCCACTCCCGCCGTGTTGCCGCTGGTCAATAGGAAGATTGAGAGTGTGAGTGTGATTGTGAGTGTTAGCCGTCTGTAATTCGGCCCCAGCGGGGCTGTGGGTTTTGCGCTGTCCCATAACAGTCATGCTGCTGGGGGCCCAGCGCTCCTTGTAGTGCTTTGCAGCAGCCGTAGCTTCACCAATTGTAACACGCTCGGTCAATTTACCTGCACAGCGTGTCCGTCTACCAGTCGAAAAGAATAATATAAAGGGCAGACGTCACAGGCTCACACAGGTATCTAGCTGGCAACTAGGACGAAGTGTCACTGCGAAGCAGCGCGAAATAGTGTGCTCCGGGATGGCGCCCCGATTAACCGCGGAAGAACGCCGAGCTATTGTAATTATGGACCGTACAATGTCACAAAGACAAATGTGTGACTTAACAAAGTGCCCTATGAGGACAGTAAACAGGATTCTACAAGCCTATTACAAAGAAGGTCGAATTGCTGACGCGCCACGAGGAAGGTCCCCAAGGGTGACAACTTCTGAACAAGACGAGTTGATTATTGCTGCTGCTGCTGTCACGGATCCTTTCCTTAGTGCCCGGCATATCAGGGATTAGCTCGGTTTAACGAATGTGAGCGTCGCCACAATCCGACGGCGCCTCCATGCTGCTGGCCTTCACAGCAGAACTGCGGCGCAGAAACCTCTTCTAGAAGTGAACCAGAAAAGAATGCGCCTAGATTTTGCATCTGCTGTGGAAAATTGGAACGAGCAAAATTGGCGAGCGGTTATATTCACGGTGAAGCATCCTTCACATCAAGATGGGACCAACAGCGAAAGGTGTGGCGTCCATTCAAGCAGCAGTAAGTTCTCATACTCGGCACTTTATATTCATTGTAAAAAGCAAGCTAACAAATTAAATCACATGCTAAAAATTTGCATATCATTCACTAGCAATAGGTCAATTTTAATTGTCAAGCTAACACCAATTCGAATTTTAGAACGCAGCATTGGCTAGTTCAGCTGATGTTCAATTAGAAGCGTATATACTGAAATTACATTTATTCTTGCTCGCGTATCTTCTTAACTGGCCCTTTGCAGGTATGATGAGCCCTATGTGTGGAACGTTCGTTCAAGTGGCCGTACCAGTGTGCACGTGTGGGGCGCGATAAGCTTCGAAGGGCTGGGCCCTTTGCACAGAATAGTCGGGAGCATGACATCCGCAACCTACAGAAGCATCATAGAAACCGTTCTACTTCCATATGTTCCGGATGGGCCTTTTCCGGACGGTCTATTTTGGCTGCAGCAAGATGGAGCCCCCATCCACACAGCACGAGAAATAGAGGAGCTGCTTGATAAACCTTGCAGTGACGAGGATCGAGTGGCCTGCGAGAAGCCCCGATCTCAATATTATTGAGAACATATGGGGTATGCTGAAAGCTAATTTGTCGAAGAAACCGGGTTTAACCTCAGCGACTGCTGACCAACTGTGGGAGGCCATAAAAACCGAGTGGGAGCACCTGCGGCACCAACCCAACATTGTTGACGCCCTCTACAATTCACTGCCACGACGAATCCGAGCACTTAAAGCTGCCCATGGAGGTCCCATCAACTACTGAGCTGCCAGCAGCCGTCAACGGACAAGAATGGCAGGTCAAGCACGAGGCCATAACTCCACTCTCTTGCGCAGAGTTCGACGCATGTTACACGACTGCGCACTAGTGGCTCGTACAAGTGCTCTTGGGGACCAATTGATTTTTTTTTCGCATGGAGAAGGCGAACTGTCTTACAATAAACAACCTTGTTTTTCTTTTTCTAATTCCGGGTGCGGCGTTTATTCTGACATTCTTTTGTTCGCATGTGCTGGATAGCGAGCCGTGGGGAAAACGCGTCACACTTTATTCGTCCATATTCACTGCATACTTATGGATAATTGTAAGTAAAACGATCGACATGCGTGTATGTAAGTTTCCGGTGAACAGGAAAAAAAAAGCCTTCTGCTTTTTTTTTTACAGCAGGTGAGCCTCCGTTAGTGGCCACTTTTCTTGAATCTAACCCAGGATTCTGCGTCCGTTGCTTCGCTCCGCGCGAAAGCGAACCTGCCACGGAAACAAGTAGAGTAGTGGAAAGGAGAAGACGCTGCGTAAGCGTCCGCTCCCGCGGGCGGTGAAAGAGCAAGGCTTGTCTGTATTTGTGGTCGCTCGTGCCTGGACGCATCTTATCTCGGACCCAGCAACTACCGTTAGACGCCGCTGGCTGGCTTCGGAGAGCTCCGGCGGCCGCCGCCCGCGCGCTCTACACAAAGGTGACGCCCACTGCAGCTTTCATTTTGTATATTTGACCCATCTTCATAATTTTTCATTTGTTCTTCATTTCGAATAAATAATTGTTCAGTTTCACTATCTAAATGTTTTTGATTCGGATATCAAGCATTCACTTTTCGTTCCATGGAATTTAGCACCTTTGCACAGCACTTTAGTTTTTTTTTTCTCTTTTGGGTTTTTAATTTTTTGATCAAATACACACTTTAAATTTGCTTTATTAGATCATCAAGCATTTATTTCTCATTGTGAGCATTTTGACACATTTGAAGCCCCTATTTTCGATTTCTCATTTTTCAATTACTTAACTTATTTATTGATGAATTACAGAATCTAAAATTCCTATTAGCATCATCATGCATCGGCTTTTAATGCTGACCATTTTTACCCTATTGAATCCCCCTTTATCCAATTCATTCATTTTTCTTTTCTTCAATTCATCAATTAATAAATGATATCTTTACCTCGCCATCACCTATCACGCACCAATCAACCATCAATCACCAGAACCAAAAATTACCGTTATACGAATTTTGTACACCGCCCTCAATTATTTCCGACAAGCTCTTCACACTTGAACGAGGCTACTGGTACAAAAAAAACGAGTTTAAGACACCTAGAACGCTTGCTTTGCATCTAACGGTCCCTGTAAATTTGCAAAATAATGAAAACGAATTTTTAATAATCCAGCAACACTTCACGCCATTGAGCCCGAAGCCTTTTCGGCGCAGTGTAAATTTTGTGGCCAGAAGGCAAACTTATACCATACGGTATGGACTTGTCAACAAAATGCCAGTATTCATATAATAAATCAGCCAATGTGGGAAGGCTGGGAGGCGGCCCTGTCCAGCTCGGACCTCAAGGAACAACGAGCCCTCGTCGAAAGAGCACGGGCAGCGGCTTTTGCGAACGGTGGTCCTGACTAGGGACCCGATCAGCCTTCCCTTAATCTAAGCCAGTGTGGCTTTCAATAAACTTTTTCATCATCATCGGCATCATCATCACCATCATCATCATCGGCAGTGAAGAATGGAAAATGTGCGATGACTTCCTGTGGAGCGGAGATTGCGGAGAGAGCACTCACATGTGCGCGCAATGACCAGCCGACGTCCGCCACCGCCACACCCAGCGCGCGCCGCCGCCTGAGTAGGGCAGAGAGGGAGGAATGAGGCTGCCCACGTGATCTTGAGCAACAAGCCTCTCGCTTCTCCTCTACTACTGTTGCGGTGTAGCCAGTGGGGGAAGGGCACTGGTGGAGTGCTGGAGAGGGTCGGTGATGTATGCCTTCCAGGAGATGTCTTACAAAGGACGCTGGAAAAAGCTTTGCCTCTTACAGCACGAGGAATTCGACATTTAACGGTTGAAAACAAGCCTATCTACTATGACCTTGCTATGTTGTCGGGTCTTCATATCATTTGGCGTAGCAGGATGGCGTTTCGCCATTATGACATCGAGGCGTGAACGGTGTGTAGTTATTTTATTGAATGTGTACTCAAATGGAGAGAAACTGTGAGACATCAGTAGTGTGATGATGATTTTTTACTAAGGGTGTTCGACAAACTGGTTTAAATGAAAGTCCATTAGGCACTGTAGTGTGCCAAGTGGTACGGCAACCAAGTTATTTTACTTGTTTGAACGCTTTCTGTGCTGATGTCAAATGAGGCAATGAAGGAAAAAAGGCGCGGCGGTGTTGATTGACGCGTTCCGTTGGTATTTACAATGGAGACAAATTTGTTTTATTTATTTAATTGGTTTATTTACTTATGGAGCTGGCTACGAGAGACAACGACGACGTATAAAAGTGCAGGAATAGATACCAAAGAGCTGCCCTTTAAAGTTATTGAATGCAAACGAAAATAGCTGGTGATATTCATTACGGCTGAGTACTGGTAAATCGATTTGTTCGTTTCTAAATTATGATATTGAAAACAAAAAGAAGGTGCGAAACACTGTGGAAGAATGTCTCGGGAGAACATTAGATACATATATTTCTGGGAACTGAGAGCGCCGTGTGCGCATAAGCCAAGCACTGATCATCAGCTTAGTGTAATTTGGAACCAATTTGACATAGCATACTGTCACCTTAATCCCGTTTGATGAAATATCCTAATTTGAGACTTCGCGAACAGATTTCATCCATGGCATATGTTCACCTTAGGTCAAGTAAGGTCTTCACCTTAGAACGCACTCTCTCGATGAAATATACTCTCCATTGAGTTCTCAATGGCAGGTCTGAACACTTCCATGATTATCTACTGCAAAGATGCCTACCGCCAGTGAACAATATCGGCTTTGATGACAAGTTGTATTACACATAAATTGATTCCACGGCGGTTAATGGTCATCTGTCATCAGCATTGTTGGGGACCAGCTGATGCGTCGAATAGCCCAACCGGGGTGGCGCAGTGGTTACAGTTCTCGACTACTGTTCCCAAGACTGCTGGAAAGAATCCAGGCCTCGGCGGCCTCTGTTCGATGGAGGTGAAAAGCAAGACGTCCATGTGCTGTGCGATGTCACTGTACGTTAAAGAACCCCAGGTGGTCGAAATTTCCGGTGTCCTCCAGTACGGCGTCTCTCATAGCCTGAGTCGCTTTGGGACGTTAAACCCCACAAACCAAAACAAACCAGATGCGTCGAATAGGCCGCCAGAGGGCAGCGAACAAAGCACTAATAAGTGGAGGAAAACTAGGCGCATGACTCAAGGGAACTCGAGTGCGGACAGGAGACTTGGTTCGATTATGAGGAGAAACGCAAGGGCTGTGTTTGGCTGTGCGTGGCTGGTGCGTGGTACGTAGAATGGGTTCCAGGAGCCAGTACAGTCATTCCAGATATCCAGAAGGTGCCTTCTATAGTAACCGAGTTCTAGTCAAGCTCCTAGCGCCAGCCAGAGCAGAGAAGACTTACGTGCAAGCCAGACAATACGGGTACCGCCAAGAACGTGCCTCAACTGGACCAAGAGGGGCCACATTGAACTTAAACTGCGAGACTGAGCCGCGCCGGACTGTCGTGAATCTCCTACGTGTGCATGTCTGTTTTTTGATTACCGGGAAATATTCATGAATGTTTTAATAGCATCTACACTTATGATTCCTCGGCACACTACAATTTGGAGATGTGAACTTTGCTACAAACATCAGTGACACGGGACTAAAGACAATGTAGTTCAAATTTGGAGCTCGATTTACGGCAAAAAGTGCTCAGTGGACATTGAATTCGCCCCAAGGAGGGATTTAGTCTCAGACTAATTTAACACACTTCGAGCGGCCTATAAGATGAACGTCCACAATGCGCGCCGTAGATTTGATCAGCATGCAGATATTGTATTCACCTATCTCAGGGTCAACATCCGTGATTACACCTGTAGTTGTCCTTTTCCCACGTGCAAGTAAGGAACGGACCGGCATGTTGCCTAGCGCACCGATTCCATTAAGCTTGTCCACTATAGCCTGAGATTTAACATCCGCGGTGAGAACAATCTTCCAGGTGTTAATTCTGACTTCGTGAACTTCACGGGGAACCAGCTGATCGGAAAACTGGGTCGGGTGCTGTCTGTTTAAAACATTCAAATTAGCCGCCGCCGTTGTTAGTACGAGGGCCGCGGGAAAAATCCTTTGTTTGTCAGCATTCTTCTTTGATGACTCATTCGTTGGTGGTGTTCTACGTAGCTTCCGTTTCAGACAGCATAACTGAACAGGTGTGTAGCTGCTGCCAGAGTCCGTCTTAGTAACTGTGCATTCATCTGCCGAATCTGGAAGCTCCACTTCCGCGACGTTGAGGTGACGCGTCGAGTACGCCACAGCCTGCTCGACGGCGGCGGGTGGGCGTAGGGGTCGTGCGCCTGCCATTTCGAAGGTTAATCACAAATATCTCACAGAGATAAAGAATCTAGAAAAGTGGAAGAGCGCTCGCTTGACACGTTCGGGAAACACGCTAGCTTGACACATTCGGAAACCTCAACTTGTTCTTCCTTCTCATAAAGGTATAGTGTAAAGGCATGGTTCTGTGCGCAGCTGTGGAGAACTTCGTATTAAGTAGACCCCAGATAGGAAAGTGCGGATCTGTTATATGGCTGTAGTCTCTGTGCCGTATACCTGGGTTTTTGCAGGGACGACAAAAAGAAATGCAAATATTGCGGTTCCTACCCAGTCGAAAAAAACTACAGAACTGTGTCAAAAATATGACAAAATATCCTGTAGTTCTGTCGTAACCATCAGATTTTTCTGTAGTTCTGTAGTTTTTCTGTAGTATATTTCTGTTCTCTGTAGTTCTGTAGCACTTTTCTGTTGTAACTACAGAAATCTCTGATGTTACCACAGAATGTTCTCTAGTCCCAACAGGTTTCCCGTCAAAAACCGCACAGAAATTCCGTCGTAACATAAAAAAATTTTTTGTAGTTTTTTCCGACTGGGTATGCACACAGCCGTTAACATTTCTTTTCATCCGGCTCCGACATAGGGGGAAGTAAAAAGGCAGAGCTGTCCAAGATAGCATCATGGAAAGCTGTAAAAAATAAATGTGAAAAGCAAAGAGGGTTAATTGTGCGTAATCTTTGTCGTGGCAGTGCGCAAGTGTGCACCCTTTTTTGCTAAAATCCGATCGTATTTTGCAACACGTTTGCGTAATTAGCTAAATTGAACGGTGTACCTGACTCGCCGCTGTGAAAGCACCATGTTTAGTAAATATTTGTCATTTCATACAAAAGCCTACATCATACGGAAGCCGATTTAACTGTTCCAGTCTAATTATGGCAGCTGGTCGAAGCTGTCGCCACAAGTCGCAGTACTTTCCCTGTTAGAGTGAGTTTGCCCTCCTCTCGTGGTGCACCTCACAGCTCGACATTTCGAATACTATTGACTTTGGGACAAGGGGCAGGTGCCCGCGCCCGACACCGGCCTACTAGAATTACGCCACGAGTATAGGCGAAACTATCGTCATGTATAGCGCTTAACGCTAGGAAGGTTTCATTGAGACTTCACACAGTAGAGTTAGTTGGTTGAGAGCAAGCACCGGGGACAGAACATTGTTTGTCTACAGAAATAAATGGCAACTGATTCACATGTTTTCATACCTGGCATCAAATTTTCCAATTTGCGACTATTCTGTGAAAGCAAGACTTGCTTAACTTTAACTTTATTCTCGTATACTTAGGCTATCTGAATACTACTTCGATGACCGTCGATGTGCATATTCATATTTTACGTTTCTTTTCAGGTACGGCGAAGTCAATGAGTGAAATACTTTGGTATAGTAACGAACACAAAACATGTGGTGTGGTCAAGGTCTTCAAGTCCATGTCACGTATGTAGCTATACACTGGTTTTTAAATTTTGTTTTGAAAACAACTTCAAATACGCCTCGTTAAGTATGGTGGAAATGACTACATTTAGGTTTGGGCTTTAATGGATGGAGTTGATCGTCAATCCGTTGCCAAAAAAAACGAGTTCCGCTGATTTCCAAACTCTCCCAGCAGCTCCCAACGGCTTACGAAGAGTCATGGAAAGTAGCTAAGCAAGCGGTCATCCAACTCTACACAGGCGCGGCTCACTCGAACATTGCTCCAGCATACTTTAACATGAACCGGATTCAAATGTCACTAAGTCCACATGACCCTCATGAACATGGTGTAACTAATACTGAGATCAAATACATACGCATTGCCATCACTCGCATTGAATAAAGACATGATCGGGCCCCCTTGCACATTCACACATGTTGCACACGTTAATACTGTCTCACAAGCAGCTTACACCGCCTGCCGCTCAGAGAAAGTAGACTGTTACTTGCATCCTACCAATAGAGCAGATATCAAATGGATTTCCAGAAGAGGGATGCATCCTGCCTACCAAATTGATTCCTGCATATGAAGAAATCCCTGGAAAGGGAAAGGCAGACCAAGCAGCGTGAAGCAGCTATTATCCCACATCACCGAAATAGACTCATTTCCGTAATCTAGGCTACTGCTGCTTTTTCGCAATAAACGTCGCCCAGATCCCTAAGCTAACACAATAATTCGTGCGCATAGATATTGCCGCAACTTTCTGCACGATTTGGCTAATAGAGCTCTATTAATTGTAGGTACAATTAACCCATCACACGGCGAATAATACAGCTGGTGGTCCTTCCCCTATCCCAGAGTGGCAAACCTCTGTCACCAGCAGAGCTACATAATACAATCTGCACTCATAACTGAGACCTATTTGCTCGAGATTCTCATTCTAATGCATGACTTAACTCTTCCTGCGGTCATTTTCTGCATTCCAGACGATCTAGGCGAGCACGTTTCCCGTCCTGGTCGGGCACAGACCTGGCGCACTTAAGTAGTGATCGATCTGCCATTGCACACCGGACCCACGAATTCGTTGCGACTGCGGCAACGTTTCATTGACTATTTAAAAAAAGGAACTTTCTAGTCAATTGTTTTGCTGAACCGAACCCGGGAACGCCAATCCTTGAACAAAGGGAAAAGAATCACCCTCCCCCATAAAAAACACCATTTCTCCGGTTAAGTTAGACCCATAAAATGCAGAAATAAAGAACTAAAGCAAAGAAGGAATTACACTGCGCGGCACAGGTGATATCTTGAAACTGCTTTCGATGTTATAGAATAATAAAGTAAAGTACCGCATCATTTCGAATACCTCATTGGACCACTAGAGAAACATTTTTTATAAAGCGCGGAACTCATTCACTTTAATTCGAAACAATCTAAAAGCAGTCTTACCAGATTACTACTACTCGAAATGAACATGATAGAAGCTCTCTTGATGAACCAAGGGATAACGCCATGTGGCGGTGTCTTGAGTACGAAGAAAAAAATGACAGTGCTTTTCGGTGTAGCTTTGTTACAATTTAACGCATGAGATTTAAAGGCCCCGTTCATAGTAAATCCGGCGTCGATGTTGACCGCCGGTGCCAGCGTTGGTGTTTTGAGCAAATATTTCCAATAATGGCGCTTCCAACCTGTAGCTGGCAGCTGACATGGCTGCACACTGACTAGACGTAGCGTTGCCTGATGTATCATTTTGCAGGAGCTGACGATTTGGGTGTCTGCTTTCTTATGGTGGGGTGATATCGCATTCAGCCTACCAGGACTCTTGTATTCACATTACTCCTAAGTCGGGCAGACACGTTCATAGCACATGGTTAGAGCGAAACTTTATATGTGGTGTGCGCTCTCAGGTCATACCCTTAAAGGCGGAGCTTAAGTGTACATTTTTAAGGTTTTTGTTATGATTTGAATAAAGTTACTGTGAGGTTGGAGATGCTACACAGCTACTACAAAGTTACTCTGAGGTTGGAGATGTTGATTTATAGTGCTTATAAAATCTAGATTGAATTATAACCATTTCGTCAAAACAAGGTCAGTTATTGTGGAAAGAAAAAAAAGCTTTAACCACAACTGCTGTTTATTCTGCCGATGCAAGCAGCTCTACCATAGAAGGACGTCACCGTGTTTTCAAGCTAAGTGTACTAAAGACAAGTCTGCGTAAATTCCGTGCGCACACTACGCCTATTTTGTATGACGAATATTTACATGCGCCGATTAAACCTATTAATTTCTTAAGCACGCAGTCACGCATATCCAGTCACATCACAGCCTCCATCGCTGCCACGAAGTGAATGGGCTTTAAATTTTGAATCATAAAGAAGCTATCTGCATTTTTCATTTGGCTGTGGGGCTTAACGTCCCTAACCGATGAAGGCTATGAGAGAGGCTGTAGTGAACTGCTCCGGAAATTTCGACCACTTGAGGCTCTTTAATTTGAAATAATATCACACAGCACACGGGCGCCTTGCTTTCCGTCTCCATAGAAATGCAGCCACCGCAGCAGCGATTCGATCCCGCACTCTTGGGGACAGATGTCGAGCGCCTTAACCACTGCACCGCCGTGGCGGAGCATAAGAACTTTGGTATAAATATTTGCTTTCTTGTTTTTCATGGCAGCTTATGCTCTGCCGGAGTAACTTCCGACGTCCGTAGGGCCATCTCCAACCGCGTGGAGTTATATTTGTCACACCAGCAACCAAAGGTGTAGGAATGCTTCAATACTAACGATCCTGCTTGTCAAGTTTAATGAACTTGAGGGTTCAAGGAGACTATGTCTTCTTATGCGTAGGTGGGTACATGCAACACGTGGTGAGGTGCTTTAAGCTTTCAGAGGATATTACGATCTTACACGTGGGTCGCGTCTACAATTTCTCCATCGCGTTCTACAAACACTGTGTGCCTGAAAGCTGCGATAGCTGCCGGTCGAGTTTCCTATAATAAGACAAATCTTCTTTCTTTTATAATGCAGATGGAAATTCGATCCGCCCGGGCTAAGAAAATGCAATTAAGAGGCAGTCGAACACATCACAAGGCAGCCAGCATGGTGCGGCGACGTCGTTGTCCTCTCCGCTATTAATTTTTTAGAAGCCCACAGTTTTTATGGCAAAGAATAATACTTATGTTTTAACAACTTCTGCGCTCCCTTCTCATGTCAATGTAAAGACATGAAGCACCAAGTCTAGTGAAACCAAAACTTTGCTGAGCAAAAGAGTTAGCCATTTTTCCCCTAACTGCACACATTAACACCTAAAAACACACTTGCCATGGGCACGCCATCAAGAGGCTGTTAGTCATCGAGCACGAACTAAGGTTCAAAGCTTACCCGAAGTTGATGTCACCACGATACCAAAGCCACGTGGTAGGCTTTGTACTGCCAATGTCCTGTGTCTATTGCCGATAAGCCACTTTAATGTCGCCCTCCGAAAGGAGATGATTCAAGCAGGATTTGCTAGAACAGCGTGATAATCCTGTTTTTGGATGCACGATTAACAGTACGAATTGCACATATTTTTGGGCACCTTCAGCACTGAGAAGAGTCGAGTGGAGAACTAATTGCTTACGTAAGTTCAGGATAAATGTTTTTTCATCCACGGAATCGACTGCGACGTGAAAGGCCCTCGTTGTTAACCTGCTTACTGTGGGAATTCGGAATTTTGGATGAACTATGGGGCTGAAACATAGAGGCTAACCAAGAGAGTCCTACTTAAGTTGAGGACAACCCTGAGGGCTATGGAACGAGAAATGGTAGGGGTAACATGAAGAGATAGGAAGCGTGCAGAGTGGGTCAGAGAAATAACTCAAGTTACCGACATTCTAGTGGAAATTGAGAAGAAATAGACATGGGCAGGACATGTAGTGCGAAGAAAGGATAACCGATGGTCGCTTAGGGTAACAAAGTGGATTCCAAGGGAAGGAAAGCATAGCAGGGGGCAGCAGATTGTTAGGTGGGAGGATGAGATTAAGAAGTTCGCAGGGGTCAAGTGGATGCAGCTCGCACAGGACCGGGATAAGTGGAGAAATATGGGAGAGGCCTTCACCCTGCAGTGGATATAGTCAGGCTGATGATGATGATGATGATGACCAAGGACGGTCGCTGTACTGCACTATAACCTTTGCAGTCTGCGGCTCTCAAAGGCACCAATGGAAGTCTGGAGATCCTGTGCCTTTATTCGTATTTTGCCATTGCCCTGATTGAATTCTCCCCGTCCTCTCGTTTACTCCCTTACCTCTATAGGATCATTGCAGTAAACCTTGTCTAGGTGTTCGTCTCCCCCGAATCTGAACAACTTATGGAAACAATGAGGAAAATGAGTGAAAAGCAAGCGATATTTTCAGGTTTTTAATTTTACATGGCCACCATGCTCCGCTTCATGTTTATGCAAACTTTTAATTTTGTATCATTTTTTATTGTAGAGCGACTCCGTCGCGCTAAGTATAACACCACCCTGTATATTTGGTGAAATTTTTACACATATTATACAGCAAACCTAGTACACAATACGGCATATAGGTTTCTCTGCTTTCCTGAAAACAACCAGCAGTCAGCATTACCACGGAGGCACGTGGATTCACACTTCTGTGTTTGTGTTTCGCTCTCTGAAATCGCAGCAATAATTGAAACCTTTTATTTACAGGGGGTGATTGGTTTGAGCTGCGAGTAAAGAATTCTTCAGTAGAATGAGGTCCCGATCCAATGTGTTTAGAGAGATATCAAAAGTAGATAAAATAACGTTCAAGAGGTGTGCACCAATGCCGTTGCCAAGGAACAATCAACAAGACCTCGACTGCTGTTTGGCCACAATTTGAAAACAACAATATTGAAAGCAAATAAATGACATCATGCCTTTGCATCGTTAAAGTTACCGATATCGGCATTTATTGGCCAATAGAAGACGCCATTCACTATGTATAATACACCATTCATCAATCGAAAGAGTTCTTTGCGCCCTCTTTGACACTGTGATATCGTTTCTTTCCTCTGTGTAGGTGGGTAATGGGTAAACGGAAATAATGCTTTTGTGATAAAGTGCAAGTAAAAGGCTAATGTAAAATATAGGAGCCAGTATTAGGAGCCAATATAGAGAGCCAGCGATGTCTACGTAACGTGGGGAATGAAGTCGCAGAAAAGGACTGTGATTTCCGAAGGCGAGTGCAATTGTGAAAAAGGCGATATCAAAAATCAAGTTCAAGATAATGAATATGAAATGTTTCTGTAAGAAGGCTAGCAGCAGTTTCTGGTTACCACCTTCTGTATTCATTCGCATCTAGAAATTTAAGGATTATCAAAAGTGAGGAACTTTCCACGCTCACTGGGTCTAATATTCTTATGCACACATATTTCCTGCATTCGCTTGATTAACCTCATATGTACTTCTCAATCATATGGTCATATGCATCAAAGTTTGTCTTGTTTATGCAGCCACCAAGGATGTCATTTCCTTAATTCCCCCTAAACATTGCCTAAACTGCATAGCTCGGCAAAGAACGATCATGCAACATGAAAGCTTCGTTACACTTGTACTCCAGTCGAATAGCATTCCCCAATGTCTTTACTGCAAACGAGCTTTATTGCATAAAGGATTAAACCTAAAGAGGAGGTGCGGCGCACTTACACACCAAGTGGAAAGCATGATAATTATAATTCCGGCATTCTCCGTTAGCGCCATCTGCCGAGCAGTATTCACAACGGTTGTCATCCACTGCGAATTGAAATGGCGCTAGTAACAGCTACCAAAACTAGGTAGATGATATCTTTGAGCTTATGTGATAAGTGAACACGACTGCCCACATTTAAGTTAGGAAAAATAACAAATTCATTATTAAAAAAATGATTCTGAACGTTTAAAGTAGATGTTTACTGACAAACGTTTTTCTTTTTTCCTTTCCATTCTAACCATTGTAGACGCGCACTCGACCTATTCCGCGTGCTTGCGTGCGAGGAATATTATGTTTGCGCGAATTCAGAAGACATTATAATAGGTTGTTTTTGACGAGAACCAGGGCATGAAATCAAAATGCGAAAAAATCACAAATAGTGTATAGAACAGTTGAATAAAGCGTGAATAAAAGTAACCAGTGAGGAGAAAGCAGTTGCGGGGCCCAACCGTTGAGGAGACGGAATTACGCCCCGGAGAAGGCACGGTCAAAGTGTCTAAGGGTCGCCGGGCACATATGGTGTTCGTAAGGAGGCGAAGAAAACGCGTTCCTCCGCTCTCGTTAACCCTTTATGCGGGTGGGGGTAAAGATTGTGTCTGTTTCGGTACAGCTGAGTAATTTCTCTGAAAGTGTAGACTGGCGTCAATTCTTCTGAGGAGGAGGGGGACGAGGTTGCCCGGATAGAAAGCGCGCAGGCGGCGGCATCTGCTGCCTCGTTTCCTCCTAGCCCCGAGTGGGCAGGAACCCAGACTATGAAGGGGCGGGATGGACTTCTCACGTACGAGCTGTTTTGCAGTAGTCGGTAGGCCAGGTCCGAGCTGTTTTTTAGTAGCCGGTAGGCCAGGTACGGGACCCAGCCCTGTTGAAAGTTCGTACACGCCCCTTGCGAGTGCGTTATGATTATTTTGGAATCAGGGTGTGTTACTGCTAGCATGATAGTAAAAGGAAACTACGGAGGATCCGAACTAAAACCTGGGCAGAGTTAGATTGCCGAGACTTTGCTGTAGGATATATGAAGGCATCTACTTTTTTTGTTTTTTTCCGAAACCCACTTTCCTGCCATTTGAAGGTACACGGAGATTTGTAATGTTTTCGCGAATGGAGTTTTGAAGAAGGTTTTAACATTTATAGTTTATATATCACAATTTTAAATGCGCTGTGAGAATAAATTTTAAGATTAGTTTTACTGTCTGCTTTTGTTTTATTAACGTTCGTTATTTGAAACCATCGTTTTTGTTTCTTGCGTAGTCCAAAACGAAAATTATACTTTCTCAAAAAATTTGATTCGATGCACAGCAGGCGACTCTATGTATATACCTGCGCAGGAATTGTTTTTTTTTTTTGGCTTGATATGTCAGATGATGACTATATACTTTACTGCCGCACGATCTATATTTTGTGCTTTCTTACCAGTTAGTGTAAATGTTTTTATGTATTCCAGCAATCAGTTTAGGTTACAAGAAACAATATACATCGTATACTGTAATTTCATTTTTGGTAATGTTATCCTTTCGAGCAAAGTGGCCTCTTATCTTACTCGTGCTACATGTATTTTTCTTCCCTGGAGCGTTAACTAGAGAGACGACAACCAGGTAGAGATCATTCTCCGTAAGGTCCCGAATCTCTCTGTAGTACACTTCCATAGAACATGCACAGAAAAGCTGACAACACTTGTCCTGACGAGCGCTTACTTATGTCGATTTTCACTGGTAAATTCGAGCCGGGCGCCCGAACCGGAATAGAGTGACCTAAGGAGCTACAAAACGAGTCACCCTTGGTCAAGCAGCAACTCATGCAGAGCGCGCTGCGCAAGTAATGCTGAGCCGATTCCGAAAGTCGAAGTTACAGCCCAGCAGCAAAATTTTTGCCGTTGAGAAATAGGCAAAAGTGCAGCTCTCTGCAAATTTCTTGCCCACACATTGAACACTCTAGACCTTTTCCAATAAACACATTTCGACATATTAGCGTAAACAAACGGTGATTCAAAGTGTCTTCTTCCAATATTTCTGAAACCGCTAAATGAGCCTCGAAATTCCGGAAGCGAAGACATCACCGATTAGAACTTCCGGCGACATCAAACTCTGGTCGGCGGCTCGAGCTAGTTCACCCCTAGTTGCTCCAGACGAACAGCGTAATACTCGTAACCTATCTTGGTCGACCAGTGGACTGCAAAATTGTAATCCCTGGGCAAGAAAGTATGCTCCAGAGCGGGCAGACGAAATTTCCATTAGAATTCTCGGAGCACTAAGGTCCAGATTATAGAAATCTCCCACCGGCAGTGCCCACAATCACGGCTTCAATTTGGGGTAGCGAAGCATTTCCTAGTACCAGTGAAATAAACTTTCTGTCGACTCCTTCCAAAGATGGATTACAAATCAACAAAGGGTAAAATGCGTTCGCCAGCGACAGAGCGCGCTGTCTAGACAAATACGACCAACGAACAGCCGTTCTAGGCAATAATGGGTGGAAACTATATTAGGGCATACATTATCAACGTCCCTCAAGAAAAGGAAGCAACTATTTTCCCTATTTAGATTTACAGTAACAGGACCAACCAGCCACAAGCATTGCGGCCTACTCACAGGTTCCGAGATCGCGCTTTTTGAACAAGAACAATTCCTCGGCCAAATGAAGTATCTCCTGGGCGTCCCGCTATGCAGCAATCATATGACACCATGAATATAACACTAGACAACACGGCTGTAAATACCGCACTAAAGACTCGGGGCAAATTTCATGAGATACTTGAAATTGTGAAACCACAAGCATCACATGTCGCCAGCGTACTTGAACGTAAGCAAGTTGGTCGCCAAAGAATAATTGCAAGCCAAAAACATTCTAGTTCATGACGCTTCGCTGCGCGTATTATCGCTTAATATTTCTGTTTTTCTTCCTATGAACCCTATTAACTATCAGGTTTAGCAAGCGGCAGTTGTGGCAGCACTGTATTGTGGAGACGTCATAACGATGGGCAAATCGAAACAAAAAGCACGCAAAACGCTTTCCGACGCGTCGCCGCCGTACTACCGGCGTCCTCCCTGCTGCGCGCCGTTCATTTGTCGACCACCTGAGATGGCGTTTGCAACGCCGTCCAACCATAGCTCGGATTTCACCGACGCCGTGTCATGATTCGCCGTAGGCCCTCTCTCTATCTCTCTTTCTTTCCCTATCTCCAATGTTGCGTTGTGCGTTCCATGGTGACCAGTAAAGCTTCAATGATGTCACCTGAATAAGATATAGAAGAAATTATTGCAAAAAGGCATCCACTGTGGGAATTGTCACATATATATCTTTAGAGCATAAGCGGCTGCCCAATAGCACCTTTATAGGATACTAATCCAAGTCTAATTGATTTTTGTGCAGCCTGCAGGGCGAGGTACACATCGTTGCGTACAAGCTGCAGGATGCCAGCAAGTGTGGCGCTGGAAAGATACGCAGGTTCGGCAAAACACCTCACAATTAAATGACTGTAGCGTTTCGTGTTTGCGTAGAGACCATACTAGATGTCTCCCTCACAACTGGCAC
Organism: Amblyomma maculatum; assembly: GCF_055883805.1. Lineage (NCBI taxonomy): Eukaryota > Metazoa > Arthropoda > Arachnida > Ixodida > Ixodidae > Amblyomma > Amblyomma maculatum. The sequence goes on from NC_139353.1 coordinate 100,505,951, forward strand.
GCATCGTTTTTCTTCTTTTATTATGAAATCCGATTAGACCAAAAATTGATCTTAGGAGTCAGTATTTTATGGAACTTATAGCTTCCCGAAATTAAATTCTGGTACGAAAGAGTTGGCATTGTCTAGCTGAAAAGAATATGACTCCCACAGTTTTAGCAATTCTCCAAGCTGTTCCTCGCGTGCAGACACAACACTGAAATATCTGAAAATCAGTGTAGTTGCACGTTTCAAGTACGAAGGAATTTTGTGATGTAAAGCGCCTACCATTACCTACTCGTGGAACATACTGCGAAACAGGTATTCGCAATTTTCGAAGCAATGTCATTATCCTGTTAATGTCGCGTTCTTGTCTCCCGCCTATGGCAATTAGTGCCCACAAGAGTACGAGCATGGCACGCGCGAAACTAAATAATACTTCAAATAGCAATCAGTACAGCCGCGATGACTTCACGGGAGACCTTTTCTCCAGGAATGTTTTACTATAGATCGATCACTCTTCTTAGAGTGCATGTGACAATGCCCTCTTCGCAAAAAGGACTTTTTTTTAAGTTTTAGGCAAACTAGTAGCTGATATTGTTTACAAAATATCTTTAGTTGGCAGCGTCCAAATTTTACAAAAGAAGATGCTTCCGGTGAATAAGAAACTCGGGCATTATCATTAGAAGGAAGCCCGGGCAGGAATACTCGCGAAAATAATGTGCAGTTCTTTTTTATGGTGCTAGGGCTTTATTTACGCAGGATTCTCACTCCCGTAAAAACGTAGCCCTTGCAATGCAACGTAAAAGAAAACAATCAAAGGGGCATGTAGGGCATACAAGGGGTTTAGGTGTTACCTTCTAACAATAGTTTCCAGCGCCAGTGTCCCTTGAGTTTTAATTTGTGAAAATACGCTTTTTATCCTTAGGAACCAAAGCACTACGTTTATGAAAATGAACGTCAAGAGAGTTCTTGGTGTCGTGATCTTGATTAAATTAGAGCTAAGTATTTGGTATTGTTTTAAGCATTACATCACAATATTTTTTGCCGTTGACCGATACCTCCAGAGATGAAATATGCGTTTCTTTTTTTATTCGGTGTGATCTAGCTCTCCCTTGCAGTTAATAGTTTTGTTCTAAATTGTAGTATACGTTCAATCTTCGCTCTTTTGGACGTCATCACAACACAAACAGCAATATAAATGATTTACCGGCTAAAATTTCTTCTTCAATTAACCTTTTTTCTGATGACTTCGTTATTTACCGCGTAATTAATGATGATAATGATGCCTCTTGCCTTCAGTCTGATATTAACAAGGTTCTTTATTGGTGTAAGGAATGGAATATGAAATTAAATATTAATAAGTGTAAGCATGTGCACATTTCTCGTAGTTCCAGCATACCCACTACTTATCAGATTAACAATGTTTCTCTTGAGACTGTGTTCTCTTACAAGTATCTAGGTGTTTACGTTTCTTCTAACCTATCTTGGAAACCCCACGTTGACTATATCATAAATAACGCAAACCGCATGCTAGGGTACTTTCGAAGAAATTTCTCTCATTCATCCAGTTCTTTAAAATTATTGATTTACAAAACTCTGGTACGCTCCAAATTAGAATATTCTGCATCTGTCTGGAGCCCTGGCATTGATTCACTCGTTTATGATTTGGAAGCTGTGCAGAACCACGCCTGTCGCTTCATACTGTCAAACTATCACAGAACAAGTAGTGTGACTGCCATGAAATCAAGTTTGCCCCGTCCACTTCTATCAGATCAGTAGCATCATTATCACTTTTCATAAAATTTACAACAGCTACCTGAAAGAAAGATTACTAACAAGACCATCTTACATATCAGTGCGCATTGATCACCGCCATAAAGTTGGGGTTCCATCTAGTCACACAAAATGTTTCCATGACTCATTCATACCTAGAACTTGTGTGGTTCGAATCAACTTCCCCATGATATCGCATGTATACCAGATAACGACGCATTTCGCAAAGCCATTGTTTTTCTTTGAATATATCTATGCTTGTTACTATGTTATTTGCCCTTTTTTTCCTGAACATAGTTTTTAATTATCCCCACTGCTTTCTGAAGTTTTGTGTTCCTTGTTCTTTTTGCGCATGTTTTTTGTGTACTTGTACTCTATTTTTTCTGTAACTTTGCTGTACTTTCATATACATTTATGTATCCGACTCACCTCTGTAATGCCCCCGGGCCCTGAGGATAAATAAATAAATAAATAAATCTACGCCGAAACATAAGATCAAAACGCTTTTATTGATTAAATATATAATTTTTGGGTCGCGTTAAGTCTTTTGCGGGCTCCCACTGAAGATTAAGTGAAGGCCGCCTTGTCTGGGCATGCATATATTCCTTCCACGAACCATTTGGTAGGATGACGCAGTTGCAAATGCCCTGAATCTGTGGCCTTCGTTTCTTTCTCAAGAATATCCTTGAATATTATCTCGAAGCTTCATAACAATTTTGTAAAAGCACTGGGAAATATAGGGTGGCAGCGAGAAATATCATGAATTATCATGATGAATCAGCGTTATAATCTTGTCACATAAATTCAAAGTTGCCCGAATTGAATACATTTGCAATTTATTCTGGAAAATAAATTGACTAAGTTGCTGTTTCTGCATTTGGTGCGAATTTGAATACATTTGAATACATTTCTAAGCAAATGTTGTATCCAGGGACAGCATCTTGCTCGCCGATAGCTGTTTAGCAATGCGCTGATTATTATTTTGAGAAAAACCTTTCCTAATGCCTAGTGTAACCTTTGCAATGCTCATACCTTTGATTTCCTCAGATGTTTAGGAACTTTTTTTTTTTCGTCTGTAAGGAGAAACCTTGCTTTTGGCGGGGCGTTATATGACAAGAAATTTGTGAGCTTATTCCACTCGAAATAAAAGAAGATAGATACTGGTATTGTTGTATATCATGGCTGCATTATATGTCTTGGTCTTCATGTTTTATTGTGGGCCTCCGGAAGAAGAGGCGTGAACTATGTCCAGATAGGCAGTGTTCCAGATACTCCAATGAAATAACAACTAGGCCTACTGTTATGTACATGGCGGAGGGACGGACGGATGGCCTGACGGATGGACGGATGGACGGACGCACGGATGGATGGATGGATGGATGGATGGATGGATGGATGGATGGATGTATGGATGGATGGATGGATGGATGGATGGACGGATGGATGGATGGATGGATGGATGGATGGATGGATGGATGGATGGATGGACGGACGGACGGACGGACGGACGGACGGACGGACGGACGATGGATGAATGGATGGATGGATGGATGGATGGATGGATGCATGAATAGATGGATAGATGGATAGATGGATGGATGGATGGATGGATGGATGGATGGATGGATGGATGGAGGGAGGGAGGGAGGGAGAGGGAGGGAAGGACGTACGGACAGACGGGTGAATCCGTGGACATGTAACACTGTTCAACGTTTATGCATCTGTTCATTACAAATCTTTGTAGTAAAGGTTACAGTCGCGCCAATATAATATCACAGGTTGACTACACGCATATCAGAATGATACTAGAGGAATAGGTTTTTGGACGAGGCTTGATGATAAATTTCGTTCTGAATTCGCTACATTTGTAAACGCTCTTTTTTGTCACACTGCCAGGTGGAGAGGCTAATGCCGAATTCGGTACGATTTTAGGCATAAATTCATCTGTAATTATCTAGTCCGTGTCCAAGTGATATCCGCGGTATTACAGTCGCGGCATGTGCACGAGTACTACTGAGTGCGATAGACGAGGAAAAAATTATAAGGCGAATTTTACCTCCTCTCTGCCGAAATGGGCAATCATTGAGAGTTCCAGGCCTCATTCTCTGATCAACTGGTTGTGTTTCGTTGCTTTCCTTCCGTGTAAATGCTCGTTTAACTTTTTTGCAGTTTTGAGCATTTTCATTTCCTGACATTTTCTTTGGTTTAAATTTAGGTTCTTTGTTCTTAATTTTAGGTTTGCACTTTTTGTGATTTTTCTGTTGTATTTTGCATGTCTCTTTTTCAGTTTTATTTCTTGGCGGGATTTTTCTTTATTCAGCTTCATTATTACTGTTATCTTTTTTTCCTTTCACCTAAAGCCTTTCATGCTCCTTTCGCTGGAGAATGATATTTACGGGCAAGTTTACTGGGAGTCGACGCAGACCACTTGCTAGCGCTCTTGGCTTGTGACACGGCAAGATGGCAGTCCGAATTCTGTTGTGAACACGCTTTTGTTCTAGTTTGTAATTGACGTAGAAAAATAGACACAGTATATCCATATATCCTCTGCACAAGTGCTGATGAGAGGCTCTCAGGAGTCCACTTTTCCGAATGGTGAAGCAAGAATTTCTTTCCTAATGAGAAAGGAGTTATACATACCATAAACGCAAAGGTAGCACACCGCTACTGCTTAAAACGTTATACAAATTATAAATATGTGCGCATCAATGACTGAAAATAAGCGAACTAAACTTGTTACTCTCGTTGCTCATCATGGAAACTAATTTAAACAAGTCGGCAACATAGTGAAAGAAGTTGCAGGAATTAGAGAACAACAATACGGCTCTCCTTCAAACCTCACAAAGGTTACCAACCTGTTTAATATATTTTCACATCAATGGGTAGAACACACCAAACAAACTTCCGAATTCTCTTGTTCTCGCCCAGAACCAACTACGTCGTAAAGATGGTGTTGAAATAGCAATTTCAATATCATAATCCCAAATACTGTATGAAATACTGGACCAAAAAGCGGCTACACCAGGGTATTAAGGACAACACATACTTGCTGAGTACTCCGTTCAATTGAAGGTTTAATCTGGCACTGTCGCCTGGCATATACCCTTCTATTATAAGAGCTTTGAAGAGGAAGAAGTACACGAGGAACATTCTAGGCAGTGGCATCGTGATCGCTGCGCGTGTTGGACCTGATGGTGTTCGCTGTTGCTGTGCTCGCCGCTGATCTGTCCAGTCCTGCTGATCTGATCAATAAACCCCATCTTAAATTTGGTGGAGGTGCTGGGTGCGATCTATCCTCTCGCCCTGGAACTCCGCAGCCGCACATGACCACCTCCTGCGATGCCTGAGGACGTTAACCACCAAGCCGTACAAGTTGGCTCGGCTATTATCTGCCCCGGCTCCCTCCGCCAGCGAGACCCCGCCATCTTCAGCGGCACTGACGACCATGACGTCGAGGACTGGCTCACATCCTATGAGCGAGTGAGCGCTTATAACAAATGGGACGCGGAAACGAAGTTAAGCAACGCGATATTCTATCTTACCGGCGTAGCAAATCTACGGTTTCGCAACCATGAAGCGGACATTCCATCAAGGCCCGTGTTCAAAGCTAGCTTCGCTGAAGTTTTCGGCCGTCCGGCCTTAAGGAAACTCTGCGCTGAACAGCGCTTGCGTGCGCGGTCTCAGCAGGTTGGTGAGAATTTTACAAGTTATATCGAGGACGTCGTCGAGTTGTGCAAGCGCGTTAACCCACACATGTCAGAGGCCGAGAAAATCAAGCACATTCTGCAAGGCATCGATGACGATGCCTTTTAGTGCTGTCGGCTCGAGATATCCGCACCGTCGCGGAAGTGGTCACACTGTCAAAGTTAAGATAAACTGCGCAAACAAAGGGTCATAACTCGCGCGAACACCATGCACTCTGAGTCGCTTGCTGGCCTGACAGATGCAGCTGAACATTCTGCGCTGCTGCCACAAATCAAGAGCTTCATTCGGGAAGAAGTTGCTCGACAGCTCTTCCTTATGTCCTGCCATGAAGAGCCTTCCTCACACCTAGCTCCCAGTTTGCGCCAGATTATTCAGGAACAAGTAGCTGAATCTCTTCCTCCAGCCCCTCAATCTATGCCTGTCGCAGCCCCCTTGACATATGCGGCTGTTGCTGCCCGACCACCACCTACGTATGCTCCGCCGCAACCTGCCTACGTTCAGCCGCCTCCTGGTCCTGCTCGAGGACCTGCGCAGTTTATTCGACCGGCCCCAAGACCGCGCAATCCCTGGCGCACGACAGATAACCGCCCAATTTGTTATACTTGCGGACTGGCTGGACATATTTCTCGTTATTGTCGAAACCGTCTCCCAGTGTCGGCACCACCTACTCATGGTTCTGGGTACTGGTCTTGGACGCCTCAGTATTCCGCGCCTACTGAGCCTCCAGCCAGCCGTCATTTCTCCCCAGACCGCTCAGCCATGACCGACCGCCGTTCACCGTCGCCGCGGCGCCGCTCTATCTCTCCGATGCGACGTCGACAGAACGCTTCATGTGAGGAAAACTAACGGCCGCAGTTCCTGAGGCGAGAACTGCGACCCCGTCAAACTTCCAAAGTCCTCATCTGTCGTCGGCCAACCTTATTGAAGTTTTCGTCGAGGGCGTTGCTGTCATGGCTCTAATTGACACTGGCGCTGCGATTTCGGTTATGGACGCAAAATTATGTAACTCTTTAAAGAAAGTGAAGACGCCAATTGCGGGACTTTCGCTGCGAACGGCCAACGCTCAGCATATCAAGCCCTTAGCAGCGTCCACCGCTCGAGTAGTTATCCAGAATTGCCTTTATACCATTGAGTTCGTCGTGCTGCCAAGCTGCTCACACGCTGTTACTTTAGGCTGGGATTTCCTGTCGCGTCACGCTGCTATTACCGATTGTGCTCGAGCTGAAGTAGGATTCTCGACTTTGCCCGATGCCTTACCAGACGCTGATCCACAAAACTCCTGTGCTAAAGCTCTCGTCGCCGAAGATATTGACCTTCCTCCCTGCTCTTCTGTACTTGTTCGTGTCGCTTGTACCTCTGTTAGCGATGAGACCGTTCTCTTCACACCAGATACTTTCTTGCGCAGCAAGGGTCTTCCATTGCCCTACGCTGTGCTCTCTATTTCCGCTGGCCTTTCCATGTTACGGGTCTCTACCACATTGAACTCCCCTACTGCTTTGCGCTATGGTGAATGCCTCGGCAGTATCCAGCCAATCGCATCTCTTTTGATCTCTGAGGAACCTGACGACGCGTCGCACACTGCCGTGAATGCGCTCAGCCCCCCTTCACCTGCGCCCGCTCCTCCCTCTACAGACTTGTTCCTCCGCTCCATCGACGCCGATCTTCCTCCAGCGCAGCGCACTCAGCTTTTGAATCTACTACATCAATTTCGCTCCTCCTTCGACTCTCATCAAAGTTGTTTGGGTCAAACTGCTAAAGTCACTCATCGCATCGACACCGGCACCCACGTACCACTGCGACAGCGCCCCTATCGTGTGTCTGCAACCAAACGCCAGGCTATCAAAGAGCAAGTCGACCTAATAATTCAGAATGGCGTGATTCAACCCTCAAGCAGCCCTTGGGCGTCACCTGTTGTCCTCGTAAAAAAGGAAGATGGTTCCATCCGCTTCTGTGTCGATTATCGCCGCCTGAATAAGATTACGCGAAAGGACGTCTACCCTCTCCCATGCATCGACGACGCTATCGATTGTGTGCAAGGCGCCGAGCTCTTTTCTTCCCTAGATTTACGTTTCGGCTACTGGCAAGTTTCCCTGGAAGCGGCTGATCGCCCCAAAACTGCCTTTGCAACTCCTGACGGCTTGTACGAATTTATAGTTATGCCGTTTGGCCTTTGTAATGGTCCGGCAACATTTCAGCGGATGATGGACACCATTTTGCGTAGTCTAAAGTGGAAGACGTGCCTCTGCTAGCTCGACGACATTGTCGTCTTTTCTCCTGATTTTGACACACACCTCTACCGTCTGAAGCACGTTTTGACCTGCCTATCTGATGCCAGACTGCAGCTGAATTTGAAAAAATGGCGTTTTCCCGCCCGCCAGCTCACCATTCTTGGCTACGTTGTCTCCAAAGAAAGTTTATCTCCAGATCCTGCCAAACGTCGTGCCGTAGCAGCCTTTCCCAAACCGACATCCATCAAAGATCTACGTAGCTTCCTCGGCTGTGCTCTTACTTTCGCCACTTTATTAGAAATTTTGCTTCAATTGCTGCTCCCTTGACAGACCTTCTGTCCGGCAGTTCCGACCTTTCTTCGTGGTCGCTAACGTGCGACGATGCCTTCAATACTTTACGCCGGATCACCACGGCGCCGCCTGTCCTACGTCACTTCGATCCCACAGCGCCTACTGGGGCCCACACGGACGCCAGTGGTATTGGTCTCGGCGATGTACTCGCTCAGCGCCAAGCAGGTTATACTGAATACGTGGTCGCCTAGGCTAGCCGTACACTCACGAAGGCTGAATCCAATTACTCTGTCACTGAAAAAGAATGCTTAGCGATTATTTGGGCTCTTACTAAATTCCGCCCTTACCTCTATGGTCACCCTTTTGACGTAGTGACGGACCACCGTGCGCTTTGCTGGCTTTCCTCACTGAAAGACCCGTCCGGCAGACTGGCAAGATGGGCTCTTCGCCTTCAAGAATATGATGTCCGCGTTGTTTACCGCTCTGGCCGCAAACATAACGATGCCGATGCACTTTCCCGCTGCCCCCTTACAGCTGAGGTCGCGAGCCTTTCCTCTTCCGACGATTCCCCGCCATCGCTTCACATCAATGACATGCCGTCAGCGCAGCGGCAAGATCCTTGGATAAATTCTCACCTAGATTTTATCTCCAATCCTACAGCTGCTTCTCCATCGCGTGCTCTCCGCCGCCATGCTTGCCACTTCGCCATTCGTGATAACCTCCTCTACCGCCGCAACTACTGCGCATATGGCCGCAAGTGGTTGCTAGTTATACCCCGGCAGCTACGTTCGCAAATCTGTGACTATTTCCACGCTGACCCACAATCCGGTCACGCGGGTGTCTTCAAGACATACACTCGTCTCCGGCTGCGTTACTACTGGCGGGGCATGTACACCTTCGTACTCAAGTACGTTCGCTCATGCCTCACCTGTCAACGTCGCAAGCCATCTCCTCAACGTTCAGCTGGAGAGTTGCTACCGTTACCTTACCCACCACGCCCTTTCGACCGCATCGGCATTGATTTGTATGGGCCGCTTCCCTACACTGCAGCCGGCAACCGCTGGGCTATTGTAGCCGTTGATCATTTGACGAGGTATGCAGAAACCGCCGCACTTCCATCTGCCTTAGCGTCAGAAGTAGCTTCCTTCATTTTGCAGCGATTTGTTCTTCGCCATGGCGCACTTCGAGAGTTGCTCAGCGACATAGGACGCATTTTCTTGAGTGACGTTGTGAAAGCCTTGGTCACCAAGTGCAACTGAAGATATAAAGATCGATATTCTTGTTTTTAAAATGGCTCTTCATATATCCGTACAAGGTAGCTCCTTTTTTGCTGTGTATATAGATCTATATGTTTGCAGATGCAGAAAATAATTGAAAACGTCAAATTGCATATTGATGCCTTTTTATAGCCAAGAACTGAAACCATTTTTTACTAAACTTCTTGATTTATAGAATGTCGTTTGGTGAAGTAATGTGAGCTGATAGATTCTATGCATGCTCTAAATCATCATGGTACAGTTAAATGGACCATCTGATAACTGACATATGTGACTTTACTGCACATAATGGGCCTTGAGTGGTCGCCATACACATTTGCAACTTATACAAAAGGCACAATTAGTACATAACACCTCAATCTACCTAGCTCTTAATCACAGGGGTGCCAGCAGAAACACAAGAACGAGGTAGACACGGACGGACGTTCTTGTGTACGCGTCTGTGTTTCCGCTGCACCCTTGTGATTAAGTTCAGCATGCACCAACTGGCCCAAGAGCTAAGGTTATTTTACCTCGGTCTGTACGAGCAATATATATATATGTGTGTTTCATACCTACCAATATATGAATTATGCAAGAATAAAGACATTCAATATGGGCACATGAGCTAATATGCATATTATGGGCATATATGCATACATGTTTGTATAATTCCTTTATACTGTACTAATACATGTACATATATTGTCTCACATATGTATGCATATGAAGCGCAATTGCACACATATGAGGACTCGTATACAACACATACACACAAATGCATCTCATATGCAGCACATATTGCCCACATATGTACCCCGTATCAAACACGTATGCCTACATATGTGATTCATACTCAGCACATATGCACACATACGTGCCTCATATGAAACACATATGCAGCTAGTATCCAGCACATATATGCCTCATATGAAACACATATGCCCACATATATGGCTCATATTCAGCACATATGCACACATATGACACACATGTATCTCATAAATAACACATATAAATTCATATGAGACACATATCAAATCATATGAGTTTTTTCGATAGGGCTATGAAAAATCAGCCAGCTAGCAGTGTTTGTGAAGCAAAGGCACAAAAGATAAAAAAGTAGTTGGTCTAGGAGTACAATTCTCGCTTAGTGTGCGAGAAGTTCCGGGTTCAAAATCGGACGAGCCCTGATTTCTTTATTCTTGTGGAGCGAATTTATCGAGTACGCGAACCTTTCATTAGCAGTCAGCCGGGAGAGTTTGACATGTTTGCTTGATTAGGTTGGTAGGGAATTTAAATTCTCGCTTGATATCTTGAAATTTTTAAACTTGATTGCAAATACAGGTTTTGTAGTCCACCTGTACTGAATACGATATCGTCTCGATGTTGCGCACCCGTTCTCCGAATATATTTTACTGGCGTTAAGGTTAGTATTGTTTACTATGGTAAGGAAAACGGCCTAAAGGAAAAATAAGAAAAGTGAAAACAAATTTAATGGAAAGCGGCGGGGCCTAAATGTGGTGGGTGTATTTTGTGTTAGAAAAGTGAGCATTTATGTAGGTTGCTAAGTTCTTGGCTGTGTCTATTTTCTAGTTTGACAGAAGAAGAGGATATTCTAGATCAGGCTTTCCGATTTTGTCTTCTACGCTGTGCTGCATACAAAGAAATGTTTACGGGGTTGTTCAGCCACTTGAGTTAAATAATGGCATTATATCCATGTTTTCATTGTGAAGAGTAGTATAAATACATTTTTATTCGATTATGTGGCCAGTTGTCCGCACAAGATTCAGTAAACCCTCTTATGTATACTCAGAAATTAAATGAAATTCATTTTTATTTTGTATCCGCTACAGTTAGTTTCTAGAATTATACTGAAAATTAAAATTTCGACCATAGAAGTTGTGTCAGATTTAGAACAAATAACACTTGTGATGGACATGTTAATCGCTTTCACTAGTAAGGCTGTTAGGTAGTTTAAATTGTGACTTAAAAACATTCAATGGAAATGCCTCAAACACAGGATTTTCAGTCCATTTGTAATGGTAAATGGTACCGATATCATTTTTTGGAAGTTGGAACTAGCACTCAACCACAGCCCTGCGTCTTAAGAAATTTGAGTTGTCGCGGTGCCCCTTTGGAAAATCGTTATTTTCCGCGCGCGCGAGCTACGCAATAAATTAGAGCGTTAAGGGAAACTCTCTGTCCTGCTCTTAATGCGGTGCTGACCGCCCAATTCCTGACTAGGGACAGAAGAAATGCAGGTTACATTGCACCTCTTCCATAGTCTAGCGTGTTGTTAGAGACGTCTGCTGTCGCGAACCTAAAACTGGCGCTTTTCAAAAATTGCGCAAAAAGAAAATTTAATTGCGCACAATTAGTTGCCTAATTACAAAACGTGATAGTCCTGTGTCAACGCCCGGCTAGAAATCTGTGACTAAAATCTGGCTAATGTCTGTATTCGAGAATTAAACCAGCTTGCAACATAACGTGATTCATCTGCTTTGCTGTTGTTACTAAATGCTGCTAAAATGTTTGGAAATTATACTAAATAATCATTTCCAAAGATGGAAAAGCTTCTTTAAAAATAATTGCCGTTTTTCGCTTGTACAACCCGTGATTTGTTTTCTGTCCGGTAATGACTGTTGCGCTTGAGAAGAGAATCACTTTTTATACCACAAGTGACCGCTATCATTAAAAGGAAGTGAAGCGTTATAAAAATAGGCTAGCTGGTAATAAACATTAACAATCATTGCCTCAAAGAAAAAATGAATTGGGCTCGGCCGGGATTTGAACTCCGAACCTCTCGCCCCCTAAGCGAGAATCGTACCTCCAGACCAACGAGCCTTTTTTTTCTTTATTGCCTGACTTCGGCACAATACACAAAACCACTTACAGGGCACAATGAGCATTCATTAATACAACAATCAGCCAGGTGGCTTGTGGCGTCGTCATGCTAAAATTCGCTTAGGGCCACTAATGGCTCCAATCTTGCTAGCCACTCGGGAGCTTCAGGAGCAAGTTTCTGAATTTCAATATATCTATTCATGCCTTCCCGAAAATAGATCCGTGCTGGCCTTGCGTCAGGATCGCAATGGTCCTGCCATTCTCGAGCGCCAAATACAGTGGAGGGCCATTAGCATAATAAGGTCAAATGGCACCCCATCCTCATTCTCTACTGGCAAGTACCTAATACCATGCGAGTCTAATGGAAATTCCTTTTTTAAAGTCCTTTGTAAATTGGGGTAGACCAACGAGCCAGGACTGCCGTAGAAAGGCATGGTGAAGCGTTATAAAGATAGGCTAGCCGGCTAGAAGTCCGTCCTGCGGCATAGGTGCTCTGCATAGGTTCTCTGCAATGAGCATTGATGTGGAGGACTTATATTATTCTTTGCCGCAGGACGGACTTCTAAGGTGTGTGCAAGACTGCATCACTGTAGATAATGATGAACTGGCATTTAATTATGCCTGCGGTATATCGGTTGCTAGTTTCTTGGAGCTGTTATCCTTTTACCTTAGTTCCACTTTCGTCTGCTGGCAATGTCAGCACGTACATCCAGAAGTCAGGGGTATGCATTGGGTCGCAGGTCGTTCCTGTGCTCAGCGACATTTTTCTGTCTAAAGTTGGCGCCGCATTGAAGCCAGGTTTGGATGCCATCGGTATAGTAGCGTTTCGCTACGTTGATGACTACCTTATTTTCTTGGATAAGGATGATTTCGATAGTTTGGCGCAAGATGTGTTACGAATGCTCAAAGAGCAAGGTCAGGGCCTGTCTTTTACGTATGAGTTTTCTAAAGATCACCATGTATAGTTTCTGGATTTGGACCTGTGCTTTGAAGACAATCACGTGTGTTGGAGCTACAGCCCCAGGTCAGGGAAGCCTCGTCTTTTACGTATGAGTTTTCTAAAGATCACCATATATAGTTTCTGGATTTGGACCTGTGCTTTGAAGACAATCACGTGTGTTGGAGTTACAGCCCCAGGCAGGGAAGCCTCTCCTTAGCTTTGAATCGGGCCACTCGAGGTTTCTAAAGGTAGGGTTGGAGGTCGCATGCATCAAGTCCGCATTACATAAATCTTGCCATCACCGTGTTGAAGATGCATTTTCACAACAAATTTCGAAGTTGTTGGCGGCAGGCTTTCCAACTGTCCATCTCGCTCGTCTGTCAGAACGTGTTTTAACACGGTCGAGGAAGAGCAAAACGGGGCAGGGTGATGTTGGTGTGGCGACGCGGCGAAAGAAGGTGACTGCCATACCTTACCTCCACGGCGTTTCGCACCGACTTAAGAAACTGGCGGCAAGGTACGACGTTGACGTTGTATTTACAGCGAGAAACAAGCTAGGAGGCTTGTGCGCCAGAGTTACAAAGGGGCTCGACAGTGTAGCTCGTGATAGTCTTCGTTGTGCAGTGTCACATAAGAAAAAGTTCACCACCTGCAGAAAGAATGTGGTCTACCGCGTTCCGCTCAATTGTGGCCGGTGCTACTACGGGCAGACAGGCAGATGTCTAAATGTGCGCCTGACGGAGCACTCTAATTCTCTGGAAGGGAAGGCGAGTTCTAATCTGGCGCTACATGTGCAATCCCGAGAGTGTAAGTCGGTGCATGACCCATCCCTTTGTGCGCCTGATTTCAATAGTACAGGTGTAGTTTACAGCAATGGTAATCAACTCTGCAGAGAGTTGGTTGAAGCATTTTACGTTGCTAAAGCCGAGGAGAAGTGTGTGGCTAAGGCGTCGGTTAGCCTTCATTGTAAGGAATTTGATCTTTTAGAAAAGTCGTTAGTTAGGCCTTGACTTTGAATTGGTTTTGAATTTTCTTCTTCATCTCCTTTCCAATTTCCTGCCATTCCAACGGTTGGGTTGTGTGCGTGCTTTTCGGAAGGAGTCTTCGTTGTTTTCTTCTGATCATTAAACATTCAGTTGCTAGTCCAGCCTTGTTCTGTCCTCTTCTTTCCTGTGTCTCGTCCTTTGGCTGGTTAAGTAGGATTGCACACAGCCGCCTAGCAGTATAACCACTTTCTGACAGTTTATATGTGCCTCAAAGCGTTCAAAGAGGGATCGCCACTCCATGTCAATATTCGGCGCATATACACAGATAACGCGGCACTGTAATTCGACAAAGACTACATCAGCCACTACGAGGCGCCCACTGTCACATGAAAACACCGACTGCACGGTGATGCCAAAGCTTTTCCGTATAAATATGGCGCAACCACCTGGTCCACCAATCGCGTGAGAAATACAAACATCAAAATGAGCTTAAAAATTGGACACCATTCGGTCCGTGAGCTCCTGGCTCTCAATTTTTGTCTTTTGAACTCCCACTATATGCAAGACATTATCTAACAGAAGGCGACTCAGCTGACATTGCTGTCTTCTTGCTCCAAGGCCCCGTATGTTTAACGTCGCTACCCGTAGCGCTCTTTCGATACTAGCCGCCATGGCTACACAATAGAATGGTGCCCGTTACAACAGCCCGAGGGTGTGTGCTCATGATACATTAGTGATAAACACGTCAACGGACAGCAAAAAAATTAAATGAAAATAAATCCGCCCGTGCAAAAACGACAATCAAAGTAACCTTGACGCCCCTTTCCTGGTACAAATACAAACAACCAACCGCTTAGGGTGACTGCCATGGCGTTTACGGATACCCCCAACCACCTAAGCAATCCAGAACACGCTTACGGAGGCGGTTTGCCCGCCTGCCCAGTTTTGACCGGTATGTTAGGTCGCGGCTTCAAGGTATGTCTCCGCATACCTATGGCTTTGGTCGGCGGCTCGTCTCCACCTCCACCGTCCTCCTGCTTCTCTACGCTGAGTGTCTTCTCATGTGGTCGCTTCCCCACCGGCGGGCAGGCTGAACTTGTAGGGATTTCCATAACCTCATGTTCTGAAGAGCCGGGAGGCGGCTCAGAACCCACTGAGGTTTTCAACTCGGTGCTCGCAACGGTGGAAGAGTCCTGTGAGGGAGGTCGTTGGTGCTCTGCCGCGACCGCTTCAGCTCCGGGCAGCTCCTGCTGCGGCAGTGGTACCGCTGCCTTTCCGGCGCCCTCCGCTGTTAGACGTGCCGCCGATGCTGCCTCCTCCGTGTCCACCTCGTCCATGAGTAGGTTTGAGGCGTCTTCTCTGGTTGTCGTTCCTGCTACGTTGGCATATGTCCGTTCGCATTGGCTGCTCTCATGACCAAATCGTCTGCACGCACTGCACTTTTGAATGCGACAGTCACGACGAATGTGGTCCGTGCCGTGGCACCGAAGACAGAATGGAGCCCTGCCTGGCACGACCACGAGGGCCAACTCGCCGGCGACGCTCACCTGTGTGGCAGGTCGTCGAGCTTCACGCCCGGCTGCAACTTCAAGGCGACCAGTCTTGCAGTTGAACCATTATCAGGCACGCCATGCATACGCCAACGCTCTCGGCCGACGTCTGCGACCTTCCCGAATGGCGCGAAGGCAACCCGTACGTCTTCGTCTGGAATGCTGTGCAGCAGCCAATGTACTTTCATGCGAACGTCCTGGTTGTTAGGGTCAATCACAATACATCGGCACTTTTTGACTTGAAGCTCACCCTTGTCGACTATCATTTTTACCGCTTCTTCGTCCTTGAAAGTCACCGCCCATACATGGCTCATGCGGTAGGCTCCGTGGGCAATCACATCCGGCAAGAGCGATAACTTGGCGAGCGCGTAGCGGAATCCTTCCGCCCTGTACGGCCGGGCCCTAACATCACAGTGTAAAAAAACCGTGTTCAAAACTGAACGCCCTGATGGCAAACTAGGCAAAACAACTTGGCATTCGTTGTCCGAGGCAGTATTTCTGTTACCGTGGCCCTGCTAGACCGCTGAAGCGCTCCTGTGGAGCCCTGCATCCTGCGTCCGTTCACTAGCGTGGCCGGAAGCAGAATCCCCCCTAGACTAACGAGCCAGGACTGCCGTAGAAAAGCAGGGTGAAGCGTTATAAAAATAGGCTAGCTGGTAATAAACAGTGCCATTCATTGGTACTCAAGACAAGAAAATTGGGCTCGTCCGGGATTTGAACCCGGGACCTCTCGCACCCTAAGCGAGAATCATACCCCTAGACCAACGAGCCAGGACTGCCGGCGAAAAGCCACTCCTCACTTTTCACCAGGTGAAGGAAGCAGCCTGATAATAAACCTAGATTAGCGTAGTGTGACCTAGCGAATATTCTTGTTTAATATAGTGGGGCCGTTTTCATTTGAATACAGCCTTGAAAACATGGCAGTAAATATGTTTTTACAAGCTTTATTTTTCAGTTGTTCGAAACTCACTTAAAAGGCTCCATGTCGGCAAACGAAGCATTAACATTCACTGTCCGTTGCGCTCAGAAATGTAAAATAGATACGTAAATGCATCGTTAAATTCTATGTGTTGATTAATTTACATGCTGCTTTACATGCGAAAATGTCTTTAGGAGACGGAGCGAGCGACACACGCAAAACGAAGCACTAACAATGCAAAAAAAGAACACATGACACGTGTCATGTGGTTACAAGTCAGATGCAAACAACTCAAAAGATGCGAATGAAGAAAAGAACGCGCATAAAAATAGATGTTCGTATTATATCGTAAAGAATTTAGCGCGTCGAAAGCACAGCGCTGAACCAACGAGGCCTGGTTTTGGTTATTTTAAAATGCGTTCCTACGAGGTTGTGTCTTGCTGTAGTCACTGTGTATATTTTCTTTACTGTTGTGCTGTTATCACTGCAGAAGTTGCGCTGACGCCATCTTGACTGATAAGCTATGAAGCTGGGAAACAGATTACTTTAACGCATAAGTGAAAATATTCTCCTGACGCAAAAAAACCTCCGCAGCATATATGTGTAAACCAAGGTCTCTGAGAAATTCGAAGGGCTTTGACATTGCTAGGAAGCTTTTTTTCGCTAAAGTTATTAAGGGTAATTACTTTGGTCAGATCAATAATAAGGCATAAATGTTATGGAAAAGATGGGAGGGTGTTGGGGGAAAACTCTCGTGGTTTTGGCATGAAAAGATCTCGATTTGTTGCTCCGAGACAACAGGCATTCGCTAAGAGCCACCACGATGTATGGATGGATGGAATATAGTAAAGTCCCCGTTGAAAGGGGGTGGTAGCAGTTGATATCATGCTAAGTTTTTCCCCTATATCTTAATTATTGTATTAGATTGGTTAACTATACTATCATTCTATTTATTGAACTTTTGTTTCTAAATTACTAACATTAGGTCACTTTTATGCTTTAAAGCCACCAATGTCCCCATGGTTTTTTGCTAGCATTCACCGCAGGTTCATTCACCCCGCCACTGGTATCTTTGAACTCCAGAGCTTCAAAAAGAGTGACTGCGCCTGCATTTTCTTCCGGATGGATACCATATTACATTCGAGTATAATATGGTCAATTAGTTCTGTGGATTTACCGCATACTGCACATATGTCATCTTCATTGTTAAATTTCTTTTCGTAGCTGCGTGTTCTAAGGCACCCTGATCTAGATTCAGAAAGTAGGGCACTGCCTCTTGAGTTATCAAAGAAAGCTTTCTTCCTGGTCTGCCTTTTTGACTTTTGTTATAGTTCCACACTCTGTTTATTTTCCATAGATTTAATCTGATGTTTACCTTCTGTGTTTTTCACCTGTTGCTTAACTCTCTTCATTGCTTCATCCTTGTGACCAGCATACTTACTGGTTAGTTTCCCAGTTCTTTTCTTTCATTGTGAGTCAACGCTTTTTAGATATAGATGTTTAAATACTTTAGCTACCCATCTGGCATTGTCCAATTTCCTCAGGAGTTCCTCATATAATATTTTACTTTGAGCTTCCCGTACTTAGAAAGATGCCCAGCCCATAGCTCCCTGTACCGCCTCATTTGTGAATTTGCCATGGGTACGCAGTGCTAATCGTCGGACGGGTCTCTGATTTGTTTCTAATATGGACTGTACCTCTAATGTTTGGCATAAACCCGCATTTCCTAAAATAAGCCCGGGAACCATAATTCCTTTTCAAATACCCCTCAAAACCTCAAACCTGCTGTATCCCCGCAATGCCCTATGCTTCATTATTCCGGCATTTCTTCGCCCTTTGACCTTAAGTGATTTCTCATGCTTTTTAATGTATGCTAATCCTTCGTATACCCATACCCCGAGATATTTATATTATGCCACTCTGGGTATTTCATGGCTTAGTATTTTAAGACCCTGATCAGTTGAGCCGTTGAAAATCATTAGACCCGACTTAACTGCACTAAAACGGAAGCCGAGAACGTCCTCTTCGTCTCCGCAATACTTAACTAGAGTTTGTAATTCTTCCACACTCTCAGCTAGCAGCCCAATATCGTCTGCATTCAATGAACCTGGGAGGCGCTGTTCTACCGCTTTTCCGCCTAATCTATATGACAGGTAAAAACTTAAGTTACCTTCTTGTATCCTCCGTTCCATATTTACCATATAAAGCATGAACAGCAGCGGTGATAAAGGACAACCTTGTCTTAATCCTTTACATACCTTGACAGCTTCTGTACTTCTTATCCCTTCCCATGTAATGTCTACTTTGTTATCCCGGTATATTTCGTGCAGGAATTCTGTGATCTCATGACCGATACCTTCCTCTTTCAATATGTTCCACAGCAGTTCCCTGTTTACGTTGTCGTAAGCCCTGTTTGGGTCCAGGAAGGCCAAATAAAAAGGTCCATTTTCCACTCTACATATTTCAATGCATTGGGTAAGCACGAGCAGGCTATCATCTAAGCGCCTACCATTTCTAAAGCCGTTCTGAAGTTCTCCAAGTATCCTGTTACTTTCTACCCATGCTTGTATTCTTATCTTCACCGCGTGCATGGTCAGCCTGTATATAACAGATGTTACGGTAATCAACCTGTAGCATTTTATACGCATCCTTTCTCCTTCCCCTTAATAAATCAAAATCATTTTACTCGTCCGCGAGCTGTCTGGAATTTGCGTATTCGTTACGACTGTTTCTAAAGTTTTCAGCGTTTCCTTACTTCTTGGACCAAGTTCACTAATCCAGCTTGATAGAAATTCCATCTATTCCTGTAGATGTGTTTTTAGAAATCATGTTTTCTGCCTTTTTTCAGTCTATATTGGTCAGGTCTAAGCTGCTTTGTATTCGGCTTCTGTATTCTGCTAAGGATAGTATTGCAGGATCGCTCCGGCACAGATGGTGTAGCAGACTGGGTAGCGTATCACTAAACCAAAATCATCACAAAAGTAAATAAGCGAATAATAGATCTTCCGACAACGATTTATGCCATAGATGTTATAATTCTATGTTGATTTACTTTACAGAGAAAATGTAAATGCGGGGCATAGTTTTTTGAAGGTGGAGCAGTGTATGACATGGAGGAGATGATGTCCTGCTCCTCTTTATTTGCAGGAAACTTCACGGTTCATACAATCAACCCGCAGCTACACTCCCTCTGAACAAACTCCTGTATTAAAGGATCCTGTGATTAATTCTGGCTGTTTTAGGGAGTGTTTTCGTCTGAATAGTACAGCCAGTACAATAATGCGTGTCAAGTGGTATCGTCAGGCGACGCTGCGTAATTTAGATGTCGGTGTGATGTTTTATACACCAACTTCTTATTTCTCTTCTACGGTTGTCACTCGAAATTTTAAGCACGTTTATTTTAAGTTTAGCCTAAACTTTGTCTCAGAGTCGCAAATTGTTGGACGGTGACAATTTGGAAACGGAATCATGCGATGACGGGTGCCCGGCCGCGCGCTTAAGCCGCAAGGCCAAAACTCCCGCATTTTAGCATCCATATCGTACTAGAATTCTAGGACCATACAGTTGATACCACAATACTCCCGACTTCCCGATCGAAGATGCAAGGCAGGACAAAAATAACTAAAAAAACGGCACGATTCGAACGTAGTTCACATTCGGAAGTGTGCAAATGGATGAAGTAGGCAGTGCCTACATAACCTCTGGCTCAGGCGAACATGAATTACTTTAAGTTGGGCACAGTCGATTCCAGCTGAACTTAAGCAGTTCATACCAGCTGTAATACGTTTGCTTAGCACACTTTAACCTATGAAGATATTTTCACTTTGTAGGATTTGGTTGACATTCCTTGGGAAAGAGCTGTATATATTCAAAAGTAATAGTAAGCGCTCTTTCAAGCAAGGCGAAATAAACTATATAGAATACTGGGAGGCTTCGAAATCTATTTCTTTTTCGCAATTTTCCTGTGTGCCCCAGCGTTTGCGGGCTGTTAGTATAGAGCAAGTACTGGAGTCAATCGCATAATTGATGTAAAACCTGAATCTGGAAATGACCGTCTTCCGCGTTGGCCGTTGATTTCTTACAGCGCCATTTGTCGTTTGCAGCGTTTCTGTGGTATTCTTCTAGTGGAAAGACCAGCCTAGATAACTTGTTTCGCGGCGTATGAGATGGAGGTCAATGTTTATGCCATTGTCTTTTACGGAGGTAGGTTGAGCACCTTAGTTCCTTTAGGGAAGGGTAATGACCTCTTTTTATGTTCAGTTATTCAGCTGATTGTGGCCGGAAATTTGTCCGAATTTTCCTTTATAGCCCTTTGCATTCTGCGAACTATTAGCCGGGTTCTGAGAGAAGCTAAATATATTTGTCGTTTTATTCATACACGGTTTTCATATAACTGTTTTCATCACGTTACAGGAGTAAAACATAGAGGATATATATTTTACTCACTGTTACCGGCACCATTGTATAAAACCATGGATGTACATTTTTTTTTTCGACTGCACAGTGGGACGTTTTCGGTTCAAGCTTGGCTGCACGAGAAATGAATTTTTCGTGTCCTGGGGAATCCGCTGTTTTATATGAAGTCGAAAATGATGATACAATTAGGCGCGTTTACTTAAAATGGTGGGACTCAGTAACGTCAGCCGTATTTGACTGCGAGGGCAGAGGGAAATACGGCTTACGGTTCGTGTTTAAATATCGCATACATTGAGAGTCACTGAATATCGAACTGCAGCGTGTTTAGCTCTCATTCATTTTCCTGCAATTTCTCCGATTTCCCGCCAGAAGACAGAGCTCGCTTGGATGCTGCGGGAATCGAGCAATAAATTTATTTCGCCAATTTCATCAGCTTGATCGCCGGATGACGTTGCTCACCAGACAACAGTGTGAGCTGTTGAACTCTGCACCTCTGAGGACGAAGTACATCAAGGTTTCGATAACGTAAACGGCAGAATTTATATTTCGCATTACCGATTATTGTAACTTTCAATGTCAACTGCTTTTAATCCCATACAATTTTAAATTTATTCTTTGCTCTTTTCACTTTTAAAATTTAGTGGTGTCTTTCATATGGAAACCAATGGCAAATTTGGTTGACGGAAGTGCATCTGTGAGGAATGAAAGGGTTGCTTTGAACCCCTGCGCAGGGGCTGAAGGTGGCGATTAATTTGGTTTTACTATTTTAAGTGGTTCTACCTATGACCGAACTGTAGCACCAGATTCCGCATCGCTATCCACATTACGCTAACGTAACACATGTATAAATAGAAGCCAGCACTTACGGCCAAATATTGCTCTAGTTTCAGAAGAATTCCGTGGCCAACGAGGCACCGTTGTCCAATATATCACTTCTGTCGTCGTAGTCGACTACACTCGGTATCAAGTGTATGATTGACTTAAAACTTGGGCAAAGTTTTTAGGTACTAAAATTTAAGTCACAATTCGCTGTATTTCGCCGACCATCGACTGTTACTTATCCTTCTAGAACGCAAATATAAGCTATGCAAGAAAGTGGAACACTAACATAATGTTTAATATTGAGCTCAATAATCTCAAAGAGGATCCTTGTTGTCATTTAAAATCTGGAATATTCCCTCTTAGGTTGGAAAAAACAGCAACAGGTATATGCTATCAGGCGCCCGAATGTTTTAATAATTTCGGAGCCACGATTACGTGACAATATTTACTGCAGAATTTCGTCCTATTCGTTTAGCTCTTAAAAGCTTTGTCTGTAATTTGTCGTACTCTACGACTGCCTGTCTTGCTTAACTCTACTTGACAGCTCGTAGGGGCGTCTTTTGAGCCAATCTGTAATTGGGTTCCTTTCTTCCGTGCACCAGTAGTGAGTTTCAGTGGATTCAGGTGCATCAGGACAATGCTTCAAGATCCTAGAAGATTTCTTAGCCAAGTCAGCTCTAAAAATACTTGTTGCCGCCTATGTATATAACATTATTTTAAACACAGCGAACAGTTTTGAACGTTTTGACTTACTCAATTCCCAGAGCGATGAGGCCATTCTTGCTTCTGCGGACTTCGAAAATATATATTTTCCTTGCGGTGTACACTGCCTTGCAGCTCGCAGCAACGGGAAATCACCATGACACATTTACGCCGCAGAATTTATTGCTTGTAAAAATATTTATACTGTTCTCAATTCACTCCGGCAAATCTTCATGCATCATGCGATGACGTTAAACTATTTAGATAATTTAAAATGCAGGAGTACGCTTTGCAGATAAGAAATTATTTTGAAATGTTATCGATCATTCGATCAGCATTGCCTTTTACAATTCCCGTTCCCTTCTTCAAGTACACATTTCGGTAGAACCGCGAAAAGACGTACTGTAAAGGCAATGTGTTATTTACTTCATAAGTAAAATATTTGAATTTTCATCTACCTACATATTTTACATTCATTTGCGTCTATACTGCGTCAAACGTCTTGTAACAATGTGTACTGATTTTGATTTGAAATTCATAATTTTTTGAAGGTACAACCTAAGGCAGGGGAAATAAACGATTGCACTAAACCATGGAGAAACCCCAACTGGGAGTATGTGCCTAGCCATGAAGAGGCAATCAGAAGAAGAAAATATATACGCAGTGCGCTACACAATAATACCTGTTCCTTCTAGAATAATGCCATTTTTTAAAGACTTATCCTTCATGCCTATTCATCATGCTGTACCATATGTTCAATATATAAAGTTTGTGCTATGTCTTTATAAAAAATGTGTTCTAACCGTACATTCTTACTCGTGTAAAAGAATGTAACATGCATTTAATTTATGACGTCATATCGGATACTTCTATTAATCTACGTGTTATACATAACGACTCGTTACGGCCGTAGCTTAGTTTAACATCAAAGAGGTGAAGTCGGCGCTGCGTGATTCCGTTCTCTCAACGGTATGGATGGAAGGATGGAATATAGGAGCGTCCCCTTTGAAACGGGGTGGTAGTAGTAGCTATCATGCTCATTTTTCTCCCTATATCTTAATTATTGATTTAGAGTGGTTAACTAAACCAGCATTCTATTTATTTAATTTTGTTCCTACATTACTAACATTATGTCACTTCTCTGCTTTTAAGCCACCAATCTTCCAGTCGTTTTTTGCTAGTTTCCACCGCCGGTTTATTCACCCGGCCACTGTTATCTCTAAACCCAGAGCTTCAGGAACAGTGATTGCGCCTGCACCAACTTCCGGATAGATACCGTTACATTCGAGTATAATATGGTCAATTGTTTCACTGGAGTTTCCACATACATCACATGCGTCATCTCCGTTGTTAAATTTCTTTTTGTAGCTGCGTGTTCTAAGGCACCCTGATCTAGCTTCAAAAAGTAGGGCACTGCCTCTTGAGTTATCAAAGAAATCTTTCTTCCTGATTTGCATTTTCCCCTTTCGGTATAATTCCACACTCTGTTTCTTTTCCATCGAATTTATCCAATTTTTACCTTCTGTGTTTTTCACCTGTTGCTTAATGCTCTTTATTTCTCCGTCCTTGTTACTAGCATACTTACTAGTTAGTTTCCTAGTTCTTTTCCTCCATTGTGAGTCAACGCTTTTTAGGTATAGTATTTAAATACTTTAGCTGCCCATCTCTTACTGTCCAATTTTCTCAGGCGTTCCTCATATAATATTTTACTCTGAGCTTCCCGTACTTCTAAAGATGCCCAGCCCATATCTCCCTCTACCGCCTCATTTGTAGTTTTGCCGTGGGCACCTAGTGCTAATCGTCCAACGCATCTCTGATTTGTTTCTATTGTCGACTCTACCTCTGATTTTAGGCACAAAACCGCATTTCCGAAAGTAAGTCCGGGCACCATAATTCCTTTCCAAATACCCCTCAAAACCTCATACCTATTGTATCCCCACAATGCCTTATGCTTCATTATCCCGGCATTCCTTCGCCCTTTGGCCTTAAGTGATTGCTCATGCTTTCCAATGTATGGCAATCCTTCGTTTACCCATACCCCCAGATATTTATATTCTGCTACTCTAGGTATTTCAAGGCCTTGTATTTTAAGACCCTGATCAGCTGAACCGTTGAAAATCATCAGACCCGACTTAACGGCGCTGAAACTGAAGCCTAGAGCGTCCCCTTCGTCTCCGCAATACTTAACTAGAGTTTGCAATTCTTCCAGGCTCTCAGCTAGCAGCACAATATCGTCTGCATACATAAATCGGGGAGGCGCTGCTCTACCGCCTTTCCACCTACTCTATATGACAGGTTAAAACCTAGGTTACTGTTTTGTATCATCCGTTCCAGGTTTATCATATAAAGCATGAACAGCACCGGTGATAGAGGACAGCCTTGTCTTAATCGTTTGCATACTTTGACATCCTCCGTACTTCTTATCCCTTCCCACGTAATTTCTACTTTGTTATCCCGGTATATTTCCTGTAGGAAATCTGTTATCTCATAACCGATACCTTCTTCTTTTAATATGTTCCACAGGAGTTCCCTGCTTACGTTGTCGTACGCCCCGTCTATGTCCAGGAAGGCCAAATACAAAGGTCTATTTTCCACTCTAGATATTTAGATGCATTGGGTAAGCACGAACAGGCTATCATCTAAGCGCCTACCATTTCTAAAGCCGTTCTGAAGTTCTCCGAGTATCTTGTTACTTTCTACCCATGCTTGTACCTTTAATTTCACCGTCTGCATGGCTAACCTGTACATAACCGATGTTATGGTAATCGGCCTGTAGGATCTTATGTGCATCCTGTCTCCTTTCCCTTTATAGATCAAATTCATTTTACTCTGCCGCCAGCTGTTCGGAATTTGCTTATTCGTTATGACTGTTTCCAGAGCTTTTAACAACGTTTCCTTACTTTTTGGACCGAGTTCATTAATCAGCTTGATTGGAATTCTATCTATTCCTGTAGATGTGTTTTTAAGAATATTTTTTTCTGCCTTTTTCCAGTTTAGATTGGTCAGTTCTAAGCTGCTTTGTATTCTGCTACCTTGTGTTGCTTCCTGATTTGCGGAGATTACCCTATCGTCACTCTTAAATGACTCGGCTATAACTGATGTAATGTAGTTATCTCCCTTTAAACAATTTCCCACGTTATCTTGAATCTGATCCAGCTATCTTTGATTCTTCTTCCCTAGCCAGCTAATATGGTTCCAGAATTTTCTTGCTCCGCCTCTAGAGGCATCGTGTATATCAGCCATCCAGCGATCGGTGGACTGTCTTATTTTACTTTGGACGAGGGCCTGCAGTTGAAGTTTCTTTTGTCGATATGATTCCCATTTTTGGTCGATTTCCTCCTGAGATACCTGTGCCTTCTTTGCCATTCGGTGTTCCCTTGAAGCAGCCCGTCGTTGTTCAATAGCTTCCCTGATTTCCTTATTCCACCAGCTCCGTGGCTTCCTCTTTCCATTCCAGCGGTTTGCTACTTTAACCTCCTGAATTTTCCTCCTTATGAGTAGTTCTACCTGTTCATAATTCCAGTCTTCCATGGGGCTTTTTTCTATTGCTTCCTCTATGTCTGCTGCTATCTGCGCTATTTGATCGTTGTTTAATTTTGTGTTTACGTTTTGTCTAAGTTTCATTTCTCTTTTCATCAAGGGCGCCATCTGCAGACTAATACGTTTATGATCACTTCCCAGACTACACTCCCCTTCTTCGTCTATTTCCATTTTTGTGACCTTGCTATAAATTTCCTGCGACATTAGACAATAGTCAATGGTCGTCTGCCTGTTGCGGAATTCCCACGTGATTTGGCCTTCACATTTTGTTTCTCTATTTACTATAACTAGATCGTGTCGCTCACAGAAATCTAGCATAGCTTGCCGTTACAATCCGTGTATCCATCCAGATTGTCGATGTGGCCGTTCATGTCCCCCAGTAGAATAATATTGGCTCCGTTTCCAAACTGGCTTATATCGTCACTGAGACATTCAACAAGATCCCTGTTTTCTTGCCTGCATTGATGTCCTGTTCCTAAATAAACTACCCCTAGCCATGTCTTCACGGCCATTGTTCCTGAAACCCAGATATGTTCTTTACAAGATGATTTAATTATTTGCCAATTTGTTCCCTGGTGTATCAACATACCTACCCCTCCACCCTTTTTTTTCGTTCTCGTTCTGTTGCACCCTTCCCAGACGTAGCCTTCTATAAACGGCGGATGTTCTAGGTCCCTGAGATGAGTCTCGCAAAGAGCGTATACACCTATTTTGTCATCCTTCAACTGCTGTTCTATCTCTAGCCACTTCGGTCTTTTTCTACCTCCTTGCATGTTTATGTAGCTGATGCTAGTATTCAATTTCTTTTTTTTTACTTTTCTTTCTCGACCTACTCTTTGCCATTTTTGGGGGCTCAGCCTCCATTATTACACTTTCTTTTGCTTCACTTCTAACTACCTCTGTGCACGGAGTCCTCGCGGACCCCTAATAAAGCTACAGCCCTGCCTGCCAGTCGCCAGCCGATCTCTGCTCCCACCCTTCTGTTAAAATGAATGCCATCTCGCCGAAAAGCCCTACCAAAACCTGCTTTATGTACCTCCCTGTTTACCTCAACCACTTGAAACGCTTCTCCAGGCTTAACTTTCTTATGTCCTGATTAACTGTCACCACGTCCTTTTCCATCTTTCCGTTCAATCCTAGCACCTCTGGTACTGTGCATACAACTATCTGCGTCTGCTGTGCTATCTCCCTGATCTCATCAACTCCCTTAACTAAACTTTCCACCACTGCTGCAGCGTCACCATTTAGGACATCATTTAGCCCCGAGGCTACTATTACCATACTGCGCTCTGCGGAATTCTTCAACAGCCTATTTTTACTCTCTTTTAGCACTGCCCTCATTGTTCTCCGTGGGAAGGCTCCAACCAGCACTCTCTTATCACCCCTTACACGTTCCAAGATATCTCGCTTGCACCTGTCCATGTTAGAATCTCCGGCGATAAGCACCTGGGCCTTCTCTCTCCCTCTCCCAACTGTTGGCTCCTGCTTTCGGTTATCTGTGTCCTTATCTCTGGGATTTTCATTCTGTCTTACTTCTTCCTCTTTTTCCTGCGTCTTAGCTGCTTCTAAATAACTCTGACGGCTCGGATCCGCCTGACCTGCTTTGCTTGTGCCTTCCATGCCAGTGCTGGCCCCAGCCACGTGGCCCGCACTGGAATGTTCGTCCTCGTTGGTTGCAAAAACAAAGTCGGCCCCTTTTTTTTTTCAATTTGAGTAAGCTGTCCAAGCAGTTTCTGATTTTCCGCTCCGGGTCCTCTGAGCAGCGCCACCTGGCGATAGATAGCGGAAATATTGTGCAAATGAAGAAGGGCGCATTTAAAGCATAACCCGCTCGTTTCTTCAGCGGCAAAAACCAGCCAAGGACGCCAGTCCACTTTGCGGCCGCGACCTAATGGGTCGGCGCAGAGGAGACCCACGACAAACCGCCACCGCAGTCAGGCCTGCCGCCAGCACCGGATGGCTCCGGTGTCAAAGACGTCGTCTAGCCACGCGCTTGACGCGAGAGGTAAGCACCATGTTACCGGCCTCTTTCCTCTGTATGAAAATGGCTTCTGCGGCTCCGATAAAAGTAGGTACACCTAATGTCAGGGGACTGGCAAGCAAGAAGAAGCAGGGTCAGGTGTACCGCCTTTTAACTGAGCATGACATCGACGTCCTGGCCGTGCAGGAAACGAAAGTTGATGGGGAAGAAGAGACCGGTAACATGGTGCGACGTTTCACGTCTAGGTATTTTGCAGTAGTGAGCCACGCAATTGGCACGTCTGCGGGCTGTGTCATTTTTGTTAAGAAATTACCCGGACTCGAGGTTCAGGCGCATATGGCATGTCCGTCGGGCAGATGTGTTTGTGTTGATTCGCTGTACAACAAAAAGTATTGGCGCATTCTTAGTGTGTACGCTCCAAATGTTGTGGATGAGAGGGCAGCTTTTTTTCAAAACGTACAAAAGTACATCAGTTGTGAGAAATCCCTGATTGTCATGGGCGACTTTAATTGCGTCTTGAGAGGCTGCGATAAATCCAGTACAAGAGCGTTTAGGGACAGAAGTACTGAGGCTCTCTCAGAAATTATAGACACTAGCAACCTTGACGACGTGGCGGAATGTTTAGAAGGATCGTGTTGTGTGAAGTTTACACATTTCCAGCGGTCAAGCCACGCGCGGCTGGATCGCATTTATGTGTCTACGGACGTCATATCAAAATGCAGTAGTTACAATGTAGTGCCGATTTCATTTTCTGATCATTGTATAGTGGAGTGCGGGATAGGGACAAACAATCGAGGCAATCAGTTTTCATGGGAGACGTGGAAATTAAATAATAAGCTCAATACAGACGATATCTTTAGTAGGAAAGTAAGCGAAGAAATTGACAAAATAGTCTAGGGGGGAGATGAAAATATGGCAGCAGTGGGAACTTTGCAAAGAGCAAATAAAGATAGCAGCAATCGAACGGTCAAGCTGTATACGACAAGAAGAGAAGCGTGAGCAGGACAATTTAAGATCCTTGCTGGCTAGACTACTTGAAAAAGAAAGTGAAGAGCCTGGTAAATGGATGGACGATACTAGGAAAATAAAAAACAGGACTGAACTGTGCGAAGAAGAGCGCTATCGTGATGCGCTTGTGCGGGCGAAGGCGCAAGATATAGCTGCTGGGAAGACACCGTCGAAACGAGCGCTAGGAGTCGAGAAGACGCGTGCTCAGAGAAACCACATTGTACTGATCGAATGGGGCGGGACGTTATCTGGAGAAAGCGGTCATATCCAGCAGGCGTTTCTTGAATATTATCAAACGCTGTTTACAAAGCAAGACGTGGAAGTAAACGCATTCAAACGACAGTTTCTGGGTGCCTTACCGCGATTAGATGATGAGCAGAAAAATAGGCTGGCGCTGTCAATAACCGCGTCGGAGGTCGAGCGTGCCATAGAAAAATTGAACCCGGGAACATCTCCCTGTCCCGACGGGATAAGCGCGGCTTTCTACAAAGCATACAAACATGAAATAGTGCCGGTACTGAGAGCCGTGTACAACGAGTCCTACAAAGTAAATGTATTGCCCCCGTCTTATGGCAAATCCCAAACAGTGTTGATTCCTAAATACAATGAAGCAGATAAGTTACAACAGGTTACAGCATATCGCCCTATCGCACTCACGAATGTAGACTACAAAGTTTTTATGAAAATTCTAGCCCGTAGATTACAGTCAGTAATTCAACAGTTAGCTGGACCACACCAGACGTGTGGGATCAAGGGTCGATCCATTGTTTCCAATGTGCATAAAGTGAGGAGTGTGCTTGAGTGCTGTGATCACACAAGCAGTTGTGTAGCCATCCTTCAGTTGGATCTGGAGAAAGCATTTGATTGTGTCTCACATGAAATCCTGTTCTGCATACTCGACCATGTGAATGTAGGGTCCGTCATTCGCGAGGGAGTGGCCATGGCGTACAGAAGCTGAGCATCAAGATTGATTGTAAATAAGAGTTTGGGGGCCCCCATAAACGTGCAGTGATCGGTGCGCCAGGGTTGTCCCCTCAGCCCTCTGCTATTCTGCATTTACATCGAGACACTGTGTTTAAATATCATACAAAACGACAAAATTCGTGGCTTCCAATTGCAAGCTGCAGAGGTTAAGCTGCTCTCATATGCGGACGATGTGGCTGTATTCGCAGTGAATCGCGAAGGGGTAATCGAGGCCGTGTCGTCTGTAAAAGAATTCACAAAAGTTTCTGGCAGTCAAGTTAATTGGTCAAAGCCCCTGGGGCTTTGGCACGGAGAATGGCCAACGACGCCAGAGAAGTTCGCAAACATGTCCTGGGTGACAACACCAGTAAAGTACTTGGGAGTCCCACTAGATAATTATCGCGATAGCGAATCGTACTGGAGGGCACAGACTCAAGCCATGCGGGAAAAGGTGGAGAAGTGGAAAGGGCAACAATTGTCAGTTTTCGCCAGGGCCACAGTTTGCAATACGTTTTCTATGTCGAAGCTGTGGTACGTGATGCAAGTGTTGCATTGTGCAAGGATGAACGTACAGATTTAGGCTAATTCGGGACCTCACCATCCTGTGGTCACTGCATCGCACTTTCCCGATTACCTCTACATCTTGCATAATGGCGGGGGTTGAACACATTACGAAGTCGATTTCATTTTTAGTCTCTCCGCTAGGACTTTTCCATGTCCATTTCCGGTTCTTCCGTTTGCTGAAGAAGGTATTCATGATTCGTAAGTTATTGCGCTCTGCAAACTCAACTAGTAACTCCCCCCTGCTATTTCTAGAACCAATGCCATAGTCACCTACTGCTTTGTCTCCTGCCTGCTTTTTCCCTACCTTGGCATTGAAGTGGCCCATTAGTACAGTATATGGCGTCTTTACTTTTCGCATTGCCGATTCTACATCTTCATAGAAGCTTTCAACTGCCTGGTCATCATTACTACATGTAGGTGCATAGGCCTGTACAACCTTCAGTTTATACCGCTTATAGGGCCTAATTACGATGCCTGCAACCCTCTCATTAATACTATAGAATTCGGGAAGGAATTCTCGGGAAGGAACAGCAGTTTACATTAGGTAGCGAAATACTGGAAGTAGTAGGCGAATATGTCTACTTAGGACAGGTAGTAACCGCAGATCCGGACCACGAAAAGGAAATAACAAGAAGAATACGATTGGGATGGAGCGCATTTGGCAAGCACTCGCAGATTATGACTAGCAGCTTACCAGTATCGCTGAAGAGGAAAGTATACAACAGTTGCATCTTGCCTGTACTCACCTATGGGGCTGAAACGTGGAGGCTAACCAAGAGAGTTCTACTTAAGTTGAGGACAACCCAGAGGGCTATGGAACGAAAAATGGTAGGGGTAACATTTAGAGATAGAAAGCGTGCAGAGTGGGTCAGAGAAATAACTCAAGTTACCGACATTCTTGTAGAAATTAAGAAGAAGAAATGGACATAGGCAGGACATGTAGTGCGAAGAGAGGATAACCGATGGTCCGTGAGGGTAACAAACTGGATTCCAAGAGAAGGAAAGCGTAGCAGGGGGCGGCAGAAAGTTAGGTGGGCGGATGAGATTAAGAAGTTCGCAGGGGTCAAGTGGATGCAGCCAGCACAGAACCGGGTTAAGTGGATAAATATGGGAGAGGCCTTCGCCCCGCAGTGGGTATAATCAGGCTGATGATGAGGAACGTACAGAGACTGCGCCGGATATTTGCCATTTTTGTGTTGGCAGCAAAATGGGAACGACGTAGCCGGACCAGCTTGTTTAGGCGGGGGAAGGACGGTGGACTGGGTTTGGGGCATTTATTTCTACGACAGATTGTCAGCAGATTTCTTTTTGTTCGCGATGTAAAAGATCCATTTTTGCGTACTGTGTGCCAATTAAGGCTGTTGTCTCGACCGGACTTTGTTGTCTCGACCGAAAGTGTATCGGGACGCATTTTTGGTTATTTTAGAGAAGTTGTCGCTAGTGTGCGATTCCTGTCGGTTCGATTTTCTTATGAATATTTATCTCGTGTTAGCAAGAAGAAGCTGTACAAGGCTTTGTGTGACGTTGTTCTTCCGATACCAATGTACAGGGCGTTATACAGTGGAGGACCAGGACGCGACGTACTTAAGCGGGTGAAGGCGATGCAGGTGCCGTCAAATGCAAAAGCTTTTTTCTTTAAGTTAAACACGAAAACACTGCCAGTAAAGAAGTTCTTGGAAGGGAAGAAGTTATTTTTACCTTGGGGTTCGCATTGCTTAATTTGTAAACAGCCAGAAACTATAGACCACGTTTTCCTACATTTATTGGGAAGGGGTATACTTTTGGGATATTTTACAAAAGACTTTAAAAAAGGAATTTCCATTAGACTCGCATAGTATTAGGTACTTGCCAGTATAGAATGAGAATGGGGTGCCTTTTGACCTTATTATGCTAATTGCCCTCCACTGTATTTGGCGCTTGAGAATGGCAGGATACCATTGCGATCCTGACGCACGGCCGGCACGGATCTATTTTCGGGAAGGCATGAATAGATATATCGAAATTCAGAAACTTGTTCCTGAAGCTCCCGAGTGGCTCGGAAGTTTGGAGCCATTAGTGATCCTAACAGAATTTTAGCATGACGACGCCACAACCCACCTGGATGATTGTTGTATTAATGGATGCTCATTGTGCCCTGTAAGTGGTTTTGTGTATTGTGCCGGAGCCAGGCAATAAAGAAAAGAAAAAAGCTTCAGTGGCGCAATGGATTGACACTACTTACCTGGCCACTGAGCGAATAAAACATCGGTTCGAATCCTGCACGTGCAAACTTTTTTTTTCATTTTTTATGTCGTGCAAGATTTTTCTGACTTATTTTTAAATTGCAACATTAAATTAAGCTACTAAGAGCTCGCCTGGGGTGTGTTCCCCTTTAGGTAGGTCGCATTATGTGATGTTTTTATTTCTTAATAGCCGCAAAACCAGCCATGAACAGAGCCATGAAGTGAGAGAATGACAACGCTGACTATTCAATTACCTTCACTGCAACCATTTCCTGCCTTCAGTGAGTGTATGTTACCTTTAGGTTGCGTTCACAGACACCTTTCGGTAACAATCGCCGTTAACCCGCTGAGAACCAACCAGTGAGGAGAAAGAAGTTGCGGGACCCTACCGTTGAGGAGACGGAATTACGCGTCGGTGCTTCACTAAAAAGAGGTGGCCCTTCGGAACGTGGTGCATGTGTAAGAAATAAGCTATATGGGACAATTTCAAATGCCGCATATCTGGATGGTGACATGTGAATTGGCGCTTTCTAAAGGAAAACTAGTCTCATGTTGAAATTTATTGGTTAAGAACCGTCGCTGTGTTGTCGTGGATCCGGAACCAAATGAGGTAAAGGTGAAACTTCTCAGGCTGCCTGAACGCTTGGATCACTCCTTTATTCATGAGGCTCTATAAGCGTATTGCAAAGTCACTTCGATTTCGAGAGAAAACTGGAAAGTGGCCAACATGGAACTGGTGAAGACGCTCAGCTAGGATGGGATGTTGACGCATGCCGAAGGGATTAGCATTGTGACGTTCCACATCAGATAACTGTGTGTGGATTGCAGATTCTGGTTCTAAAACCTGGCCTACCACCTCTCTGCCTCCCCTGCAAACATGTAGGACACATTCGTCGGCACTGCCGTACGCCAAGTTGCGAAAATTTCCGCCATTTCGGCCGCATAACGGAGACGTATGTGGCTACATACGCGGACAAGCTTCGGCATCGAGTCCGGCCTCCAGGCGATGCATTCCGGGAGCACATCATGCACGCCTCTTAAATTATTGATGCATCTGGCGACCTTCCTGCCACAGTTGTAGCTGAGTCTTCAAATGCCACTCTACAGGCTACTGAGGAAGAAAATAATGCTCATGCGTCCGAGAGTAACGTGAACAACGCTGCGTCTTAGGCGTTGGACGAGACGTCGTGTCAAGCTTCCGACAAGAAGCCAACCGCCGGCCAGCCACCACTCGTTCCCGAACACCCAGCGAGTGCCTCCCCGGATATTGTGACCCCTGTGGCCGTTTCTGTGCAACAACGTCAAGACCAGTGACCGGTTTCTGTGGCTGACGGGCTTGCGGCTGCTGATGAGCCAGTCTTGAAACGCCGTGCATTATGTACCTCCGAGTCCAGTGAGGAGGACGATCAAGCTTGCGACAAGCATCGCCATAGCGGTCGAGCTTCGAAGCTCAAAGGGAAGTGCCGGCGTTCGTGGTCAAGGAGGCCTGGCGGTGGTTCGGAGGCGGCTTCACCGCCTGTTGACAGGCAAAACT
This sequence comes from Amblyomma maculatum, assembly GCF_055883805.1. Classification (NCBI taxonomy): domain Eukaryota; kingdom Metazoa; phylum Arthropoda; class Arachnida; order Ixodida; family Ixodidae; genus Amblyomma; species Amblyomma maculatum. The sequence goes on from NC_139353.1 coordinate 100,540,177, forward strand.
ATGTGCCGTCACTATGACGGTCTCGGATGAATAGTGCTTGCAACCCTCAATGTACGGCGCCTTAGGTCTCACCAGAGACAGATGCAACTTCGCTGACTTTTGCACAGCTGGCATCTAAATATTGTGCAAGTCTAAGAGACGAAGATAGAGAGTGAGGAGGAGACCGAGAGGGCTCTACAGCCATTTTTGGCAGATTTTATTGTTATTGTTGCGCATGCTGTGGGCAGTGTCGGTAGGTTGTTTTCTGTTTCTGCTAACGACACTGTATTGATCTGGCCTAACTTATATCGATGCTGATGGCCGGTTGATATGTTGCGATCTTCTCCTCTTTAGGAAGCCATGGCGGATAATTAACGTTTACGCTTTCAATACTGTTACTAGGCGCATAAATTTCTTTGAACACATAGCCAGCTTACTTCACTGTAACCGAGTTATTGTGTTAATGGGCGACTTCAACTGCGTTTGTAATCCCATAGATTGCTTTAGTCAAGACACCCGCAGTGACAGGTGCGGTGAACTGATGTTCCGTGTTACAGAAGATGCAGAACTGGTTAATACAGGGGCGTCCTCGCGCGTTTCTAGATCACTCACCCACATTCAAGGGCATTATCACGCTCGCCTAGACCGAATTTATGCATCTTGTAAATTAGTTTCCCGCTGGCTTGTATGCGCAACTACACCGGTTTCATTTTCTTATTATTGCATGGTAGTGGCCTGGCACGTTGGCAATGACCATTCAATGTTTAGGCCGCAGTGGGAACTTTGCAAGTTAAACTCTTCGCTGGTAAATGAGCAAGAAAATATTATTCGTGTGTGCTCACAGCTCCAATCATGTTTTCCCGAAAATTACCATTGTTCGCCGCTTGGGAAATGTTCAAGCAGGAAGTACGTGCGATAGCAAATGTACTTGGCTCAATTGAATCTTTTTAGTGGAAAAAGGAACAGCAGTCGGCTAAAAAAACGTGTGCAACTTTTACGAACAAGAATGTGAATCCTCTGAATCATATACGGACGAACTTGCTAGTGTCAAAATAGAATTATAAAGGTTTGATGCGGAACGATACAGGGGTGAGCTAATTCGATCTCGTGTCAAGCGTGCTTTGCACTGCGAACGCCCGACGCGGCAAGCTTTGCTTGATGAGCGTCATCATGCGATTGCAAAGCTGATTCCGGGATTGATGCGTAATGGCACATTAGTTACGAGTACGAATGAGGTTACGTCCGCATTCGTGGATTATTACACAATGATGTTAACTGCCACTCCTCCTGTGAGAAATTCTGGCATTATCTCGCATTTCACATCCCCGGTAACCCCTTTATCAGAAGATGATCGTTCTGAAATTAGTAGGTCCTTCACGAAGAAGGAGGCAGACGTGGCAATTGATCAGTTACCTCTCTCAAAAACGCCTGGCCATGATGACAATTCCTCTGAATTTTACAAAGCTTTTAAAACTGTTCTTGCTCCTATCCTGCTAGATGTTTTCGTGATTTCAGATTTTTCGTGTAGAAGCCTTTCCCGAGACTTTTACAAAATGCCACACATTCCTAATTCCAAAGAGTAGTGATGAAGAAAAAATACGCTCAGTGGAAGGCTATAGACCAATCACCCTGGCAAATGTGAATTACAAGATTTTCACAAAACTTTTATCAAATCGCCTATAGTTCGCAATGTCGGTTCTCATTGGCCCTCACCAGACGTGCAGCTTGAGGGGCCGAGCCATACAAAGTAATGTACATATTGCGCGCACAATCTTCGAATCGTGCTCCTGCTCTCATGATCAGGTTGCTTTGCTTCAGGTCGACCTCGCAAAAGCATTTGATCTAGTTCATCATTCTTTCCTGTTTTCTCTTCTGGAGCTAGCGAATGTTGGCTCTGTAGTACTGAAGGGGTGTAACTTTTTTGTAGGAATTGCTCGACTCGTGTGATTGTAAATGGCCACCTATCAAGTCCCGTACCAATCAACTCTTTTGTGAAGCAAGGCTGTGCGATGCCTCCGCTGCTTTTTGCTATTTACTTGCAGCCACTTTGTCTGACTGTTGTACATAACAGTTGTATCCATAGATTCCCTCTCCCTGGAAATGAGGTTAAAATGCTTAGATATGCGGATGATCTTGCGTTTTTTTGCACTGGCAAACAAAGTATAGAAAAAATTGTATCCAGCATAAAACAATTTCGCATTGTTTCTGGTGCTCAGATGAACCACTACAAAAGTTCCGGCCTTTGGTTTGGTTCGCGGGGCTCAACACTGCTCCTAGATGCAGGAGGTAAATGGTTATGTATGCCTCCTAAATATCCAGTGCATGCATTTAAGTCAAGTGGAAATTACTGGAAATAGCGAGTTTTTGTCGTCCAGCGTTATGCTAATACATTTGTCTCCTATCGGCTCTCAATGTTTGGTCGGGCTCAGGCTTGTAGCATGTTTCAAGTGACAAAAATATATTACGTGCTTCAGGTCCTCTACTGTGCTAGACATTACATCTAGCGTTTTCACCGAATATATGCGACGTTTATTTGGTCATCAAACTTTGAACCGATTCGACTTGATAACCTATTCAGACTTGTTTGCGTAGGGGGACTCGGCTTAGTGCACTTGTATGTAAGGCAGTTAGTTGCCAGTTTCATCTTTTATCGTGATTGTTCCCTTCCGATTATTAGAGCGTTTCTACAAGTTAATTTTATAAATTTGCTTCCCGACTTAGTGGTTTCTTCAGATTTTACTGACCACCCACAGGTTCTAAGATGTTGCAGCAAGTATATGCTTCGGTGAGGTTTTGACAGTAGTATTCTCGAATGCGGGCTTGTATTCCGTTTCGCGCAAGAGGCTACACAAGGAATTGATGGCAGTGCTTTTTTTGCCACAACTGCATCGTTCTTCATACCTTGGTTTTAAGGGTTATGATGTTCTAAAAAGGGTGCGTAAATTTTAGATTTCTCCTTGCGCGAAAACATTATTTCTTTAAATTACACACCGAAGCTCTATCTGTTAACAGAAAGCTTCATGGGAAAACTATTTTTGTATCTTCTGCAAACTGTCGTCTGTGTGATGTGCCTGAAACAATTGAACCCTGTGTCGTTAATTGCAAAGACGTGATTCTCTTTGGGGCCGTGCTGCAAAGAACTCTAAAGAATGATTTTCTTTTAAATTCGTACAGTGTCCGGTATTTTGCATTTACACAATCTGATTACTTACCATATGACATGTTTTTCCTGTTTGGACTTCATAGCTTGGTGATGACACGCATGTTGGATCGCAAGGCTGAGCCTGCTGATCCACCTAGACTCTATTTTACCAGAATGTTGCTGCAGCTGAAGGACATTTATGATGAAAATTCCTTTCAACCTGACTGGTTTCCCCTGGTAACATGGTGTTTATCTTTGCCTGCCTTTTAGTTGTGTTTTCTGTTGTGCAGCTAAACAACGGTTGAGTGCACTGTAAATAGTCTGTGTACATAACCCTTTCTGTACATAACCACGTGTAATAAATACCATTTCAAAACGAAGTGGCTCGTTGGTCTAGGGGTATGATTCTCGCTTCGGGTGCGAGAGGTCCCGGGTTCAAATCCCGGACGAGGCCAAGTAATTTTCTTTTCTGCTCTGTTCTGTATAAACCCATGTTTCACAGCTGTTTGGATAACCTTACTTTATCCCAGTAAATCCGGATATTGCGAGCTGTGTCTTTCCGCACCTACCATATGTCCTCACACTGGACTGGAATGTTCTTGCTTATAAATAGATTCACTGCACTATACCTTCACCGCGTGTGTAGTTGAATCAACTGAACGTCCTCGGCGGCCGCTTTTCGATGGAGGCGACAAGCAAGGCGCCCGTGTGCTGTGCGATGTCAGTGCCCGTTAAAGAACCCCAGGTGGTCGAAATTTTCGGAGTCCTCCACTACGGCGTCTCTCATAGCCTGAAGTTGCTTTGGGACGTTAAACACCACAAACTAACCAATCAACTGAACGTATTGATTCTGTGAATGACACACGAAAGTAAATGTCCTTGATTATCGCTGAGTTGTCGTAGCAGTGCCGATGGCCAAATCGTTTACTGAAATACCGTGGGGAATAACATGTGTGGTCGTTAGTTGAAGGCTCTCGTGCCGAGTGCCGTTACTTTGGCTTGTTGGATTACATCGATGTTCATCACTCAGTTGCCAGCTGAGCGGGGGAGCTTCCCAGGTATCTCTGGTGAAAACGAGAGGAGTTGAAAGGTTTTGGCGGTGTTGGCAGGGCACCGTTACGTGGTACATTGTAAAGGACTCCAAGCACTGCGACAAGCTGTTCTGGTGCAGGACACATTGGAGGGCGAGGTGCAGGTTGGTGGTTGCCAGTTGCGGAACTGGAGTTGGATTCCATGGCCGGAAGCTGTGTAGCAGCAGAGGCGTGGTAAATAATGAAAAAAAGATACCCAATTTCTTCCGCTGTGACATCTTCCACTCCTCGAATTACTAGATATACTTCCTCTGCCTGCCCCCTTCCCCCCCCCCCTCACCTGCAACCGAGGCCGGCACTACAGGTCTGCAAAATGGAAGGATCAGGATACTAGAAACAAAATGTAACAGTAAAAATATGTCATATATCTCTAAACGTACTCAGCGTTTGGGCAGTCCAGACGATGTGTCAGCTGAGCGCCAAATTTGATAACAAGCCACTCTGCAAGTGGAACCAGTTATTTGTACGGCCTTGAATGGAAGCACACTCTTCTAGCATATGTACAGTTTAACTGATAACGAGAAAACTTGCACTATCTTTATTTTATATATAATTATGAACAAAGCAGATTGTCAGTGACAGTGAAAATTCTGTCGCCTGTACTCAGCAGCACAGAAAGCACGATATTACGCTGCAGAAAATGAAGTTGGAAAGAAAGGCAGCAGGAACTGCTCTCTATGTGGGGCTCGCTGGTGCCAGTGAGTTCTCTGTTCACTATGACTCGCGTTGAGGAGTTCGTGTAGGCCATTCTGACTCCCTCGGTTATACCAGTACCGACGTTCGAATGCTCCAAAACGCATAGCAGAACCTCGTGCGATACACGGTCGAACGCCTTCGCCAGGTCGAGCTGCATCATAGCCACGCGGTCACCAAATGCATCGCAATACTCAGGAATACTCCGAGCAACATGGACATTAGTTGCTATGCTTCTGCCTTTTATGCCACAAGTCTGGTGCGGTCCAACTAAAGTTGTTATCACTGACTGCAAGCGTTTGGCCAGAGCTTTCATAAAAATCTTGTAGTCTACGTTGGTAAGAGTGATCGGACGATAGGACCCTACCAACAAACGTTTATCGGCATCATCACTCTTTGGTATGAGCACAATGTGCGAAGTTGTAAAAAACAAGGGCACTCTTTTTATTTCGTAAGCTTCATCCAGGACCTTATGCAACATGCGGGCTGCCTTCGTTCTGAAAACTTTGTAAAAAGCCGCTCCTAGACCGTCAGGCCCGGGTGTTTTACCTAGGGCAAGGGCGTCGATTGCGCATTCTATTTCGCCCTCAGTAATTGGCTGCTCCAGTTGCTTCTTGACCGTTTCATCGAGACGTGGCATAAGCGAAAGGAATTTCTGAAATTCGTCTTTTGCCTCGCGTGAGCAACTAAACAGATCCTTAAAATGATCGGCAACCACTTTCTTGATAACCGTGTTATCCGATGTGATTGCGTTCCCGGTTGATAACTGGGGTAGTTCTTTCTGACATGCATATCTTTTTTCGTCAGATAGCGCTCGCTTAGTTGGCGTTTCTCCTGCCCAGAGCTTCTCTGATCTAGCGCGTACAATCGCCGCTTTGTATTTTTTTGCATCCACACCTTCCAGCTGGCGTTTAACTTCCCTTATTTCTTTCGTGTAATTACCTGGCTGAATGTTTTCCATGCTTATCAAGAACTCCAGTTCTTGCTGAAGTTTTGTTTCGTTCTCTCTTTGCTGGTATGCTATGAGGCTGCTTCTTTCGATGGCTTCCATTTTAACTCGCTGTTTAAATTCCTCCCATTCGACTGCAAAACAGGGGGGCTGCATTTCAAGTAACTTTACGAATTCTTCCGTTACTGCGTTAACGAAGACCTCATCCTCCAACAGCCTCACATTTAATTTCCATAGGTCCCAGTTCAATCGAATATTCCTCTGTCTTTCCCCAAACGTTGCCATCACCAAGCAATGATCACTAAACTGGACGGGCTTGACTTCGTAGGCAGTACATAAGGACACAAACTCATGTGATGCATATATTCTGTCTAGTCTCGCGTGACTTTCACGTTGGAAATGAGTGTACTGCGGACGATTTTCACCGGTCAGCACGCTTCCTATGTCTTCGAGATTTCATTTATGTACCATTGCATTTAACAACCCTGCACTTTTGTCTGGCAGTCTGCCAGTTTTGTCGTCCGTGAGGCAAGGATGTCCGCTGTCACCCTTGCTGTTCGCTGTTTACCTCGAGCTACTCTGTTTGGCCATTGGAAATAGCCAACTTATAACAGGTTATAGACTGCAGGTGGCCCATGTTAAAAGCTTGGCTTACGCCGATGATATCGCCATTTTTTGCTCCGACAGAGACAGTATTCAGCATGCCACAACTGTTATACAACCAATTTGTGAGTGCACCGGGGCCCAGATAAACTGGGAAAAGTCATGGCTTTTGGCATGGAGACTGGAAAGCCACGTCGGACAATTTTTGTCGGCTTAATTGGGCATCTGTTCCAAAACGTTATCTTGGTGTACCGCTTGATGCCTATCGCGACCCAGAGCCATATTGGGCTAACCAAGCGTTGTCTGCAAAAGAAAAGGCTGACGCGTGGCAAGCAAGGCAATTGTCGATGTTTTCCCGAGCCACAATCTGCAATCTCTTCCTTGTATCTAAGAACTGGTATGTAATGAATGTCTTGGGTGCCATGAGGATCAGTGAACAAAAAATTCTTCGTGTTTTTGCTGTGTTCATTTGGGCTTCGACATGGGAGAGAACAAGTCGAACCAATATTTTCCTTCCTGCCAAGAAGGGAGGACTAGGGCTTGTGCATTTATTTATGCGCCAGGTTGTATCGCGCTTTATTTATCTACGCGACGAAAACAATCCATTTCTCCGGACAGTGATTCAAGTCAGGCTCAGCAGACTCCTTCCAGGGTTCGTGGTGTCGTCATGTCAAAATATGTGCGGTGCCGTGACTGGATATCTGCGTGAAGTTATGCTTGCTTATAGGTTGTTAAATGTGCGTTTCTCTCATGAATATCTGTGCAATGTCACCAAGAAGAAACTCTATAGAGACCTCACTGACACCATGCTTCCCCAGCCATTGTACCGTTTGCCATACCGTGGAGGCCCCGGACAAGACGTCCTTAACTGAGCTAAAAGAATGCCGGTAATATCTTCAGTCAAAACTTTTTTCTTTAAATTGCACACTAACACGCTACCCGTTAAGACATGGCTTCATAGCAAAGGCATCTTCGCACCCTGGACTACCAATTGTTTTTTATGCAAAAAACCTGAAACAATAGAGTATGTCCTTCTTGACTGCTGGGACCCAATATTTCACTGGGATGTTTTACAGCGCACGCTTAAGAAACAGTTACCACTCGATCCATATGGAATAAGGTTCTTGCCGATAGAAACATCACAGGATATAATATGATTTGATTATGCTTCTGGGCCTGCACTGAATATGGAAAACGAGGATGCAATTTGAACATGCTGATCTTGTCGTGCGTCCTGTTCGCGAGCATTTTGTTGAAAGTGTCGTTTCACTAAGAGAGTGTTACCGAGCACTCCCTGATCCACCAGAATGGATTACCTTGCTTGATGTTTTGGTGTCGCTGAGAGAATTTTAATCCGTGTTTGCCGAAGCCTGGCTTACGCGTTTTATGCACTGTATTTCTGATTTCACTTTAAATGTCAAAGTCGGCAGTAAAGACAAAAAAAAGGGCTCGCTGGTCTAGGGGTATGATTCTCGCTTCGGGTGCGAGAGGTCCCGGGTTCAAAAACCGGGCGAGCCCTTGAATTTTTTGTTATTGTTATTCATCTCTTTCACCTCTCTTCCTCTATTCAGGTCTTCCACCGCGCCGATCCCAACATGACCGAGGAGAACAAAGTCAACTTCCTGACGCGCGGTGTAAAAGAGCAGCTTTTTGCCGATCCTCTAAGCCAGCCATCGAAAACTGTCGGAATTCACCCAAGAATCAGCGAGTATTGAAAAAACATTGGACACCCGAACCCGCCAGTACAACCAATCCGCTTCAAGCCTTCTCCGTAAGCTACTGTGATGTCTCACCTACATGCGGCGATAGCCTCTAGGGACTTATCCGCGATATTGTCCGCTAAAGATTACGACGACTCCTGCCATAGTCCCAACAGCCCCAAATAGCCACGCTCGCGGACGTCGTCAGCGATGAATTTAGCAGGCACTATGCGTCCCTCAAGCGACGGGTGCAAGAAGGCTGCGACGGAATAGCCCACCGCAAATAAATACAATGCCGAATTAAGACGTCCTGCTCCCCGACGAGACACCCCAATTTCCCGTCGACTCGAACAAGCTCCTTTCGAACACCGCTACTTGGCCTCCGCCCGCCAAGCCTATGACCGAACCTCTAGCCTTATTATGTGCGACACCTGGAGGGCGTCCAACGACCACCCAATGGGCTTCCACGGCTGTGGGACCGGCCCCATTTTACGCCACGGCCCGTACAGACGCATCGGCTTACGTGGCTTCACCATCGATGCACCACGACCCCGTCCTGGCGAGAAATCGACAACTACTCACGCAGGGTAGTGTCACCATGCCGTCGGTACCGCTCCCCGTCTCCGCACAGCGACTGATTTGCGTCGCCAGGCCGAAGTTACATGCGAGGAGGGTCCCCTAGCCATCGCAAGGAAAACTGAAGAAAGCAACCTTTGGAGATGTGGCTGCTGCTCCGCCGCCGACGATAGAGTGACGACGATGTAGTCATTACATCGCCGCTCCACACGATAGCAACATCGACGAGGTCAGGACCAGACTCCAGTTGACACCACAGCCCAGCTAAGTGACAATGGCGTGTTCCGGTCACGCCCTCAGCACACGGCGATGAAGAGAGTGAACACCGAAGTCAACGGGCAATACGAGGCCGCAAATAAGTGGCCTCGAAGTTGCTGCCGACGGTCGCATGGTTACCGCCTTGAGCCCGATTCACACTGCGGAAACAGTTGGCCGACTCTTTCTGGGTTCAGCGTGTTCGCGTAATATCAGCTACCACGTCACACTGCTTCGACACGAACTGTTCGGAAGTGCGTATTTGTCGACCGGCTACACGGAACGGAAAGTTCTGAAGAAATCCTTGGCTAACGTTTTGTCACACTGAAAAAAAAAAAAATCTTCGGCGACGCTAAGGTGCTGCCTCTCTAGGGTAGCCGGGAGCGACTTCGGAGTCTGGCGCGCCAAAGAGGATGGGAGCCACGACGGCCTCACCACAAGCCGGAGTTTTGCGCTCAAGAACAGGCCGGAGATAGGAATTGAACCAAGGCGGCTCCAACACAGCTGGTTTCATTTGCGGCCCACTGACAGACAGCATTCAAGACGCCGTACCGCAGGGGACACAAAGCAAATAAGGGGAGCATTATTAAAAAGATCAATGACTATAATTGAATATGGGCGTGGTGTGTTGTCACCGGGAGTATCGCTCGGCCAGCGATCAAGTCAGACACTACCGACGACCGCTTTTTGCATTTAGTTTTCGTTGCCCATGAATGCCAAACCGATGTAACACCCGGAAGTCTGCCTTGTTTCTGAGCTTCTTGTGCAATGTGACAAGCTGTTCGGAAACAAGTGTCTTCGGAAACAAGTTTCCGGCTTGACGGGCGGGTGTGTTTTGGCTACTCCGCTGTTGTGTTCCCGTAGTGTGTACCGCGCTTTAGTAAACACCGTAGCCGGCCATTCTCTCATTACTGAAGCTTTCGCCGCCCAGCTCAAGAAAGTAACGGCCGCTTTGGATGGCCCGCTAATCCGCACAGCTGGTGGTGACGTTATTACAGTGCCCGAGAGATGCAGAGCAGGAGTGACAGTGAACAGGCACACTTATACTACGAGATTTGTAATCCTACAGAACTGCTCGCGAGACGTTATTCTAGGTATGGTATTTCTCACTGAACATGGTGCATTCATTGACCTTCGCTCAAAGCTCATCAAGCACTCGACGGAAAACGCCATACCTTCCACGACGACATCGACACATTACATCGCCCTAAACGTACTCGACGGAGACGACCTTACCACCCCGATCAAGTGTCGCCACCGGCGTAGGCAACGCAGACATCGAAACCGACAAAGGCGTCGTAGAAGGAAGCACCCTGTTGCTTTGGAAAGAGGGCTTGGAGTCGCAAGAGTTAGCACCCATAGCCGAGAAGGACAGGAACAGGTGCTGGTTATGAACTTCCCCGAAGAATACCGGCATCTTTTCAACGTCAATGTTTGTTAGCGCGACCACATACAATTTATTTTTGTCAGCAAAGTCTTGTATGGTGAAGCAGGTATGGCACTGTTCAATGATAAATATTCAAAAGATACACAGGCTGTAAAGTGTTTTACTGAGGTTGAACTTGAAAGAGGTCCGCGAGCCATGGTCTCGCCCAAAGAGTGGCAAATGCAGTCTCTTAAAAACACCGGATTATTGCGGATAAATGGAAAAACATTAAAAAAAAAAAAGAAAAAACATTGGGCGCGACTGAGCTGGAAACATGCAGTCGGCCCGCGCGACATTAGACCACTAATGATAAAACAGGGCGCGGGTAAACGCTTTACGGCGGCAATACAAAACACACTGCTGCGCGAATAGGGCGAGCGATAGGGCCAAAGCGCTAACGGCGGCACAAGAAACATTACTCTTCGCGTGGCAGAAACTCGAGCAAATAAACCTAAGGAATTCCTGTAGGCACTGCTGTCTGCAACTGGCAGATCTTCGTTCCGTCGTCCGTGCACATCCCGCCGATCCGTGGCGCTCGCTTGCCGCCTCTCGCTGGCCTCCCGCAGGGCAAAAGCCGCGAGTCTTGCATCCAAAGCGCTTATCTATTCTCGTCATTGCGCCGCTAAAATGCCGACTCTAAGACCGGCTGCTCGCTCATGCGTACTCGCGCTTCCCGCGCAAGCTCCAATTCAAGTAGGAAAAAACGCGCGCGGTTTTAAACACTAGAAGGGACTGCGGAGCTCCACAAACCTATTTGAAAAAAAAAGGTCGAACCATACTTTTTTTCCGCGTAGACGATGGTGGATCGCCTTTGTCACACTTATTTCTGCGTCAAGTTGTTAATGAATTGTTATTTATGAGATGTAATAATGATTTTTTCTGCGCATTGTTTGTCAGTTACGTTTAGGCGAAAGCTTTGCCAATGTTTATTGTGTCAACTGCTTGTTATGTCACTGGCAGAACGCGTGGCTATTTTCGATAAATTGTTCAGGCAACATGGCTTTTATGTATTTCTATTTCACTGGAATATTTAGCAAATGTCAGCAGACAAAGGCTCCAAAGAGACCTTTATGAAAAAGAATTGCCCGTTCCTGTACACCGGTCATTATACACTTCTGGGCCGGAACAAAATGTACTGAAACATGTAAAAAAAAAAGATGCCTGTACAGTCTGCAGTGAAAACATTGTGTTTTTAAATTGCATGAAGAAGTTCTGTCTGTGAAGACATGGATTGCGGAGAAAGAAATCTTTGTGCCTAAGGAGTGAACAGTTTTTTGTGTGTAGACAGCCGGGCACTGTTGAATACGTGTTTATGGACCGTTGTGATGAAGTTTTTAAAACTATCCTACAGCGAGCTTTACACATTATTTTCCTTCACACCCCTATGGAATCCGGTTCTTAGCTGTAGAAAATGATGAAAATTTTTTGTATGATGTGACAATGCTATTGTTTGCATAGTGTGTGGAAATGTCGAATGGCTGCTGGCCATGCTGATCTTGATAATATTCCTATACGTGAGAATTTGGGGATTGCGTCCTTGAGATAACTGATGTTTGGAAACTCAGTCATCGGTACGTGTTTTCTAATGTACTGGAATAAAATGGAGAATTTAAAATTTTTATAAATAATTCCTGATCCACCTGGGAAAAATCAACCAGCCTGCAGTGTTTGTGAAACAATGGCAATCAAGATAAAAAGGTTGTTGGTCTAGGAGTAAAATTCGCGCTTAGCGTTCGAGAAGTCCCGGGTTCAAATTCCGACGAGCCCTGAGTTCTTTATTCTTGTCGTGCGAATTTACCGAATACGCGAACCTTTCATTAGCAGTCAGCCGGGAGATTTTGACATGCCTGCTTGATTAGGTTGGTAGGGAATTTAAATTCTCGCTTGATATCTTTCAAATTCATATACTTGGTTGCAAATACAGGTTTTGTAGTCCACATTTTCCGAATGCGATATCGTCTCGATGTTCCGCACCCGTTCTCCGAATATATTTTAGTGGCGTTAAGGTTAGTATTGTTTACTATATGAGGAAGACGGCACAAAGGTAAAATGAGAAAAGCGAAAACAAATTTAATGAAAAGGGGCGGGGCCTAAATGTGGGGGGCTTATCGCTCTTGATTATATTGTTTTGAGTAGTGCTCGTGGTTACGGTCCCTATTTTTAATTTTGTGTTAGAAAAGTCAGTATTAATGTAGGTTGCTAGGTTCATGGCTGTGTCTATTTTCTTGTATGACAGAAGAAGAGGATATTCTAGATTAGGCTCTCCGATTTTGTTTTACTACAATTTGCTGCATAGAGAGATTTTTATTGGGTTGTTCAGCTACTTGAGTTAAAAAAAAAAGGTATTATATGAATGTTTTTATTGCGAAGAAAAGTATAGATACATTTTTATTTGATAATGCGGCCAGTTTGCCTGACAAGTTTCAGTAAAATCTCTTATGTATACTCAGTAAATAAAGGAAATTAATGTTTTATTTTTTATCCGCTACAGTGAGTTTCTAGAATGCAACTGAAATTAAATTTCTACTCTAAAAGTTGTGTCAGCTTTAGAGCAAATTAACACTGTTGATGGACATGAAGAAACAGGTTAATAGCTTTCACTAGTAAGGTTGTCAGATAATTTAAATTGTTACTTAAAAACTTTCAATGTAAATGCCCCAAACACAAAATTTTCATTGAATTTGTAGTGGTAGCGATATCATTTTCTAGAAGTTGGAACTCACACTTAACCACAGCCCTGCGGATTACGAAATTTGAGTAGTCGCGCGTTTTTTTCCAAGCGCGCGAGCTACGCAATACATTAGCGCATCAAGGCAAACCCTCTGTCCCGGTCTTAATGCGGTGCTGACCGCCCAATTCTTCTCTAGGGACAGAAGAAATGCAGGTTACATTGCACCTCTTCCATAGTCTAGCGTGTAGTTATAGACGTCTGCTGTCGCGAACCTAAAACTGGTGCTTTTCAAAAATGGTGCAAAAAGAAAATTTTCTTGCGCACAATTAGTTGCCTAATTACAAAACTTTATAAACCTGTGTCAACGCCCAGCTAGAAATCTCTAACTACAACCAGGCTAATGTCTCTAATAAAGAACTAAACAAGCTTACAAGATAACGTGATTCAGGTGCTTTGTTGATGTTAATAAATGCTGCTAAAATGTGTGGAAATGGTACAAAATAATTATATCCAAAGATGAAAAAGCGTCTTTAAAAGTAATTGCTCTTTTTCGCTTGTACAACCCGTACTTTTTTTTTTGTCCGCTAATGGCTGTGGTGCTTGAGAAGAGAATCAAAAACTATTTATATCAGAAGAGACCGTGATCATAAAAGGAGGTTAAGTGTTATAAACATAGGCATGCTGTTAATAAACATTAACATTAAATGCCTAAAAGAAAAAAAGAATTGGGCTCATCCGGGATTTTAACCCTGGACCTCTCGCACCCTAAGCGAGAATCATACCCCTAGACCAACGAGCCAGGACTGCCGGCGAAAAGCCACTCCTCAGTTTTCACTGGGTGGAAATAAACCTAGATTGGCGTATTGTGAACTAGCGAATAATCTTGTTCAACATAGTTGGGCCGTTCTCATTTGAATACAAGCTTGAAAACATGGCAGTTAATACTTTTTTACAAGCTTGATTTCTCAGTTGTTCGGAACACACTTATAAGTCCCCATGCCGACATATGGAGCATTAACGTTGACTGTCCGTTGCGCTCAGAATTGTAAAACAGATACGAAAATGCATCGTTAAATTTCAGGTGTTGATTTACTTACATGCTGCTTTATATGTGAAAATTCTTTTAGGAGACGGAGCGAGCGGCACAGAACAGACGAAGCACTAACAATACCAACAAGAACACGTGACACGTGTCGTCTGGTTACAAGTTAGTTGCAAAAAACCCCGAAGATGCTAGTGAAGAAAAGAACGCAAATAAAAATAAAAAAGATCGCGTTATATCGTAAAGAATTTAGCACGTTGAAAGCAGCGCGCTGAAGCAACGAGGCCTGGTTCTGGTTATTTTAAATTACGTTCCTACGAGCTTGTGTCTTGCTGTAGTTACTGTGTATATTTTCTTCACTCTTGGGCTGTTATCAGTGCAGACGTTGCGTTGACGCCGTCTTTACTGATAAGCTATGAAGCTGGGAAAACAGATTAATTTAACGCATTAGTGAAAATATTCTCCTGACGCAAAAAAACCTCCGCAGCATATGTGTAAACCAAGGTCTCTGAGAAATTCGAAGGGCTGTGACATGGCCAGGAAGCTTTTTTTCGCTAAAGTTATTAAGGGTAATTACTTTGGTCAGATCAATAATAAGGCATAAATGTTATGGAAAAGATGGGAGGGTGTTGGGGAAAAACTCTCGTGGTTTTGGCATGAAAAGATCTCGATTTATTGCTCCGAGGCAACGGGCATTCGCTAGGAGCCACCACGATGTATGGATGGATAGAATATAGTAGCGTCCCCTTTGAAATGGGGTGGTAGCATTGTATATTGCTCATTGTTCCCCTATATTTTAATTATTGTTTTAGATTGGTTAACTATACCATCATTCTATTTATTGAACTTTTGTTTCTAAATCACTAACATTATGTCACTTTTATGCTTTTAAGCCACCAATCTTCCAATCGTTTTTTGCTAGCTTCCACCGCAGGTTCATTCACCCGGCCACTGGTATCTCCGAACTCCAGAGCTTCAGGAAGAGTGACTGCGCCTGCATCGACATCCGGATGAATACCATTACATTCGAATATAATATGGTTAATTGTTTCTGTGGATTTACCACATACTGCACATGTGTCATCTTCATTGGTAAATTTATTTTCGTAGCTGCGTCTTCTAAGGCACCCTGATCTAGATTCAGAAAGTAGGGCACTGCCTCTTGAGTTATCAAAGAAAGCTCCCTTCCTGGTCTGGCTTTTTGACTTTTGGTATAGTTCCACACTCTGTTTAGTTTCCATAGATTTGATCCAATTTTTACCTTCTGTGTTTTTCACCTGTTGCTTAAACTCTCTTTATTGATTCGTCCTTGCGACCAGCATACTTACTGGTTAGTTTCCCAGTTCTTTTCTTTCATTGTGAGTCAACGCTTTTTAGATATAGATGTTTAAATACTTTAGCTACCCATCTGGCATTGTCCAATTTCCTCAGGAGTTCCTCATATAATATTTTACTTTGAGCTTCACGTAGTTAGAAAGATGCCCGTCCAATATCTCCCTGTACCGCCTCATTTGTGAATTTGCCGTGGGTACGCAGTGCTAATCGTCGGACGGCTCTCTGATTTGCTTCTAATGTGAACTGTACAGTCGTGAGCAAAAGTGGAGAGACCACGCTAACTGCTACGATTGCTTTTTTGATGTATAAAAAGATGTGCCAGAGAAAATTGCTTGGGCAAGGAGGCAAGTATATTATGCATGGTACCTAATGCACTTTTCAGAAACACCTGTTTCACTGTCATAAGAAGCTGGCGGGTAGTTCTCGCAATGCGCATGGTCTCTTCACTTTTGCTCACGAGTGTACCTCTAATTTTAGGCATAAAACCGCATTTCCTAAAGTAAGCGCGGGCATCATAATTCCTTTTCAAATACCCCTCAAAACCTCAAACCTGCTGTATCCCCGCAATGCCCTATATGCTTCATTAATCCGGCATTTCTTCGCCCATTTACCTTAAGTGATTTCTCGCGCTTTTTATTGTATGTCAATCCTTCGTTTACACATACCCCGAGATATTTATATTATGCCACTCTGGGTATTTCATGGCTTAGTATTTTAAGACCCTGATCAGTTGAGCCGTTGAAAATCATTAGACCCGACTTAATTGCACTAATACTGAAGCCCAGAACATCCCCTTCGTCTCCGCAATACTTAACTACAGTTTGTAATTCTTCCAGACTCTCAGCTAGCAGCACAACATCGTCTGCATACATTTAACCGGGGAGGCGCTGATCTACCGCCTCTCCGCCTAATCTATGTGACAGGTTAAAACTTAAG
Organism: Amblyomma maculatum; assembly: GCF_055883805.1. Taxonomy (NCBI): domain Eukaryota; kingdom Metazoa; phylum Arthropoda; class Arachnida; order Ixodida; family Ixodidae; genus Amblyomma; species Amblyomma maculatum. The sequence continues at coordinate 100,556,575 of NC_139353.1, forward strand.
TTACTTTCTTGTATTCTCCGTTCCATATTTAGCATATAAAGCATGAACAGCAGCGGTGATAAAGGACAACCTTGTCTTAATCCTTTACATACCTTGATAGCTTCCGTGCATTTTATCCCTTCCCATGTAATGTCTACCCTGTTATCCCGGTATATTTCTTGCAGGTTTCTTTGATCTCATGACCGATACCTTCTTTTAATATTGATACAAGCTATAGTCGACGACGAAGCGCAGAGAATCAGTGGCTAGTTGGCGTCAACGAATCAAAAGGATTCGTCCACGCCGCTGGGTCCTTGTGAGACTTCAGTGCACCCTTTCGCTGACTTCTTCCTAGTAGCACCGCGTCGCATCGAATCGATGCTACAGAGGAGGGGGGCAGTGATACAAACTATAGTCGACGACGAAGCGGAGACAATCAGTGGCTAGTTGACGTAGACAATGAAGTGGTTGCAGGTTGGCGTAGACGACGAAGTTGGTTGCTGGAACCACGCTCAGGCCGCTCTCGGACTTCGGCAGTCTTCTAGGCTCAGGGCGTTGCCTGGACGTTTGGCGCAATAGCCGTTACAATATGTTCCACAGCAGTTCCCTGTTTACGTTGTCGTACGCTCCGTTTGTGTCCGGGAAGGCCAAATACAAAGGTCCATTTTCCACTGTAGATATTTCAATGCATTTGGTAAGCACGAGCAGGCTATCATCTAAGCCGTTCTTAAGTTCTCCAAGTATCCTGTTACTTTCTACCCATGCTTGCATTCTTAATTTCACCGCGTGCATGGCCAGCCTGTATATAACAGATGTTACGGTAATCAACCTGTAGTATTTTATGCGCATCCTTTCTCCTTCCCCTTAAAGAATCAATATTATTTCACTCTGCCGCCAGCTGTCTGGATTTTGCGTATTCGTTACGACTGTTTCTAAAGTTTTTAACAACGTTTCCCTACTTCTTGAATCAAGTTCATTAATCAGCTTGATAGGAATTCCATCTATGTCTGTAAATATGTTTTTAGAAATATTTTTTCTGCCTCTTTCCCAGTCTAGATTGGCTTTGTATTCTGCTAATAATAGTATTGCAGGATCGCACCAGCTCAGAGGTGTAGCAGACTGGGTAGCATATCACTAAACCGAAAGCATCGCAAAAGAAAATGAGTGAATAATAGATTTTCAGACAATGATTTATGCCTTACATTTAATAATACTAAGTTCTATTACTTTGCAGAGAAAATCTAAGTGCGGGGCGCAGTTTTCTGAAAGTGGAGCAGTGTATGTCATGGAGGAGATGATGTCCTGCTCCTCTTTATGCGCAGGAAACTGCGCGCCTCAGACAATCAACCCACAGCCACACTTCCTCTTAACAAACTCCTGTATTAAATGATCCTGTGATTCTTGCTGTTTTAGGGAGTGTTTTCGTGTGAATAGTACAGCCAGTACCATAATGCGTGTCAACTGGAATCGTAAGGCGACGCAGCGTAATTTCGATGTATGTATTATGTTGTATACACGAACTTCTTATTTTTCTTCTACGGTCGTCCCTTAAACTTTTAAGGGCTCGTTTCGGCTAAAACGTTTATTTTAAATTTAACCTGAGCTTTGTCTGAGAGTCGGAAACTGTTGGACGGTGGCATTTTGGAAAAGAAATCATGCGATGCTTGTGCCCGACCGCGCGCTTAAGCCGCGAGGTGAGAGCTTTGGCATATTTAGCATCCATATAGTACTAGAATTCTAGGACCATACTGGTGATACCACAATACTCCCGACGTCTCGATCGAAGATGCAGTGCAGGACAAAAAAACTAACAAAAAAATGGCACGATTCGAACGTAGTTCACATTCGGAAGTGTGCAAATGGATGAAGTAAGCAATGCCTACTTAACATCTGACTCAGATGAACATGAATTACTTTAAGTTGGGCACAGTAGATTCTAGCTGAACTAAGGCAGTTCATACCAGCTGTAATATGATTGCTTAGCACACTTTAACCAATGAAGATATTTTCAATTTGTAGGATATGGTTGACATTGCCTAGGAAAAGAGCTCTACAGATTCAAAAGTATAAGTCCTCTTTAAAGGAAGGCGAAATTAACCAGAACACTGGGAGGCTTTGAAAACTATTTCTTGTTCGCAATTTTCTATTTGCCTAAACGTTAGTGAACACGTACAGGTGTTCAATTACATGATTTATTCAAAGCCTGAATCTGCACCAGACCGTCTTCCGCGTTGGCCATTGATTTCTCAAATCTGCATATGTCGTTTGCAGCGTTTGTGTGTGATTTTTCTAGGGGAAAGACCAGCCTAGATAACTTGTTTCGCAGCGTATGAGATGGAGGTCAATGTTTATGCCATTGTCTTTTACGACAGTAGGTTGAGCACCTTAGCTTCTTTAGCGTAAGCAATGAACCCCTTTTTAAGTTCAGTTATTGAGTTGAGGTTGGCCAGAATTTTGTCCGAATTTTCCTTCACCATTGGATTCAGCGAACAATTAGCCGGGATCTAAAAGAAGTTAAATAAATTTGTAGTTTTATTCATACATGGTTTTCATTAGATTGTTTTATTCGCGTTACAGGAATAAAACATAGCAGATGTATATTTTACACACTGTTACCTCCACCATTGTATAAAACCATTGATGGTCATTCTTTTTTTTTTTTTTTTTGGACTCCATGGTGGGACTTTTTCGGTTCAAGCTTGGCTGCACGAGAAATGGATTTTTCGTGCCTTGGGGAGTCCACTGTTTTATATGCAGTCAAAAGTGATGATACAATTAAGCGCGTTTTCTTAAAATTGTGGGACTCACTACCGTCAGCCGTATTTGACTACTGGGGCAGAGTGAAATACGGCCTACGATTCTTGTTCAAATATCGCATACATTGAGGGCCACTGAATGATCGAAAAGCAGCGTGTTTATGATCTCATTCACTTTCGTGCAATTTCCCCGATTTCCCGCCAGACGTCGCAGCTCACTTTGAAGCTGTGGGAATCGAGCAATAAATTTACATTATGAAATTCATTAGCTTGACCGCTTGATGACATTGCTCACCAGACAACACTGTGAACTGTTGGACTGTACTGTTGACAGAACGGATGCATATATGCTTCAAGCTCACACCTCTGAGGACGAGAAAATCAAGGTTTTGGTAACGTAAATTTGCAGCATTTATATTTCGCATTACCGATTTTCGCAACTTTCAATGTCAATTTCTTTTCATCCCTTAGAATTTCAAATTTCGTCTTTGCTCTTTTCACTTAAAAAATTTAGTGGTTTCTTTGCTTTAGAAACTAACGGCCAATTCGGTTGACGGAAGTGCGTCTGTGAGGAATGAAAGGGTTGCTTTGAAGCCCTACGCAGAGGTTGAAGGTGGCGATTGATTTGATTTTACTGTTTTAAGTGGTTCTACTTATGACCGAACTGTAGCACCAAACTCCACATCGCTATCCACATTACGCTTACGTACCAGATGGATAATTAGAAGCCAGTGCTTACGGTAAAATATTGCTATATTTTCAGAAGAATGCCCTGCCCAACGAGACACCATTGTCCAATATGTCACATCAGTCGTCGTAGTCGCCTACGCTCGGGCCCTAATGTATGATTGACAAAAAACTTGGGCAAAGTTTTTAGGTACTAAAATTTAGGTCATAATTCGTTGAATTTCGCCGACAATCCCCTCTTACTTATCCTTTCGGAACGCAAATATAAGCTGTGCTAGAAAGTGGAAAATTAACAAATGATTTAATACTGTGCTCAATAATTTTAAAGAGGATCCTTGTTGTCATCTGATTTAAAATCTTTAATATTTACCTCTTACATTGAAAAATGCAGCGACAGGTATATGTAATCAGGCACTCGAAGATTTTATTCCTTTCGGAGCCACGATTACGTGCCAATATTTGACGCCGAATTTCTTGCTATTGTTCTACCCTTAAAATTTTCTCTGCAGTTTGTGTCAAGTCATCGTACTCTAGGACTGCCTGTCTTGCCTAACGCCGCTTGACAGCTCGTAGACGCGTCTTTTGAACCAAAATGTAATGGGTTTCCTGTCGTCCATATATACGTATAGCATTTTCATTGGATTCAGGGACAGTTCGATAATACTTTCAATATCATAGACGAATTCATAGCGAAATGTTTTTGTTCTAGCTCTACGTTCCCACTCGTGTAAAATTATGTAACATGCATTTAAGTGATGACGTCACATCAGATACTATTTGTCTACGTGCTATACATAACGACTCGTTACGGCCGTAGCTTAGCTTAACCTCAAAAAGGTGAAGCCGGCGCAGCACTGCCACAGAGGTGGCCCTTCGGAACGTGGTTAATTTGGAAGAAATAAGCTCTATCGGACAATTTCAAATGCCGCATATCTGGATATGAAGGAGCACTGAACAAGAGTAAATGGGGTGCGCCTCAGTTCGCACGTCGAGTGGGTAAGAAGAAAGTAGGTGTGAAGGAGTGGGGAGGGGAGGGTAGGTGAGGAGACAGTAGGTCATTCAGTGAACAAAAAAAACATCTTCAGTATGTGTTTCTCGGCCTTGCACCAGGGATCCTGAGGCCTGCAAAAGAAGTAAAAGCGGCAGTACCAGGAAAAACTACAATACCGGATAGATGATTAGTCACCAATTAAGGGAGTTTGGTGCAGATACACCTTACAAAGGGACGGGCTTTGCAAAGGGCCCTGATAAGGCATATATGTAAGGGGAACAATTCTTAAAACTTTTTGGAAAGGTTGGGGGAGGATATAACTACAAAGTCACAGGATAATAACTGCTCAGTGAACCACCACTGACATGAAAAAAAAAGGTTCGAGGACAACCTAAAGCAATATGGGATAAGGAGGAAATTGTGCTCAGAGGAACTTGTACAGGCTATACTATTGCGGAAGGGAGTGTGTCCATGCCTTGTGAATAAACTGTACAATTAACGCTATATGGGGTTCTTTTCCCGAAATGTAAGATGCGGAGGAAATATACCTAAGGGATTGTAGCATTCCCTTAGATATATTTATTCCTGCAGGTTCCAATGTTCCAAATTTATGAATTAGATGGGCCTCTCTATATTTTCTGTCCCTTAGAGATTTAAAGCCTTACTGGAGAATATATAATTTATTTTCTTCGAACCTATGATCTTTCTGATTGAAATGCTGGGAAACTGCTTTAGGGAGGTTTTTGCCTACGTCGGCCCAATGTCCATTAAGCCTTATGCTCATCGGTTGCCCTGTCTCTCCGATGTACTGCTTATGCCTGATTTTATGTGAAAAGTGAAATCGCTTGCACTACTTTGAACCGTCTCACATCTTTATAATCATCACACTAGCATTAAATTCACTTGCAGTCGTCGCATTTAAAAGTCGACTTTCTCGAACAATTCAAGTCCAGTTTACTTTCTCTTATGCCAAGGCTGGATGACGAAACCAAAAAACGTTTAGAGCTGCCAATCTCCGAAGCAGAAGTAAATAAAGCCATAGAAGACCTGAACCCTGTAAAGTCTCCAGGACCAGACGGGCTTGCAGCCGCCCTTTATAAGGAATTCAAAGACGATTTCGCTGAGGTTTTAACTAGAGTATTTAATGAGGTCTCTGACACGCAGATGCTTCCCCTGTCTTTTCTAACAGTCTACACAATTTTACTATAAAAAAACGTTGACGAAGCCAAGCTTCAACAAGTTACCGCTTGCAGACCAATATCCCTGAAGAACACAGATTATAAGATCTTCATAAAAATTCTAGCTAAAAGGCTTCAAACTGTAATGAAATAATTAGTAGGACCGCGTCAGACCTGCAGCATTAAAGGCCGAACCATATAAACTAATATCGACAAGGCTGTGCTGGAGTGTTGCGACGCCTTGCATGAGAGCGTTGCCATGCTTAAACTTGAACTAGAGGAAGCCTTCGACAAGGTGGCGCATGATGTCTTGTTATCAATTTTAGAGCATTTTAGTTATTTGCAAAGAAGTCCCAATGGCGTACAGAGGGTGCACGACGTGCCTGATAGTAAATAATGTGGGTGTGCGCATTCAGGTGCGACGCTCTGTACGTCAAGGCTGCCCCCGTCGCCATTGCTTTTCTGCTTGTATATTGAACCATTTTGTCTGAGCATTATCGAGAGTAGTAGTATCCGAGGTTTTCATTTGCATACAGCAGAGGTCCGCGTACTCGCGTATGCCGATGACATTGCCGTCTTCTGTACCGACTACGCCAGCTCTGTGTTCGTGCTGCGTCGGCTTCACCTCTTCGGGGTTAAGCTGCAGTCGTAACGAGTCGTTATGTATACGGCATAGATGAATACGGCGTATATGAATACGGAAGCATTCGCAGTGTGGTCAAATTGGTGAAGTAGGACTTTTGTTCTGAGTGTTAGTGCTGTGAACTGGAATACGTGTCTGGGTTTCTGGCGTGGTGAGTGGCACACAACCCCTGCCAATTTCGTGAAAATCCTTGAGTAACAACCCCAGTCAAGTATTTAGGAGTGCCACTGGCAAACTACCGAGACCGTGAGTCATACTGGAACAAGCAGGTTTTAGAAGTACGTAAGAAGGCCGACAGACTAAAAGGATTCGGTTGGTCTATGTTTGCACGTGCTACGATTTGTAATTTATTTCTTGTTACCAAGATATGGTACGCGTTAAAAGTACTTCATGGTTCTGATGTGCAGAGATTCCACCGTGAGTTAGCCATTTTTGTGTGGGGAAGTATTTGGTAGCGCACCCGCCGAACCAGCTTGTTTCATCGCGTCCGCTAGGAGGAGTTGGTATGGCGCATTTGTATTTGCGCCAAGTGGTTAACCGTTTTATGATCTTTCGTTATCCAAAGGACCAATTTTTTTTAACTGCGTGTCAGGTTAGATTGAACAAAGTGCTGCCAAATTTTGTTGTAAGTTCGGCGAACATGCAAGGGAGGATTTTCGGAATACTTAAAGAAATGTACATGTCATGCCGTGTATTGCAAGCCCATTTTTTAATCAAATGTTACGCGAAAGAAACTTTACCAGGACTTGTGCGATGTCTTTCTCTCGATCCCATTGTACAGATCGTTTTGTACTGTGCAGGTCCATGGAAGTCAGTCCTTAAACGAGTAAAAAATATGGCTGTACCAAGGGGAGTAAAAACTTTTTTTTTCAACCTCTAGCAATGCACTAGAAGTTAAGACTTATTTAGAAATGAAAGCTTTTTTTTTCTTGGAGAAATCACTGTTTCATATGTCGCAAACCGGAAACTATTGAATACGGTTTAATAGACTGTTGGGAAGCCTTACTTACTGTATTCGTCGTTCTCATTGCTCTCATTGTATGTGTATATATATCTATTTTACTAGACGTTCTCATTGTTCTCATTGTATGTGTATATATATCTATTTTACTAGATGTTGTTGTTGATGTGTGAAAATCTTTGACTTCGCTCATGTATTAATCTATGAAGGTCGCTTCACCTCCCCCCCTTTAAGTAATACCCTATAAATGGTCCTTAATGGTTCAAAAAATGATGATGATGAAAATCTCCCGCTAGTAAGCTACTGACCAACTAGTGATCGGCTGTAGCGGACCAATTCATCGTCCTACACAAGGCAGCCAGGGCTAAGGTAATGGTTGCACTGATCTTTCTGGGCGATATGTGGGCAAGCGATATGTGGGGTAAAACATTTCAATTGAAAATAACGCTAAGAACGAGACTATCAGACTTGTTTGCGAGTAGCCTAATGGGGTACAAGCGGCTAAGAAGAAAAAGTGGGCTCGTCCGTGATTTGAACCCGGGACCTCCCGCACCCTAAGCGAGAATCATACCCCTAGACCAACGAGCCGGGATGTCAGGTGGCAATCTGCAACTCATAGTTAAGATGCTGATTTCCACAGGAAACGGAAACGGATGGTAAGCAGACCTTGGTTAGGTTAACCTGCGAGTTCCTCTCTGAGTGCTTGGTAATGAAATCGGTGCTACAAAGTGTGCTTATCTTTGGATAGAATTTATATAACTGCTTCCTACTGGGTGTTGATTGACTGTTCGGGGGTGGGATGGCAACTGTGCGACAGGTACCTATAAGGTTAAGTGCCAGGTGTCGATTTCATTAATTGAAGCAATAGCATCATAGGTCTTACGAGAACCAAAGCCATCGCCGGAAGTTGTCCGTATAATGCGTAGCCAGAAATCGCGGTCCCGAAAGGTCACGGGATCGACGAAGGTGTATATCGCTTTATCAGTTATGTATCGCCCTTAGTAATATAATGCTGTCAAATAGTGCAACAGTCAGTCATGTGACGTTGTAAAGAGTCATAATGATGATAGTAACTCATGTTACGATATGTCACGAATAAAAAATGAAGGTGGTAAATGAGGGTCATGTGAGTTATATGCAACTTTGTACTAATAATGTGATGTCATTGCTAAGTCATGATAAGTAGTGCCACGTGATTCAGGACTACTTGTAAACAAGTGATGATATCTCACTAGATTCATGCTACGAACAACTGTCACATGATTCATCATGAATTGAATGAAGTGGGTTCGTCCCACCGAAATATAGGAACAATAAGGCTGACGGGATTAAGAATAACGTGTAAAATGTGAAGAGGCCACACTGAATTCACATTTGAAAGAAGTGTCAAGTTATTCAGGATGGCCTGCAAAAATTATGACACCGCGTCAGAGTCATATCAAAAAGAGGTATTGCTGGATTAAGGGTGACTTTCAAAAAGTTATGACACCCCACCGAAATCACATGACAGAGAATGAGTAGCAAAACCATTTTATGATCTTTCGTTATACAAAGGACCCATTTTTATAAACTGTGTGTCAGGTTAGATTGAACAAAGTGTTACCGAATTTTGTTGTAAGTTCGGCGAACATGCAAGGGAGGATTTTCGGAATCCTTAAAGAAGTGTACATATCATGTCGTGTATTGCAAGCCCATTGTTTTATCAAATGTTACGCGAAAGAAACTTTACCAGGACTTGCGCGATGTCTTTTTCTCGATCCAATTGTACAGATCGTTGTACTGTGCAGGTCCATGGAAGTCAGTCCTTAAACGAGTAAAAAATATGGCTGTACCAGGGGGAACAAGAACTTTCTTTTTCAAGCTACATAGCAATACACTAGAAGTTAAGACTTATTTAGAAATGAAAGTTTTTTTTGTACCTTGGAGAAATCACTGAAATCACCTTGGAGAAATCATGCCTCAAACCGGAGACTATCGGACACGTTTTCTTATACTGTTGGCAAGCCTTTTTCTTCTGGGACATTCTACAACTAACAATTAAAAAAGAGCTACCCGTGGATGGATTCGGATTTCGATTTTCAGCAATTCTACAACTAACAATTAAAAAAGAGCTACCCGTGGATGGATTCGGATTTCGATTTTCAGCAATTGAAGATGATGATGGGCTACCGTTGGACATGATCATGCTATTGGGGCTGCACAGTATCTGGCGATCCCGAATGGCTTTCCGGTATGCAACCGTTGATGCAAGGAAAATACGGCAGCAGTCTCGCAAAGCCGTTGCGAGTCTTCTGAAGACACAATACGAAGTGCCTGAGTGGCTACCGAGAATGAAAGTGCTGCTGCAAATGACTGATTTGTAATGGATCACGCGACTCAAATCGCGTGGTTTTAACTCATGTTGTGTATTTGTCGCGTAATAATTTCTGTGTGTGTGCGTGTGTGTGTGTGTGTGTGTGTGTGTGTGTGTGTGTGTGTGTGTGTGTGTGTGTGTGTGTGTGTGTGTGTGTGTGTGTGTGTGTGTGTGTGTGTGTGTGTGTGTGTGTGTGTGTGTGTGTGTGTGTGTGTGTGTGTGTGTGTGTGTGTGTGTGTGTCTGTGTGGAGTAATATTCTGTACGTGTAAAATTCGATAATAAAGTAGGCAAAAGCAAAAAAAAAAGATGGCATGGCCTAGTGGTTAGTGTGAAGAGCTAGTAATTGAATATGGGTGCCAAGGTAACCGAGTTCGAAACGCGCTTTGTGCCACTCTTTGTTTTCTTGTTTGTTACTTTTTTAGGGTTTTTTATTGTACTTAACTTGCTTCGTTACTTTTTACTTTTAATTTTTATCCCAGGCCATTTTTCTCCGGGCGAACCGTGCTGTCAGTGCGGAGCGTGCCAGCATGCCGCGTCCAGTGCCGCCCAGTTTCCAGCGTCATACTGGGACCATAATCAGGTATGGCGCTGGGGCGTATGGCGCTGGGGCGCTGACACGCAGTGGCACTGGGGTTTGCAATAGGGCTGCCACTCCTCCTGCGAGACATTCTGATATTATCGCGCGTTTCACATCCCTGGTGACCCCTTTATGAGAAGATGATTGTTCTGCAATGAGTAAGCCCTTTCATGCAGCAGGAGGTATAAGTGGCAATTGATCAATTATCTCTCTCAAAACCGCCAGGCCCTGAAGGCATTTCCTCTGAATTTTGCAAAGCTTTTAAAACGGTTCTTGATCCTATCCTGCTAGATGTCTTCATGATGAGTTTCCATGTAGAAGCCATTCCCGAGACTTTTACAAAATGCCACACAGTCCTAATATCAAAGAGTAATGATGAAGAAAAATTACGCTCAGAGGAAGGCCATATAACTATCACAATGGCAAATGTTGATTACAAGATTTTCACCAAAATTTTACAAAATCGCCTACAGTTTGCAATGTCGGTTCTCACTGGCCCTCACCACACGTGTGGCTTGAGGGGCCATGTCTTTCAAATTAATGTACATATTACGCGCACAATCCTCGAATCGTGCTCCTGCTCTCATGATCAGGTTGCTTTATTTCAGGTCGAACTTGCAACAGCAGTTGAACGAGTTCATCATTCATTCCTGTTTTCTCTTCTGGAGCGAGCGAATGTTGAATCTGTAGTACGAAAGGGAGTGTAACTTTTCTATAAGAATTGTTCAACTCGCCTGATTTTAAATGACCACCTATCAAGCCCCGTACCAATCAACTCTTCTTTGAAGTAAGGCAGTCCGATGACTCTGCTGCTTTTTGCTCTTTACTTGGAGCCGGAGTGTTTTATATAACAGTTGTATCCATGGCTTCTCTCTCCTTGGAAATGAGGTTAAAGTGCTTGCATATGCGGATGATCTTGCGTTTTTCAGCACTGACAAACCAAGCATAGAAAACGTTATACCAAGAATAGAACAATTTGGCATTGTTTCTGGTGCTCTGATGAATCACTGCAAGTCCCGGTCTTCGGTTTGGTTCGCGGGGCTCAACACCGCCCCTATAGGCAGGAGTTGAATGGTCATGTGTGCCCCCTAAATATCTGGGTGTTCCACTGCATGCATTTAAGTCAACTGCAAATCACTGGAAATAGCGAGTTCCAGTCGTCCAGCGTTATGCTAATACATTTGCCCCGATCGGCTCTCAGTCTTCGGTCAGGCTCAGTCTTGGAGCATGTTTCTAATGACAAAAATTGATTACGTGCTTCAGGTCCTCCTCTGTGCTAGATATTATATCCAGCGTTTTCACCGAATATTTGCGACGCTTATTTGGTCATCAAACTTTGAATCGATTCGACGTGATAACCCATTAAGGCCTGTTTGTGCGGGGGACTCTCGGCTTAGTGCATCTGTATGTGAGGCAGTTACTTTCCCGTTTCTTCTTTTAACCTTTTTGTTCACTTTCGATTATTCGAACATTCCTACAAGTTAATTTCATGAATCTGCTTCCCGACTTAGTGGTTTCTTCAGATTTTACTGACCACCCGCAGTTACTCGGATTTATGCAGAAAGTTTATGCTTCGGTGAGGTTTTGACAGTACGATCGATTCTCGAATGTGCACTTGTATTCTGATTCGTGCAAGAGACTACGCAAGGAACTGATAGTAATGCTTTTACCGCCACCAATGCACCGTTCTTTATACTTTGGTCTTAAGAGTCATGATGTTCCAAGGAGGATGCGCAAAATGCAGATTTCTCTTTGCCCAAAACATTTTTTCTTTAAATTACACACCGAAGCTCAACCTGTTGACACAATTGAGGCTCCATAGGAAAAGAAAAATATTTTTGTATCTTCTGTATACTGCCGTCTGTGTGTTGTGCCTGAAACAATTGGACACTTTTTGATTAATTTCACGTTTTCACCGAATATTTGCGACGTTTATTCGGTCATCAAAGTTTGAACTGATTCGACGTGATAACCTATGCAGACCTGTTTGTGCAGGGGGACTCGGCTTCGTGCATCTGTATGTAAGGCAGTTAGTTGCCAGTTTCTTCTTTTATCTTGATTGTTCACATCCGATTATGTATTCCAGAGTATTCGTACAAGTTAATTTCATTAATTCGCTTGCCCACTTAGTGGTTTCTTTAGATTTTGCTGACGACCCACAGGTACTAGGATGTTGCAGGAAGTTTATGCTTCGGCGGGTATGTTTTCACAGTACGATTCTCGAATGAGCACTTGTATTCTGTTTCGCGCAAGCAAGAGACTTAATAAGGAATTGATAGCTATGCTTTTTCTGCCACCACTGTATCGTTCTTTATACTTTGATCTTAAGGGTCATGATGTTCTAAAAAAGATGCGCAAAATGCAGATTTCTCCTTGCACGAAAACATTTTTTCTTTACTATACACACCAAAGCGCTACCTGTTAACACATGGCTCCATAGAAAAAATATTTTTGTATCTTCTTTAAACTGCCGTCTGTGTGATGTGCCTGAAACAATTGAGCACTGTTTCGTTATTTGCAAAGACGCAATTCTCTTTTTTGACGTGCTGCAAAGAACTCTTAAGAAAAAATCTCTTTTAAATTCACAGAGCGTGCGGTATTTTGCTGTTACACACAATCTGATTACGAACCATATGACATATTTTTCCTTAATGGACTTCATAGCTTGGGGAGGAAGCGCATTTTGGAAAGCAACGCTGAGCCTGCTGTTCCACCTAGACTCCATTTTTGCTGAATGCTGCTGCAACTGAAGGACATTTATAATGCAAATTACTTTCAACCTGATTGGTTTCCCCTGGTGACATTGTGTTTATCTTTGCCTGCCCTTTAGTTGTGTTTTCTGTTCTGCAACTAAGCAACGGCTGAGCGCATTGTAAATCGTCTGTGCATATAATACTTTTTGTACATGACCACGTGTAAGAAATACCATGGCGGAAATAAGTGGCTCGTTGGTCTAGGGGTATGATTCTCGCTTCGGGTGCGAGAGGTCCCGGGTTTAAATCCCGGACGAGCCCAAGTGTTTTTTTTTTCTGCTCTGTTCTGAATAAACCCACGTTTCACAGCTGTTTGGATGACCTTACTTTATCCCAGTAAATCAGGATATTGCGAGCTGTGCCTTTTCGCACCTACCATATTTCCTCACACTGGACTGGAATGATGCTGCTTATAAATGGATTCACTGGACCGCACTTTCACTGCGTGTGTAGTTGAATCAACTGAACGTATTGATTCTCTGAATGGCACACACGAAAGTAAATGTCCTTGATTATCGCTGAGTTGTCGTAGCAGTGCTGATGGTCAAATCGTTTACGGAAATACCGTGCAGAATAACATATGGGGTCGTAATTTGAAGGCTCTCGGGCCGAGTGCTGTTGCTTTGGCTTGTTTGCGTACATCGATGTTCATCACTTAGTTGCCAGCTGAGCAGGGGAGCTTCCCAGATCTCTGGTGAAAACGAGAGGAGTTGAAAAGTTTTGGTGATGTTGGCAGGGCACCGTTACGTGGTACAGTGTAAAGGACTCCGAGCACTGCGAAAAGCTGTCCTGGAGCAGGACACATTGGAGAGAGGGGTGCAGGTTGGTGGTTGCCAGTCTCGGAACTGGAGTTGAATTGCATGGCCCGCAGCTGTGCAGCAGCAGAGGCGAGGTAAATAAATGAAAAAAAAATATACGAAATTTCTTGCGGTATGTGACATCTTTCACTGCTCGAATTACTAGAAATACTTCCTCTGCCGGCCCCTCCCCCCCCCCCTCACCCGTGACCGAGGCAGGTACTACAGGTCTGCAAAATGAAACCAACACGATACTAGAAACATATCTCTAAACGTGCTCACCGTTTGGGCAGTCCAGACGCTGTGTCAGCTGAGCGTCAGATTTGATAACAAGCCACTTTGCAAGTGCAAGCAGTTATTTGTACGCCTTTGAACAAAACGCACTCTTTTAGCATATGTACAGTTTTACGAATAAGAAAACTCTTGCATTATCTTTATTTTATATATAGTTATGAACAAAACAGATTGTCAGCGACAGTGAAAATTCTGTCGACTAATGAGCAGCACAGAAAGCACGATATTATGCTGCAGAAAACGAAGTTGGAAAAAAAAGCAGCAATGAACTGCTCTCCAAGTGGGGCTCGTTTGGACTACACCAGACGTGTGGGATCAAGAGTCGATCCATTTTTTCAAAATGCATAAAGCGAGGAGTGTGCTTGAGTGCTGTGATCACACAAACAGTTGTGTAGCCATCCTTCAGTTGGACCTGGAGAAAGCATTTGATTGTGTCTCACATGAAATCCTGTTCTGCATACTCGACCATGTGAATGTAGGGTCCGTTACTCGCGAGGGAGTGGCCATGGCGTACCGAAGCTGCACAACAAGATTGATTGTAAAAAAGCGTTTGGGGGCCCCCATAAACGTGAAGCGATCAGTGCGCCAGGGTTGCCTCTCAGCCCTCTGCTATTCTGCATGTACAGGGTCGTCCACTTCTAGCTATAACACGGTCACTGCTTTCAAAGCAACATTGCGCCCGACGTAGGCATATATCGATGCAAAGCGATGCAAGCACAGAAGGACCCGGGCGTGTTGCTTTATATGCCTGCCACTAAGCTAAATTGCGTGGCCGAGTCGGACGCAATGACGCTTTGAAAGCAGTGACCGTGTTATAGCTAGAAGTGGACGAGGATGTACATCGAGACACTGTGTTTAAATATCATGGAAAACGACAAAATCCGTGGCTTCCAATTGCAAGCTGCAGAAGTTATAAGCTGCTGGCATATGCGGACGATGTGGTTGTATTCGCAGTGAATCGCGAAGTGGTAATCGAGGCCGTGTCGTCTGTAAAAGAATTCACAAAGGTTTCCGGCAGTAAAGTTAATTGGTCAAAGTCCCTGGGGCTTTGGCACGGAGAATGGCCAACGACGCCCGAGAAGGTCGCAAACATGTCCTGGGTGACAATACCAGTAAAGTACTTGGGCGTCCCACTAGATAGTTATCGCGATAGCGAATCGTCCTGGAGGGCACAGACTCAAGCAACGCGGGAAAAGGTGGAGGGGTGGAAAGGGCAACAATTGTCAGTTTTCGTCAGGGCCACAGTGTGCAATATGATTTTTATGTCGAAGCTGTGGTACGTGATGTAAGTGTTGCATTGTGCAAGGATGAACGTACAGAGACTGCACCGGATATTTGCCATTTTTGTGTGGGCAGCAGAATGGGAACGATGTAGTCGGACCAGTTTGTTTAGGCGGGTGAAGGACTGTGGACTGGGTTTGGGGCGTTTATTTCTACGACAGATTGTCAGCAGATTTCTTTTTGTATGCGATGTAAGACATCAATTTTTTCGCAATATGTGCCAATTAAAGTTCGGAAATGCACTGCCGGACTTTGTTGTCTCGACCGAGAGTGTATCGGGACGCATTTTTGGTCATTTTAGAGAAGTTGTCGCGAGTGTGCGATTCCTGTCTGTTCGATTTTCTTATGAATATTTATCTTGTGTTAGCAGGAAGAAGCTGTACAAGGATTTGTGTGACGTAGTTCTTCCCGTACCAATGTACAGGGCCTTATACAGTGGAGGACCAGGACGCGACGTACTTAGGCGGGTGAAGGCGATGCAGGTGCCGTCAAATGCAAAAACTTTTTTCTTTAAGTTATACACGGAAACACTGCCAGTAAAGAAGTCCTTGGAAGGGAAGAAGTTATTTTTACCTTGGGGTTCGCATTGCTTAATTTGTAAACAGCCAGAAACTATAGACCACGTTTTCTTACATTGTTGGGAAGGCCGGTATACTTTTGGGATATTTTACAAAGGACTTTAAGAACGGAATCTCCATTAGACTCGCATGGTATTAGGTACTTGCCAGTAGAGAATGAGGATGGGTGCCATTTGACCTTATTATGCTAATGGCCCTCCACTGTATTTGGCGCTCGAGAATGGCACGATACCATTGCGATCCTAACGCACGGCCAGCACGGA
Source organism: Amblyomma maculatum (assembly GCF_055883805.1). NCBI lineage: Eukaryota > Metazoa > Arthropoda > Arachnida > Ixodida > Ixodidae > Amblyomma > Amblyomma maculatum. The sequence continues at coordinate 100,572,667 of NC_139353.1, forward strand.
TCTATATTCGGGAAGGCATGAATAGATATATTGAAATTCAGAAACTTGCTCCTGAAGCTCCCAAGTGGCTCGGCAGATTGGAGGCATCTGTGAAACTAAGAGAATTTTTAGCATGACGACGCCACAACCCACCTGGCTGATTGTTGTATTAATGATTGCTCATTGTGCCCTGTAAGTGGTTTTGTGTATTGTGGTTCCTGCCAAAGTCAGGCAATAAAGAAAAAAAAGTGAGGCTCGTTGGTCTAGGGCTATGATTATCGCTTAGGGTGCGAGAGGTCCCGGGTTCAAATCCAGGACGTGCCCTTATGTTTTGTTGTTGTTCTTATTGTTAACCTTTAATAAAGCCCCGGCCGGTTCCCTAGCGGCCTGCACTTTTCATCCGCGTCTTTTGTTTGTGCTGGAAGCTGACACACATTTCCTGATTAAGAACTTCAATCGAGGAATTAGGAAATGAGAAAAACATACCGCCTGTTGGAGTGAAGGGAAACCAGAATGAAAATCAAGCAAGTATTTTATGATATACCTTTACTTTCTACAGTGCTGATAAACGTGGATTGCCCTGCAATGATTATCGTCCTCTCTTAGACCCGCGAAAAAATTTGTTGTCGAGCGCCGTTTACAAAAGCCCACGTTTTTGGCATGCTGTAAGCGATTCTCATAAATAAAATTCACTCCCGTCAAGTGGTGTAAGTTGACGCGTCTCGTGTGAGAACTTGAGCCTCAACCAGTGGCGTGTCAACGTACTACGCCTGGATTGAGGAAACAAGGCTAAGGCAAATCTACTATGCCCTTCAAGGTTCTGCCCAAATTTGGTTCGATAACCGTGAGATTTTTTGAACGAATGGGAGATAAGTAAGAGGGCGGTTTTGAAGGCTTTTGTAAATGTCGTCCGAAATAAAAAAGCCCAGGACCATTTTCAATCCTGAATTCAACTCCCGAACGAGTCTGTCCTATCTTATGTTGAAGAGATGAAACGGCTCTTCCACCGCGCCGATCCCCAAATGACCGAGGAAAGCTAGGTAAACTTCTTGATGCGCGGTGTAAAAGAGCAGCTTTTTGCCGGTCTTCTAAGCCAGTCATCGAAAACTGTCGGAATTCACCCAAGAGGGTGCGAGTACCGAAGAAACATTGGATACCCGAACCCGCCAGTACAATTGATCCGCTTCAAGCGTTCCCCGCAAGCCACTGTGATGCCTCACCTACATGCGGCGATAATCTCTAGGGACTTATCCGGGATATGTCCGCGAAGGATTATGACGACTCCTGCCATCGTCCCAACAGCCCCAAATAGCCACGCTTGCGGATGTCGTCCGCGAAGAAGTTTAGCAGGCACTGTGCCTCTCTCAAGCGACGGGTGCAATGGTTCCGAAGGCTGTGACGCAAGAGCCCATGGCGAATAAATACACTGCCGCAATAAGGACCTCCTGCTCCTCGACGAGACCCCACAATTTCCCGTCGACTCGTACAAGGTCCTTTCGAACGCCGCTACTTGGCTTCCGCGCGCCAAGCCTATGACTGAACCTCTAGCCTTATTAAGTGCGACACCTGGAGGGCGTCCAACGTCCACATAATATGCTTCCACAGCTGTGAGAACGGCCACACTTTACGGCACTGCCCGTACAAGCGCATCGGTCTAGGCGGCTTCACCATCGACGCACCATGAACCCGTCCTGGCGAGAAATCGACAACTACTCACGCAGGATAGTGTCACCATGCTGTCGGTACCGCTCCCCGTCTCGTCTCCATACAGCGCCAGATTTGCGTCGTCAAGAGGAAGTTACGTGCGAGGAGGGCCCCTAGCCATTCCAGGGAAAAGTGAAGAAAGCAACCTTTGGAGATGTGGTGGCTGCTCCGCCACCGACGATAAAATGACGACGATGGAGTCATTAGATCGCCGCTCCACACTACAGCAACATCGACGAGATCAGGATCAGACTCCAGTTGACACCAGAGCCCAGCGAAGTGATAGCGGTGTGTTCCGGTCGCGACCTTAGCACACGACGAAGTAGAGATTGAACGCCGAAGTCATTGGTCAATACGAGGACGCGAATAAGTGACCTCGAAGTTGCTGTCGACGGTCACACGGTTACCGCCTTAAGCCCGGTTCACACTGCGGAATCATTTGGCCGACTCTTTCTGGCGGCAGCGTGTTCGCGTAAGGTCAGCTACCACATCACACTGCTTCGACATGAACTGTCCGGAAGTACGTATTTGTCGACCGGCTACATGGAACGGAAAGCTCTGCAGGAATCTTTGGCAAACTCCTTGTCACACTGAAAAAAACAAGCTTCGGCGACGCTCCGGTGCTGCCTCTCTAGCTTAGCCGCGAGCGACTTCGGAGTCCGGCGCGCCAAAGAGGAGGGGAGCCACGACGGCCTCACCACAAGCAAGGGTTTTGCGCACAATAACAGGCCGGAGGTAGGAATTGAACCACGGCGGCTCCCCCAAAGCTGGTTTTATTTGCGGCCCACTACCCGACTGCATTCAAGACGCCGTTCCTCGGGAGACAACAAAGCAATGAAGGGGAGCTTTATTTTTAAGTGCTTTTTGCTAGCACGGAAAACATAAACAGATCAATGACTATTAAGGGAATATAGGGGTGGTGAGTTGTCACCGGGATTTTCGCTCGACCAGCGATCAAGTCAGACTGTGCCGACGACCGCTTTTTGCATTTAAGTTTCCTTGCCCAAGTTTGTCACACCGATGTAAAACTCCGGAAGTCTGCCTTGTTTCTCAACTGCTTGTGCAGTGTGACAAGCTGTTTGGAAACCAGTGTCTTCGGAAATAAGTCTCTGGCTTGACGGGCGGACGTGTTTTATCGACGCCGCTGTTGTGTTCCCGCATTGTGTACCGGACTTTAATGGACACCATAGCCGACAATTCTTGAATCTGTGAAGCGTTCTCCGCCCAGCCCAACAAAGTAACGGCCGCTTTGTGATGTCCCATTATTCCGCACCGCTGATGGTAACGTTATTACAGTGTTCGGGCGATGCAGCGTAGGAGTGCAGGAGTGACAGTGAACATTCGCACTTATCGTACGAGCTTTGTAATCCTACAGAACTGCTCGCGAGACGTTATTCTAGGGTATGCATTTTCTCAGGGAACATGGGGCGTTGATTGACCTTCGCTCAAAGCTCATCAATCTCTCGACGGACAACGCCATACCTTCCACGACGACATCAACGCATTACATTGCTCTAAAAGTACTCGACGACGACGACCTTGCCACACCGATCAAGCATCGTTGCCTGCGTGGGCAACGCAGACATCGGTACCGCCAAATTCGTCATAGAAGGAAGCACCCTGTTGCTTTGTAAAGAGGGCTCGGCGTCGCAAGAGGTAGCGCCCATAGCCGAGGAGGACAGGAACAGGTGCTGGTGATGAACTTCACCGAAGAATACCGGCATCTAGACAACGTTCGTTTCGCGATTAGATGCATTTTTTTTTGTCAGCAAAGTCTGGAACGGGAAGCAGGTATGGCACTGTTCAAGGATAAATATTCAAAATGTACACAGGATCTGAAGTTTTTATCTGGAGTTGAACTTGAAGGCCTCACCTTCTAGAAAACATGTCCGCTAGCCATCGTCTCGCCCGAAAAGTGACAAAACCAGTCTCTTAAAACCACCGGATTATTGCGGATAAACGGAAAAGCATTCAAAAAAAGAAACAGTGGGCGCGACTGCGCTGAATTTTTGCTGTCGACGCACGCGACATTAGACTTCCAAGAATAAAACAGAGCGCGGGTAAAGGCTTCACTGCGGCAAGACAAAATACACTGCTGCGCGAATGGGGCGAGCGATAGGGCCAAAGCGCTAACGGCGGCACAAGAAGTATTACACTTCGCGTGCCACAACTCCCGCAAATATGTCGAAGGAATTCCTGCAGGTAGTGCCTCTGTCTTCAACTGGCAGATCTTCGTTCCGTCGTCCGTGCACATCCCGCTGACCCGTAGCACTCGCTGGCCGCCCCTCGCTGGCCTCCCGCCGGGCAAAAGCGCGAGTCTTGCATCCAAAGCGCTTATCTATCGTCGTCCTTGCGCCGCTAACATGCCGACCTCATGCGCACTCACGGTTCCCGCGCAAGAACCAATACAAATAGGAAAAAGCGCGCGCGGTTTGAAACACTTAACGGGACTGCGGAGCTCCGCAAACCTATGCGAAAAAAAGTCGAACCAAACTTCTTTTCCGCGCAGACGATGGTGGATCGCCTTTGTCACACTTATTTCTGCATCAAGTTGTTAATCGACTGTTTTCTTACTAGATGTAAATTATGTTTTTTCTACGTATTGTTTGTCAGTTACTTTTGGGCAAAAGCTTTGTCAATGTTCGTTGTGTCAACTGCTTGTTATGACACTGGTAGAACGCGTGGCTAATTTTGATAAATTATTCAGCAACACGGCTTTTATGTATTTTATTTTTAAAGGAATGTTTAACAAAGTTCACCATAAAAAGGCTTAGCAAAGAGCTTTTTGAAATGGAAGTGCCCGTTCCTGTTCACCGGTCAATATACACGTGTGGGCCGGAACAAAATCTACTGAAACATGCAACAAAAAAAGATGCCTGTACAGCCTGCAGTGAAAACATTCTGTTTTTAAATTGCATGTATGGGTTCTCTCTGTGAAGACATAGATGGCGGAGAAGGAAATCTTTGTGCCTGGGGGATGAACTGTTTTCATGTTTAGAAAGCCGGGTACTGATGAATACATGTTCATAGACCGTTGTGATGTAATTTTTTAAAGCTATCCTACAGCTAACTTTGCACATTATTTACATTTAAACCGCTATGGAATCCGGTTCTTAGCTGTAGAAAATGATGACGATTTTCTGTATAATGTGACATTGCTGTTATGTTTGCATAGTGTGAGGAAATGTCGAATGGCTGTTCGCCATGCTGATCTTGATATCATTCTTATATGTGAGAATTTGGGGATTACGCCCTTCAGATAACTGATGTTTTGAAAACTCAGTCATCTCTACGCGCTGTCTAATGTACTAAAAAAAAGTGGGGAATTTGAAATTTCTATGATTAATAACTGACCCACCTGAGAAAAATCAACCAGCCTGCAGTGTTAGTGAAACAAAGGCAATAAAGACAAAAAAGTTATTGGTCTGGGAATACAATTCTCGCTCAGTGTGCGAGAAGTCCCGGGTTCAAATTCGGACGAGCTCTGATTTCTTTATTCTTGTGGAGCGAATTTGCCGAATACTCGGACCTTTCATTAGGAGTCAGTCGGAAGAGTTTGACATGCTTGCTTGATGAGCTTGGTAGGAAATTTAAATTCTCGCTTTATATCTTTCAAATTTATACACTTGGTTGCGAATACAGGTTTTGTGGTCCACATGTACTGAATGCGATATCGTCCCAATGTTCAGCACCCGTTCTCCAAAAATATTCTATTGGCCTTAAGGTTAGTATTGTTTACTATGGTCAGGAAGTCGACTCAAAGAAAAAATGAGAAAAGCGAAAACAAATTTATTGGAAAGCGGCGTGGCCTAAATGTGAAGGGTGTATCGCTCTTTTGAGTAGTACTAGTGTTTACGGTTACTATTTTTATTTTGTGTTAGAAAAGTGAGCATTAATTTAGGTTGCTAAGTTCTTGGCTTTGTCTATTTTCTTGTATGACAGAAGAAGAGGATATTCTAGATTAAGCTTTTCGATTTTGCTTTGCTACGATGTGCTGCATACAAAGACATTTTTATTGAGTTCTTCACCCACTTTAGTTAAAAATGGCATTATATTCATGTTTTCATTGTGAAGAGTAGTACAGATACATTTTTATTCTACTATGTGGCCAGTTGGCCAGACAAGTTTTAGTAAAATCTCTTATGTTAACTCAGTAATTAATGTAATGCATTTTTTTATTTTGCATCCGTTACAGGTAGTTTCAAGAATTGCACTGAAAACTAAAAATGCTACTTTAAAATTTGCGTTAGATTTAAAGAAAATTAACATGGTGATGGACATGAGGAATCATGTTAATCGCTTTCACTAGTAAGGTTGCCAGGTAATTTAAATTATGACATAAACTTTCAATGGAAATGCCCCAAACACAGGATTTTGATTAAATTTGTAGTGGTAGCGATATTATTTTCTAGGAGTTGGAACTGACACTTAACCAGGGCCCTGCAGCGTAGGAAATTTTAGTAGTCGCGGGTTTTTCATTGCGCGCGAGCTACGCGATAAATTAGCGCTTGAAGGGAAACTCTCTGTCCTGCTCTTAATGCGGTGCTGGCCACCCAATTCCCCTCTAGGGACAGAAAAAATGCAGGTTACATTGCACCTCTTCCATAGTCTAGCGTGTAGTTAGAGACGTCTGCTGTCGCGAACCTAAAACTGGCGCTTTTCAAAAATGGTGCAATAAGAAAACTTAATTGTGCACAATTAGTTGCCTAAATTCAAAACTTGATGGGCTTGTGTCAACGCCCAGCTAGAAATCTCTAACTGCAACCATGCTAATGTGTGTAATAGAGAACTAAACAAGCTTGCAAGATAACGTGATTCAGGCACTTTGTTGATGTTTCTAAATGCTCCTAAAATGTTTGGAATTGATAGTAAAGAAATCAGTTCCAAAGATGAAAAAGCTTCTTCAAAAATATTTGCCCTTTTTCGCTTGCACAACGCGTATTTGTTTTTTCTGTCCGTTAATGGCTGTTGTGCTGAGAAGAGAGTCACTTTTTATACCACAAGAGACCGTTATCATTAAAAGGAGGTGAAGTGTTATAAACATAGGCTAGCTGGTAATAAAGATTAGCATTCATTGCCTAAAAAAAAAGAAATGGGCTCGTCCGGGATTTGAACCCCGGACCTCTCGCACCCTAAGCGAGAATCAAAGCCCTAGATCAACGAGCCTATTTTTTTTTTCTTTATTACCAATTTTTTAAGCACGCAGCATCCACTCTGAATGCACAACAGCAAAGCAAAACAAAAGGAATGCTAAAAGCACCAGGCACGTTCTGCCTAAAGCGCTAGATTTAATGGGCTTTACTGAAGCCAGCTGGTCCAGTACAGGTAGCCACTACGGAGAATTATCTTGTGCACGCAGAATTTCTTTTAGGTATACCACGCTCTCGATGAAGTAGTGTCGAGCGGGGTGTACAACGGTTCGCTCATGCCTGACATCCATACGCGTTTTCCACACGCTATGCATACATAATAGCATCAGCATGTCAATCGGCACTCCTTCAGGGTCGGCGCATGGCAGATATCGGATACCGAATGGCGTTATTGGCAATTCCTTTTTTAAAGTTCGCTTCAAGATATCCAAGAGGAAAACTGAGTCATGGCACTCCAAGAAGATGTGTTCAGTGGTCTCCGGTTTTCTGCAAATAATGCAGTTAATAGACCAAGGTACAAATTGCCCTTTGTTCTGCAGCCATGGTTTGACTGGAAGAGTGCCGGAATGCAATTGAAAAAAGAATGATTTTGCACCAGCTTTGACAGGCACACGTTTTACCCTTTTCAAAACGTCATGCTCAGACCCTACATTATACACAGCGCGGTACACTGGCACTGCCAAAAACACATCTCGCAGATCCTTATACAACTTCTTCTGCGGCACAATTGACAGATATTCAGTTGACAACCTTGCCTTAACGACACGAAAAGATAAAACAACTTCCCGCAAAAAGGGGCTTAATGGCACCGGTTTTGAAAAAGCAGATACGACGTAATCAGGCAGTGACTCACGTAATCTCACTTGGATTACAGTCCTTAGAAATTTGCTCACGCAGAAAGGAAAATCTAGTCACAATTTGCTTGAGAAATAGATGCGTCAACCCAAGGCCCCCATTCTGAACTGCGCGAAACAGATTGGCCCGGTTCGTGCGTTCCCATGTGGATGCCCATATAAGCGTTGCAAATACACGGTGAAGTTTCTGTACAGACGCTCTTGTAATCGATAGAGCTTGAAGTACATAAAATATCTTAGCAACCAAAAATACGTTACACACAGCAGCTCTAGAAAACAAAGAAAAGTTGTGTCCTCTCCACTTGTTCGTTTGATTTTTAACTCGCTGCGTTTCTTCCTCCCAGTACTCTTTCGTGTTCTTGTGATGGTCAAGTGGCACACCAAGGTATTTGCCCGGTGTTATCGTCCATCTGATGTTACAAAAGTATTCCGGTGTGTGTTCCCAGTCTCGCTCCAGAAACCTAAACATTTAGTCCAGTTAATTGCACTGTCAGTAGCCTTACAGTACCCCACAGCTTCTTTGGCAACTTCCTTTACGCTGTCTTGGTCCGCACAAAACACTGCGATGTCGTCAGCGTAGGCTAAGACCTTAACTGCAACACTGAAAAATGTGTACCCTGTAATAGCTTGGCTGGAGAGAAGCCTTAAAAAGAAAGGTTCCAAGTATAAGGCAAAGAGAAGGGGTGACAATGGACACCCTTGTCGAACAGAAGATAGCACCGGTATGCATTCACTCAATTGACTATTTATGACTAATTTTGCAACGCAGTCTTTGCAAACCATTTCAACACCATTTGTGATTACACTCCCGACATTTACATGCTCCAAAAGTGCATACAAGATATCATACCCAACTCGATCAAAGGCCTTGTGCAGGTCCAGTTGTAACATTGCTACGAGATCTCGCATGGCATCGCAACATTCCAATACGCTTCTCGCCACGTGAATATTGGTGAACATAGTCCTGCCTTTAATTCCGCACGTCTGATGAGGTCCTACAAGGGTTGTAATGACATTCTGCAATCTTCTGGCTAGGACCTTCATGTATACTTTATAGTCCACATTTGTTAAACTTACTGGGCGGTAGTTTTCGACACAGAGCAATCTAGCCGCGTTTTCGGTTTTTGGAATCAATACTACATGGGACTTGCGGAAAGATGGTGGGACAAAGTCTTTCTCATAACATTCAGTTATCACCCGTTCTAAACACACAGCTATTTCTGCCTTGAATAACTTATACAAGACTGTTGCAAGCCCGTCAGGTCCAGGTGACTTATGAAGACTTAATTCATCTATGGCACTTTCAATTTCCGCGGCTGTTATTGGTTTTTCTAGCATTTGCTTGACGTCATCATCCAACCTGGGCATGAGGGGTAAAAAGCTCTTGGCAAAGCAGTAGAGATCATTTGGCTTCTGGCTAAGCAAGTCTCTGTAAAATTCGAAAAAGGCTCGTTTTACTAGTGCCTTTTCACTAGTAACTTCATTTTTGTAATAAATTTTGTTTATCTCTTTGTTCACCGCGTGCCGCTTCTCATCACTGAGCACCCGCTTCGTGGGCGTTTCCCCACACCACAGCCTCTCGGCCCGCGCCCTTATCATCGCGCCACGATACCTGTCTTCATTAATCACTTCCAGTTTGCTCTTTGTTTCTTTTATTTCTTTTTAAATTTTTCCGGATCGATGCTTTCTGCGCATAGCATATAGTCCAGTTTGCCACGCAGATATTTTTCGCGTTCTCTTTCCTTAAACCGCAAGACACTTGCTCTGTTTATTGCGGCTACTTTAATGTCACACTTAAACAATTCCCAAGCTTGCACAAAGTCACGCACATTGCCCTGTAATAGGTTTGTAATACATTCTTCTACTTGAATAAGAAATGTTTCATCATCTAATAATTTATTGTTAAACTTCCACAGTTCCCAATTGAATTTGGTGGTTTTCTCCTTTCTACCAAATGTGACCATAACTAAAGAACGGTCACTAAAGCTGACATGCTCACACTTGTAACTGAAACACATTGGGACAGTCGCACAGGTACGTAAATGCGATCAAGTCTAGCATGCGAAGTACCTTGAAAGTGCGTATAATTCGCTTGGCCTTCAAGCATGAGCACATTGCCAACGTCCTCTAACTAATTCTCATTAACTATTTTAAAAAGTAACTCTGCGCTAGTGTCACGCACAAGGTTTTTGTTTGACTTATCCTCTGGTCTGCATACACAATTGAAGTTACCAGGCAATAATATAAGCCTCTCACAAGACAGGTACGATTCGACATATTGAAAAAAAAAAAAACACTCACGCTCCATGGAGAGCAGTGTGTGTTTACGCTCCGAATAAGCGTCTAGACCACGAGCAAAGACTGCCGGCGGTGAGCCACTTCTCAGTTTTCACTAGGTGAAGGAAGCAGCCTCGCAATAAACCTATAGATTGGCGTAGTGTGAATAGCGAATATTCCTGTTCAATATAGTTGGGCCGGTCGCACTTGAATACAACTTTGAAAACATGGCAGTAAACATGTTTTTACAAGCTTGATTTCTCAGTTGTTCGTAACTCACTTATAAGGCCCCATTTCGACACATGGAGCATTAACGTTCACTGTCCGTCGCGCTCAGAAATGTAAAACAGATACGAAAATACATCGTTAAATTCCAGGTGTTGATTTAATTTACTTGCTGATTTATATGCGAAATTCCTTTGGGAGATGGAGCGAGCGGCACAGAGCAGACGAAGCACTAACAAAACCAAGAAGAACACGTGACACGTGTCGTCTGGTTACAAGTTAGTTGCAAAAAAAACCCCGAAGATGCTAGTGAACAAAAGAACGCAAATAAAAAAAAAGATCGTATTATATCGTAAAGAATTTAGCGCGTTGAAAGCAGCACGCTGAACCAACGAGGCCTGGTTCTGGTCATTTTAAATTTCGTTCCTACGAGCTTGTGTATTGCTGTCGTTACTGTGTATATTTTCTTCACTGTTGGGCTGTTATCAGTGCAGACGTTGCGCTGACGCCCTGAGTCGACTGGTAAGTTATCAAGCTTGGAAAACAGATTACTTTCACGCATAAGCGATAATATTCTCCTGACGCAAACAAACCTCTGCAGCATATGTGTAAACCAAGGTCTTTGAGAAATTGGAAGGGCTGTGACAAGGCCAGGGAATCTTTTTTTCGGTAAAGTTATTAAGGGTCATTACTTTGGTCGGATCAATGAAGAGGTATAAATCTTATGGAAAAGATGGGAGGGTGTCGAGGAAAAACTCTAGTGGGTTTAGTATGGAACGATCCTGATATATTGTTCCGAGGCAACGGGCATTTGCTAGGAGCCCTCACGATGTATGGATGAATGGATGGATATAGGAACTTCCCCTCTGAAACGGGATGGCAGCAGTTGATATCATGCTCATTTTTCCCCCTATATCTTATATTGTTTTAGATTAGTTAACTATACCATCATTCAATTTATGGAATGTTTCTTTCTACATTACTAACATTATGTCACTTTTCTACTTTTTTGCCAACAATCTCCCAATCGCTTTTTGTTAGCTTCCACCGCAGGTTCATTCACCCGGGCACTGGTATCTCTGAACACCAGAGCTTCAGGAAGGGTGACTGCGCCTGCATCGGCTTCCGGATGAATACCATGAAATTCAAATATAATATGGCTAATTGTTTCTGTGCATTTACCACATACTGCACATGTGTCATCTTCATTGTTAAATTTCTTTTCGTAGCTGTGTGTTCAAAGGCAACCTGAAATTAGGGTACTGCGTCTTCAGTTACCAGAAAAATATTTTTTCCTGATCTGCCTTTTTCACTTTTGGTATAGCTCCACACTCTGTTTCTTTTCCATAGATTTTATCCAATTTTTACCTTCTGTGCTTTTTACCCGTTGCTTAACGCTCTTTATTTCCTCGTCATTGCGACCATCATACTTTCTGGTTAGTTTCCCAGTTCTTTTCCTCCATTGTGAGTCAACGCTTTTTAGGTAGAGGTATTTAAATACTTTAGCTGCCCATCTGATACTGTCCAATTTCCTCAGGCGTTCCTCATATAATAATTTACTCTGAGCTTCCCGTACTTATAAGTATGCCCAGCCCATATATCACCCTGTACCGCCTCATTTGTGGTTTTGCCGTGGGCACACAGTGCTAATCGTTGGACGGCTCTCTGACTTATTTCTCATGTCTACTGTACCTCTGATTTTAAGCACAAAATCGCATTTCCGAAAGTAAACCCGGACACCATAATTCCTTTCCAAATACGCCTCAAAACCTCATACCTGCTGTATCCTCGCAATGCGCTAGCTTCATTATTCTGGCATTTCTTCGCCATTTTGTCTTAAGTAATTGCTCACACTTTTTGATGTCTGCCTATCCTTAGTTTAGCCATACCCCGAGATATTTATTTTCTGCCCCTGTGGGTATTTCATGGCTTTGTATTTTAAGACCCTGATCAGTTCAGCTGTTGAAAAGCATTAGACCCGACTTAACTGCGCTAAAAATGAAGCCTAGAGCGTCGCCTTCGTCTCCGCAATACTTAACTAGACTTTCCAATTCTTCCTGACTCTCTGCTTGCAGCACAATATCGTCTGCATACATTAAACCGAGGAGGCGCTGCTTTACCGCCTTTCCGCCTAATATATATGACAGGATAAAACTTAGCTTACTTTATTGTATCCTCTGTTCCATATTTATAATATAAAGCATGAACAGCAGCGGTGATAGAGGACAACCTTGTCTTAATCCTTTACATACCTTGACAGCTTCTCTACTTATCCCTTCCCACGTAATTTCTACTTTGTTATCCCGGTATATTTCCTGTAGGAACTCTATTATCTCATAACCGATACCTTCTTCTTTTATTATTTTCCACAGGAGTTCCCTGTTCACGTTTTCGTAAGCCCTGTTTGGGTCCAGGAAGGCCAAATAAAAAGGTCCATTTTCCACTCTACATATTTCAATGCATTGGGTAAGCAAGAGCAGGCTATCATCTAAGCCCCTACCATTTCTAAAGCCGTTCTTAAGTTCTCCAAGTATCCTGTTACTTTCTACCCATGCTTGTATTCTTATCTTCACCGCGTGCATGGTCAGCCTGTATATAACAGATGTTACGGTAATCAACCTCTAGCATTTTATACGCATCCTTTCTCCTTCCCCTTAATAAATCAAAATCATTTTACTCGTCCGCGAGCTGTCTGGAATTTGCGTATTCGTTACGACTGTTTCTAAAGTTTTCAGCGTTTCCTTACTTCTTGGACCAAGTTCACTAATCCAGCTTGATAGAAATTCCATCTATTCCTGTAGATGTGTTTTTAGAAATCATGTTTTCTGCCTTTTTCCAGTTTAGATTGGTCAGGTCTATGCTGCTTTGTATTCTGCTAAGAACAGTATTGCATGATCGCTCCGGCGCAGGTGGTGTAGCAGACTGGGTATCATATCACTAAACCAAAAGCACCGCAAAAGCGAATGAGCGAATGATAGACCTTCCGACAAGGATTTATGCCTTAGATGTTATAAGGTTAAGTTATTTTACTTTACGGAGAAAATGTACGTGCGGGGTGTAGTTTTTTAAAGGTGGAGCAGTGTATGACATGGAGGCGATAATGTCCTGCTCCTCTTTATGCGCAGAAATCTGCACAGCTAATCAACCCGCAGCCACGCTTTCTCTTAACAAACTCTTTTAATAAATGATCCTGTTATTCTGGCTGTTTTAGGGACGGTTTTCGCGTGACTGGTACAACCAGTACCGTAATGCTTGTGAATGAATTGTTATCGCATGGCGATGCGACGTAATTTCGATGTCTCAACGGTGTTGTATACACGAACGTCTTATTTCTCTTCTACTGTCGTCCCTCAGAATTTTAAGCACTCGTTTCTGCTAAAACGTTTATTTTAAATTTAACCTATACTTTGTCTCCGCTGAGTATGAAACTGTTGGACGGTGGCATTTTGGAAACGGAATCATGCGGCGACGCGTGCACGTCCGCGCATTCAGCCGCGAGGGCAAAGCTCTCGCATATTTAGCATCCATATAGAACTAGAATTCTATGTCCATGGTGGTGATACCACAATATTCCCGACGTCCCGATCGAGGCTGCAGTTCAGGTCAACAAGAACAAAAAATCGGCACGATTCGAACGTAGTTCACATTCGAACGTGTGAAAATGGAGGACGTAAGCACTGCCTACTTAACATCTGGCTCAGGTGAACATGAAAGTTCATATCAGCTGTAATAAGATTGCTTAGCACATTTTAACCAGTGAAGATATTTTCACTTCGTAGGATATGGTTGACATTCCTTAGGAAAGAGCTGTACGGATTCAAAAGAGATATTTAAGTTCCCTTTCAAGCAAGACGAAAAAAACCAGAATACAGGGAGGGCATTGAAAACTATTCTTTTTAGAAATTTTGCTGTGTGCCCCAGCGTATGTGGGCTGTTAGGTACAGGAGCTCAATCGCATAATTGATGTAAAACCTGAATCTCAAATGACCGTTTTCCGCGTTGGCCGTTGATTTCTTAAATCAGCATATGTCGTTTGCAGCGTTTGTGTGGAAGTCTTCTACCGGAAAGGTCATCCTAGATAACTTGTTTTGGAGCGTATACGATGGAGGTCATTGTTTACGCCATTGTCTTTTATGACAGTAGGTTGGAGCACCTTACTTCCTTTAGGGAAGGTAATAACCCCTTTTTATGTTCAGTTATTCAGTGGAGGGGGCCCAGAAGTTTGTCGGAATTTTCTTTTACATGCCTTTGCATTCAGCGAACTATTAGCCGGGATCTGACAGAAGGTAAGTAAATTTGTCTTTTTATTCATACACGGTTTTCATATGATGATTTTATTCACGTTACAGGAATACAATATAGCACAGATATATTTTGCTCACTGTTAACGCCACCATTGTATAAAACCATGGATGTACATGCTTTGTTTTTCGACTCCATAGTAGGACTTCTTCGGTTCAAGCTTGGCTGCACGAGAAATGAAATTTTCGTGCCCTATAGGGAATTCACTGTTTTATAAGCATGCGAAAATGATGATAGAATTAAGCGCGTTATCTTAAAATGGTGGAACTCAGTACCGCCAGCCGTATTTGACTCCATAACGCAGTGGCTGCCTTCATTTCGAAACTAATGGGAAATTCGGATGACTGAAGCACGTCTACGCTGTATGAGGAATGAAAGGGTTGCTCTGAAGCCCTAAACAAAGGCTGAAGGTGGGGACGGATTTGGTTTTCTTATTTAAATTGGTTCTACTTACGAGAGAACTGTAGCACCAGCCTCCACGTTGCTATCCAGGTTACGCTTACGTAACAGATTGACAATTAGAAGCCAGCACTTACGAAAAAATATTGCGTTTCGGAAGAATGTCCCTGGCCAAAGAGACGCCCTTGTCCAATAATTAGAGGGTCGCTTAGATATCTCTTTATAGGAGAATGGCGAAAGCCTACCCTTAATATCCTATAATCTGCCTCCCATCATTAGCCTCTTGTCGGCATTCGTTGCAGTGCTACATATAATTATAATTGGTTTACTGGAAAGGAAAGCCTCAGTATGTATCACACTTTCTCCGGCAAGTGTCAGTTTGGACGGTACACCATCGCTCCTGTCGGGTGGCATTCCTTTGAGAGCGTTCAAGTGTGGCATTGCAGATGGCAGGGAGACATCCTTCCTCTGCCGATCAGAACGCCGCAAAAGCGGGACACTCTTTGTCCACGACAGCAGGAGCCATTAAAGGCTTTCGCCTGAATATGTCCCTTCTGTCGTCGTAGTTGTCTACACTCGGGACCAAGATTGTGCTGAACAAGAAACTTGTACAACGTTTTTCAGTACTAAAATTTAAAAGTCAGAATTCGTTGAATTTTGCTGACAATCATGTGTTACTTATCCTTCTGGATTGCAGATATATGCTGTGAAAGAAAGTAAAAAACTAAGAAATAATTTGAAACTATGGTAAAAAATGTCATGGAGGGTGTTTGTTTACCTGTTATTTAAATTCTGGAATATTTATTTTGACAACGCAAAAAGCAGCAACCGGTATATGTCATCAGGCACTCGAAACATTTATACCTTTCGGAGCCACGATTTCGCGCCAGTGTTTACTGCAGAAGTTCTTGCTATTGGTTCAGCCGTTAAAAATTTTCTGTACAATTGGTGTCACGTCATGGTACTCTAGGACTGCCTTTCTTGCCTAACTTCGCTTGAAAGCTCGTAGGCACGTCTTTAGAGCCGATATGTAATGGTTTTCCTTTCCGTCCTCGTACAAGTAATGCGTTTTCAGTGGATTCGGGGACATTTCGACAATACGTTCAATATCATAGACAATTATTTAAAGCGAATTTAGCTGTTCAAACTTCCTGCTGCCACCTTTGTACTTAACATTTTGTAACACTATGATAAGTTTTGAACGTTTTTACATAGTGAATTCCCAGAGCCATGAGGCCAATCTTGCTACTTCGAAAATTTTCACTTTCCTTGCAGTGCATGCCGTCTTGTAGCTAAAGCAATGTTAGGTCTCCATCACACTTTCGCGCTGCAGAATTCCTTGCTTGTATAATTATTTATGCTATTCTCAATTCACACGAGAAATATTTGTGCGCTATTCGATGCGCTGAAATTATCCAGATCATTGCAACAGAGGAGGTCCGCTTCCCAAATAATAAATTATGTTTAATAGCCTCTCGATCGTTCGATGAGCATTGCCTTTTGCAATTCCCGTACTCTCAATCGGTGGAATCCTAAATGGACATACTGTAAAGACAGTGTGTTAGTTGCTTCATAGGTATAATATTGTAACTGAAAGGTTTTTATTACTGCATAACTGCGTTGATTATACTTTCCAATTTCATCCACCTAAATATTTTACCTTCATTTACGTGTTTTTCTCCTAAAAAGTTTTCTGAAATAATTTGCACGCATTTAATTCGGGATTCACAATTTTTGTAAGGTACAACCTAAGGCAGGCAAAATAAATTAGTGCGACAAACATTGGTGAAATCCCAACTGGGCATATGTGCCGTGTAAAAAGGCGGTAAGAAGAAAAAAAAACACCTACGGAGTGAGCTACGCAATAACGCTTGTCGCTTCTCGAATAATGCCATTTTTAAAGAATTTCTCGTCATGAATATATATCCTGCTGTACATAATACTCACTATATATTTTTTTTTGCTATCCTTTCATAATAAATCTGTTTGTTCAAAGCTTATGTACTTACTCGAGTAAACCTGACAGGCTTTCTAAGTTGCGGAGTCATATCGGACACCAGCCTTTATCCATGTGGTATACCTAACAACCAGTTACAACTGTAGTTTAACACGAAAGAAGTGAAGTTGGCGTAGAACTTACACAAAGCTGGCTCGTTGGTCTAGGGGGTATGATTATCGCTTCGGGTGCGACAGGTCTCGGGTTCAAATCCCGCACGAGCCCAATTCTTTTTTTTTTTTTTTCCTAATTAAAATACGAGCATGGAATTGATCTCGTTGTCGCTTCTGCTCTGTTCTGGAAAAAAGAAATACCTCACTGCTGTTTGAATGACATCAATTTATCCCACTAAATCCAGATATTGCGAGCAGTGCCTCCGCGTACATCCCATATTTTTCGCACACTGGACTGGATTGTTGCTGTTTATAAATGCATTCACCAGACTACACATTCCCCGTTGCGTTAGTTCAATGAACTGAACATATTGATGCTGTGAATGGCACACATAGAAGCAATTGTTCCTCATCATTGCTGAGTAGTTGTGGAAGTGGTGATGGTGAAATCGCTTACTAAGATACAGCGATTAATGTTGCTGAATAACGTGTGGAGTCGTTAGTCGAAGGCTCTCGCTTCGATTGCCGTTGCTTTGGCTTGTTCTATTAAATCGATGGTCATCCCTCACTTGAGAGCTGAGCATCGGACCTTCTCGGATCTCTGGTAAAAATAAGAGAAGAGTCGAAAAGTTTCGGGGGACGTTGGCAGGACCTCGACTCCGAGCAGTGCGAAAAGTTGTTCTGGTGCAGCCGTGAATTGGAAAGCGAGGTGCAGGTTCGTGGCATCCAGTTGCGGAGATAAAGTTGTATTCGACAGCCGGCAGTTGCTCAGAAGCATAGGGGCGGTAAATAAATAAAAGGAAATAACAAAGTTCTTTCTCTATGTGACAAGGCACACATTACAAGTAACAAAATGCTATCAGTAAAAAAAAAAAAAAAATGTTACATATCACCAAACTTGCTTACTGGCTAGGAAGACTAGATGCTATGTCATATGAGCGCCACATTTGATAGCAAGCCATTTTGCAAGTGGAAGCATTTATTGGTACAAAGTTGACTGAAACGCACTCATCTAGAATATGTAAATTTTTCTGATATCCAATATGTTACATCATCTTTGCTTGATATACAATTACGGACAAAACGGTTTGCCAGCGACAGTGAAAATTCTGTCGACTACTGAGCAGCGCACAAAGTTCAATATTCCCCTGCACAAAGGGAAGTTACAAAGAACACCAGTATTAATGGGTTTCCAAATGGGACTAGTTGGTCTAGGGATATGATTCTCACTGGGGATATGACCCCGTCTAGGAGTATGATCCCGGACGAGCTCTTTATTTTTGTCACACTTTTCATTTGCACAATTTGCTTGTGTAGAATCGGGAACTTGAACACATTTCCTGAATAAGAACTTCAACACAGGAAATGAGAAATGAGAAAAATATACGAACAATTACAAATACATGGGTGTTACCTTAACTTCTACTCTGTCCTGGAACTTGCATATTAATACAATCTGCTCCTCTGCCTTCCCCAAACTCTGTTTCCTGAGACAAAAACTCAAAAACGCCCCTTCGTCCGTAAAATCAGTCTCTTATTTCTCATTTATTAGACATAAACTAGAGTATGCATGCATAGCATGGGATCCTCACACTAAGTCAAATATCAACAGCCTTGAAAAATTACAAAGAAAGGCAGTTTGGTGTATATTTAATAAATTCCCTAGGTTTGACTAACCCTCTCAGGCAATGACAAAAAATTCTATTCGCACACATGAATCCCGCAGAAAACAGCTGAGGCTTGAATTCCTTTCGCTCTCGTCTGATAAATAACAAACTTTCAATAACCCCTTTATATATCTCCTGCATAAACACGGCATACAAGATCTCATCATCCTGACTCACTGACACCTTATTTTGCCCGAACTGACACGTTCAAGTTTTCCTTTTTCCCTGGTAAAATATCAAACTGGAACAATATCTTACAGATGGCTATGCAGTGCGACTAATATTGTGTAATTTTATATTAACTTTTATTGTTGTTATTTGCAATTGTTCATATGCATCTATGCTACCCTGCTTTTACCCAACGGTCTGCAGAATGTAATGAATGGAATAAATAAATAAATCTTTTTAAGCGAAGGGAAATGAGAATGAAAAAAAAAACAGACATTTTTTGATATACATCTACCGTCTACAATGTTCATAACCGTAAATTGAATTTCAATGATTATCCTCCTCTCTTAGACCCCCCCAAGAAAAAGTTTGTTGTCGATGCCGTTTACAAAACTTCACGTGTTCGGCATGCCGTAGGCGATTCCAATTAGTAAAAGTCACTCGCTTCATGTGGTGTCAGTTCTCGTCTGCGAACTAGAAAAGCGATCAGTTGCGTGCACCGCTTTGCTGGTGTCACATAGCCTCGATAAAATAGGTCTGCTTTTTAAACCTGGAATGTGAGTACCGAAAGTAGACCACGAACAACCGGTTAGCCGTATCCTGTACACCTGTCCGCGATAAACTCGGCTTCATTCATAAATCTTTGGGTTCATTTCTTTCATACATTTTGTCATCAAGGTCGCCCTATTCAAGGCCCTCGCGAAGCTTAGCATGTAGTCCTAAAGTTAATTCTGAATTTATGCGAACGTAGAGAGTGTCCACGGGGCCAGTTGCTTAGGTGTTCATGTTTCAGAAATAAATGTGACACTTGCGGTGACAGTAGTTATATGCCTCCTTCAAACAATTAATAGCTGGGGAAAAGTGAGTGCCGTATGGAGGATGGTTGAAGGATGGTTTTGGGGGGCAAAATGTAGTAAGATGAAATTACATTTAAATATACAGTAGAATCTCAACGTAATAAACTCGGATGTACTAAAAACTCGCCTATAGTAACGAGAAACTGAAGTCCCAATTCATCCTCCATAGTCGACTGTACATTTTCTCGCTTTATAGTAAATACATTTTTAGTAAGTTGGTTATATATAAAGTGGGTATGCCCGCGGCGACGACTTCCCATTGAATGACACCGCCACGCGTACATTGCCTAAGATCGCAAAACAGTATTTTTTAGAAAAAAAAAAAGCACCGACTCTCCTATACTGATTTTAATATGGCTTTACACCAGACTTCGAAGTACTCAGGAGAAGCCGACGTTATGTAGGCCTCGGAGCCTTAAAGCTGTCTACAAACATGGAAAGAAGGCGGCGCGGTTTATTCAGAAACTAAACAGAGTAAAAATGATGCGAGGAGTAGGGAAGGGAAAAAACGGCCAAACATTTGAAGTACGAAACATGGCGTAGCAATGGAAAGAAGTGAATTAGCGGCGTGTGTGGGTACTGCAGACTTTTAAAAGTTAGAAACAGCGGAATATGATGGAGTGTTCATGCAACGCTTTCTGCTTCACATGAAATCAAACTTGGTTGTATTCATAGCCATGTTTCCATTACGCCTAAGAGGTACCTACACAAGGCGTAAACAAAAAATCATAAAGAGAATCTTATACCGTATAAAATTATACGTAGAACCTTATAAGAAAATAGCACGAAGGGATGATACGAGGGGTATGAAGGTATTTTAGTGTTACTTTAATTAAAAAGCCATACGAGTTTAGTAAGTAGCACTTTCATTGCCGGACAGCATCTTCAGGACCATGTAATCACCAAGCTCTGATATAGTAAAGAAAGACTCTGATAAATATTTTTTTACCGGTTCCAGTCACTTCACTATAAAGGGGTTCTGCTCTACAAAGATGTCTCTGAAATATTTTGCCTCAGGGGGTTTCAAAATTACAGTACTTGCAGAGCTGCGTTATTTCGGAGTACCATAATTAACAGCTACCTTCTTTGCCACCTTTATAAAGCACTGCAGCTGCTACCTACACTTCCCAAGTTCATAGAAATAGCGCACTCCTTAACGCATCTTAGATTAACTCTGCAAATCGTGCTGCAGTGCTTTATTTTTGTTTTCTTTTTCGAAATCAAGGGTCTAATAAAGGTACGTTGCCTTTGTGAACTGATTACTGACCTCTGTCGTCTTTCAAGCTTGACCGCGCACTGTGGTTTTCTAACATCCTATTTGGGCGCTCATATAGGTAGTAGATGCTATCTAATGGTTTCTGTGTAAGAATATATATATAAATAATTATAAGAAGTTTCTATGGAAGCTTTATAACTTTTCTTTTTTGCTGTATATCACGGCTTGGGTGTATGTCAATGAGTAATTACTCACTTCTTCGAAATATATATGTGTTTTTCATTCTTGATAATCTAGGCTTGTATCACTGGACAGGTGAGATGGAAAGCTGCCAAGTGGACATTCAGCGGCTTTTCAAAGTCCCTGATTACTCTTACCTCATCTAATCGAAATTGTAACCTTGGTATTCCTGGTACAACCCTGGGATTTCGGAGGTCGGTTTGCTACATAGCTGAGCTGAACACTGAAAACAGCAGTGTCACGAAGCTCAAGAATGACACCAGAGGCATGCCTTATAACTACTCGCTGGTTAGGGCGAAGCTAAGCATATATGCTCCTTGTTAATAACGTGCTGAAGCTTGGTCCTATGCTCAAAACCTTCATGCATCGCATTATATAACAATGAATTAAATACAGATTATACTCACACTAAGCAATTTAGTGTAGTTTTTAAATAATATCTTTGTCTATTCGTTTCATTCGACCCATGATCGATTCATTCTATTTACTTCGCTCTTAATGTGAAGTACCATCCATGTGTGCTTTCGACTCTCCGGGGTTTATATATATATATATATATATATATATATATATATATATATATAGTAACTTATTCTAAGTACCTTTAAATTCCGTGAAAGATGGTGATTTGATAAAGAAAAAGAAAGCAGGAGAGGATTCAGTAGTAAAATACAGAGTGAAATACAAACCGAAGACGAAAAGAAACGACGTATGCAGGGATAAACTTGAAGAAAAGAATATACATAGGCGTCCGGTACACGGTGAAGAAGTTGAGCATGTTTTGATTCAGAATGACCGTGATGTTGTTTTCATAACCGAGGCTTGGTTGCCCGATGATGTACATGACACCGACGTATGTCTGCCGGGTTTCAATGGGCTTAGAAATGACAAGGGTAACTGAGCAGGCGATGTAGCGATTTTTATCAAAAGCCCGATTAATTACACATTTATTTCTATAACGACCAATATTGAACGTGTACTCACCTATCGGGCTGAAACATGGAGGCTAACCAAGAGGGTTCTACTTAAGTTGAGCACAACTCAGAGGGCTATGGAACGAAAAATGGTAGGGGTAACATTAAGAGATAGGAAGCGTGCAGAGTTGGTCAGAGAAATAACTCAGGCTACCGACATTCTAGTGGAAATTAAGAAGAAGAAATGGACACGGGCAGGATATGTAGTGCGAAGAGAGGATAACAGATGGTCGCTGAGGGTAACAAACTGGATTCCAAGGGAAGGAAAGCGTAGCAGGGGGCGGCAGAAAGTTAGGTGGGCGGTTGATGTTAAGAAGTTCGCAGGGGTCAAGTGGATGCAGGTAGCACAGAACCGGGTTAAGTGGAGAAATATGGGAGAGGCCTTCGCCCTGCAGTGGGTATAGTCAGGCTGATGATGATGATGATGATGTGGTGTAAAATATGTTTGCGAACCAGAGACCTTATTGTAGTTGGGCTGCATCGACGGGGACTGGTGCAAGGGGCTTCTATGAGTTCAACGATCGGCTGCATGAAGTCCGATTACAGCACAAGCACTTTATCGTTTCCAGAGATTTTAATGTCCCAGGAGTCAAATGGGATGAAATGGAGCCAGGTTCACGAGAAGGTGAAGCTGTGATTGCAACTGTTGAGGTGTTGCTACCACGGGCTCACACAAGTAGCCCGCGAGCGTACCCATGTTCAAGGCAACAGATCAGTTCTCGATCTCGTCTTTTTATCCGGCAACGTCACATCACGGCTGTACTTAGAGTTGACATTCTGCCTGGAATTTCGGATAATTCTTTAATTAGTGTAACGTTGCAGCTGAGTGCATCGGCTGGCGGGCAAAAGCATCAGACCCACTACAGGGATATTGACAGAGCAGACGACACCGCCATACTAGGCGAATTAATTTACCATTATGATTGCTTCGAGACAAGAAGCTGTGAGAAGTCTGTACATGACAATGAGCTATGGCTGGCTGACTTCCAAAGAAATAGTTCACATGTGTGTAACAAAATATGTACATATAAAATGTGAGTCAAAAAGTCTTCACAATCCTTGGATTACGAGAGAAATTCTTCAGCTAAAGAGAAAATTATCAAGATGTAAAGCTAGGCAACGGCGCTCAGTGAACCAAATATTGCCCGATGACTTAGTGACACTAAGTAAAAGGCTGAAATCAATGATAAAGGACTCAAAATGTTGTTTATGACCTCACATTGAGTAAATATATCCAGGAATCTCCCCACGATGTTTTGGAGACACCTGTCGACAACAAAGACTGCAATCAAAAGAATAAACACACCGCGGGGTGTAACGCAAGATGAGGTTGAAATTGGGGAGGGTTTTTAATACTTTTTTGAAAATGTGTTTGCTTTGGATGACGGAAAGCCGGCCTAGTTCATACCGCATATTATTCTACCGGAACTAGAGTAGCTGCAATTCTCATATGAGAGAAGTAGATTCTCTGATGAAGTTAAATACCTAAAAGGCTGCAAGTCCAGATGGAATGCCAAATTTATTTTTAAAAAGGTACGTCGAATGGACGGCTAGATTCTTCTTCGAAATCTTTAGCAAATCACTGAACACAGGTGGGCTTCCTGATGATTGGAAAATCAGCAGTCTCACCAGTTTTTAAGGACGGAGACACTACTCACGTTTCCAGTACTAGACCAATTGCACGAACCTTACTGTGCTGCTAACTTTTAGAGCATATTATATCCAAACATATTCGTAAGTACCTTAATCGCAATAGTTATATTAGTGAGTATCAACATGTGTTCAGGAAGAGCTTATCAACGGTGACGCAATTAATTAAATGTGTGCATGATTTTTATTATGTAGTTGATGGCAGGGGTCAGATGGATGTTTTAATTTTAAACATCATAAAAGCTTTCGATAAGGTTGATCACAGAAAACTTCTAATTAGGTTAAAAGCTATTCTGGGCAATAATTGCGTAGTTCAGTGGGCGGAGGACTTTCTCAGGAATCGCAAACAGTATGTTGGCTTTGGAGAAAACAAGCCATTGTCACAAGCTGCCTTACATATACAACGGAATTTACGGGATCTCACCTCTCGTACGAGGATGCTTCGACATGAATCCCTGGGGCAGCGACCAGCAAGCGCGCGTCCTTGATCATAGGCGGCAGCGCAAATAGCCGAGAGCATAAAAGGCAGACCGATGTACGCCCGCGGCAGTGCGCTCTGGGAAGATTCAGTCTTCCGGGTCTCACTCGCGGCCGCTCCTTCTGGGAAAGTATCTTTTGTTTTTTACCGAGCCCGTGATCAAATTCATCGTTCTCATCTCTACGGCCGCCGCTACCGATCAACTCTGCGTTCCACTACTGATCACGCCTCATCGAAGAAGAAAGCCGTGAGAATTCCTTTTTGCCACCGACTGTCGGTTAATTGAATATTGTTTTCGCCTTTGATTAACCTTGGTCTGTGTTAATGTTTTTTTGCTTTTATCTGTGTAGTTCTGCTCCTACTTATTATATCTGGAATACTCGCTCTGCTATCTTTACAGTCTTTCTTTATCGCAGTGTTTTGTTCATTGACGGGTGTTCCCTCGGGTCATTTACCGAGTAGGTTTTATCACTATCGTGTCTTGGAGTATTACGTTTTTTTTGTTTTATTATTATGCAGTGTAATTTGCACTACTACCTATAAATATCACATTCTTTGTAAAAGAAAAAGGTGACTTTCTTGAACTTATGCTTCAATCACACACCGACTTCACGGGTTGACCGGCCTAACTTTAAATGTATTCTCAAACATCCTACAGGGACGACGGGCAACCGTAAAGGGGATCCCGTGCCTCTTCTGGCCGTAAAAGCGGGGTTTGTGACAGTCATGTTTATGCGAAGTTACGTCTGGTGTGCCACAGGGGTAAGGTCTTGGGCCGCTTTTATTTCTGATATATATAAATGACATGATTGAAGATTCGCCATTAAAAAGAAGGCTATTCAGAGGCGACTGCATTATCTGTAGTGAAATAAAGTCCGCTAGTGATCAGGCCGAGCTAAATGTTTCTATATTTCAAATAGAGAACTGGAGTACACAATGGAAGATGACCTTAGACGTGCAAAATACAGGATGCATGAAAATTATTTACAATTCTGAGCCGCTTCACTATGTATATACTTTGCAAGGTAGTCCATTCTCCAGTGTAAATGAATTTAAATATCTCGATGAGACCACAACTTCAAACCTCAGCTGGACAAAACATATACATAATGTTGTCGGCATGGGGAACAAAAAGATTAGGCTTCCTTAGACGCGCCCTAAAACAGGCTTCCACAGACACAAAACTGACAGCTTACAAGATGCTTGTACGATTCTTACTTGAATCTGCCTGTAAAATATGGGACCCATACCGCAAAAAGGCAATATCTAAACTAGAGCATATAAAGATACGGGCCTTATGTCTTGTTTTTCTCAATACCGAAGGCTGAATTCCGTTACCCCCTTTATACGAAAACTGATTTACATTTCCATTCTCAGAGACAAAAAGAAAAAAGACAACCTTTTTTATTGTGTTGCTAATAGCTTAGTACACGTGAGGAAAGAATGCTGCATAAATGAAACAAAAACAGTCATATGCTGTAATAAACACAGTAGACATGTCCAAATAGAAAGATTTTGCAAGAATTGTTCCAAATATTCCTTTTCCCAAAACAGTGTCCAAATGGAATGGGCTGCCAGCGGAAGTTGTAAATTCGCAATCTCGAGAACAAATTTCCATCCATTTCGCTAAAGATTTAAAGCAATTGATTATATTACCTGTTTTTTTCTATATTTTATGACTGTATTTTGTTGACACTGTTTTATTGATAATACAGCATGGACTGCATCTTTGTTCCTGCTGACTCTGTGTTTGCCTCAAGTTTGATGTTGTGTCCAGTCCTAACTTAGTCCAGGTTTGACCGATAGTATGTAGAAATAAATAAATAAAATGACTAGCAGTGTCAATTCTACAGACGACATAACTATTTATAATAAAGGCAGATGTGTAACACTAAAAATCCGAACTTTCAAATGTACAAAGAAGAACAATATTCCTCAATACATGTAAAACATTCGCTATAAAGCTTATTAAAAAAAAAAGATTTAGGAAGTGAAGAGTTCACTCCAGATGAAAGTTATGTAGTGTTTGTTCGATAAGCGAACAGCTAGCTCATGGCAACTTGTTGGCGTAACTATCCCTTACCAATGATTGAATAAATATTTGCTACTTTGGCAGGAGGGCAAGTGTTCTCCAAATTTCACCTGAGTCGAACGTACTAGCAAGTGCCAATGGACAAGGCTTCTAGCAAGCACCTCACCCGAAATGCCCACAAAGGACTGTTTGCAAGAAATCGCCTGCCGTTCGGGGTTGCATCTGCTCCCGCCAATTTTTAAAACATTAGGGACAACATATTAAAGGGGCTGAACAGAGTAATATGCTACTTAGATGACATTCTTGTCATGGGCCGAAGCGAAAAGGAACACGTTAACTTCAATGCTTTACAAACCCGGTTACAGGAAAGGGGAGTGCATATTAAGGCAGAGAAATGAGAATTTTTAAAACCAGAATTGCAGTTTCTGGGTCATGTGGTTAGTAAGCAAGGAATTTAGGCAACGCCAGAAAAGGTTAAGGCCATAATAGAAGCTGCCGTCCCCAACGATAAAAATCAGCTGAGAATGTTTACGGGTATGGTAGCATACTACAGAAAATTTCTACCATAGTTGTCAACGGTAATGTTTCACCTGAATCAAATGCTGTGTAAGAATGCGTTGTGGGTACTAGTAAGAGCGCCAGTGTTAGCACATTATGATGCGGAAGCGCCACTTCAGGTAGTGTGTGATGCTTCATCATACGGGCTGGGCGCCGTTTTAGCGAAAGTGGAGCAAAATGGTTCTAGACGGCCGACCATGTTGCATTGCGCACATTGTCACTCAGTGAAAGAAACTAGCTAGAGCGAGACTAGCTAGATCGAGAAGCTCTAGCCTTAGTCT
Source organism: Amblyomma maculatum (assembly GCF_055883805.1). Lineage (NCBI taxonomy): Eukaryota > Metazoa > Arthropoda > Arachnida > Ixodida > Ixodidae > Amblyomma > Amblyomma maculatum. The sequence goes on from NC_139353.1 coordinate 100,599,787, forward strand.
TCGGTATTAAAAGATTTCATTATTACATTTATGGCCGAAAATGTAGCTAGGTAACTGATCATAAGCCTTTAGAGACCATCTTTGGCCCAAAGACAGGAATACCAAACATTGCTGCAGCTCGGTTGCAGAGGTGGGCCATTACGCTATCGGCCTACCGTCACGACCTGGTGTATCGTTCAGGGGCAAGCAACGTGGAAGCAGACTGCCTGCCACGTCTACCACTACCCGACACTCGCGAGAACGATGACGACTAAGTAACCGCATGCTACGCCCTTCGCTGGGAAACGTTTAAAATAACAAGCTCGGACATTGCTCGAGAAACTTCAAGGACTCCATCCTACGACAGGTTCTTCACGCGGTCACGATACAATGACCCGAACACGTAACGAATGAAGGGATGAAACCTTTCGTTATAAAAAGACTGGAGCTGACTGTGAACCGATGTTGTTTATTCTGGGGAATGTGCACTGTGGTTCCTCCGTCGTTACAGAAGGTAATCCTGGACGAGCTGCACGAGGGGCATCCTGGCGTGGTGCGGATGAAGGAAGTTGCTCGAAGCTACGTCTGGCGTCCGGGAATTGAAGCCGACATGAAGAACACCGTACAGACGTGCGCGTCCAGCCAGCAGCAACGTTCGCTGCCTACCCAAGCTCCCCTTCATCCGTGGGCGTGGCCTACAAGGCCGTGGGCCCGGCTCCATCTGGAATTCGCTGGGCCGTTCCTTGGACGCAACTTTCTAGTGGCGGTAGATGCCCATTCAAAGTGGCCAGAGGTCTTCTTCATGCACTTGACTTCGGCAGAAGCTACCATTGGTAAGCTTCGTGACCTCTTCGGCCGTTTTGATTTACCAGAGGTTATCGTCTCTGATAACGAGCCACAGTTTTGCAGCAAAGAATTTCAGTTATTCCTCAAGATGGAGGGAATAAAACATGTGCAGTCAGCCCCATATCATCAGTCAAGTAACGGATTGGCTGAAAGGTTCATCCCCACAATGAAGGATGCTCTCCGAAAAGACATCAAATACCGGTGTATTGAAGAGAGACTGTTCAGTGTGCTTCAAGCATACCGGAACACACCTCATGCTACCACTCAGCAATCGCCGGCAACGCTTTTGATAGGGCGACCCCTTAGAGCGTGGCTCAATTTACTAAAGCCGTTTTGCTCGTTCAGTAGTCGAGCAAAAGCAGTTTGAACAGACAAGCAGGCGAAGAGAACTGAACAGAAATTTCGCCGTTGGTGAAAGAGTGTTCGTGAGAAACACTAGACAAGGTCCCAGATGCTTGGAGGCCACTGTGACATCACGCTCGGGGCCAGTGTCCTATGTGTTACAGGTTACGACATCACGTGGTGTCATGGAAGGGAAAAGGCATCAAGACTATATATGTTCAAGGGAGCTGGACCCAGGGACCACTGCCGACCAGGGTGACGGCGCCCATTGTGTTGACTCCTGGCTACTGTGGCAACCATTTTAATCACTATCCGGTATTGATGAACCACATACCAGGCAAGATCGGGAACCAGCCACAACCGTAACAAAAGTGGAACCCCTCATTTCTGAAGGATTCAGCCGCTACTCCAGGCATCCTCCGAGTGCCAGGGACAACGAACCCGCCAAACAACACCGGTGTCCGAGAAGGCAAAGACGTCCCCCGGATCGGTATACATCACAGCCTTGATTGTGCCAAATGGTTTAAGAGAACTTGTAGACGGGCTAGATGGTTTCCAGCTTCAGACGGCATTCTTAGCGCCAAAAATACACATGCACACGAGAGAAAAGCAAGGACACGGGACAGGCGCTACTACATCTGGTTTATTGCACTGAAAAGACCTACAATATATAGCCATGACCACGCATGCGTAGAACAACCAAGCACCCCCCTTCACCGAAACCGCTCCTGAAGCATAAGCTTAAGTCCTGAAGCATAAGCTTCAGGACTTCTTCGGGAATCTAATTGGGCGGGCTCTTGCTGCAAAAACGGAACTTTCGTCTCAAGTTCAATCCCCCCAGAGTCCTACCTGGCCTACATTCAGGACGTTCTTGCGTTGTGTCGCAAGATCAGCAGCTCTATGCCGGAAAATAACAAGTTAGGGCATATCCTTAAGGGTATCGCGGATGATGCATTCAATATGCTATTCTGCATGGATTGCTCTACTGTCGACTCGGCACTTCAGGTCTGCCGAAAATTTGAGCAAGCAAAACAAAGACGTCTCGTACATCGCTTTGACCGTCTTCCGAACACGGCGGCTACATCATCCTGCGATGACTTGGCCCCTTTGCACCATGCCCTCCCATCCCACGACCGTGACTCGGATCGTCCGGAGAACTTGAGGCCCTAACTCCAGCACCGCTCCCGTCTCCGCTCCCCGACACCGTGGCCATGATACAAGCCGTTGTCCGCCAGGAACGTGCAAACGTGGGCCTCTCCTCCAGCCCCGTGTCGCCCCAGCCACCATCGCACCCTGCTGCTTTAGTGGCTGCTGCAACCACCAGACCAGCCTCCCCACGTCGCTACGTTGGTCCCAATCCTGCAGAGTGGCGCACCTCAGACGACAAGCCAATCTGTTTTATTTGCTGTCGCGCCGGCCACACTTCGCGTTATTGCCGTAGCCGTGCCTTCCCCACCCCTCGCTCCTATTGTAACGCTGACCATCGGTATTATTATGGACCTCGACGCTTTGCTGTCCAACCAGCCGAGCTCCGTCCCGCCTATGATGGACGTGGACACATTTCTGCTCAACTGGATCAGCCTTGCACCGAAACCGACCCAACTGCTCGTCGCCCCAGTCGATCTCCATCTCCCCGCGATCGTCGATCCCGTTCACCGGTACCTCATCGCCGCTCCTCCCCTTCATACACCAGCATCTACCCGGGAAACTAGCGAATGCAGCGCCCGGGAGTGACGCTGCATTACCGACTCGGACTGCCAGCTCGGTACTGACCACCGCACCTAGACGTAACAGCATTGATATTCTAGTGGATGGAGTCCCAGTTTCTTCACTTGTTGACATTGGAGCCCACATTTTTTGTCCTCAGTTCATAGCTCCGCCGACGCCTCAAGAAAGTCCTCACACCCGCTACCTCATCTACCATCCGTGTTGCGGATGGCAACACAACTTCTGTTATTGGTTTCTGTACTGCACGAATTATCACTGCCGGCCGCAACATCCCTGTGTTGTTTACAGTCCTCACCAGTTGCCCTAAAGATCTCATATTAGGCCTCGACTTTTTAACTGCACACTCTGCTTTTATTGACTGTTCTTCTGGACTGCTTCATCTAGACCTGCCGCTCTGTCCTGACGAACAAGCTCATGAAACTTCAACGCTCCGTCTTCGCTCGCTGCATTTACTCGTCTGCCACCTGAAGCCGCTGTGTGTGTGCTCATGTCACCTTTTTCCTCCCTTCCTGATGGTGACTACGTTGTTTCCCCTTTAACCAATTTTACTCTGTAGCGTAGCATAGCTCTGCCTCATAATATTGTGCACGTAGCCAATAATCACACTTATATTCCCGTTCTGAACTTCAGCTGTTCTGTACAATTCTTCCTGAGGGCATTTTTCTCGCCGAACTGACCCCCTTGTCTGACTTCATTGCGTCTGCACTTCTACCTGACACTACTGCTGGAGGATCGACACGACCTGCAGAGTCCCCGCCTACGGAGGCCCACATATCAGGAATGGTAGCTCCTGACTTTTGTCCTGGTCGTTCTCAAGCACTTACGCGCTTTCTGACTTCATACAGTGACATTTTTGATTTTGGTAACCAACCCTAGGGACAAACATCCCTCGTTACTCATCGCATCGATACAGGAGACGCCGGACCAATTCACAGAAGACTTTACCGAGTCACCATTTCTGAAAGTCGCGTCAAACAAAAAGTAGACAAGATGTTGGCAAGAAATATTATAGAGCCTTCGAGCAGCCCCTGGGCGTCACCTGTAGTACTTGTTAAAAAGAAGGACAATACCTGGAGGTTCTGCGTTGATTACTGACATCTCAACAATGCTACAAAGAAGGACGTTTACCCACTTCCCAGGATAGATGATGCCCTCGACTGCTTGCACGGTGCCAGTTATTTCTCTTCGATTGGTCTTCGTTCCGGTTATTGGCAGATCGCGGTCCACGAACGGGACCGAGAGAAGACCGCCTTCGTCACACCCGATGGACTGTACCAATTCAAGGTGATACCCTTTGGCCTGTGTAGTGCACCTGCTACATTCGAGCGCACGATGGACTCTCTTTTGCGTAATTTCAAATGGACGACGTGCTTATGTTATCTCGATGACGTCATTGTCTTTTCTTCGACCTTCGAGAGCCAACTTCATCGCCTTGATGCCATTCTTGGAGTCTTCCGAAGAGCTGGCCTTCAGTTGAATTCAAAGAAGTGTAGCTTCGGCTGACGTGAACTTAAAGTGCTCGGACACCTGGTCGATGCCCGCGGCGTTCAACCCGACCTCGAGAAAATTCGTGCTGTAAGTGAATTTCCTACACTCCACTGTACCAGTGACGTTCGCAGTTTTCTTGGCCTTTGCTCGTATTTTCGGCGGTTTGTCCCCAACTTTGCGGACACAGCTAGTCCACTCACACTTCTTCTGAAGAACGACGTTCCATTCTGCTGGGGCCAAGAACTATCTCAAGCTTTTTCTGCGCTCATCGTAGCACTCACCAACCCGCCCGTCCTGGCATACTTCAACCCCTCAGCACGAACTGAGGTACGCACCGACGCCAGTGGCCACGGTATTGGCGCCATTCTCGCCCAACAGCAGACGGGCAGCACTCGCGCCATTGCTTATGCCAGTCGCCTCCTTTCAACGGCTGAGCGGAAATATTCGATCACAGAACGTGAGTGTTTAGACTTCGTGTGGGCCATTACAAAATTTCGCACTCACTTGTTTGGCCACCCATTCTTCGTCATCACCGACCACCACGCTTATATGTTGGCTTTCTACGCTGAAGGACCCTACTGGTCGTCTGGGGCGTTGGGCGCCGCGTCTTCAGGAATACACTTTTTCTGTCGTTCACAAGTCCGGCCGGCTGCACACTGATGCCCACTGCCTGTCCCGCAACCCGGTAGATCCGCCACCTGAAAGCGAGTGTGACAATGACACCTGCGTGCTGTCCATCTCTGACCTTTTAAACATTCGTCATGAGCAGCGTTAGATCCCAAGCTTTGCGCCCTTATCACTCGCCTCAGCACTGATCACCCTGACACCACTCTTGCTTTGTTCGTGCTCCACAACGGCACTTTATATAGGCGGAATATGCGACCAGATGGAGCTCAGCTTCTGCTCGTAGTAACCGAACACCTGCGTACCACCGTTCTTCAGCAGCTGCATGACGCGCCCACTGCGGGTCACCTTGGCGTATGTCGTACTTACGACAGCGTCTCCTGGCGCTTCTTTTGGCCAGGCCTCTATGGCGCTGTTCGTCGTTACGTGGCTTCTTGTGAAAGGTGCCAGCGGGGGAAGAAGCCCTCGGTTGTGCCTGCTGGATCCCTATAGCCAACCGACATCCCAATAGACCCATTTTACCGAGTTGGCCTTGATCGCCTCGGGCCTTTTCCTCTGTCTGCTTCGGCGAATAAATGGATTGTGGTGGCTGCGGACTATACCACGCGCTATGCCGTTACACGAGCGATACCCGCCAGTTGTGCAACTGGCGTGGCTGCATTTCTCCTTCACGACGTTATCTTGCTCCACGGTGCTCCACGCTAGCTGCTCACTGACCGTGGCCGTTGCTTTCTTGCTCGAGTAGTCGAAGAAATTCTCCGATACTGCTCCATTAAGCTCTACTTCACCACCGCTTACCATACACAAATGAACGGCCTCACCAAACGCCTCAGTCGCACACTCACGGAAATGCTGTCAATGTATGTATCGGCTGATCACCGTGGCTGGGATATTACTTTACCGTTTGTTACGTTTGCATATAATTCCTCCCGTCACGATACAATGGGCTACTCGCCCTTCTATCTTCTGTTCGGCTGTGACCCCTATTTTCCGTTTGACAGCGTACTGCCTCACACCACTGATGCAAGCTCCTATGTTCGTGACGCCATATCCCGAGCTGACGCCGCCCGTGTTGTTGCTCGTCGCCGACTGACGTCTTCACAGAACTCCCAAAAACGGCTCCATGATTCTCGACATCGCGATGTTCACTACTCTCAGGACACGCTCGTCTTGCTCTGGACTCCCACTCGTAGAATTGGGCTCTGTGAGAAGCTCTTGCCGCGGTACAGAGGCCCCTACCGTGTTTTACGGCCAGTCACTTCTGTGACATACGAAGTCAGCCCTGTGCACCCACGCCAACAGTTCGATATGCCATGTTCCGAAATCGTTCATGTCGCTCGCATGAAGCCCTACCACTCCAGCTTTAGTTCGTCGACGTAGTAAGCACCGGGACGGTGCTTTTCGTGGCGGAGTAATGTTACGTATATGCCACCGAATAGGACGACGATAGAAAATAGAGTGAGAGACGACGAAGCTGAAAAACCGTTGGGACTTGCCTGAACACTTGCTGTGTTCTGCTCTGCTGTGCTGTGAACACTTGCCCATCACGTGCTGTGGTTTCCTGTGCTAGCCTTCTGCCAGTATCAATATACTGCCGAATCACTCATTCATCGCTAAGCACCCTTGCTCGTTCCGACATCTATAATCAGTAAATGTTTCCTATTTCTCTCTCTAACATGAAAAAAATCCGAGCGCGGGCTCAGATTAGGCGAAGCTGCTAAATTTCGGCTATGAGGAAACAGCCACAAAGCTCCGGTCTGTTGCATCTGCCGAGGTAGAAGTAGCGCGCTATGTTGTTATCGTCCCCTCTTCGTGCGCACAAGCCTCGGTTTGGAGAACACGACGTCACGCATATATAGTTACTCAAAAATCAAACGTGAATCTTTATTGAAATCCTAAAATTTCCTCTAACAGGTTTTACTATACGAATACTTCATCCGTAGGCATCCAGAACGTCCCACTTAGTATGAACGTAAATTTCTCCAAATGAAATAAAAGGACAAAAGTGCAGCGTAATCTATATGAAACATAGGCAAGCACTGCAACACGACATATTTTTTAGTGCTCTATAATATGCCAGCTAGCAGAAAATATGGCGCTTCTTACGGAGACCAACATATCACTTTTATGTACTGCTGCAATTTGGTTCCAAAAATGAGCAATGTGAAGAGCAACGCTGCGGTGACACCTTTTAGACGCTGGTTGTTTCAATGCATCAATGTTTCCAGCGTCGCACACTGATGAAGGATGCACAAATATTCGCTACGCATAGTCAGAAAGAAAACGCATTAACACCATACACATCATGTCATGGTCTCGACTGAGGCCGCGCAGTCTCCCCCTCATGCAGTGATCTGCACAAAAAGTATAAAAACACTTCGTTTCCTTCTCCTTATCTTCAGCACGGTGGGGCCAAGTACCTCACTTCTCTGTGGTTCCCACATTCACGCCATCCCTGCACCCACTCCTTGTTTCTCCAAGGGCTTGGGCTGCCGCCGCAAGCAAACGCGGCTAAGCTGGGGAACTAGGACGAACTTTCGACAAAGTGTTATGAATGCATTTTTTTTCGCAGGGCTTTTTATAAGAAACAGCTTTTTTCTTATTTCCAGCGGCCCGTTGCCGAAAAGAAACATACCATAAGAAAGCAGCGCAAGCCGCATTCTTAGCACTAGCTATGCGAGTATTTTGATCACTGGCAGCTAGACGCAGAGACGCAAATGTACAGAAGTACGCATATCAGTGTTTGACCATCGTGCAGTGAATGACACAGCTTGCAGGCTTCATTCCTGGCTTTTGTGAGATTTCGGAAGCGATGACATGCATTTTGTTCCCTTCATGCACGCGAGAAGCATTAAAAATGTGGATGCTTGTAATCATTACGCGAATGGAAGAAGTTTTCATATTATTGTTTTTCCTTTTCACCCTCTTCTTCGCATAGTATTAAAATTATGTTTTGTGGTATATGCTTCCATTGCACTCATCTAATGCGATGGTGCACTGCAGAAAATATTTCTTCACTAAACAGAATAAAATGCAGACCACAGATGAAACCGAAGAGGCGCGAAAGAGAGGTAATGTTTTCAAAATATTTAGTGCGCAGTAATTTACTTCGAGCGCTTTTAGCAACTTAATCCACTGTAGCAGCTTCGTGAATTATTCATTCATCTTGCTTTCAGCACGGGGATTCGAAACTGATACATGAGTTCAGAATTCATTCTATTTACTAATAGATCAGATGCACACGGATCGCCATGGAGTGACAAAATTATGGTGCTTATCATCAAGCAATGATTATTATTGTTTCACTCCTATTCGCTCTTCACCACGTATACCATGCCCATCTTTCACAAAATGCTGAACTGTCTCAAGCAATAATGCTTAGGTTATGTTTTTTGCGTGAACGGCCTAATATAACCAATTATGCATTCAAGTGTCTGGAAAAACAACATGAAATAAATAATGGAATTCGTATGTAGCGAAATTCTATAGTGAAGCTTAAACATTATCTTTCATGCGTTTGTGTGGACATAATTCCTATTTAAAAGGCAGACCGATAATTTTTTAAGCATTCCTCTTGAATGAAGTTCAGTAGAGAGACTGTAGCAAGCTTTTTTACGTCTATAGACAGAATTTCTATAGTGAAAACGCAAAACCGCATCAAGAGCTACTAATGGAGTTTTAATGTCTACTGTGTGCGAGCTGTACCGACGGTGAGTTATTTCGATTAGGACTGCCAACGTATTTCTTTCTCGACGGCTTTATAGTCTGGCTGATCGGCTGCTGCAAAGACGGCGTATGGGCTCGCTGCACACCTTGGTTGCTTAAGTGCAGCACGTGCTAAGAAGAAATGGGTGGCGCGGAGGCCGCGCGGAGCTAGGCACTTTCAAGGCCTGAATGAAACACACGCGGACCAACCTACGGAACGCCATAGTAAATATTTCGCTTTAAAAAAGCTGTTACACAGTTAGGAGAAAAATGAAAACTTCCGTTTAGAAAACTAAATAAGATTTCTTTTCACACACATCGGTTACCAACGAATTTTTGAGCGTCTAGACAAACAATGAGCCCACATATAGCCTGCCACAGTATGTATAGGTATATATAGGCTGCTCGCAAAGCCAAAATCATTTTGTTAATTCAGCTTGTGACGTCTTTTTAAAGATGTAACGCTGGTTCTGCACACGTGAGCTAACAGTACACCATTTGCTGATTACTTGGGTAGTGCGTCTTTGATAGGGTTGACGGAGACTCCACGCATCTTCGGGCCATGAACAAAAGCAGCGCGGCTCTCACCGGGCTCCCGCCTGAACTCTCCAGGGAGCTCTGCTTCATTGTGGCGCCGGTCTAAAGGGGCTCATGTTACTCTGCCGCTCCTGTCTCGGATGTCTGGCTGGAGAGGATGTGGTGAGAGGGACCGAGTAATCTATGCCGCCTCGGAAATGGTCCCTTTGGAGCAGAGTGTTTTACGCCATGCGAACCAGTTGTAACGTAACGTAGAGAAATAAACCCGTTCCTCTTCCCTTGTTAAATCACTGTGTCGACTACAATATCGTGTTGCGTCTTGAAAATGCGACTGCATTCATATGCGCTTGTGAATGATCGCTCCCACTTGTTAAATTGGGCACGCCGCTTGGGGTTTGTCGTTTACGTTATTGTGATTGAGCACGGCTTATGCTCGCTTCTGTGCAAGACGGCCCATCCCTCCGGGAATTCAGGTTGGCTTGATTAAAACGAGGCTAACGACACGTGGTACACTGCATAGCTCGGGCCACGCTTTCGGCCTACGCCCATGTAATGGCCTGAGACTATTATTGCAGGTTGGCTCTGACTTATTGTCTAAAACCTGGAAGGATAGCTTGAAGCTATGGAGAAAAAAAATGATGGCAGCTGAACTCAATTAAGCCTGGATATGTGTAGCGCTTTCCAGTTGTGAAGTATAGATGCGAGAGTTGGACTGTGAAGACGGCTGACCGCCGAAGAATGGACGCGATTGAATTGTGGTGGGCGGAGACTCAAGAGAGTTCCTTCGACTGCCAGAAGATCAAATCAGTCGATATTGTCGACCATAAACCCTGACTGCTCATTGGAGGGTCAAATTCTAAAGTTAAAGCTCAGCGACTTTGGTCATCTTATGAGAAAAGAGGAGTCGCTGGAGAAAGATTTGATGTTGGTAAGGTTGAGGGCCACCGGAGAAGGCGTAGGCAGCGAACGCGATGGTTAGATGGCATCCTCGTGGCGCTGCAGATGAAGTTATGTGATGTTAGGAATATAGTGAGAGACCGGAAAGCGTGGCGTGACATGGTTCATGGCATGACGAAGAGTCGGACATGACTGAACGACTGAACTGAACTGAACTGAATGTGTAGCGAAAGCTACCAAACGGATCATGCACTAAGTCTGACTCGAACGGTCTCGTCGCCGATGCAATGCCTGAAAACCCTCTTCTCTCTTCCCATCTTCTGTGGCTCGGAGCAACCAGTTGCCATGGTCACGGCGCATGAGCAGTAGTGACTAGCGAAGCTTACTCGAAATGCGCCGCTGTCTAGCGTAGTGTAGCTTTCACTACAAAAGAAAGAACGTATAGGGGCCAATTGAAAACGACTTATTAAAATAACTGTCTCACAGCGCAAACATTGTATTGCGCATGACCATTCGCTATATAAAAGTGAATTCATTTGTCGGCCCGTTTCAAACATATTTGATTCGAGAAAACGGAGCTGGTGGTTATTAAGGACATCCTTACACGTGTGTCACGACATACGTCCATCTCTCTGACCTTCAGCGAGAAAAATCTTAAACCGGTGGTGAAGAAACAAACAAAACGTCAACAATGTTGCCGCTGTTCACAAGCCCGTAATTAAGGGCCTGTTGCAGTAAGGACAGAATGTGTAGGAAGAATGGCGTGTGTGGGGCATGCGATACTGGCAGCGTTTGACGGAAGTAATTATAGCGCCCGCAATCTTTGTGACAGTTATCGTATTTTCGTGACTTTGTTACTGTGCTTGCTTGCTGTTTGCAACGACTTTTTGTTTTTACTTTATAGAGCCTGTAAATGATAATGCGGTGGAATTTCGCACTCTAGATGTGGGCGTCAGATTCTTGCTCCTACTATTCAGTTATACGTGCATGGTGCAGACGCAGTAAAATGTGTACATTTAGCACCCATTCATTTATGCTACAGATCCCGTTTGCGCGCGCTTGTCCCCTCTCGCAATGGTGCGTGATTTTTAGGTACTAAATTTATGCGACAAAATTTGATGTCTGATGTTTAATGCTATATGTATGATACAGTTTTTTGAAGAAAAGACTTTTCCACAAAACTGCTGCTGCTATCGCATATTCCCGAAAAGATGAAAAACATTTATTTGGGTTTCCAGTTAAGTGTGCGCTTCTTTGAGAAGCAAAGAGTAATCTTCCTGCTTCAAGGTGTACAGCATGAAAGTCTCCTGCCCATTCAGTACACGCTTTTCTTTCACATAGTTTATGAATAGTGCATAGATATTCGGCTTAGTATTCACGATTTGCTTGTGGCATTATTCTTCTGAGCAGCCTAGGCACCTCGCCGACTGCTCACTGATCAGGGCGAAACAACATGTAAACAAAAAGCAATTCTTCAAGTGTGCTGACCGCCACAATTGGTACCTTGATGTAGGCAAGTCGGGGAGGCATGATGAAGCTATTTAGCACAATGATAAAAGGAAGACAAGACACGAGTCCTGTTTTCCTTGCGTTTGTAGTTCTTGTTTTCTTCATGTTGCACTTCATCATTATGACAGGCACAGTTCAGTTTGTCTGTTTGCCCCTCAAAGTCAAACACAGTAGCAAGCCATTATCATGATCATCATCATAATGAGTCGGACTGTACCAACTGCAAGTTCTTTCTGATACCTATCCAATTAACCCAGTTCTCTGCAAGCAGTATCCACTTTATCCCTGCAAACGACCTGGTATCACCCGTCCACCTAACTTTCTGCGCCCCTGCTACGCTTTCCTTCTCCTGGAATCCAGTTTGTTTCCCTAAGCGACCATCGGTTACCCTCTCTTTAAACTACTTGAACTGCCCATCCCCATTACTTCTTGATTTCGAATAGGATGTCATTAGCTCGAGTTATTTCTCTGACCCACTTTGCAAGCTTCCCATCTCTTAAAGTTGCGCCTACCATTTTTCGTTTCATATTTGTCTGCTTTCCCCTCAAATTAGGCAGAATACTTTTCATTGGTCTCTGCATTTCAGCCCCGTAGGTAAGTACAGGTAAGAATGTATTGTTTGTTATCGATTGTTTTATTGTAAAACAAATCTTTTATACTGTCTTCTTGAGCGGTACCGGTAACCTGAAAGACAGAATAGCAGTAACAGCTATGGGAAGGGTACTCTAGAGTCCAACGTACCTGCCAAGGGTCAATATTTTATATGTACAACAATTTGTCCGAATTAGGACTGCATGTCTATTAAATCAATGTAAAATGAAAAGTTTTGAATGCGCGCCATCCCTTAATATCACCACTTGAGGAAATATTTCGACAGTTGCATTTCTTCGGATAACAATGAAGTTTTGTACTAAGGAAAGGCCACACACGACTGAAGTGAATGGTCGGATGATCAGAACGGCGTTGGATCGGCGTAGTTTACGACGGCCCCAAGTAATACCGAAACTTCAGCTGGACAAGTATAAGCCATTCTTGCTGGAAGTTCTGTTCAACACATGCCTATCTGAGTGTCCAACGCAACGGATAGCAACACTTTACACTAGCTAGCTTTTAAAGAGACCGAGTAACTTGAATGCATATATGTGCAAATCTCCCTGTTTATTTGTGACTTTGACTATGTTTTGATTGTTTCGCTAGACATTAATTTACTGTACAGGAATAATTTTCTGGAGAAGGTAATTATTCTCCTTGGCGCAAGTAGACTGGAGATCTCTTTTATTCTCGTACAAAGAAATGGCGACAATCCTGTTTAGCTTCGTCACCGATGCTGCTGGCCATATTATCATCGGAAGCATCGTGCACAGAACAGAAATGGTAGTAATAAGGAACCGCTTGCGTTTTAGGCAGCTGCAGTACGGCGACGACATGAATATTTTTACAATGGTTTGATTGCCTCAAGAATAACTAAGTTATTCTTGAAATACGGCTTCGCTTGGAGGCTTCTACGAGCATAGCTCGAGTGGCGTCATGGTCACGAAGTCAGAAACACAGAGCATTGATGTCAGAAGTGAATACGCTTGGCTAGGTTGGCAATTTATCGTAATTAAAAAAAATTGCTGTGTGCAAAATTATTGTTTGTCCTGGCTGGTCGACGTTGTTCACCTCTTTTTCCAAATTTATCCTTCTCAAAATATGATAGCACTGAAGTGCCTGTTAAATTGTAGTGGAATTTTCATCGACTACCACGCACCGCGGTGGTCCTAGTTCCTTGCGCGAACTTCATCATGAATCAGATTCAACTCAACGAACTTTCCACCTTAATAAACATCTGCGAGACCAGCGGAACAAACCGAGCGCACCTTACCCTTTTGTTCTTCCTACAGGGCGTGCATTTATGTTTAATGTAAAGATCAAACTACGCTCGTCAATAGCTCAGTTTAATGGTAGATTCCTGCTCATTTTAATCGCAAGCATAGGCAACCTTGGCCGCATAGGCGAGCCCGGAGCCGCCGAAGTCAATAAAGAAGCGCTTTCAAAGCAGTGTACAGTAACGAAAACCAATTGCACAAATTAAAAGACACATAATTTATCAGCCAACACAACATGGAGACATAAGTATGCTTTCTTTTTGTCTTATTTTTAAGAACATGGCAAATACAGAGCTTTATACACGCACTGAACAGGAAATGTAGTGTCAACCGTGCAAAGGCCGCGAAGAAACAGATACAAAGCCGTTTAATTTGGCAAATATCACGAAAAAAGACAAGGCAAGCTGAAGAACGGGGGCAAACGCCACATGACAGCACCACTCTTGTTGCCTCAAGAGTCTGGCGCACAGCATTCAGTTGTACATGTTAGACTCCAGGGAAAGTGACAGACTCCACAGCTAGACGTAACGCATCGTTGTATTCGTTAAAGAATATATCCCTAAGAAGGTCATTCACTACCCTTTTGACCTCATCCTTGAACGTCTGCCGCTGGTCCTCATTGAGGCTCAGTTCGCTGCCGTAGTCGACGTCGAGCTGGATTTCTTGGACGCGGAACATGCGCAGATTGCCATTGTGACCAACAGGGGCGCTGGCTTCGAAGTAAGCAATGGTGGTCTGAAGCGTTGAATGTACCCCGATGGTGTTCCAGGTGGCGCCCAAGGTGTCATCTCTGGCCTGGGTAGAGGGTGAGGACTGGGGTATTAGCTGCGCTATAAATGACACGACTGCGGTAGAAACATGCCATGTTCCTTAGCTCTCCGCCTGGTTCGAATAAATGACAAAGTTATAGGTGATTTGCAAAGACGTGTGAGGCGAGAGTTCGAGAAAAAGACGACGAAAGCAGTATATTCCTTTTTCATGATCCACCGAAATTTTCCAATAAGGACAACTCACACAGCTGCGCCGAGTATTGCTCTCCTCTTAAATTTTCATAGCTAAAATCTCTGAGCAAAAAAATGCTTATGTTAACGTCAGATGGAACGTCCACAGGCTTGAGCAGCTGAATCGGACTTGTTCTGCTAGGAAACTTTTTCTCTAAACCTTGCACAGGCTAGTATAGTCATCTTTAGATCTACTCTCGTTAACAATTTGTTCTTTTTTATACACACGGCTGTAAAAATGTACGACACGTATTAAACTCACACTCAAAGCGGCGCCGGTCAAATAACCTTCAAATGGTTTCTTGCGTCGCCAGAAAAGCGTAGACGCTACGAGGTTTATAAAATGGGGAATAAGAGAGAGGCAATGAAACACTTAAAGATGGCGCGGTGAACGAACTGAGGTGCGAGGTCCGATCTAGTCGCATGTTAAATCCGGTTGCAATTCCGTCTACAAGAAAAGTACCAGTGCGGTGAATGTGATGTTCAGTCCTCGCAGGGTAAGGTTGCAGAAGATGATGTTTGTTCCGGGTCTGGTAGAAGACTCGCAGTCTTGCTCACGATGCAGTACAGTGTCAAAGCCGTGGATCTGCCCGTGAGTCATATTCACTTCCAGATCCCGGTCGGTCGGTGTCTTCTTGCGCAACTGCGAGCGAGAAGAGGAGGAGCCGCAGCATTTTCTAGGTCAGTCGATGTGGTAACCGCAGAACTCCATCTTTGAACTGGCGCCGTATTTTATTACAGAAGTATTACTTTAACGCCTCCAACTACGCGTCAATATTTTCATCATAGGACAGCGGGGATTAGTTTGAAAAATTGAGCAAAGAAACACGCTAGCTTCTAGACGGTGTATTGAAGCCATAAACGCGAAGGTTGATAGTAGCGATGACAGCGGTTTGCAAACGCGGAAGCCGAAACATTGAAACTCGCAAAATTACGAGGATGCTTAAATCTGCCTCTAGTAGTGATCGAAGTCTGTTAGAACTATTTATTATCTAAATTATGCGCTTTCTTGCCAGTAATAGAGGATGGATTTGTGGCCAGTATTTGTTAAGACGGAGAGGAGAGTAGCTATATTTTGATAACTGTTTTTGGTTTCAGAACATATCTTCAGAGAGGAAAGAATTGACCTTGCTGGGTTTCAGGCAATCCCGTTTGAGGCACCAACTTTTGCTACAACCGTCTAGTTTTGATTTGCACCTCTATGTAAATAAACTTTGCCATCACTGAGAGTAGGCTCTTATCAAGAAAGGAACAGCGTTATCACCTGAAGTAAATCCTTATAGCTGAGACAGGTGTTTTCAGCAGTGCATTCCGCCTAAACGTTTCGTCCTGCCACTGTATTGCCCACTAGACTTAGCTAATCGAAATAGTTATATTCCACTAGTTTTAGAGTACCGAATAATATATATTTATTGAATTTTCCTCGTGAGAAATGCTCAATGAAAGTGTGATTCTTAGACGAATACATTCTTTAAGTACCTGAAAACTGAAGTCCACAATAGTCGCATGGGGAAACAGCCGGGATGATTCTTTCAAGAAAAGCGGCAGCTTCTCCCGAATGACAGCATCGACGAAGGTGTTCGCGTCGCTGACGGATACACACGATGCTGCAAAGCAGAAGCCGGTATCGAAACGCTGAACGGTGATGGCCACAATGAACAAGATTTAAGAAATATATTTCATTCTAAGTTCTCATGGAAGGGTTTTTTTATAGGCGGTTGATTAATGCCGTTAAAAAGAGAGCCCGCGAAATGCAAAAAATATCACGTGACTGGCGCATTCGTGTGCCACGATTGTGCTGCTCTCAACCTGGCTTTTAGTGAACGAAATCAGCTGCGGGCATTGGCTCCCCGACCGCGTTGAGCGGCAGGCAGATATGTCCGAGGTGGTTCTTCGTCCGCTTCACGCAGTCGCAGCGCGTAACGATGCCAGTCGCAACGGGCTCACTGCGCCGGCTGCAACCAACGCCAACGTATCAGCCTGCCGCTGGGAGTGACCTGTCGAGTCACGGCCGCCGCTAATTTGTTTCACTCAGGCCGCGATTGAGAGCAGCACAATCATGGCGCACGAATGCGGAAGTCACGTGATATTTTTTGTATTTCGCGGGCTCTCTTTAGGGCTTGGAAAAACGATACATATGAGGTTTTCTTTATCGGAAATAGATGGAATGGGGGTTTTAGAGGATGCTCTCCAACCCTACAAATTACATCTGCTGTCCTAAGGCAATAGTTAGGAAATTAGAACAATTATCTTAATTACTAATTAGTGAATTGCAAAACAAAATATTGCCTATAGTGCGCCAAATGGCTGGCAGCTGTACACAAGTGGTTTCTCTGGCCTATCTCAAATATTTCATTTTTTAACCCTTGGCTAAAGTTAGCTTGGACACCCTCGCACTGAGCACTCGCCCTATGTGCCGAGTGCTCAGTGACCAAAGACATTTATTTGCGGGTCAAGAAGACCTCCAGAAAACTACTGTATCTTGTGTCATAGTGTATATATTTCTTTTATTTTTACCTACCCTTTTCTTTCTCCCTATCACTCACCTCTTTGATTTTCTCTACCTTCTCCTCGTTATCCCTTTATTTCCGCCGCCCCAGTTCAGGTGCTTCAGATATCAGATAGCAGATACCGGGGCTGGCAAACATTTTTTTCTTCCTTTTTTATATATAATAAAATAACAGAAAGTAAGAAATTGTGCAGTAAGCTCACCATAATTGACAATGACCAGTGCGAGAATCAAAAGCTTGATCATCTTGCGTTTACTGCTCTGTTCTGCGAAAAAGTGAAAAGAAAAAAAGCGCGTTCTATTTATCTGGCGTTTTCAAGCCAGGTATAGAAGTCGAGGTAACGAGGTCACATCAAAAATGTGGTTTGGTTCACAGAATTTGTTTTCTCCTCATCTTATTATTTTTCTTAACTGCTATAAATGCTTACATATTGCTATTTCGTACCAAGTAATTGGGAACAAAATACATTGAAGAACGTGCAAGCAGGGAAATATCTTAGATTTTTATTGCGCTGATGACTATAGGTCGCGCTGGTTAGTTCCTGCCTTGACGTCAGCTGACGCTGCTGCAGGAGTTCAGTTTTTATTTGTTTATTTATTGTAAGTACCTACAGCGCCCATGAGAAATTATTGTAGGGGGGATACAACTACATACAATAACACATGCAAAGAAGATATAGGCAAACTTGTTAGCAAGGTAACACAACACATTTATAGAACACTAAATGAATTCTCAAGTAGTGTAAGTGATAACATAAAATACATTAACACAGCGCTGGCAAACGCACGAGATCTGGACGAAATATATCACAAGAGCATTTCAACAGCACTTTGGAAGTCAGGTGCACAAACTACATCATTCGGAAGCTTACTCCAGTCCAGAATTGTGTTAGGGAAAAACGAATACTTAAATACATTGATGCGGCATTAATAACACTTAATATTTTTAGTTCTCCCGGTAAATCCAGTGTGCGCGAAAAACCTGAGGTTGCGGAATGCAGTCTCGCAGTTCCCAAATCTGTCTGCTGACCGACTTTACTTAGCTAAACTCAAAATATCTGATTTAGGTCTTTATCTGTATAAGGCCAGCAATTGACACTTTAGTCTCCTTTCCTTCATTCTTCGATACCGGAAAGGCCGCATTTAATAGATATTGTATGTTTGAGTAACAGGGAGGTGTAGTTAAGGAATTTGTAGTTACGACTTTTCAAAGTAAATTTGCGGAGTAAGAAAAACTTAGACGACGATTGAAAGAAAACCAGTTTTGAAAGAAAAGATGGAAGAAATTGTGCTCACTTACCCACTACCTCCGAAAAGACGTATTGCTCGACTGAACAAAGCAGCCAACGACACCGAAACGCGCGACTCGGGGTGCCTTTCCTCTTTCCCTCGCCACTACCGCTCTTTCCGCCCCTATCCAGGAGATACGCACAACCGTAAGCGTGCTTTCGCAATCGCAATTTAGCAAAAGAAGAAAAGAGTAAGACAGCAGTGCCAACGGGTTCAATGTATTCTCGGCCGATTCCTCGGGTAGCATGTGCCTAAGTTTAGAGGATAACACAAATATTGCCCCGGCTGAATGTAATTTCACACGCGCGTGTGGGATCGGCCACGGTCATTTCGCGCATAAACGGCAGTTTTGACTTCTCGTCTTTTGACCTGAATTGGCTGGATGTCGATGGAATATTTCTACTTTCTATGCCGCTTGAATGGAGGAGTGTCATAATATTATTTAGAGTGTATTCATATAATGTGATCTATTTCGTCTGATTTAAGTGTTTTCTTTGAGTAATACGCTTAGCTGCGTGTTGAAGTGGCGCAAAAAGAAGCGGCGTTTCTTAATGCATCAAGGTTGCAACGGCCGGATAATAAAGTACACTCTAGGCGTGAACAGTACAGTAGCCACGGTAACTGACGCAAGTACATTAAACAGGAATTTTTGTCAACAGAGAGCCCCAAAATGCACGAACGAGAAAATTGGTGTGGACGTTAAAGAAATGCTACCCGAGAAACATTCAACGAAGAAGTTACCATTGAACTGGGTGGAAGAAGGCAGCAATCATCGTCAAACTGCAGCACTCATCGTGCAGAACATGAACCGAACAAGGGTAAAACAACAAATAGAAGTCGAAGGAGCTAAATTCGTATTTGTAACTGCCTCGAAGCCGCCAGCTCTTGCTATCCAGGCTCATTCTTGGAGGTTACCAGCCTTTATTCCTGCTCGAAATAAAACTTTTGTATAGAATTCGCTTTCAATTCCGAAGCAATAGTATAAACGAGTCAGCATAGACCACCAACTCAAGAAGCCCCATATGACGGAGCATAGCAGCATAACTGTGCTAGAATACACGCGTGCACGCTATCAGCAGTCTGGTGCAGCTGTCCTCTGCCAGTCTGTTTCGGGAACCGGACCCACCACCTCCCCCCTTCTTTTGAGCACCGTTATCGTCTTCATTCTTGCTCTTTTCTGAAGGCTGTCATCAAGTTATATATAAATGGGCGAGTCGTAGTTCATGAGCTGGATGTAATGCGATATGCGTCCACTGATTACACCACGTGCGTACATGTCGCCATTTGTCCGAAAGCGAACACGGGCAGCTCTTCAGGAGCTGAGGGTGAAACGTTTCAAGTTGCAGCTGTACAAAGATTACTTCATCCGGGTAAAAGGCCGAGAGTGTTATGTTCAAGCCCAAAGGTTCTAAAGGCTGCTGATTAGATTCCTTTGTTTAGCTTTTTATTCATGTAAGACCTAATGAAGTGCTTTCAGTGCGTAGAGTCGAACAACTTTCTTGAACATCTCCAAAGCAGGACATAAACAAAATTTTCTTTCAGAAAAAAAAATCACCGTCGCCTATCCGTGCATTGCTGAGCTTTCAAAGAGGCCATATAGGCCTAAATGCAGGATGGGCGCACTGGCTTGTTGTCGCAACAACCATGTTCGAGACTAAAAAAGAAACTGCTTTGAGGCTGGTGATGACGACGATTGTTGACAAAACATTAATTTTGTCCAAACGGGTACATAGAGTGCTCCAATACAGGTTCAGAAGCAAGCTATTAGCCCTAGTTATCCGGCATCCACGGGGACCGCTGTCTCTGTAATAGGAGATAACACTTCTAAGCCGGTACGTATTTCGGCTTGGCCAGGTACAGCAATTATGCTAATACACGGGATAACGTTTCCGTGAGTGCAACATAACGTTGGAAGCTTCAAAGATGAAAAGCATGACACATTGAAAAAAGGCGGACGTGCGCATTAATCTAGCGCTATCACACATGATTCATAATTAACCACGAATTAATCACGATTAATCATGTGATGCATGACATGATTAATCATGCATCACACGTGATATCTGCGGTGTGACAGCTCTGCATCTTCAGAATAAGCATTCGGAAATAAATGGTTAACATTTTATACCGCGCCAGGAAAGATTCCTTCTCGAACTGCGCAGTCACAGGTCCTTGCGGGTCAGGCTAGATCGGAAATTTGTACGAATGATTCCTGGCATGAACATTATGAAGGTAAACGTCCATAGCTTTCATGTGATACACAACATTGTAAAAAAGTCTACGAGATAACGTTTTTTCTCGAGTTATGAAAACAGCTGCTGATGAAAAGGTAGACGCAACCTTCACTAGTGGCTGCGCTTATAGCATAGCCCTGCTAGTTTCCCCGCATATAAATGATAAAATAGATCAGGTTGTTCTGCAGTTTTCCTCATTTGTGTGTCTGTTGGCTTATTTACAATTACGAGTGTGCCATAACAAATTCATCTGTCGTCCGCCCTAACCCTGCTGAATAACGTAATTAGGGCCTCAACTTCGGTCACATTGTGTCAAAAATAGGAACTACCGAGGGATCGCCGATTGCGGTCTACCACCTGGCGACTAATACTGCACTCACTGTCCGGCGCTCTGTCCCATTCTTCTTTTCTTGTGTGTGTGCATGTTGTTTTGGCGCCTTTAACTTATAATGAAGAGACACCAACTAGCCAAAGAAGAAGTTCTCTTATGCACTTACTGAGCCCTTGGCGCAAATATGTTTCGGAATTGACCACAGCGAAAAAGTGCGCGGTCGCTGATCGAACCCGGCAACTGTCCTTGTCTCTCGGGTATCGCACAAATATTATTGCGATAGCAATACTGCGCCAGGTTTCGAGCCGTGGCATGGTCCCGGCAGAGGCCACGCTTGACCTTGAACAGCCGAGGAGGAGGAGGAGAAGAAGGAGAAGACTGGTAACTTTGGCTCTCGCGTCATACTCTTAAAGAATGAGCTTAAGTGTCCCCAATAATGCAGCACCTTACACTGATAGGGCGTGACAGGGGAATAATGTAGCAGGAAAAAGAACCTTCCACCGTTGCTATCTGAATTCAACTAGGGTTAACCAGAGTTAAACCGCAACTAATTTTAGGAGATTCGCAGAAACGAAGCTCACAAAATTGCTGTTGAGTCCCACCATACCACTGATGGCGACTTCGTGGTATGTTACGTACGTCACGGGCGTCGTTCTGATCGATTGGTCCGCTTGGCAGGAGCGTTTTGCCAAAAGACTTGAGCAACAAGCTTCGCAGCAGGTGGAAGTTACTGAATCATGATCTGCAACTAACCACGTGAGGGCGGTCATGATGCACTCATGCGCAGACTCCTCGAGAGAGTGCACATATATTGGTATAATGAAAACACGTCTGAGTGAATCAGTTGGGCGTCTATGCGATGGTAGCGTTCAGGGTTCCCGCACCGCTTCCCTTCCCATTCTTCCTCCTCATTCACTGCTTGACCAAAGTGGAACTCGTAGTAATACTCAATGTCTTATGTCCTCCTCTATGTACGAAGTTGGCGCTTTGAAGTAAGTGGAAGGCTCTTTTAGGGCGATACAAATATCCCTTTAATGTAGGCAATTGAACGAGCACTGCCATAACTATATTGGTAGAACATTGCACGCGTCGATGAAAATCTTGATTTTGGATTCCACTGGAGACACGAGGTTCTAATTTTCCTTTTTTATATCAGTTAGCTTCCAGCCATTAAATGACTATATCACTAATTTTTCATTCATCAACACGGTAAAAATATATTTCCCGACGCTTTGCTTGTATTAGGTGATTGTCGGGGCTTTATTGTATAGGGCCCAACGGTTTGGTTTAGTTTGTGTGGTTTAACGTCCCAAAGCGACTAAGGCGATGAGAGACGCCGTAGTGGAGGACTCCGGAAATTTCGACCACCTGGGGTTCTTTAACGTGCACTCATGTCGCACAGCACACGGACGCCACTCCGTTTCGCCTCCATCGAAACGCAGCCGCCTAGGTCGGGTTCGAACCCGGGAACTCCGGCACAGTAGTCGTACGTCTTACCACTGCACCGGTTTTACTAAGAAGGTAGCGCTTATAAAGTTATAATTACGGGAATTTTTTTAGCATTTTTATAAATTGTACGCTTTTAAGTTGTTAGTTTCTATTTATAAATACCGTAGATAAAATTACCCTACGCTTTGCGTGCATTATATGATTGTCGTGTTCCTTATTGTATAGGGTCCAGCGGGTTTAGCATAAGAACATAGTGCATACGAAGGTATAATTATGGGACTTTTTATCCTTTTTATAATTGCACGTTTTGAGGATCGCAAATATTAGGTTGAAATCACCGAATATTAACTGATGAAATATTAAAGTTGTTAAGGCCCAAAGGAGGCTAAGGCATCTAGCACAAGTATTCAGTGGAGTTTGCTGAAGAAATAACCGTACTATCGTATGTTCAGCATAATTCCGGTTCACGCTGTATAACTTATTTCGAACGGGCATATTTGCTAAAGAATATTTTAGAAGGCGGCCCGTTACTTGTAACCCCCATTGTGACAATCAGCGGAGCTCGGGAAACTTGTTTTAGGATGTTTAAAAAATGACCAGTGAAAACCTATTTTAAAATTTCTGATTTATCTGGAACTTGTGGCTCGAACGCATCATTATACCAAAAGAAAAAGGAAAGCAGCCCAGTTAGAAAATGATAATTTTTGCGCTGTTATTCTGTGATTTAGGAAAATACAAATATCAGATGAATAAACCGGATTGATGCAGTTGTCTGGAGCGTTCAAACGAGAACGCTATTCGTAAGCTTTGATAGACTAACGATAACGAGGGTTTTTAATTGTATTATTTTTTTGTACCTCAGACAATCTCCTCAGACAATCTCGCATTTGCGCGCATTTTCAGAGCTAAAGATCGGGCGACAGCGAATGTCTTGCCCGTCCCCGCGTTTATGCCAGCACACGGTAACATAAGGGTTACGTAACAAGGCTAGGCAAAACGCACACCTGCCTAAATTGTGGTGCATAAATTTCTACACCCCGTTTTTCTATTTTTTGATAGTCTTAATTGCACAAAATATTGGAGACGCATTTACCCGGGAGTGAGTGGAGACGGGTCGACAATTAGAAAAATTTTATTCTGGTACTTCGGTTTTACGCTGTCCCTGTTTTTACCTTTTATCGTCATTTAACTCTCTGCTACTGCTGCGAGGTGTTACAATTTCAGATTGTTAGACATAAATTTTCCGTTACGACTTTCGCACATAAGCGGTTTCGTGATCAGGTGAATCGATTTTTTAAGTTTTTCTGTAACTTACTCTTGCTTGTGTTTAATTCACTGCATCCCTCCTCGAACAGTTTCCGCGATCTTCGCCAGCAGCTAGCGTGTGTAGCTGGTCGTCTTATATCCGTAGAAGTAGCTAGCCTTTTTCTCGCAATCTTTCTTTCCTTTGTTAGCCTGTGCTATAAAATTATCTGGCAAAACATTCATTCGCTCAAAATTTGGTTCTTGAACCTTGGTATTTCTGTACTCTGCATCTGAATAATTTCCACATTGATATTCCTGCTGATACAATATTTGTGGCAGTTGTTAGCGCAACAGCTGTTAATCAAGGCAGACCTTTACGTTACGCGCCACTTGCAGTAGGAGATAAACATTCAAAATAGCAAGGTTTCATTTAGTTAAGGTAAGCGCCTCATGAAGATACATTTCTTTTGTGTGGTTTTTAGCAATTCTTTCTTACCGGTACTCCACTATAGGGAGAAAACGTTGAGGCCAGGGAATAGTGTTCTAATTAAGTTAAGGGCAACAAAGAGCGCTACGAAACGGAAAATGGTGGGTGTAAGTTTAGGAGACCGGAAGCGGACTGAAGTTGTCAGGAAACGAAATCCGGGAAATGGCGAGAAGAGGGAAATTAATAAAAAGAAAAATCATTAAATAAAAATAAATATGGATAACCTATGCCCGCTAATAGTAAGTAAAGACTGGAATCAAAGAACAGGCAAGCATAGCAGGGGAGCACATAAAAACTTTCAGATCAGGTAAAGAAGTTTGTGGGGACCAAACGTACGCAGCTGGCACATGATATAGTTAACTGAAGGATAAGGATGAACCTTTACTGTACTATTCGTATAACGGAGGCGATAATAACGGTGTTTAGAGAAGGCCAAATTGCATAAGTATTGTGTTTTTCCTTCTAAAAAAAGTTCAACGCAAGTGAAAAAGTTCCTAGATGCTGGCACGAAGCATTCACAGTTTTCCTAGGAGCGTTTTGGGAGCAGCGATTTTGTGACCCCTGTGTGCACTTTGCTGCAGAATTATAGCCACACCACAACCAAAAATTCATCCTACCGGTATGCATGCACCTCTCCCTGGTAGAAGTATAGTGCTGGCTGCTTTTCTTTTGGTCAACGATGAGAAACTTTGCCTCTGCCTTTAATTCTTGTAGCTATAGTAAAATAATGCACTTGATGGCATAATCGCCTGGAGATATTTCGCCTGGAGATATTTCCATGGGAATAATCGTTTAAGGTCGCTAAAGGCCAGGCGTGTTTTCTGAGCTCAGTTGCAGATATTCATTTTCTAAACGACCCTTGACCATCTTCTGATTTCATTTCATAGAACGTATTTTGCCTAAAGACCAGAGGGCATTAGATAAGATGGGGAAACTTGAGAATTATAGCCCACAAGCACACTAAAAAGCATAGAAAGATACCTGGACAGACGTCAACAACAAAAACAATATAGAACACATAAATGATCGATAATCGGATACAAAACTAATGGAAGTACAAGTAAAACGAAAGAGCGCAATTGTAATTCACTAGAATGAAGAGCGCTAAAAGGCCTGACATACGAAAATAATTGCAAACACAGCTTGCTGTTCAAAGTGCTACATGTGAATGAAAAGGTTGCTGTGACAAAGTTTGACGAGTACTTTTTCGCAAATGATCTTCGAACATTGCATAACAGAATGCTGTTTTAAAAGGTTTTGTGTAGTGCATTTGCGTGTGGAGAAAATGAAGAAGTTATTGCTTTTATGAGAGAGGGCATGCGACCAATGTTATCAGTATATCTTTTAGGCTAATAGACATCCAATGGTGGGGAAGGTTGTAGCATTTCGTGTCCCGTGCACGGGCGATAATATAAATGATGCAGAAGACAGAAGCGATATATGACGTGGCGTGTCATAAGCAACGGGATAGTGATGTTCTATTTCAGTATGTGACACTTAAATGTAAAGAACAAAAAATCTAAACGAAAACTGGTTTCGTGGCCAGAAATGAAGCTTCAGTTGAAGAACCGACGACGTCACATTCAGCATCGTAAAAACACTTGCACGTGCTTTGAATGGAGAAAATAAAGTAAGGAAATCAAAAAGCAGTGCATAAAATGGCTGAGATATCATTTCGCTTTAAAATTTCTCGATCACACGAAGCGTGGGCAATGTTTCGGGCATAATATTATGGACGTCACAAAGTCACTGTTGCCCACAGAAATCGCCTGAACTAAGTTTATGAAAATAGCACACTTTAAAACTGAGTTGTGCGCGAATGAATTTTCGCACAGCGTACAAATTTGATGGAATGCTTCAGAGAGGAGAGGAAAAAAAGTGCAGGGAAAATTTGAATATTATGTGGGAAAGTCAAGAAAACTAGGGAGTTGTCCTTTAAAGGTCCCCTGGTGGTCGAAATTATTCGTATCGCGCCGCTATGGCACCTCTTTTTTTCCTCCTTCCCACCCGCTTTCTTCTCTTTCTTTACTGCGTGGTTCAGGTGGACACAGAAAGGTTGACAGGTACTGCGCCTGTGTTTTTATCATCCATGTCGTTTCGCCAGCCGTTTCTCTTCACTAGCCATGTCTTTTTTGCATTTTGCGTCTGCACACAGATCTGTTGGTCTCTTGGATGTCTGTTTTTATGATCTCGCATAACAATTCTGTGCCTTAACATGAATAGCATAAGATTTTCCTGCCTTTTCCACGCCGCTTAGGCAGCTTTTCTGTTAACTCTCTGAAATTCGAAACTTCCTTGGTTCATCTCAGTGAATTCTATTTGGTGATCATTAAGCACTGCTGCCAAAACCTCACCTCCGAATACGTTCAGCGGCATGATATTGATAGCTTCATGTACTGATTTGCATTTGTTCGTTAGGATGTATTTTGTGTGCACTTTCTTTTTGTTCTTATGTGCACTGCCTGTTTTGGTCATTTGTTGCCGCTACGGGAGACACCGTAGTGGAGGCTTCCAAAAATTTCGACCACATGGGGTTCTTTAACGTGCCCTGATATCGCACAGCATACGGACACCACTCCGTTTCGCTTCCAACGAAAAGTCCTCAATAGTGGGTTTACCTGAAGTCCTCATCATTATGTGGCACCACAGGGACGAGGACAAATACAGAGAAGGACAGACCAAGTCCTCACTATCAACTGTCAAAATTTATTGGGACATGTAATATATATAACAAAACCCAAAAGAATACACAAAGAAACAAACGGTAACACATGCGCACTCCGGCCCATGGTTACATGGCTCATATCAAAACCGACCTGGTGTCAAACCGTATCACCGTATCAAATGTTTTAGATGGTCAAATTCAGAATCAAGCAGCAATAAGGACGGCGAGCTTACACATTTGTCGAATGACGCTTTTATTTTAAACGCCTCCACAATTTGTCGGGCTGTCTTGTCATTATGTTTCCAGATAACGCGTGATTCATGGAACAGCGGTGTGCAATCATGACTCTTGACATACTTGGAGAAGTGTGTCTCCGACCCACCTACGAGTGACCTGGCAGGCTCACGTAGGCGCACATTAATACAGCGCCCCGTCTTACCCGTATCGTGCCGTATAGTATAGTACCTGAAGTCTACTGTGTACAGCATATGGGCGCCCAGTCCTTTCAAGTGACAGTGAAGAGCATGGCTTCCATGACTCTAATCGTAGTTACCGGCCGCCTCGTCAATTTGCAGCGAGCGTGTATCAATCGTTCCGGTAGGGCCACAAGTGACCACCGTGGCCTGCCTGTTCCTGTCGTCTTACGTTTTAAACGAAACGCTCGTCCAGGTACTCAGCCAACATGGCAAAGTCCTGCCCGTTACTGCTGGCCAGATGAACTCCCGTAAGGGTGTCCTGACTGGGATGCGGTATGTGCAATGGAGATGTTCGCCACATCATCAGTTCCAAACTACCTACGCGTCGCTGGTCATCGCGTTGCCTTTGACTAGCGCGGGGCATGCAGTGTGTTTACCGGAGGTGTGGCTCCTCGGAACACTTTCGGGCGCAGTGCTCAGCCCCTTTTAGAGAGCAGCTCTTTGGCGCCCGTTCCTGAATTTCGCGTCGGCGTCGACCGTGTCGGCCTCGTAACCAGCTCTGCTCCCCTTTCATACCCCCAGTTCGAGCCGGCGCTTCGGCAACCGGAGCCTCGCAAGAAGACGGGGGGGGGTACACTCAGCGGCGAACGGTTGGGGCACGAGCGTGCGCAGCAACCGGAGAACACGAGGAAAGGAAGGGGGGGGGGTGAGTTGCTGGGGGGCGAGATGGGGCCCGCAGGAAGAGGCGGTCCCTCCCTCTTCCTGTGGGCCGGCGACGGTGCTCTCCGGCTGCCGAAACGTCGGTTCGCTATCAGCGAATCACGGTGCGTGCATCCCGTTCTCACTCGCTTTCCTCGCTAGCGGCGTCAGCTGCATCAGTCAGTCGCTGCTATCCGTTCGTCGCGCAACGTTCCTATGGGCCCACGCGCTGCTTCACGCAACCTCCCGATTTCTCCGACTACAAAATTTCTTTCATGACAGCCAGGAACTGTTTAGTGGAGTGTTTCTTGAAGGAACACGTGTGAAAAATTAAAAAAAGAAATGGTCTGATAATTGTACATACGTGTCTTGCTCGAACTCTTTGCCTCATTCTATCTAAAAGGTGAAACAGGCGATAAGCTGCACTTAAATTTCGCATTAGGAAGTAACATAATCATGGGTAATTTTTTTGTGGTCGCTGTAGGGACCCATGGTCACCAAGGCGAAGGTTGTTCCCTGCCCTGTCGACACTGTGGTGATGACCACCCGACGGTGACATGCCCTGTGCGCCGTTCCTGTTTGGACGCGGCGGCAAGTGCCTTTCTTCCGCTTACACCCGTGAAGCCTACTGTGCCGGCCCCCTCTGCCAAGCCAGCTGAGTTGGTGGTTGCGAAAACGTTTCTTAAAAATAGTTACATGGAGGTTGCTCTGGGGTAAGGCTTAGTGCCAGTAATTTTATGCTCTCTTCGGCAGGTGAAGGAGAACTCGACTGGTTCCGCAAGTTGAGAAAGTAGGAGACGATGATCTTCGCTCGTCGAAAGGAGAAGGTGATTTCTTGATGATTAGTCAAGAGGATGATTAGATTGATACAAGAAAAATAGTATAAATTTTCAAACTGTAAATTACAAGAAGAAGAGTCACACAGACGACTGTAACTTAAATAAAATAGACTCTCACACAGGGAAGTCGCTCTACAAGCCCTTACTTTCCTACCGAGCGTTTCGGTTAAAGGCCTAGGGCCTGCAGATACGTGCTAAGCACGGAGCCTCAATCGGAACTGCACAACATGGTCCGAGGACGGTTTTTGATGACAAACATCAACAAAGACTCGAGGGCGGTCACCTTAGGTAATCCGCCCCGAAAATGAAGCAGCCAATCAAATTACTGAAAAACATGCCACAATCCCAGTGGGTTGGGAATGATCCTGAACCCAGGTCCTTAATTACGTCGAAAAAAAAATATATTAAAAACACACACTCTCTCCACTCGCCAGTGCCCAAACCCTCTCACACGGCGCCTGTATTTCCTTCCCCTCCCGGGCGTGTTTGCGACGCGACCTTGCAGCTGACGCCTTTCTGAAAGAAACGCCCCGGGGGATCTGGGGACTAGGCCGCCCAGCCGTCCCATTCGAAAAAAAGGGGGGGGGCGGCACTCTCCCAAAGAAGTGTACAGTCGCCGTTTCTCGCACCCGATGAGTCACCGCGGGGGGGGGGGGGGAGAGCAAGGGTCACGCCTATTGTCGCCTTCTGCAGGACATTTAGTGAGCGCTTGTGGCAGTGCAAAAGGCTTCATTAGCGGTGTCTTCCTGAGCCGATGCTTGGCGCCACATCGGGAGATCGCTGGGCGAGCCGGCTGTAAAGTGTTTCGCAGAAGCGTGCCGCTGTTGTTCCCGGCTGATAAGGGTGCATCTGCCGCTGCTTTCTCGCGACGCATGGGGGGGCGAAGGGACGAAACCACGGTGGACGAAACAAACCAGGCCTCTTGTGCTCCCTGCGCGGCGAGACTAGCGCCCGTGTAGAGGGGATGGATGGATGGACTAAACTTTAATGTCCAACAGATAAGGTGATCTACCCACCACCCGACACGCAGGTCAAGGGGCGGGTGCCGCCGCCTCAGAGGCAGGCCGGGAGGTCTTGGGTCCCAGCAGCCTCTTCAGCCAGTTGGACGAGTAGGAGCTGGAGCTCAGGGTTCGAGCTGCGCAGCAGAGTCTCCCAGGTGTCTCTACAGCCTATATTGTTCGTCCTCCTGGGAGAATACGGGCATTCCCATATTATGTGGTCGAGGGTCCCTCTAGCCCCACAAAGATTGCACTTGTCACTCCTAGTCTCAGGGAACATGTGGTCCGCCATAACCGGGTGCGGATATGTATAAGTTTGCAGTCGCCTCCACGCCACTGCTTGTCTGCTGTTTAATTTCGGGTCTGGTGGGGGTACCAGTCTACGATCCAATCTGTAGTGCTGCGTAATCTCCCCATATTTTAGCAAGCGCTCTCCGCTTCCTCGATCATCAAGTGGCCCTGTAGTGGCTCGGCGGTAGAGATCTCGAGCCAGCTTGTGGGCCGCCTCGTTGCCGGGACGGCTTCGTGCGCAGAAGTCCAAATTATTTGAATTTTCCTATCCAACTTTTTCTGGCCTAGGATTCTGGCTGCTAAGGGCGAGATCCTGCCCTTGCTAAAATTTTGTATGGCAGTTTTGCTGTCACTGATGACAAACTTCGGTTCCGTTCCGACGCAAGGCAATGCGATCGCAGTTTCCTCGGCTATTTCTATGTTCCGCCCGCGCAAAGTGGCAGCTGTCACGGGATTGCCCCGGCCGCTGACGAACGTTGCTATCGTGAAACTGCCACCACCTCCCGCCGCCTCTACAAAGGCAACCTCATGTTCCGAAATTTCGCCGAATCTAATTTCTAATGCTTCGGCTCGTTTTTTCCTCCTGTCTTTGTTATATTCCGGGTGCATGTTTTTTGGCAGCGGGGGAATCACCAAATTTTGTCTGACTTCTCTAGCTCCCTCCACCTTGACCGTGGGACCCCTATCCGGATTTATTCCAACTTTCGTCAAAATGACTCTTAATGTCTTCGTGGTGCTACGTCTTTCAATTTTAGAGGTTCGCACCGCTTCCGCCAGTTCTGTCCATGTGTTGTGTACCCCTAGAGCCATCACTCTCTCTGTGGATGTGCATATGGGCAGTCCCAGCCCTCTTTTTACGCATTTTCTCATTTCAGACTCCATTTTTTCTTTTTCCACCGCTTTCAAATCTAGATACGGCGTTGCGTAGCTCACTCGGCTGAACATGTAGGCCTGTATCAGTTTCATCAAATTTTTTTCCTTTAACCCTCGGCCTCTGTTGGCCACCCGCCTAATTAGGCTCAGGGTCTGCATCGCGTGATTCTCCAGCCTCTTGGTGGTCTCGCCATTATGTCCGTGTGACTGGAGAATCAAGCCCAAGATTCTGATTTGCTCGACTATTGGTACCTCGTTACCTGCCACTTTAATTTTGATCTCCGACGGTGCCTTGCACCTTAAGTGCTTCGGATTGTATATAAACAATTCTGATTTCTGCGGCGAGCACGCTAGGCCTCTCTCTGCCGCCTAATCGACTATAATGTCGGTGGCGGCTTGGAGCAGGTTTTCGACGCACGAATCACTTCCCTGGTTGACCCAAAGGGTGATATCATCCGCATATATACTAAATTTTATTCCTTCGAGCTTTGCCAATTGCTCGGGAAGTTCCCTCATAGCCACGTTGAAGAGTGGGGGGGACAGCACTGATCCCTGGGGCGTACCCTTACTCCCTAGCTCTATTGCGGGGGATTCCAGCGTCTGGAACTTCATGTAGGCCGTTCTACCCGTCAAAAAGTCCCTGATGTACCGATATGTCCTCGTACCTACATTAATCTTGTTCAGCCCTTCCAGGACCGCCTCATGTTTTACATCGTCGACAGCCTTCGTGAGGTCGAGCCCAAAAATTGCTTTCGCATCTTCAGACTTTGAGACTATTATGTCATGTTTGATTTGGAGCATGACATCCTGCGTACATAAGTGAGGATGGAACCCGACCATCTCATGTGGCCACAGATCACCCTGATCCATGAAACTCATCAGTCTGGTCTGAACGACGTGCTCCAACAATTTCCCCACGCATGAAGTTAAGGAAATTGTTCGTAAATTTGCCAGTTGAGGAGGCTTCCCTGGTTTCGGTATTAAAATAATGCTTGCCGTCTTTCACTGTTATGAGAACTCGCCTTTTCCCCAATATTCCTGCATATACTCCGTTAGATACCTAATGGAGTCATCATCTAGGTTCCTGAGCATTTTGTTAGTTACTCCGTCAGTGCCTGGAGCCGACTTCGTTTTAAGTCTTACAATCTCCGCCCTCACTTCCGCTTTTGTGATGGGGGCGTCCAGCGCCTCGTTA
This sequence comes from Amblyomma maculatum, assembly GCF_055883805.1. NCBI lineage: Eukaryota > Metazoa > Arthropoda > Arachnida > Ixodida > Ixodidae > Amblyomma > Amblyomma maculatum. The sequence goes on from NC_139353.1 coordinate 100,631,832, forward strand.
GGCGCTCCACCATAGTCAGGAAGTGGGGTTCGTGAAGTTTCCCCCACATACGTCTCAATTAATTTGCTCATGAAATCATCATCGTTCCCTTCGAAAGCGTGCCTCACTTTTGCCAATCTTATACCAGATTGCGTCTTCGAGTTGTCTGGGTCCAACAAGTGCCGGAGGAAGCTCCACGTCTTGGAGAGGTTCATGCTCCCCTCCATTTCGTCACACTTGTTATCCCAATTTTGTTCACATAATTTGAAAGTACAGTCTTGGAAATCCTTATTATGTCGCGCAATTCTTCTTCTGAGGTTGCGGTTCCATTTCTGCTTTTTGAGACGACGCTCCATGCTCTGCTTAGCTTCCCACATATGCAGAAGACGGCTGTCCGCAATCTCCGGGGCGTTATCACCTTCGAGCAATTTTGTTGCCTCTCTAACGTCCGACTTCAGCGCCGTAACCCATTCCTCGATGCTTCTGATGGGCTCTAGTTCCTGAGCCCTCCTGATATCTCTAAATTCATCCCACTCAACGACGGCCGGCGCGCGAGCCCGGCGTGTTTTAATGCCTTTCCTCAGTGTGCAGACAATTATGTAGTGGTCGCTGCCAAAAGTTTGATCCGAATTATGCCATTCTAGACCTTTTACGTTTTTCGAGAATGTCAGGTCTGGGGATGTATCCTTACTGACGCTATTGGCCACCCTCGTTGGGCTCTCGGGGTCCGTGTGCAGAGTGAGCCATAGGTCATGCGTATCCTCCCACAGCTGTCTACCTTTTGGGCACTGGTGCGGGTACCCCCATTCCTGGTGATTTGCATTAAAGTCCCCCACTATCAGCAGTGGCTGGTTGTTTGAAACTTTGAGGGCCTTGCGAAGCAGAGCTCTGAACCTCACCTTCCTTTGCCTGGGTGAGCTGTATAAATTTAGAATGAATAGACTAGGGTCTTTCTGTTTTCCGGTTAAAACTTCTACAAACACGTTCTCGATCTCTCTCGACTCTAGATCGTGTTCAATGGCTGCAATGTTTTTTTTTCACGAGCGTTGTGACCGCGGATTTCTCTCCCCTGCCACTATGAAATGCCTGATATTCCGACAATTTTGCGGGCCCCCCGGCTTCTTGGAGAGCAATTGCCAATGGAGTCTCATCTGATAGCAGAAGGTACTGTTGCAGAATCGGCCGCTTGCGCCGGAAGCCGCGACAGTTCCACTGCCAGATTTGATTTTCATTTGCGCGCCTGGCCATTTTGCTGTTGCTAGACGACCTGTTCTATATTTTGTTGCCACCCGTTTAAGGCGGCCATCTCATTCCTTAACCTTTGGCATTCCTCGGCCTGTTTCTGAACTGCCCCGAGGACAGCTTGAATTTGGATGTTGATATGGTTCATAAATTCACTCATCTTGGCATCTAACCTTTCCAAATTTTCCAACATTTTTCTCCATAGCCTGAATAGGGTCGGTGTCTTGAATTTTGCGTTTCACCGGTGGTGGAAGGGACGCCTCTGTGACCATCTTATCCTGTCCCTGCGGCTGTTGACGTACCGCTGGGGAGGTCGTTTGTCTAATGGGTTGTTGCGGAGGAGGTGTTGCCTGCCTCTGTGATTTCTTTAAGTTTTGGATCTCGGACCACTGCGATTCGACTATCCCCGTTAAGTTTTCGATCATTTGCTTTAATTTCTCAATTTCCTCGTCTCGTTTACTCCTGTGATTATTTTCCTGGGAGACCTTGCCCGCAAAACTCACACCCTTACGTTCCTTGCTCCTACCTCGTCTCCATGCGTTGGCAGTATCCCTTGAGCTTGAGCGTTCCCTGGACTGGCTCCTGGCACAAGAATCGGAGCGTTCTCTGCGCGGCGGCGGTGGTCTGCCTTGTTTCGTTTCCAGATTCGGGAAAGAGTCCTCGCGGAATTTGAAGTCTTCTTTTACTTTCGGTTCGCGTTTTCGACTCTGATGTCCCTCGCCAGTCGTCGCTGCATGTTCTATCTTCTCCCAATATCGCTTCTTCACTTCGTAGGGAGTGCGGAAAATTTCTCGACACTTGGGGACTCCTAGCGCATGGCCTTTGCCGCAGAGCTGGCATGTTGGTTCACATTTGTGTTCTCTTGACGGGTTCTCGAGGCCGCAGCCACGGCACTTGACGTTCGTCGGATCCGGGCACACGTCATCGCGATGACCGAGTCGGCCACAGGCGACGCATACTTCGTATTTTTTGCGGTACAGCTGGCACCTGTGCGGCGTCCCGTTGAGATAAATCCATGTTGGCACTTCTTTCTCCTTGAAGAGAATGAAGATCGACTTGGAATCTTTGCCCAGCCTGCGGACGCCTCGAATCTCGGGGTTGCCCTTGCGATCTAGGCGTTATAGAATTTCTTCGACAGAATATCCGAGTGGAACCCCGTGGATGACTCCCTTGCCGCAGTGCTCGGGGGTGGCCACGTAGGTGGAAGTGTCCACTTTTTCACCGTCGAACATGAGGTGTTTCACGCTCGCGTACTTCAGCTTCCTCTCCGCACTTGTAGTGATGACCAGAACGGAGTGCTGCTTCATATTTGGAATTATTATATCTTCCTTCTCTTCGCGTGGATTGATCCTCGCCGACATTTTGATGATGTCAGTGAGATGTGCTGTTCCATATTTGGTAAGCCTAAGTGGGCCTCCACGAGGTCGGAGAACAATTTTCTCGGCACCATCTGGAATGCGCGTCTGCTGACGCTCGATCGACTTGGCCGCCATTTTCCTGCGTGCTTGCCTTTCCTTGGCTCGCTGTTTCGCAGTTTTCCGCTCGCTCTTCTCTAACGGCACGTACCTTCCTCCTTCGCTCGTGAACCATTGTCCTGGTTCCAAAAATTCCTCCGGTGTAATCGTGGTTCCTTCCACGATATCCATGATTCACAGCTTTCGCACGACCACGAGCGGCAAACGATCCCCCGGTAGGGAAGCCGTGGGCCCGGTCGGCCGTTTTAGGCTTAGCGCCGTTAAGGTCAACTCAGCTACGTGCTGTGTCGAACAAAGTCAAAAAATGGCAAAATAAAGTCCCAATTGCCGAAAAAATGGTATCCTCGTGGTCCTCTTCTCTTCTGCCGTCGATTGAGCACAAAAGCCAGGAAAGCAAGATCGACAGGCTGCCGAAAAAGCCAAAATTCGCGGAGCCCATGTGAAGCGCGTTCGCCCGCTTCGGCTCCTCCACCACCCGAGTAGAGGGGAGAAAAGAAAAAATACAGCGCTGGCTCCTTCGCCTCAGCACGTGGGGGTTCGACCGACATCCCCTTACCCGTTACCCGTTACCACCCCACTCTCACCGACCCCTCCTGCACCCTTTGCAACCACCCCACTGCCACCCTCGCCCACATTCTATTCCAATGCCCGGCGGATCCGCCTCCGCGGTGTCTGGAGAACTTCACCACCTAGGAGGAATGGGAGACCCTGCTACGCTCTGAGGACCTGGTCCGGCAAAAGACCGCCACAGACCGAGCTGCCGACGTCATGAACCGTAAGAACATGAACGTTCGAGTGCAGTGGGGCCGTGCGGGGGCCCAGGGGCCTGCGCGCCCCGAACTCCTCTGTTAAAATAAAGGTTTTTACTACTACTACTACTACCGCCAGCTCTACTCCAAGCGCGAGTTGCTTTTCAATGCGGCCTTACAGTGCCCTTCCCCTCACAAACACTAGGTGGAGTCCCTACCAGTTGAGTTGGCTAAAGGCCAGAAGGAGGTACAAGCAGAGCCTGTGGAGGGTGCTACATCAGAAACATCACTGAGTTCTGCTCCTAGTCACCGGTGGAAGAAATGGTCAGAGGTGGTTTTGTTTCGAAGTCGAATACCTTCTACTCTGTCGCCCCATGCTGATAGTTGCCGTTCGATCGCTGAGGAAATCACGTATGTAGTTGTACGTGCGAACTCCTACGTCTAATGCACTGAGATTCTGCAGAATAGTCGAGTTCCTCACGTTATCAAAAGCTTTTGACACGTCTAGACCAACAATCACCTACCTTGGTGTCTACTGCTGAATTGTTTATGATCTGTTCTTTTAGCTGTAACATGACATCGCATGCGGCCAAATGCGGTCTAAATCCTATCATTGTGTTCGGATAGATATTGTTGTCCTCCAAAAACCGGTTCAGCCGGCTCCATTAGTGTCCCCAAGCATGACGTGAGCGAGATGGGACGCAAGTGTTCGAAACCCGGCCGTTTCCCCGGCTTCGGGAGGAACACGAGGTTTGAGGTCTTTCATGTCGCTGGCAGCCGACCGGCCTCCCAACACTCCTGCATGAATGCTGCGAGGTGTTGGATCGACGCGTCGTCCAAGTTCCTTAGCATTCGATTGCTGACCCTGTCCAGACCTGCGAAAAGCTTTCGATCGGCTAGAACATGTCTACATATTCGGCGTTCTGGATGCTTTTCAGTTTCAGCAAATTTTCATATGTTTAATTAAAAGCATCTACAATGGCATTCAAATTAAACAGGCGCTGGATTGACGGGAAAGTGCCCCTGTCAATGTGACCCGCGGTGTCCGACAAGGTTATCCTCTCTCGTTTTTATTTGCTATCAGCTTAGAGCCTTATTTGAAGGCCATCATTGAAGACAAGGATATCCATGGCCTCCTTCTCCCGGGGTGTCATACTCTGCGAGTAACTGCTTACGCAGATAACACTACGTTGTATCTGTGTGATGAAGCGAGCCTGCAGCGTGGTTTCATCTTTGTGACAGATACGGCAAGGTGTCTGTGGCTGCTGTGAAATTGGTTGGTTGGTTGGTTCATAGGAAGGGAAAGGCGCAGTATCTGTCACACTTGCTCTGTGGACACCTGAACCGCGCCGTAAGGGAAGGGATGAAGGTGGAAGTGAAAGTGGATAGAGAGAAGGGGGGGGGGGGGGGGCGTAGTGGAGGGCTACGGAGTAATTTCGACCACCTGGGGATCTTTAACGTGCGCTGACATCGCACAGCACACGGACGCCACTTCGTTTCGCCTCCATCGAAACGCAGCCGCCGAGGCCGGGATACGATCCCGGGAACTCCGGCACAGTAGTCGGGCGTCTTACCACTGCACCACCCCGGCGGGGCAGTTGCAAAAGTAAATATCCTTTACTTGGCAGCCAGAAGCACGCTTCACTGGTACAGAACAAATTACATACAGCAACATAATCCGCATCTTTGGCATTGATTATGACGCACGTGGGATAGCATGTTCGGTATAGAGTTCCGTCTTAAACGAGGTGCGCAGCAAACGGGACAGCGGCCAGTGCTTTTGAACTATCCTTGCTGGAGAAACACTACCTTGTCCACACTGTTTTCAGCGGCCGAATATGGTAGCTTGCATATGTGAAGGATCCTCCTCTCAGAGTTTTACATTCCCTTCAGTCTCTTGCGAGTTCATTTTTTGGGGGCAGGACGTACAGAACTGGTATACCGTGCGGCACTCGGCCATCCGCATTCGAAGGGTGGGTTCGCCTTCCCTTCTTTGTCCGTCTGCAGCCAGCTGCTGGCTCTGAACTACTTCGCTGCGAGGAGATGCGTGGCCAGCGCAGACGCTCGCCTATTTTTGTAGGCACAAATGCTAGGAAGTTTGTCCCTGATATTGGGCTCGAGGACATACCGTGGCGCCATCTCTCGGAAGCGCCCGCATGACGAGGTAAGTTGGATAACGCATCTTGAGCTGCAGCTGTATGCTTTCCTAGGCTGTGAAGTTTCGCGTTATCATTACGTTCATTTATTTATTTAATATGAATCTGCGTCTGGGCCTGTATAAGCTCATTTTGAGGTATGAGACCCACTCATTCGGTAAAAAATCACTTCACCGAATGAGAAGTATCGTAGTTGGCGAGTTTTACTGGTACGACGACACGCACCGGCTGCAGCATTTCTGTTGCTATGAAATAAAAGAGATAACTGGATCTAGAAGACAAGCAGTGAGTGCCCAGGTAATGGGATTCTTCTGAGAGAGCAGATGACTGTCAGGAGCATGACACATGCTGAGGGCCTTCGCGTAGTGCCGGCGGAAACGGCACGTTTCCCCTGCTCCCTTGAACGTAGTAGAGCAAAAAACACTGACTGTGGGGATGACATGGATTAATTTTTTAGCGAGTGTGAGGATGTGAGTTTCACGCAGTGAATTCTTGGGCCCATACTACCGCCATTTGCACACTGGGGTAGAGCGGATATTCGTTTTCCCCTCGCACAGTAGTGTTTTTACGCCTATCTCTATCAGCCCGTCACAACGTGCCTGAAATGCTCTATCGTTCGTTTATTTACGGATTCTTTCATTTGAAATTACTACATTACTGGAGACTCTGCCTGAGAGAACTCACCATGCATACCGCTGCCCGAGGCGGCAGAATCTTCTAGTTTAGTTCAGCAAAACTTCCGTGCCAACACGTTCATTTAGAACAATTTGAGGCCTTCTGGCCTTCGCATAATCTGTCCTTTCTTTGGGAGGGTAGTGCTTCATGAAGAAGAAAGCATCTTTTCCATCCTTCCAGTTATAACATCCTTAGCTTCACAAGTGATAAGTGCAAATTGTAAAGCGCGGGCCGTTTCTTCTGCCGCTCACCGAACATTTAGCGCGAACACTATGAACAAAATCTCGCTCGCTGAAATATCTCCTGTGCACAACATGAGGATGATCACTTGCTGATTTTCAAATTCAAATTTTGATTAAGGAAGGTTTCGTGGGCTTATGCTTCGTGTAGTGATGGGAGCTTGCGCCGGGTTACAGTTTCAGTTTATTTCCCACTAGCAAAGGGGATGTACAAGGTGTGGAGAGGGTGATGGAATAAAAGCTGCATCAATAGCAGCTTGACTGGCCCCATCTCCGGAGTGGCATCCGTGTGCTGCGCGATGCCATGCTCGTAAAAGATCCCCAGGTGGTAGAAATTACTCCGCAGCCCTCCACTACGGCACCCTTTCTCTCTTTTCGCTTTCACTCCTACCTTCCTCCATTCCCTTACGGCGCGGTCAGGTGTCCACAGAATAAATGTGACAGATACTGCGCCTTTCTTTTCCTCTGAACTAATCATTATTAACATTATTAATAATTTTATTATTAAGGCGCGTTGTGTGGCTGATCACTAAATAATAATAATAATAATCAATCAATCAATCAATCAATCTTTATTTAATGTGCGCAGGAACAACCATGTGGTCTTTGTGCTGCAGCACAAATAAAAGAAAAAAAGAAACAAAAATGAAAAAGCACAAACATGTTTACACACACAGAGAGAACACAAAAAAAAAATAAATAATACATGAAATGAAACAGACGAAGAGAAAATTTTTTAGCACACCAGGAAATAAAGAAAAAAAAAAGAACGGTAGATAGAAGAGAAAAAAAAACAACAACAAATAACTGACATTGATTATAGTAATATAGAAATATACATAAAATAAACAACCCTTCAAGGCGCAACAAGTGCATGGTACTTAAAACACAGGCTAGAAATACAGAATAATACAATAAAGAAGTAAAATTGAACAAGGGGCAGTAAGATTCGAATATAAAGTTTAAAGTTGAAATATAAGTAAGAAACGGATAAAAAGTAGTTCACGATACAGACAGCATTGAACAGGAGAAAAAGCAAAAAAGTGAAGTAAATACAATTTAAGGCTAGAAAGTGGGAGTTTTAAGTGATAAAGTACTATTTAGAATACAACGCTACGAACATCCAATGTAAATGAACAGAGCGAGTTTTGGAAGATGTCAAGGTGAGGACAAAAAGTGTTAAAAAACCACTGCATCCTGTCTAGAGGGGAGTGGGAATGAAGAGGAGAAACCTGAAATGGTCTGAATTCCCTCATGCTCTTTCGCGGAACGCGCAGTAGGATGTACTCTAAGAGCTGAGGGCACATAATGTGGCCATGAAGGAGTTTGTACAGAAATATGATATCAAGTCCGATACGACGGCAGTGAAGGGAAGGAAGATTCAGTTGGGCGCTCCTGGTGGAGCGAGAGGGGGAAGTTGCGCAAGGAAAGCGATAATGAAATATCCGTAAAAAATTTTTTTGTACTCTGTCAACCTTGTCCAAGTTCGATTTGCAAGTGCCATTCCAAACAACCGACGCATACTCCAAGACCGGCAGGCATATGGACAGGTACAGTTTTAGGAACGGAAGTGGAGTTTGGAACTCTCTCGAAAGTCTGCAAACGAATCCGAGTGTGCGCATAGCCCGCTGAGCAATGCGGTTAGTGTGAGAGGAGAAGCTGAGGGTGCGGTCAAAAAGTACACCAAGGTCATTAATTTCATCAACCCTATCCAACAGCACAGAATTCACAGAATAATGGTAGAGAAAGCTATGTGTTTTACGAGTAAAGGACACAACCCTAGTTTTGGAAGAATTGAGGGTAAGTCGATTCATCGCACACCAATCAGAAAAAGCAGATATGTCCGATTGCAACAACACGCAAGCTTGAAAAGAATGTATTACCTTGAATATTTTTATATCATCAGCATAATAATAATAATAATAATAATAATAATAATAATAATAATAATAATAATAATAATAATAATAATAATAATAATAATAATAATAATAATAATAATAACAATAATAATATAATAATAATAATAATAGTAGTAATAATAATAATAATAATAATAATAATAATAATAATAATAATAATAATAATAATAATAATAATAATAATAATAATAATAATAATAATAATAATAATAATAATTGGTTCCCTAGGAAGGAAAGGCGCCGTATCTGTCACACACGTTTCTGGGGACACCTGAACCGCACCGTAACGGAAGGGAGGAAAGTGGGAGTTAGAGGAAAGAGAGAAAGAGGAGCCATAGTGGAGGGCTGCGGAGTAATTTCGACCACCTGAGGATCTTTAACTTCATTTGAGTTTCCGATAGTGCATCCAGTACCGGGAAATTTGAAGCAGACTTTGTGAACAATCCATTTGGACTCATATGTAGTGTATGCCAGAGAATGTGTTGTACCAATTAGACTTGACACCGGTGAGTAATAGAATGTATGAGACCTTGCGCATGGAGACTCGGCCAAATCGAAATACTGTGTAGATAAAATTGAGACCGCTGCATGGTTATTCACATACCATCAGACAGTCTTCGCCTCTGTCAAGCAAAATTAATACGGAATGTGTATATCCAATGTCACTTTGCTAAACTTACATGACCACAAGCTCAGCCAGGAAAACTTACCTCTCGCGACGTATATCCTAGCATAAGTGAGCTAAACCACTGCCTTTTTGTTTTCTAAAGTCACGGTTTTTGCATTAAGGTACACAGGTGGCAGTTTACTCGCCTTTGCTACAGCCAATACGTTCGCTCGAAAGCTAAAGAACAGAATTGCGCACGTTCAAATGACATCCCACATTGTGCCGCCGTTTTCGCGTTCAGGTACATAGTGCGCAGTTAATGCGACTTTGCTACAGAGCATACCTCGATCGAAAGCTAAAGAACAGAATTATCCACGTTCACATGACATCCCATATTTTACCCAGTAGACACACTAAGCTTGCAGCTCGAACCGCACCACGTGGTCTCTGAGACGCCCACTTTCCATACCACCATCGCTGCATTGCCGAAAGGTTTGGTTTGGTTTGTGGGGTTTAACGTCCCAAAGGGACTCAGGCTATGAGAGACGCCGTAGTGGAGGATTCCGGGAATTTCGGCCACCTGGGGCTCTTTAACGTGCACTGACATCGCACAGCACACGGGCACCTTGCTTTTCGCCGCCATGGAAAACCTGCCTCCGAGGCCGGGATTCGATCCCGCATCCTTGGGAACAGTAGTCGAGCTCCGTAACCACTGCGCCACACTGCCGAAAGGAATGAGGTGTTTAGTTCAGTAAGTGAATAACGTTTTTTCACTTGAAATGGACGTATCTTCCCACCTGTGTTTGGTTTCCGGCTGTAGTTGTACAAATGACACGTGCAATTCGTCAGGGCTCGCCACCACCTGGACTAACCTTCTAACTCACATAGTTGCTTGAACTCGGAAACAAACTAGGTTATATAAAACTAGCTTTCTTAAACTGCACCACCGCACTGTTCCGCGCATCGCACTGCACGTACTGTGATCTACGACGTACCGGCCTCCATGGTACCCGCTCTGCCAATGTTGGCAAGATGCTACGCTGTAATTTGCGCTAGATTTGGACCAAACATCACATGTATAGTGCTGGCTAGAATGCGCGAAGTACCATAATTACTGCGCACACGATTAGCGAAGGACGGAAGAGGGTCGAAAGAGCAGCGTCTCCAGATGACGCCGCTTGTGCAGCTGAAACTACAGCTTCCTATGCTTTCGCTTTATAAACAGTTATAAGTACTTTTCGTACCAGTTTTCGAAAAGAATCAAATATTCGATCAAGTCATTGTCTGCTAGTGTATATATGGACAGCGCCGTTTGAATAGCCCTTATACATGGACCCGAGAGCGGAGGAGTTGAGTCGACTCGACCCTATCGTGTTTACCTGAATCCGACCTGACGAGCGTTGGTAACGGCGACTCATCGCGTCGAGTCGAAGATTAAAAAAATGACACCTGATTTCGATATTTCCGATATTTCTACCACCCATACCTTGCGTTTTCCAAACTGTTTTCTACCACTGTTGCCCGACTCAACTTGACCACGTTTACATGCTTCCTGCAGCGCAGTCTAGCGAGTCACTTCACGTTTTGCGGTGAAGTTGGCTCGACTGGTCCACCCGACCTGATGGCGTTTACATGAACCTAGTAACGGTTTTTAACCAAGCAACTGGAATAGCACCTTTCGGGTTCATGTAAGTGTTTCTCCAGCACTTACAATTTGCTGCTTTAATATTATTCTGCGCTTCTCTAGCAAGCAATAAATAGTGCATATATACTCCCATTCAAAGAACTGCCTCCTGTGGCAAAGAAAATAAACATAACATTAAATTTCAATCCAATTATCTTAAAAATAAACGCAACGCATTCGACTCAAACTTCCTTCTCTAAGAATGGGCTTCAAAACAATAAATTGCGGCCATATATTACTCGGTAATTAGAGCAGAGTTAGTCATTTATGCAGAACATTTACAAAACTGTAGCACAGAAAATCATGTCCGTAGTAGAAAAATGGTTGGAGTGGGACCCTATTCCTCATTTGCTGCAATAAATCTGGTATGTGGGCTTATAAGTTGGCACAAAAGAAGGAAAACATTTTGCCTTCAGCTATCAAAGTAAAGCCTAAACGTTCGCATAGTTACATTCTAGCCCGAATGTAGCGCAGACCAGTTACTCCTTTAACGGCTGGCATTGAAAACACTGCAATAATATTGCGAACACCATCTGTAGTGGCATAGTAATAAATTACTATGAGTGTTCTCATCGGCCATTGTTTGATCATGGGAAAGTTTAAAGTAGAAACACAGGCACCTTAATGGCATGTGACAGAAATCAGTGAGAATATGAGCCTTTAAGTGACATGCACCACACCCCTCTCCTCTGCTATCTCTAAATACCATGAGCCATCGGTTTCTGCAAAGGCTATTATCATTTTATATTCATTTATGAAAGTGAGGGCTGCTTTGCTTTAATTTTTAATGGATTTTCCGTTTTTGGCGAGGCGCCCTTATAACTAAAAGGTGGTATCCTTGTTGTATTCTAGGTTCCGTGCAAACTGTGCAGCTCACTTCTCTGCTTCATACTCCTGATTGTGCGTTTTTCGCCTCCGCGTATGAAACTGCTCGCCGATCAGTTTGGCGCGTGTGCCAGACTGAAAAATAGCAAAATCAACTCGAAATTTGGTGTCAATGTTCTGGACAAAAAATTTGCTTGGGACGTGCCAGAAGGCAATTTAGCGCCAAGCTGGCGGTGGCCGTCTCAGTCACTCTGGCCCTTGCCGTAACATGGCCTCGTTGTTTTGCAGTGATTTGAGCTTTCGGCTGCTTTGGCCAATGATGCGGGATTGAATCGCATCTGAAGTGGCCGCTTTTCAATGCAGTCGAAATGTAAGGTCTCCGTCCGCTGTGCGAGGTCAGCGCACGCTATAAAACCCCAACTGGTCGAAATTTCCGGAGCCCTCCTTACCTCTTAAAAAAAAAAAAAAAAAACAGTAACACGCTTCATGCAAAGAAGATAGAAAGAGAGAAGACCAGCAATTGTGGCTTATGTGCAATTTAACTAATCTGCAGGCGATAAACAGACTTGTGAGCTAGACGTATAATTATGGTTACCAGAGAGACCACAAACGTGCATCCAGATACAACATGACGTACTCGTTGTTATGGGTGCATATAATGAATACATGCATCAGCCAGTAAAGACGAGCCCTCTAGATACCACATAACAGCAGTTGACGCTGGGAGCGCTACTGAAAGCTTTTTTGGCACCTTATTGAAGACCTTGCCAGCGTTTTATCATTTTTTGAACCGCGTTAAGCCAGTAAAAGTCCAGTTTTACATTTGTTTTATGCGCCGTGTTTTTTTCTAGCACAAGAAGCGGGAAGTTTCATAAAGTTCGATTTGTAATAACAACGTAAATGATTATCACCATAAGCCGAACTATCCCCACTGCAGGGCGAAGGCCTCTACCATATTTCTTTAATTCATCCGGAGCTGTGCTAGCTGCATCCACTTGACCCCTGCTACCTGCTTAACTTCAACCGCCCACGTAACTATCTGCCGCGCCTGGTAAGCTTTCTTTCCCATGGAGTTCAATTTCTTACCCTATGCGACAATCAGTTGTCCTCTTTTCGCACTACATGTCCTGCCCATGCCCATGTCTTCTTCTTAATGTCTACTAGAATGTCGGTAACTTGAGTTATTTCTTTACCCACTCTGCACGCTTCCTATCACTTAACGTTACCCCTAGCATTTTTCGTTCCATAGCCCTCTGGGTTGTCCTCAACTTATGTAGGACCGTTTTCGTTAGCCTTCAAGTTTCAGACCCATGGGTGAGTACAGGCAAAATGCAACTATTGTATACTTTCCTCTTGAACGATACCGTAAGCGGCTATTCATAATTAGCGAGTACTTGCCAAATACGGTCTGTCCCATTTTTTTCTTCCTATTTATTTCCCTTTCATGGTCAGGATCAACGGATACTACCTGTCCCATTAGACATATTCGCCCACCACTGACAGTGCTTCGTTACCTATTGTGAACTGCTGTACCTTCCCGAGGCTGTTGGATATTATCTTAGTGTTCTGCCTATTGATATTAAGCCTACCTTCGTGCTACTCTGTGCAAGTCATCAATCATTCTTTGCAGTTTAGCTTTTGAGTTACTTAGAAAGGCTTATATCATGAGCTAATCACAGATTACTTTGGTATTCTACATCAACCCTTATCCCCAACTGCTGTCATTCCAAGTCTCTGAAAGCTTCCTCTGAGCAATGTGTCAATAGAACTGGGGAGATCGTATGTCCTTGCCTAACACCGTCTTTAGGTATTAAAATAAGCAATTAACTACAAAAACAAAACCTGCTAATCGTAAAGTAAAATTAGAACAACAGAACATATTGAACGATATGAGACTTATTGATGCATAATAAAATAAAACGTTTAGTCACAGGTACGTGAATAGAAAAATCAATTCCGGCCTGTAATTACTCCAGTACAATTATACTCGATACATTGCATACCCTCGTATAGATTGTGTCGAGTTATATGAAACGGACAAGAGTGCACAAATTAAAACATTTATTAACACGTTTGAGAACTGCGATAAGTAACTGCTTCAGGCTTCGTTGCACTTCCCCGGCTTCTGAGTTCATAGGGGTTTTGTGAGAGCCACAATCTCCTGCTCTTAGATTTTTTCTCGATTTCTGCGGCGGGCCACCCATGCCTGGCGCCGTGGTGCCCAAAAACGAATAAAGATAGATATGCAAATCAGTGAACGACAGGTAGATTGCCTTGGTTTCATATTCGGAAAAAAATGTTCCATTAGGAAACACTTCATTATACAGCGAAAAATGCTGCGGGATTGCTGAGCTGAGCATTTGTGGTATTTAACACAGCCCAACTAGGTTGAACCGTGAGATAGTACCAATCATTCAATCTAAGCAAACCAAATTGTGAGAGACACTCAGGCTCTGCCCTTAGGGCATTTAGCAGTAATAATGGGTCCTACCTTTGGATTTGCTTCTGATTCTTGAGCGCCGCGTATAAGTACACCATTTAAATATTACAGTTCTAAAATTCGTGCCTCTATTATCTCACACATACTCATTAGCGTATAGTTGGAAGCCTGTAATGTGCAAAATCGCTTGACATAGACGTATAGTATAACTTTAATCAAGCCATTCTAAAGTACTTACACGACTTAGAGGTTGCATGTTCTCAAAAAAAGCACTCATAAAACAGAACACAATGAAGAGACAAGGCACACATAACTTGTGAGTGCTTAGTCTCTTCTCTATGTTTTATCGTTTGAGTTTTTTTTTTCAAGAACGTGTACCAGCTTACACCGATTTCCGCTCAACGAGAGGTAGCAATGTTGACTTGCAATATTGAAGGGACGCTGGTGGCACATTTCCACTTCACGCTCCTAGTTAAGGAGTAACTTAAATGGACAGATCCTGTCAAGGTGGTAGCAGCTCATGCCGCCATCTTCCTTAGCCATGCATGCCCTTAATTTTTTGTCGCAATAGCAAAAATACCGACACTAGAGTTTCTCCAGCACAGGGGCCTTAATGCTGTTAAATTAATAATCGAAAACATTGAAGGGTAACCCGTCAATGTACTTTCTCTTCGATAAAAACTAGCAGAATCGAATAACATGTACTTAACCAGATAAAAATTGCGTCAATGAAACTGGTTAAACGTTCCCTAATTCCCATTATCATCAAATTGCCTCACTAGTCACCAAGGGTGGCTAACAGACTTTCAATAAAGAGGGAATAAAATGGGAGGAGATATCTTGTTAAAACAATGCTGCACTTACCTCTAAGGGCCTAAACTTAATGTGGGTAGAGGGGCTTCAGCGGGACCGTCTTGCGCTCACCAAGGTAGCGTTTTGAGAGCTCCCTCGAGAGTCCTCTCCACAAGCACCTCTATCGCCCAACCTGGTATCGCAGCTCTTTTCACAAAACTTGAAGCTTTATGAGTGACAATAAATGTGTTCCGTGCCTTTTTTTAATGAAGACGCCGTTTGCCAAATGCACCTGGAGCAAGCAAAAATATCATGTTGTAAAAATAATTAAATTACTAAACAAAGCTCTAAATTTGATTTAAGGGACCAGGAAGGACCATTTAGCAATGTTAGGTAAATCCAACAAGCGAAAGTGATTCCATCACTTCAGTGATTTTGTGTCATGCTTGACCATGAACGGAGTATGAGTGCAAAAGATGCTCTCTCCTCACTCGACTCACACACTTCAATACCCAAGAAAATGCCCTGAACTGTGCCAACCTACAAACACCTAATGGGTTGACTTCTTGTTTGTAGAGTTCCAGTCGTTACACCTATTTTTCTTACGAGCGCGGTTTTCCTCTCTGCCGCTGACTTGCTGTCGCTGCCCTCCTTTTGCATGCTGTCTACGTTTGCCGTAAAACGGCACATAGCTCGATGTGCAACTACCACTAACAGAAAGATGTAGCAGCGCTAAATAGGAACTATATTTGCAATGGCATTAGTCTTGGCCGTACATGCCTGGAGAGCTCGCAGCAACATTAGCATGACATACCATACTTTCGCATATTAAGCAGCCTCCTTACGTCGCAAAGCATTTTGGAAAAGAAGTTAATTTATGCGAATATATGTACCCCCCCCCCCCCTTTTTGTGAGGAATAGGGCGCAGGAGCTCCCAGCATGCTTGCTCACTGATTCGAGTTTCAGCTAGTGGAGGTCTGAGGCGACATGGTGGCCATGGCGCGATCGGCAGCATCTTTTGATGCTGGGTTCTCAGACTACAAGAAAGCTGGCGGCACAGGATGACAAACTATGGCCAAACGTGACCCCGATTCCTCTATGACAGTGTTTTCACGTAAAAAGTGAACCAGTGGCCATTCGGGGGATATCAGCAGGTTTCGCAGGCATGGCAGGTTTGCTTCGCTTTGTTTCCTATCTCCTGTTTAGCCTCCGAAAGAGCAGTCGGAAAGAGTTTGAAGAGGGCTTCGAGAGCTTCAATATCAAGCGCACTGGAATTGCGTTTGTGCAAGATGTTTGCTGAATAAAATGTAACTTCTTGTGCCCGTGCCCTCAAGATATTGACGCGAAAAAAGGGGGAGGTATTTTCGCTTTTTCGAATCAGAGTGCTATCTCACTTTGGGCCTTATGGTAATAAAGAAGGGGGTTTATAATCGAGTAAAGACTGTGGGATGACATTCGCAGCTAACAGAAAAATAGCTGCAGTGAAGGGCAGCCTCCGTTTTTGGTCAATGTAGATGGCATAGTGTACTGATGACAAATACTTGCATATAGAATAGTTCCGAAAAGTACTACTACGCACTCAACGATCAACCTAAATGCTCAAAACACGCATATTAGAAATAAATCACTGCCTTTGTTTCAAGATGTATGTTGGGAGAGTCCTCAAAATCATTCGTCCTAAAGAAATGCACTGATCCGCAAGCAAACTTTGTAACAATTACCGGCCTAACCTAATTTTACCACCTCATGCACGTGAACCACAGGGTTCAGGCGATGCAGATATCTAGGCTGCTGGATTATTCATAGAGCGCTGTAGCAAAACATACAAAATAAAAAAACCGCACCTTGAATCCTCATCTGCTTTTCACGGCACAGGTTATTTTGAATCGAGATAGCTCACAAGCTGCGAATAAATAAAAGTTCAGACCATTAGGACGAGACTGCAGACTTATTGTTGCTACACATATCATTTGAATGCATTAACAATCTTAACAATACCGCAAGCTTATTTCTCAATGAGGATACAACCTATCAATAAAATTTAGGTATCAAAGTGCCCTGGTGTATAGATGGTTTCTGAGATTTTGCTTAATTCACTTCTTGTTTTCCCGTTTTAGTCTTTGGTACTTTCAAATTGCGCGCCAATTCCTTCCAATGCTTTTTCCCGCCCCAACTTCCGGTTACGTGATGTCATATCCTTTACCTCACATTAATTAATTTAAGTTAAGTTAAATTGGTTCACAGGAAGGGAAAGGCGCAGTAACTGTCACACTTGCTCTGTGGACACCCGAACCGGGCCGTAAGGGAAGGGAGGAAGGTGGGAATGAAAGTGAAAAGAGAGAAAGAGGAGCCGTAGTGGAGGGCTACGGAGTAATTTCGACCACCTGGGGATCTTTAACGTGCGCTGACATCGCACAGCACACGGACGCCACTTCGTTTCGCCTCCATCGAAACGCAGCCGCCGCGGTCGGGTTCGAACCCGGGAACTCCGGCACAGTAGTCGGGCGTCTCACCACTGCACCACCCCGGCGGGGCACATTAATTCACAATCTGATTGAAAATTAAAGTTGTTATCACATCACATCAGATCACTTCTTGTTTACCAGTTTTAGCCTTTGGTACTTTCAAATTGAGTGCCGATCCCTTTTTATGCCCTTTTTTTGGCTCTGCGTCCGGTTGCGTGACGTCACATCATTGAGGTCATATCTACTATAATAGCACCCGTATCTTTTTCCGCATTCACTCCCAGCTTCCTTTCATTACAGCGCAGTTCAGGTGTCCGCAGAACAAGTGTGGCAGATACTGCGCCTTCCCTTTCCTGTAAACCAGTCATTATAATAATTACCTAATTACCTCATTGGCAAACAATAAGTCAGCCTCTATCGATTGACACCACTCATTAACCTTTACCACTTCTCAATTTCCCGTAACAACTGCGGACACGATTTTGCAGGCGCTGTCTGCGGACGGGGTCTACGGACAAGGTCTGCGGACAGAAATATGTGAACATAGCGAGGAATGGTTGATCCTGGCCCTGATGAGGCCGGCACAGGTGGGTAAACGCCGCTTGCAGCGGTGGCTAGCCTGCCACCGAGTTTTATCTGTTATAGGCCGTTGTTTCACCCGCCACCGCTTAGGTGGTGGACGAAGGCTGTTGTTGCGGCGCGCGTCTTTTTCTCCCCTCTTCTTTATCTTTCTTCTCTTTTTTCTCTTCTGTTCGCACGAGGCAACGGAAGTGTGCAGTTTTGGCCCAAACAAACAGGCCGGAGGTTGCTCAGGTACAAAGCCAGTAGCAGGCCCGTGAATTTTCTTTTTCTTCTTCCTGCAGCCACAACTGTGAACATAGCGAAGTAACGCTTTCGCTTTAATAATTCGTTCAAGGAACGGAAAGGGGCTGTATCTGTCCGAAGTGTTCTGTGGACACTAGAGTGCGCCGTACGGAAAGGGAGGAATGTGGGAGAAAGCGGAAAGAAGTGCCGTAGTGGAAGACAACGGGAGCAATTTTATCCACCTGGGGAGTTTTAGCGTGCACAGACATCTCACAGGACACTGACGCCTCTCCATTCTGCCTATATCGAAAAGCAGTCGCCGGGGGTCAGGATCGAGCCCGGTTATGCGGCACAGTAGTCGAGTATCTTAACCACTGTACGTTGTTGTGGCTGTAGGAAGAAGGAAAATAAAATGCACGGGCCTGTTACTGGCTCTGTAGATGAGCCACCTCCGCTGCCTCGTGCGGACAGAAGAGAAAATAAAGAAAGAAAAAAAGAGGGAGAAAAAGACGATCTCCGCAACAGCAGTCGTCCACCACCAAAGCGTTGGCGGGGGCTATGACGGCCTACAACAGATAAAAATTCGGTGGCAGGCTAGCCACCGCCGCAAGCGGCGTTGACCGACCTGTCGCAGCACCATCATAGCCAGGAGCAGCTAGCTACCCGGCGTCCCCCCCCTAATCACTGCACAAATGCGGCAGTTAAAGAGAAATATTCTCTATGCTAAGAGACGATCTTCGCGTGTCTGATAATTTGACCTTCAAATAACCTTGACAGATGCTGCGCCTTTCCTTTTTATGAAACAATTTATATTTTAGATTTCAAGAGTTAGCTCAACTATGCTAGGACGAGGTTGTCGGCGCTTCGAAGTAAATTTGACCCTCAAGTGGAGAATTAAGTGTGGTTGTTCACAATTTCATGGTCTCCACCCAAAGGTGCTCTGCGCATTTCTGCAAAATCTAACTCAAACGGAGAGGCACGCATTGGGAAAGCCTAGAAACCTAGCTTAAGCGTAGAGGCATGGCCAAACCGCAGTGGTTTAGTGGTTAAGCTACCAGACTACTGTTTTGGAGAACTCGGATTGAACTCTGATCTTCAGCGGATTAATTTCAATGAAGGCGACATGGAGAGGCGTCCGTGTGCTGTGCGATGTCAGTGTGCGTTAAAGATTCCCTGCTTGCAAACCGTTCGCAGCAGGAAAAAAGAAACGCGGCGAGCGCTTTACAAGATTTATCATTAACAAGGGGCTAAAACAGGGTTGTTGCATAGATCACATGTGGTCAAAGTTACTGTTTAGCGCTTTACTAAGGCACCTCGTTCTCTCTTTTCGCAATCACTCCCACCTTCCTCCATTCTCTTATGGCGAGCTCAGGTATCCACAGAAGTTCGACGTACACTGCATCTTATTTTCCGGCGAACAAATTACAAATAATGAAAACGTGGGGATGCTCCGTATTGCGCGATATGAGCGCACGTTAACGGCCCCCAGGTCGCTGAGTTACTCTGCAGCATTCCACAAATTTGGATATTTCACTATTTCCGCTTATTCTCCCACATTCCTTCCTTCGCCCAAGTCTCAGGGATACTGCCCCTTACCCTTCTTATAATGCAGTGTACAAGCTACAAGGAAATTGGCTGTTTAGAGTCCGTAAAACTTGGTATGAAGTGACAGAATTCGGTTTGTTGCTGCCTATATTGATGCAGAAGTCGCAGAGGCAGCGTCGGCAGCCATCTGTGCCGCTTCTGTTGTTGTGGTTGTGCGTTTAGGAAGAAGGAATAGAAACCAAAAAAGAAAATGTACATGATTAAGAACAAAGGAAAGTGCACATAAAATACTAACGAGCAGATATATTACAAAACAGTATATACATACAGAATAAAATTTCGCTGTTCGTGATGAGGATATACACAATTATGAATGGCAGTGCACACGAAGGTATATACAGTGTAGAATAATTTGCCAGATGAATATATATGTAAACATATACAGCAATTGCATTTCACAGTATGTATTGCACAAGTGCATAGCATTGTATACAGCAGGGAGCTGACATATTTAAATTTTATTGCAGGTACAGAGATGGGTTAAAAGCCACCCATCCGACATTTATGGATGTCGTAAAACTACCGATAAGCTCGAAGTCGAACTAAGTATGACTGCATGCAACTTTGCAAAACGCACATTGGTTTAAAAAGCTATGTCTTAGGTGCCGTTTTTTAAAAGACAGAAAAGGCATAGAACTCCTTTAAACTTTCATAATGTTCCGTTCGTCCCTGTGTGCATAACGTTTATCCTGAGGTATGACACACAGGCAAGTGTTTCTAGACCCTCAATCATGGAGCGTTAGCTCGTGAGTCAGCACAAAGACGCAATTCCGTTTCGTTTCCATCGAAACACCGACTAAACGCGTAGCCGTCTGTGTGCTGTGCGATATCTGTGCATGTTGAAGATCCCCAGGTGGTTGAAATTATTACAGAACTCCAGACTACAGCTCCTCTTTCTCTTTCACTGCGTCCACGCCAGCTGCCGACCAGGCACAGAACATTAGAAACTTATGCTTTACCCAGGACACTGCTCCATGCCAGCTTCGAAGTGTCATCACCGACGCCAAATGCCGGGCTCTGCCTAGCACAAAGGCGTTCTTTCAATTATAGATTGTTTATAAGTTAAGGCGCTGTTTTTGTCACGAAACACGAAGCGAACCTGAAGGAGAGGCTGGAACTGGATGTACTGTGGTCACTCAGCCCGATGACTTTTCTAAGTATGTTGCTGGCCGTATAGCAGCCGTATAGTAGGAAGAACTTGAACTGAGAGTGTGGATTACGGCGTGCAATTTGAATCTGTGCCGGCAAACCCCTATTTGTTTCATTACTGTTGGTGTCCCTGGTGCGGACGTTGGCAACCGATATTCGTATCTCATGTCGTCATTGACAAGAGTCACGATCGAGTTGTCAGTACCGATTTCGTCATGGTGGCCATTGATGTGACACTTTCATCTCCGAGCTACGTCTCACCTAAGGGCGCGGAGCGTGTTGCAGATTCGGCAAGAATCTGCAAGCTGAACTAAGCGGAAAAGGAAGAGATTTGGGACTGCAAGGGCGCGAGGGAGAGACTGAGCGCCACGTTGTGGTATTGACGCAAGTGGGGACGGCCAGGAATTAATGTAATCAGAGGCGGCCTGGTGTCTGCCTTGCTTCTCCTATATTATTGGTGCTGAAACCCGGCAGGGTATGTGAGCTCCTCCATTGATCCTTACTGTAGGTTGCAAGAAGAACGCCAACAACCTTCCAGAAGGATACCAGGAGCTCCGCCAGCGAACCCCACCGGATAGAGAAGAAGATTTCATCGAGACACCATGGACCGCATCAAAAGGAAGCGCGACATTCAACGAGCATTTCTAATCCGGCTGTGTAATGAGGCAAGTGAATGTCGGAAATCGAACGAAGGAACTATTCTTGAGTTACCACGGCCGAGTTACTGTTACCCCGGCCGACTGAAAACCTGCAACGATGGCTTACGCTTGCTCAATGAGAAAATGGAGGCTTAAAAAAACACGTTTTGGCAGATGATATCGTACCTGCACTAGAGTATGAGAAAATTACGACAATAACAATGCGACAAGAGCCACCAAATCGAGGCCCTTCAGGTATCTGCTCCTGATGCCGACAGCCGTTGGTTTATGAAAGCAGCAGTTGAACTGCCTGCAGCATTAGCATCATCCGCGAAGCCGCCATTACTGGAGTATTTCGCCGAACCACCTTTCAACTTAACCGACAATTCTGTCATGGAGCTTAAAGAGACGCAAGTTGAAAGTTGCAACCCGTTCACATTGATGCCTGACATCTTTTTTTTTTCCAAAGTCATCTTCAAAGGTAATTTCTTAAGAAGCACAGGACACCGAGAGATGGCGTAGAGTCATTGATAAGAGAGATGGTTTTAAGTGGACCCAGAGTGATTCCTGCAACTACAGAGGACTGGCTGTGATACTGATTGACATACCATTGAAAGAAGCTTATTGCAATCAGAAATCGATTGAGAGAGGGCTCGAAGTAAATAGAGCTTCGAGCCAGTTAAGAATGTTAAACGTCTAACGAAAGAAGATTGCCAACGAGCGCAATATGTAGATCTTGCGCCTGACCACATGCACATGCACGTGACCACATGCACGTATTCTCTCTGCCTTTGCCAGAGAGAACAAGAGGAGCCACAATTATTAGCATTACATTAGCGCCCTAAATGACAAAGAGGCACCACCATGGCTACCCGCTGGGTGTGCGCATCTTTGACACTGGAGCTGTCTTATCCTGCGGGCACCGCTACTTCACTCTAGAGGGTACTCTAGTCGCTAGAGCGGTCGCTTCGCTTCACGGGATCAACGGTCCAGATTTGTTGGTAACGATACATTACACAACACAATTTTATTTTGGTGTGCTCGCTCAAGGTTGCGTGACAGCTGTTGTGGCACACACGCGCTGACGTCACTAAGCGGACGTCTGGACCATTCCCTGAATTCGACGAGGTTGTTTACGAGGTAAACCAACAAGTGCTACAGTGCCAGTACACACTGACGAAACGGTTGAGCTGATCATTTCCACAAGACGAATGGCTTAGGACCAACGACTGGTGCTACGATGGCAGTGTATCCAAGTTGTTTACGCGCAGATTGTCATGCAGTTATAATCTGGCCCGCAAATGCAGTTGGCACTAATGTGTCCTATTGTCTTTAAAGCGCAAATGAGTGTATAGTGTGATGCCATGCTAGTTCCTGACTTCAAAACGTACAGACCAACAATTTGAAATGCATGTTTTTTGCTTGAATAGTGGCCGAGAAAGTGGTGCACATGGCTCAGGAGTGGGTATTCGCTTACAAAAGTAAAGATTTGTAATCGAATATCTTTCTCATGCCGTTCCGCTTTTGATCACTGAGCTACGCTGCGGCATTGCAGAGGAGCGTACGACACGTCAGTAGTCAGCACAGGGTGGTAGAAAAAACTACTTTAGTGATTTTAGAGCTACAGGACCTAGGGCCCCAATCCTCGATTTTACCGGTGTCTATCAATTTGAGGTCCTGAAGCCTTTGGCAGGAGCTGCCAACTACGTGGACAGTACGTTTTACAGTTTTCCTGAGAAGCGACCTCTAGCTCATGACGTAAGGTATGGTTAAAGCTGGGCTTTTTCATCTATGCAGTGGAGCTGCGTCCACAAAATGTGATAGATGCATGCTACAGTAACAGAACTTAAAAAATAGCGGCTGCTGATAGTGGGCAGCGGTAGACGGCGTGTGTATTACTCCGCTAGACAGCAAAGAGAATCAGGTTGTGAAATTGGACTATACTCAAGAAGCCTAGCGTATCTAAATTTTTGAGGTTGTAATATTGTATAGTGCTCAAGCTTTCACTCATTTAATCAGAAAGTTTCAACAACGCACTATGTTTTTCACTGATGCCTTGTCTGCGGCGGTTACGACCGTCATGAGTTGTTTGGATTTTGTTTTAGTTTCTAAGGTTTAACTTCTCAAAGTGAGTCAGGCTATGAGAGATGTCTTAGTGGAGGGCTCCGGAAATTTCGATCACCTGTGGTTCTTTACCGTGCACTGTTATCGCACAGCACACGGGCGCATTGCTTTTCGCCTCCATGGAAAAGCGGCCGCCGCGGCCGGGAGTAGTCAAGCGCCCTAACCACTGCCCCACGGCGGGTTGCAGTCATGTGTTGCATTCAATTAAGAGACTATGTGGGACCCGAAACCAAAGCTAAAATTGAAGAGATTACATGTAGTTCTCATATGACGCAATCACGCTAAGCACAGTTTTTGTTTCTTATTCAAATTTTA
Organism: Amblyomma maculatum; assembly: GCF_055883805.1. Lineage (NCBI taxonomy): Eukaryota > Metazoa > Arthropoda > Arachnida > Ixodida > Ixodidae > Amblyomma > Amblyomma maculatum. The sequence continues at coordinate 100,655,717 of NC_139353.1, forward strand.
AAAAGGACAGTGTAAATCTTGATGCGGGCTAAATTCAAGTTATCAATTACTATACTGTATGTTTCTTATGCGTACATTGTCAAGCTCGTCTATTACGTCGGAACCGTCACTCGGCAATGGAAGCTATGCTATTTAACGCTGCTTCCCGCACTGCCCATAATTCTACATGCTTTTCAAAGCACTTCGATACCTGAGAAAGCCTAAGCGCATAACTAATGTTTTAATCCCTATCCTGTGAACAAAAATGCCTTGCAGAAATATTTTTGAACTGCCACTTTATTTTCGACGCAATCGACGAAGGACCATTGTGGCCATATTCACTAAGCGATGAACGACATTGACCCACGCTACCGCCCAGACATACGTGGGAACATAAGCATCGCTGATGTTATTGCCATCAGTTGTGGGAAGTATCTTCTCTGCCATAACAGTATATATAATTGTGGTAGCCATTGGTTTGTTTGGTATGTTGCGGGTACGTAAAACGCTTGCACCGCTCCGAGTTGCCCCCGCGAGGAGCCGAACTGCGCTGCTATATTTCGTCATCTGTGAGCGAAATTGTCGGGTCCCACGGTGGAAGAACGTAACTTTTTCAAGGGCGAACTTCTCTGTTTGGTGTAATATGCAGTTACTCTAGAATGTAACGATAAGCTACGGCACAGCTTAGATGGTGGGTTTTGGCGAGATATGTCTTCTGCTATCTCTGGCAGCAGGTTCATGCCGCCTGTGAGCATATAGCTCGTTGACAACTTTATGTTTCGGCCAACCAGTTACAATGCGGATGACATCGTGGTTATGCTCCTCAAGATTATCAGATTATCTTAGTGGCATTATGTAGAGGACGACATTCATACATAATTCGGGAATTGATAAGGCCTGTAATTAGCGGGCGGGACTTCTTTTCCTTTGCACACCATTGAAGGCTCGTCAGTCTGCTAAAGCGTAGAAGGGTCTTACATTCAGAATTTACAGAGTTCTGCCCTTTGCGCCTTGATCAAGATGCACTCCCCCCCCCGCCCCGAGGTCGGATGCTTGATTGGCGCCGAATACGTTGACCTGACATGTATAGTTTGTATAGTCCTAGGACTGCTTAGACATGCCTGTGCGGGCTATTTGGAATAATAAACTACGCAGTCTTCTCCGGCTATGCGCACATGCTCAGTGCGTGTAAGATATCTATGATGGTAACTACGCCTTGTTGGATAGTCTGCTCTTGTTCACAAAAGAACACGTCGTTGCCCAGATGGAGAAGTCACCCGCATACACGACAAATTGCAAAGCCGGAATGGCAGCAAAGAGCGGAGGTAGTCTAGCTATAGCAAGATTAATTAACGTGGGTAAAAGAACCGCCCCCAGCGGTACGCTGATATTATTGGGCCTTAGACTGCATACGTAGTCGCCTACTTCATTTTGGCACGTTACGTGGGCGAGAAAGACTTTCTATGACAGAAAACTTCTAGGTTTGCTTTCTTTTGCTTTTTCCACTAACCACCATCGGCCACAACGCTATCTGTCGCCCTTCCACCTCTTTCTTTCTCAAAATGCGGGGAGGAAATTTTCATCTCTCCACTCTGCCGGTCTTGTCTTTAGTTCAATACATTTTCACTGCTTTGATCTGGCATCTGCGATCTATGGCTCGAGGCATCTACTAGTGCATGTCATGGCTGCCAGGTGGCCAATTAGGATACGGTCACTGCTTTTGGAACTTACGAAATAGGGTGCCTAAGACCTGTGCTCTAGGTTACGTGCTGTAATTCTCCATGATATATTTGGCTTGTGTATTATCACAACTTATTTGCACCATTCCCATCGCATAGCGTTATTCTTCGTGATATCTGTAATAAATTTTGTTTTTCAATGCATATAACTAGAGATAACGTGCCAGCAGCCTTGCACCCTACCCATACCGATGTCGTTGTTGCTCAAAATGTTTTGACAACCGCTTTAGATCTCGGCATTGCCGACCTTGGTTTCAGTGTCAGACCGAGAGCAAGGCAAATGGGAAAGTAAACAGCAAGCGGTTACTTTTCGATTTACTTTCAAGAGAATGCAGCTAATATTAACTGGTGGTTGTGTATGCAGTAAGTGCTGATCAAGGTATAACTAATGCACTGTAGTTATTTTTACGTACAGAAAACTGTGAATAGCTGGCGGTCAATTTTGATTTTTAGAGCTCCTAAGCATTACATTACCCCTACCATTTTTCCATGGTAGGGGTAACATTAAGAGATAGGAAGCGTGCAGAGTGGGTCAGATAAATAACTCAAGTTACCGACATTCTAGTGGAAATTAAGAAGAAGAAATGGGCATGGGCAGGGCATGTAGTGTGAAGAGAGGATAACTGGTGGTAGCTTAGGGTAACAAACTGGATTCCAAGGGAAAGAAAGCGTAGCAGGGGGCGGCAGAAAGTTAGGTGGGTGGATGAGGTTAAGAAGTTCGTGGGGTCAAGTGAATGCAGCTAGCACAGAACCAGGTTAGGTGGAGAAATATGGGAGAGGCCTTCGCCCTGCAATGGGTATAGTCAGGCGGATGATGATCATGATGATGATGAGCGTTACATGTTGGAAGCATTGGCTGTGCTGTCTTTGCAGATAACTTAATGAGCATTTTTCGATAAGCCAGATTTCATTAATATGAGGATTCTCTTTGACACAAAGGTTTTTCCTTGGAAAAAAAAACAACTAGCGCCGTCAGATTGGGATGGAGCGCACGTGGCTGCTACTCGCAGAAGTACTAGCACGTTACTAGTGTCCCTGAAAAGAAAAGTTTTTAACAAATCTTTCTTCCCAGTACTCAACTATAGAAAGAAAATGTTGAGGCCAAGGAACAGGGTTCTAATTCAGGTAATGGCAACGAAGAGAGCTGTGAAACGCAAAATGGCAGGTATAGGTTTAGAAGACAGGAAGCCGACTGATTTGTCAGGAAAGAAAATCCGGGAAATCGCAAAGAGAGCAAAATAATAAAAATAAAATAAAAATAGTCAATCTTAACCTATGGCCTCTAATGGTAAGTAAAAGATTGGAATCAAAGGCAAGCATTGTAGGGGAGCACATAAAATGCTTGCAGATCAGGTAAAGAAGTTCGCGGGAAGCAAACGTGCGCAGCTGGCACAGGATTCAGTTCACTGAAGGATAAGGATGAACCCTTGCCTTACTATTCGTATAACCGAGGTGATAATAATGGTGTTGAGAGAAAGCAAAATTGTATCAGTAATGTGTTTTGCAATAAATTCAACGCAGTGAAAAAGTGCCAAGATGCTGGCACGAGGCATTCACAGTTTTCCTAGGCGCGTTTTGAGAGCAGCGGTTTTCTGACACCTATGTGCACGTTTGCTGCAGAATAATAACCACACCATAATCAAACATTCATTCTACTGGTATGCATGCACCTCTTCCTGGTTGAAGAGCAGTGCTGGCTGCTTTTCGTTTTGAGAACGATGAGAAACATTGCCTCTGTCCTCAAATGTTATAGCTATAGTAAAATTGGGCACCTGCTGGCATAATCTTCAAAATGTGCGCCAGGGGTTATCTGCAGGGGAATAATCGCTTTAGGTCGTGAAAGGCCAAGGCTGTTCCTTGTGATCACCAATAAACTTAGAGATATTCATTTTCTCAAACAACCTTTGACCAACTTCTGATTTCATTTCTTATAATATATTTTGCCGAAAGACCGCAGGGCATTAGATAAGGAGGAAAAACCCTAGAATTAGTGCCCACAAGAACATTATAAAGCATAGAAAGATTACCTGGACAAACATCCACAACAAAAACGAGAATATTGAGCACATAAAGTATCGATTATTTGATAGAAAGCGAAGTGAAGTTCAAGTAAAAAGAAAGAGCACAACAGTAATATACGAGAAAGCAGAGCGCTAAGAGGCATGCCATAACAAAAGATTTGCAAGCATAATTTGCTGTTTAATGTGCGACATATGTATGAACAGGTTGCTGCGTCCTAAATTGCCCAGTAAGTTTTCGCAAAATGATCTTCGATCAGTGCATAATAGAATGCTGTTTTAAAGGGTGTTGCATAGTGCTTTTGCATGCAGAACAAAATGAAGTTATTGGTTTTGTGAGAGAGGGCTTCCGACCATTGTTATGAATATCTTTCACGCTACTAGATATCCTATGGGGGGGGGGGGGGGCGGTTATAGTGTTTTGTGTCTCATGCATCGGCGATAATATAAATTATGCGAAACAGCGAAGCTATAAATGGCGCGGCGTGTCATGAGCACTGGAATAGCGACGTTCTGTTTCAGTACTGGGACGCAGATTTTTTCTGAAAGTTTAGAAACATTATAATTTATGCAACTGTAGCCAAGCATGCACCCTCCGCAATGTCTAGCAGAAAAATAATATTGCAATATAGCTGTGCAAATTGAAGGAGGAAAAAGCATAAATTGTGTTTATTGATGTCAGTAGCAATTTACTCTTGCAAACCGTTCAAATCGCAGATGCACAGTTGTCCGCATATTCCGCTAAGATAGTTAGCGGCTGCCAAGACCACCAGTAAGACGTATGCATGTCTGCATGCTTGCTCGTTATTTTCGTTACATCCCTTACAGTGCATGGCTTATTGTTTGTTTAATTGATTCATTGATTGATTAAAACTTCAATTTCCACCGATTTAGGAGGCCCCCTACTCCCCGCTCCTGGCACGCAGGCCTGAGGAACGGGGGCTGGAACCTCCGCGACTAAGGACTGGCGAATATACATTGGTTATGCGCGGCCTCAGCCGCCAGGCGGACGGCTTTCTGCTGGTCAGCGGGGACGTCGCTTCGCAGCAGTGTTACCCAGGCTTCTCTACTTTTAATGTTGTCCCTAGCGCCCGGAGACTTAGGACATTCCCAAAGTATATGGTCGAGGGTCCCTCTCGCTTCGCAGGCTTTACATTTATCGTCTTTTCTCTAATCTATCTGGGTGTGAAACAACCAGACAGGGTTCGGGAAATTTCCGGCTTGTAATCGCCGCCAGGCTATGATGGCCTCTTTATTATTTAAGCTAGGATCCGGTGGCGGCATCAGACGTCTTCCTAATCTATAATTTTCGATTATTCCTTTATAGGTATGGACGAACGTTTGTTTGTTTAAGATTACGCAACCTACGAAAGGCACCCAAGGGCTCTGCGATATCAATGTAGCTTAAAGGGCACTGCGGTTTTTTTTTTTCATTATTTCAAGTTATTAATTACTTTACATTCCTCATTTTTTCTGACTGGAACACAAAAACAGCTTTTCAAAATTTCATGTAGTACTATTTTTAAAATGAAAGAAAATAAGCACCCGCCACTGCTTCGGTGCTGGCGGACGATGGTTGTTGTTACGGCGTGCGTCTTTCTCTCCCTCTTCTTTTTTTTTCTTTCTTGCCTATTTTCTCTTCTGTCCGCACGAGGCAGCGGAGGTGGCTCAGCTATAGAGCCAGTAGCAGGCCTGTGCATTTTCTTTTCTTCCTTCCTACAGACACAACAACAACGCAGCATATAAGAAGGCTGCGGTAGCATAATATAGGGTTTAAAAGTTTTGTGATCACGCGAAGATCGGGTAGTATTTGTGGTATAATATTTTTGACGTCACAAACTCAGTGTTGCCCACAGAAATTGTCTGTACTAAGTCTATGAATACGGCACATTTTATAACCGAGTGGTGCGCGAATGAATTTTTGCACGGCGTCCAAATTTGATGGAATGCATCAGGGCAGAGAGAAAAAACCTGCAGTGAAATTTTTACTACAATATGCGAAGGTCGAGAAACCCCTGGAGTTGTACTTGGAAGGTTTCCTGGTGGTCGAAATTATTCCGTAGCTCTCCCCTATGGCACCTTATTATTTCCTCTTTCCCTCCCGCCCTCCTCTCTTTCATTGCTGCTTGGGCCAGGTCTACTCCGGCGCAGCAGTGGTACGACGCCCGACTACTGCGCTGGAGTACACGGGTTCGAACCCGACCTCGGCGGCTGCGTTTCAATGGCGGCGAAATGAAGATGTGTCCGTTTGCTGTGCGATGTCACGCACGTTAAAGATCCCCAGTTGGTCGAAATTACTCTGTAGCCCTCCACTACGGCTCCTCGTTCTCTCTTTCCACTTTCACTCCCGCCTTCCTCCCTTCCCTTACGGCGCCGTTGAGGTGTCCACAGAAAACAAATGAGACAGTTACCGCGAATTTCCCTTCCTATAAATCAATCAATCAATCTACACATAGAGGGTTGACAGGTAGCTGCGCTTGTGTTTTCATCATCCATGTCTTTTCACCAGCCGTTTTTTTCGCCAGCCATGTCTTTATTGCATTCTGCGTCTTCACACAGATCCGTTGCTCTCTTCGATGCCGGTTTTTATGATCTCGCATAACAATCATGTGCCTTAACATGAATAGCATGAGATTGTTCTGACTTTCCACGCTGCTCAGGAAGCCTTTCTGTTAAGTGTCTAAAATTAGAAACTTTTCTGGTCATCTCAGTGAACTCTATATGGTGATCTCCGGGCACTGCTACCGTTTCGTCGTCTCCGAATACGTTAGCGATTTTTCTTTACCAAGGTCGCTAGTGCATGCAATGAACTGCGCTATCTTGTATTGGTAAGTAGCGGCCGCTACACCGCTAGTGAGCCGAGCATTTTGCCATGTGTGACACACGCCACTAGTGCGCATGTGCGTAAACCAGCAGGTGCGCTGTGCACGACATAGGAGCTCGCGGCCACCGCGTGCGCGTGCTGACCGCACTGCCGACGCAGGAGAGAGAATGTCTGGCCAAGGGGAGACACCAAGTTGCAGAGCAGCCTTGACGACCGAGCAGAGTAGAACGCCTTGCCAAGTGGCGACGTATAGATGCAGAGCGCCTTTAATAATAATAATAATAATAATAATAATAATAATAATAATAATAATAATAATAATAATAATAATAATAATAATAATAATAATAATAATAATCAATCAATCAATCAATCAATCAATCAATCTTTATTTAATGTGCGCAGGAACAACCATGTGGTCTTTGTGCTGCAGCACAAAAAAAAAAAAATGAAAAAGCACAAGCATGTTTACACACACAGAGAGAACACAAAAAAAAAGAAATAAATAATACATGAAATGAAACTGAGACGAAAAGTATCACGGAAATTAAGCAAACAATGAGTATCATCACTTATATACACAGTGAGAGAATTTTTTAGCACACCAGGAAATAAAGAAAAAAAAAAAAGAACGGTAGGTAGAAGAGAAAAAAAAAAAAAACAGATGACTGACATTGATTATAGTAATATAGAAATATACATAAAATAAACAACCATTCCAGGCGCAACAAGTGCATGGTACTTAAAACACAGGCTAGAAATACAGAATAATACAATAAAGAAGTAAAATTGAACAAGGGACAGTAAGATTCGAATATAAAGTTTAAAGTTGAAATATAAGCAAGAAACGGATAAAAAGTAGTTCAAGATACAGACAGCATTGAACAGGAGAAAAAGCAAAAAGTGAAGTAAATACAATTTAAGGCTAGAAAGTGGGAGTTATATGTGATAAAGTACTATTTAGAATACAACGCTACGAACATCCAATGTAAATGAACAGAGCGAGTTTTGGAAGATGTCAAGGTGAGGACAAAAAGAGTTAAATAACCACTGCATCCTGTCCAGAGGGGAGTGGGAATGAAGAGGAGAAACCTGAAATGGTCTGAATTCCCTCATGCTCTTTCGCGGAACGCGCAGTAGGATGTACTCTAAGAGCTGAGGGCACATAATGTGGCCATGAAGGAGTTTGTACAGAAATATGATATCAAGTCTGATACGACGGCAGTGAAGGGAAGGAAGATTCAGTTGGGCGCTCCTGGTGGAGCGAGAGGGGGAAGTTGCGAAAGGAAAGCGATAATGAAATATCCGTAAAAATTTTTTTTGTACTCTGTCAACCTTGTCCAAGTTCGATTTGCAAGTGCCATTCCAAACAACCGACGCATACTCCAAGACCGGGAGGCATATGGACAGGTACAGTTTTAGGAACGGAAGTGGAGTATGGAACTCTCTCGAAAGTCTGCAAACGAATCCGAGTGTGCGCATAGCCCGCTGAGCAATGCGTTTAGTGTGAGAGGAGAAGCTGAGGGTGCGGTCAAAAAGTACACCAAGGTCATTAATTTCATCAACCCTATCCAACAGCACAGAATTGACAGAATAATGGTAGAGAAAGCTATGTGTTTTACGAGTAAAGGACACAACCCTAGTTTTGGAAGAATTGAGGGTAAGTCGATTCATCGCACACCAATCAGAAAAAGCAGATATGTCTGATTGCAACAACACGCAATCTTGAAAAGAATGTATTACCTTGAATATTTTTATATCATCAGCATAAAGAAGAAACGAGGAGTTCTTTATCGCCAAGGAAACATCATTAATAAAAACGGAGAAGAGAAGCGGGCCTAGTACTGAACCTTGAGGAACTCCACTCGTTGCAGGGTAAACGAAAGAAGTCTGTCCATTGACACTGACAAAGCAGAAGCGATCAAGGAGATAGTTGCGTAGGAGGGCTACGAGAGAGACTTCAACGCCAGAGAGTAGAAGTTTTTCAAGAAGTAGTGAGTGAGTAACAACGTCGAAAGCTTTGCTCATATCACAGTACACAGTGTCAACCTGACCCCTCTGAAGGACTGCTGCAGAGGCATACGTCATAAACGTGACTAGGTTGGTGGAAGTAGAGCGACCCGACATGAAGCCATGTTGATTCGGTACTATGATATGTTTGAGATGGAAGGAAAGTACGCTGTGCAAAGCTAATTCGAAAAGCTTAGAGGTTGCACATAGAAGAGAAATCGGACGATAATTGGAAACATCAGTTTTGTTTCCAGACTTGAAGACAGGAAACACGCGTGCCATTTTCCACACGCGAGGAAAGGCAGCATTTTTTAAACAGTTATTAAATATGGCAGTCAGTACTGGTACGAAGATATAACTGAAGGCTTTTATTATGGCAGCTGGAATGCCATCAGGTCCAGGAGACAAAGATGGTCTCAGACGCTTAAGACTCTCAGTTATCAACTCCTCGTCAAAGAGAATGGAATTAGATAGTGCACCAGATGGGAGGCAAACGGAATCACAATGTGGATGTTTGTAAACGGAGGAAAAATGTTGTGCAAAACTGTCGGCAACATCCCGAATTTCCGAACCCTGAGAGTCAACTAAGCTGATACTTAAATCTGATTTAATGGAACGCTTGCGAACGTAACGCCAGAACTGACTAGGACGATTTGAGGCATACCTCTCTAAAGACTCAAGATAGGAATCGTAGTCCCGCTTGTATAAGCGTTTGCAAAGAGAACGCACACGGCGAAACTCATCTGCCCAATTGTGAAACCCAGGGCGTTTCGCTTTACGATGGGCCCGTTCCTTGAGCTTTAACGCCGTTATTAGTTCCCTTGAAAACCAGGAAGGGAACTTCCTACGCGTAGGAGTATGCAAAGGTATGTACCGACGCATACCATCAAGAACTATTTCTGTAAAGCGACTGACTTGTCCATCTGAATCATTAATGTCATTTAAAAGGGACCAGTCGACGGAAGAGAAGAAATTGAAAAGACCGACATAATCACCACGTGCATACGCGAAACGGGGCGAATTCCCCACCCGATCTGAGTTAGTAGAAGGTGAGGCAGAGACAGCAGTAGTAACTAGAAGCGGAGGGTGAAATTTGTCACAGCGAGTCAGCGGTATGTCCGAACTCGAGACTCGAACACTTTCAAAATTCGATAGACAGATGTCAAGAATATTACCGCAACAGTTTTCAATGAAATTGTGTTGCTGCAAAGAGTTAAAGGCTATGAAATCAAGTAGAGCGTTACACTTACTTAATATGTAATGATTGTTGTGAGAAGAAATAAGTGAGTTCCAGTTGATACCAGGAGTATTAAAATCACCTAAAATAAGAAATTTGTGTTTGCTATGACGGGTTATAACATGTTCGATTGAGAGCAGAACATCATCATAGGCTGAAGGAGGTAGATTCGGAGGAATGTAGAAAGCTGCAAGTAAAAGTTTTTCATGTCGATTTAAAGTGAGCTCGAGCCACACACATTCTTCAATAGTTTCCAGATCGGAACGTCGAACACACTTCACAAAACTGTCAATAGCAATGAGCACTCCACCTCCTCTTGATTTGGGACCTGTTTCAGGACGGTCGCTACGAAAAACAGAGTAATTATTTGGAAAGAAATCATTGGAAGGAATATCACTTGTGCCCCGCCGGGGTGGCGCAGTGGTAAGACGCCCGACTACTGTGCCGGAGTTCCCGGGTTCGAACCCGACCGCGGCGGCTGCGTTTCGATGGAGGCGAAACGAAGAGGCGTCGTGTGCTGTGCGATGTCAGCGCACGTTAAAGATCCCCAGGTGGTCGAAATTACTCCGTAGCCCTCCACTACGGCTCCTCTTTCTCTCTGTCCACTTTCATTCCCACCTTCCTCCCTTCCCTTACGGCGCGGTTCGGGTGTCCACAGAGCAAGTGTGACAGTTACTGCGCCTTTCCCTTCCTGTGAACCAATTTAACTTTAATATCACTTGACAGCCAGGTTTCGGTAACCACAACAGCGGTATAACAAGAGGACAAGACGCTAGAAAAAAATTCTGATCCCTTAGTCCGAAGACCTCGGGCGTTTTGATAATAGATATCCAAATTAGGGGCCACTGCAATTTTGCGTCAGTTCAGAGGGATGAAGCATATCGTCGTAAAGCTTCCCACGAAAGTCCTTGTATATGCAACCCATCGGCCACATCGAAAGAACAAGCTTTCGATGTGGCCGATGGGTTGCATATACAAGGACTTTCGTGGGAAGCTTTACGACGATATGCTTCATCCCTCTGAACTGACGCAAAATTGCAGTGGCCCCTAATTTGGATATCTATTATCAAAACGCCCGAGGTCTTCGGACTAAGGGATCAGAATTTTTTTCTAGCGTCTTGTCCTCTTGTTATACCGCTGTTGTGGTTACCGAAACCTGGCTGTCAAGTGATATTCCTTCCAATGATTTCTTTCCAAATAATTACTCTGTTTTTCGTAGCGACCGTCCTGAAACAGGTCCCAAATCAAGAGGAGGTGGAGTGCTCATTGCAATAATAATAATAATAATAATAATAATAATAATAATAATAATAATAATAATAATAATAATAATAATAATAATAATAATAATAATAATAATAATAATAATAATAATAATAATAATAATAATAATAATAATAATTAATAATAGTAATGATAATAAAAGAGTGATTTACAGGAGATGAAAGGTGCAGTATCTGTAACACTTGCTGGTTGAACACCCGAACCACGCTGTAATGGAAGAGAAGAACGTGCGAGAGAAAGTGGAAAAAGAGAAGGAGAGCAACAGTGGAGGACTACGCCGTAATTTTGACCACCTTGGGATCTGTAACATGCACTGGCATCGCACAGCACATGGACATCTCTCCATGTCACCGCCATCGAAACGCAACTGCCGGCAGAGCATAACAAGCGGAGCATAGCAACAGCAAAGTGAGAATGAGCGTAAGAAGGCGGTCCCTCCAGGGTGGTGCAGTGGTAAGACGCCCGACTACTGTCCGGAGTTCCCGGGTTCGAACCCGACCACGACGGCTGCGTTTCGACGGAGGCGAAACAAAGTGGCGTCCATGTGCTCTGCGATGTCAGCGCACGTTAAAGATCCCCAGGTGGTCGAAATTACTCCATGGTCCACCACTACGGCTCCCCTTTCTCTCTTTCCACTTTCATTCTCACCCTCATCCCTTCCCTTACGGCGTGGTTCAGCGTTTCGATGGTGTGCTGTGCGATGTCAGCGCACGTTAAAGGTCCCCAGGTGGTCGAAATTGCTCCGTAGCCCTCCACTACTGCTCCTCTTTCTCTCTATCCACTTTCACTCCCATCTTCCTCCCTTCCCTTACGGCGCGGTTGCGGTGTCCACAGAAATCAAGTGCGACAGTTACCGCGCCTTTCCCTCGAACCTATAAATAAATCAGTTTTTAAATCAGGTGCCCACAGTTAAAGATCCCCAGGTGGTCGAAATTACTCCGTAGCCCTCCACTACGGCTCCAATTTCTCTTTCCACTTTCACTCCCACATTCCTCCCTTTCCTTACGGCGCGGTTCAGGTGTCCACAGAAAACAAGTGAGAGAGTTACCGCGCCTTTCCCTTCCTATAAATCAATCAGGTACCCACCGATCAAATGTGACAGATACTGCGCCTTTCCCTTCCTGTGAACAAATTAATAAAAAAAAAATAATAAGAAGGAAGGCGAAGAGAGCAGCGGAAAGGCCCGAAGAGAGGAAGGAACGGCTGAATGGATACCAGACTGCCGAGCGTAATAGATTAGCATAGCCGCCCAGAAAAGGCTTCCAAAGCACCGTTGAGAGGCGCTGCTGCTCCTGACAGGGAGCGCCATTTCTGACGGAAAAATAGAAACTGGGGATACGCGCGGCGGCACCACCTAGGCATAGGGAACCAAAGCTGGAGTTTGCTCCGCGACGCCAGCGCTCGGATTCTAGCGGAGCGGAGAGGAACTACAAAATCTACGCGCATCCGCGCCCGCGTTGCGCAAGGCTGTCTCCGGAGTCTGAGCAGCCCGCTCGCTCGGGTGCGCTTGCTACATGCAGCCGCACGTGCACGTGGAGCGGGAGAAGGAGAGTGGGAACGAGAGGGGATGGTCGCGCGTCTGCGCGCTCAAAGCCGGCGCTCATTGCCAGTGGGGTTTCTTATTTTCGCTTTCTTCTGTTCCCCGGCTTACATAGAGGCTGGCTGGAGGCACGTTTTTTATCGGTGCTTTTGAAAGTGAGAAATTATTATTAATTGATCGCCGCGGACATTATTTTCAAAGAAGGCTTGGTGGCAGGCTCTGACATTAAAAAAAAGCCATGAATGCGAATTCGCTACTCGAAGACAGAGGCAAGCGACAGGTATTTTGAAGGACTTGAGGCGGCACCTCTTGATATCTCTGTCCATGTTGTTCAGAGAATGAAGGGTCCAGCCTTCTCGTTGAGAATTGATACGCATGTACGCAGCGACGAGTGCTCCGGGCGCTGGTTGGGGAGCTTCCTTTCTATTTGTGACTGCGCACTTGAAAGGGGCCTATTCAACTCTTTGGGGACAGACGTTTTAGGCGATGCTACCGGCTCCGTGGGGCCTGTTTTCTGCGCGTTTAGGACGCGTTCCCTACAAAGGCACAAAGCATGTCGCCTTACTCTTTGGTTCCTGCTGACAGTGGTCAGGGGGAGTTTACTGCTGCGGCGCTGTCATCCGAAATCAATGACCTATCTGCCTTTAAGGATGAGGGCCGGGTTTCTTAACGACCTGGGTCATTGACGAGAAGCCGCGGCATGCCATTTTTTGCGGCAGTTTCCTCTCAACACGAGACGAAGAGCGAGGAAATGCCTGACGACCTTCCATGCAGGCGGGGACATCTCTCCAAGTAAACCTTTGTCTTCTTAATTCCACACCTACGCTGTGCAATTCCTTCAGTTATCTCCTTTAGCGAATGCGCAGTTTTGAGCTCTCGAAGCAGGATCGCGTATGAGGATAGAAAGATTGACGTACGTGTTTTTCCTTCATAAACGCCAAGTGATGGCATTAATGACATATATCTGTTTGTTGAGGCCGACTTGGTTCCGCGATGGCTGCTGCGGCACCGCCAGTTACAAACAGAGGTGCGAGATACGAGCGGTACGAGATACCTAAAAAAAGACAAAAAGCCGACAACCATCCCGTTACCGTTTCAACACGAGTTTTGCGAAAAAGCGCGCCGTCACTTTTTCATTCCAGTTCCTTTTTTTTGCCCCGTTTGTTGGAGCGAGACTGCGGCCGCACGTGCTGGAAAGCAGCACGGACAAGAATACAGCATGCTTTTCTATGCACCGGGGAGCAGACGACGCGGCCGCTCTGCGCGGAGGTTTTGACGGGGTCTCCATGGAGGGCGCTGACGCACTGAGCGGCGCAGCGCCCCCTGGCCCAGGTTTTCTCCCCTATCCCGTGCAAGTTTTCTCTCGCTCGCTATCTTCCGCGCACGTGCAGACGTCTCGCGCTGCTTTGTCGCGCGGAAAGCGCACACTGGACGCCGCCGGTTCAGCTCGCTTGCCTTCACGGTGTGCGCTGCGTGCTTTCTCTCGCACCAGCACGCGCCTTGATGCGCCCCCGCAGGCGCACCGCGACATGCCACCTGCATTCCGTCTTGATTGGGTAACCTGACGCGTATTTTCATGAAGGATACTTAATTATAGGCGGGAAACTTTTTATTCACGTCTGCACTGTAGAGCAGACAACCGACGGCGATGAGTAAATATTGATTGTGAATGCGTCACACGTTAGCAAAACGTAGGAAGTGCATCTCGAGGTACGTCCGCTGTGTAATTATATTGTCGCATATAATACGCTTAAAAACTGCTAAAGTGTCATCAGTACTGTGAAATAAAGTGGCCCGCTCGTTGACCATTGTTTTGGCATGTAGCATGCGATCTATATACAGATTTGTTTTTTTTTTATTATTACGACGTTACCAAAGAAAATCTTGCAGTGGAAGAATAAGTATATAGTCCGAAGGAGGCGTTTCTTCAAAGACAAGAACGCTAGCAATCTCATAAGCTCATGCGTGTTCCATGCGCTACACGCGATATAACCGGCTCGCTGGCTAGGAAGGCAGGTGAAATCCAAGCTTGTACTACATAGTGTTTTATTTCTGTTCTTATTAAGTGGTTTTGCTTCATTTATGATAATATTTGGTTTGCAGTCACGAACCCTGTGACGCGAATGAGGTGCTCTGCGTGCAAGTAGTACGTCAGTCGAGCCATAGCTAGATCACTTTTGTACTGCACTTCCGACATATCTTCGTTATTAATAATAATAATAATAATACTATTTGATTTACTTATTGGCCAATTTGTAAATCTGTAAAAAGCGCCTCAGCAAGCATTGCTTTCCAGCCCCCCCCCCCCCCCCCCGAAAAAAAAAAGGCCTCGTTCCTAGATATTTTCTTGGTCAATCTAAAAATGAAAAGGCAGCTGTGGGCACTTAGAGTACATTCACACATCAGTCTCGATCGCGGACGTCGCATCTGTTGATTTGGTTGCTTTCAGTGCGCTCACAAAGCAGGGAGAGAGCACAAAAAATCGGCAAAACTAGACACGCGGGGAGCGAAGAGTAGGATAATCTTCCATCCTCTTCCCTTTTTATGCATGGTGTTAAAGCACTGTACTTTTTTGATGCCTCTCCAAGCCGTCTTTGTCAACTGTCAACATTTCTGAGTTTACGAAGAATGGGGAAATTGGCTCTTTTCGTTTCGACAAAGAACTCATGCGGTTGGAAATAGGTCTTGCGGACACGCTTCCAAAGGAATCTGCAAAGTTTCACACGTGAGCCTCGTCTTTTGGCCCTTCACCTACTATTGTGGCTTCTCATGACACAATGCTTCTTAGTACATTCGTTTCGCATGAGCGGAAGCGTTTTTGTATCGCCAAATAACCGCCAGACGCAACGCGATCGCCGCGCGTGCACAGGAAGCTACCGGAGCTTCTGCTCCGGCGAAGCCCCATCGTTTCACATTTCGCCACCACTCCAGGAATGCGGCGCTGCCGTCGCGCGGCGAAACTTAAGCTTGGGTTCCCTTGAGTTCAGTCAATGGCAAACACCAAAAGAAGATTGAAGGCGCGTAGAGTGACTGATCACTCCATTAGCGCTTCCGAAAGTGCATCTGCTACCCGGAAATTGGAAGCTGACTTGGTTCGTTTGGTTTGTGGGGTTTAACGTTCCAAAGCAACTGAGGCTATGAGAGACGCCGTAGTGGAGGACTCCGGAAATTTCAACCACCAGTGGTTCTTTAACGTGCACTGACATCGCACAGCACACGGGCAACTTGCTTTTCGCCTCCATCGAAAAGCGGCCGCCGAAGCCGGGATTCGATCCCGCGTCCTTGGGAACAGTAGTCGAGTGCCGTAACCACTGCGCCACCCCGGCGGGGCAAAGCTGACTTTGTGAATAATCCGTTTGGACACGTGTAGTGTGTACGGGAGACAGTGGTACCAAATTGACTTGACACTGGTGAGTAATCGAATGTATGAAACTTTGCTCTTGGAGACAGCCATATCGAAATACTGTACATAATAAAATTGAGACCGCTGCATGCCATTTCACATAATATCGTGCAGACTTCGTCTCTGTCAAACAAAATTAATAAAAGATGTGTGTATCCAATGTCTCTGATTGCTGAACATATATGGCCACAAGCTCAGCCACCGCAACGTACATCCTTTGTGAAAGGTGTAGATACCGGGGGCCTACTTCTGAGCTGTGTAGTGGCACTGCATTAGCATTGCTGGAGGCCTTCCCCATTGGAAAAGGCAGAAAAAAAACCCCTCTTACTATCAAAAGATTTGGAACGTAGGAGATGATGATGATGATGATGGATTTTAATGGCGCAAGGGCGACTCAGGCCAAAGAGCGCCAGACTCAAGGTTAACGGTGTACTCAAGTTTATAAAATGGAATAGTCGTGATTTTTCATGAAGGAATAAAAAACAGTGGTGTATAGGGCCTAAAAATGTATTCGCTCTGTAAAATTGCTAAAAACAATGGTGTATAGGGCCTAAAATTCATTTGCGATATATAATGGATGTGCAATGTATAAGTAGATGTTTTAAGGGATCTCATCCGTCCTCTCAAGGAGGAGCGGGCTGAGACCCACGTCGATAAGAAATTTCATGTAAAAAGCCTACTTGTGATAAAAATTTAAGCACCTGTTCTAAAGGAAACATTGGGCTGCCGCCAATAAAAATGGATGGGTGTGCAGGTATTTGATGAGTGAACAAGGAGGGAAAATGACGTCTCCTTTCTTGTTCCAGTTGTACACATATGATTAAAACATGAATGACAGTGAGCCGATCACCACATCTCGAGCAGTGCAGGAACATAGGAGATGTATCATAAACTGCACGAAGGGACTCAGAAGCAGACCCCCTGGGCTCTACACTTTTGACAAAGACTGTACCTCTCGCTACGTATATCCTAGCGAAGGTGAGCTAAACTGCTGCAATTTTTTTTCTAGAAACGAGGTTTTTGCGTTCAGGTATGCGCCCAGTTTATGCGCCTCTGCTACTTAGAATACCTTGGCTCGAAAGATAAAAAGCGCAATTGTTCACTTTCACATGACATCCCCTGGTTTACCCAGTAGATGCACTATAAGCACGCTATAGCTTGATCCACACCACGTGTTCTATGAGGCAACCAGTTTCTCCACAATGCCACCATCGTTGCATTGCGGAAAGGAATTAGGTGTTCGATTTAATTTGTGTATAATATTTTTCACTTCAAATGGGCACAGCTCGAGTGGGCAAATCGGCCACCTGTGTTTCTTTGCCGGCCGACAAGTCTCGCTCATCAGGAGATAGTGAAGAAGAAGCCGACGGGAGCGGACGCACTTCGATTGGGCTCGGCTAACAAGAAAGGAAATTGTCCGGAAAATCCAACAAATCCTGGAAAGTTTGTTTCGAGGACCTTCCTGAAGTCATCCGGAATTCACCGAGGCCTTTCTCAAACCCGTGAGTGTTTTATTGGACATCGAAATGGGCTTTTGAAGCTCCTCGGCGGCGGCCATGCTAGGCGATGCGAGGCCTAGTAATGCCGATCCAGAGCGCATGGATACCTTAGACCAAGGCGAAGCGGGATCTAGTGGTCTGTGTTCAACAACCGCTAACCCAGCTCACTCTGCTAAGCACCAGGGAATGGAATTGGACGTCCAAATCCAAACTTCTAATGACATGGAAGAGGGTCATGCCTGGACGCCGGATGACCTTTACTCCAACTGGCACGTAAACATATGCAAGAAGAATCGTCAAAGGTTACCAAGAGGCGAACAAGTCGTGATCGCAGGAAAGATCTATGCTCCCCCGACGCACTTGCTGCAGACCGTCGTGAAACCGAAGAAGACGATAGCATGGCCAGTACAGCCGGCTATGGATCAAACAACGTCTCAGAAGAGTAGGAAATTACCACCCCTTCCTAAAACTGACTATAAGGTGATAATAAGACCCAAGAAGAGCATGGAAGTCAGAAAATTCGTTCCTACCCAGTTCTCAAGAGCCATCGTGGCTGCCTGCAACAACCCGGAATTGTGTGACTTCTCCAAATTTATTGTGAGACCCCGCACAGGATCGAACATCATCATAGTCAGCACTCCTTACGACGACACTGCGGACGCCATACGGCACATCAAGAGTCTGACCTTGGAAAACAAGGCTTACGAAGTCAACGTCTACCTGGCGGCACCTGAGGACGTCATCAGAGGAGTTATTCATGGAGTGGATCCAAACACACCATCAGAGGAGCTTCTATCAAACATCCGACTACGCACACAAGGGGTCGAGCTCGTTCAAGCACGAATGTTGGGAAAGTCTGGCAAGGCAGTGCTAACATTCATAGGCCCCATTCTCCCCCGCTACGTCATCTATTACGGGGGAGAGACGGCATGTTACCCATATCGACCAACCCAACAAATCTGCCAAGACTGTCTCAAGGCAGGCCACAGAGCGGATGTCTGCCCAACACCCAACGCCAACGTATGTCGGAACTGCGGCCTTCATGAACCAGAGGAAAACCACACCTGTGAAGCCAAGTGCGTGGCCTGCCAGGGAAACCACCCAACGGGAGACAAGGCCTGCAAGCAGCGCCTCAGGGCACATATCGGGCGTTACAACAACAAAGCTAAACAAAGCAATAACAATCAGCAACAGAAGTCCCCCAAGCAGCACATCAGCCGGAGAGATCAGCAGATCAAGCCGATGGAGCGCCGCTGGTTTTCATCGGAGGAGGAGGAACAGCAGCTGGCAGAGAAACAGAGACCCCAGTCCCGATCGAGATCCAAGGGACGGGACTTGACAGCCTACTATTCCCAACAGAAGACACAACAGATCAGGCCCAACCAGCAGGGACCACCAGAAGCGATAGGGGCGACGCCAGACAAGCTAGAGCACGACAGCAAAAGGGTAAGCTGGGCTCAGGTTGCCTCTCCCACTGCTCTAAACGGGTATGGTCCATGCCAGGATTGCACTAGGCACGAAGAGCAAAATAGACAACTGAGAATAAAACTATCAGAACAACAGAAACGCCTTAATTAGGTGGAACAACAACTACAACAACTGCTACAAATGGGTCAGAAGCAAACTGCCCCCAGCCCTCATCAATAGTATCGATACAGCCACAAACGGTACAAAATGCTGTAAACACCTCCGCATCTCAACCTCAACAGGCGAGTGTACTACAAACGCAACGGCAGAAAACGCTTACGCAAACTCTCGGACTTCACACTCAAGAAAACGCACCAAGCATTCTTACTCAGATGCAACAAATGATTATTCAAATGCAGCAGACCATGACACAACTAACCAAACAACTCCAAGATTAACAAATTGCCACGCAAACTCAATTTGCGGCAGTTCAAGAAGAATTCAATTCGAAAATCCAAATAATAACTCAGGGGGTGCGAAAACGCACGGGAATCCCCGATGACCCTCGACTAAAAACCCACCGAAGGTCCGCTGGCATGACAGATCTCAGCGACTGCGAGTCAGTGGCGAGTAACGCTGACGGCTGCCTCCCCTAACCGGCGACCAAACCACCTAGAGCTCTGGCAGTGGAACTGTCGCTCCTTCAAGAGGAAACGCAACTCCCTGCAGATGTTTATTCAAAATCAACCGATACCTCCGGACGTCGTCTGTCTCCAAGAAACAGGATGCACAACATACCTCAAAGGATACCTCACACACCCATGACACGGCACCTAAAATAGCTACACTAGTGGCCCCCACGCTAACAGTCATACCGCACGACCTTCCCTGCAGTGAAATTAATCAAGTTCTCATCGAGATCATCTCTCAAAAAAGAAGAAAGCAGAGTGTGTTTGTTCTAAACCTTTACAGTCCTCCAAGCAACACGCAGGAAGATTTCAAGCCACTTTTACTGGAAGGCACACGCATAGCGGGAACGAACCTCCTTATTATTATGGGGGACCTAAACGCTGTACATACGGCATGGGGCTACCACAAGGACACCCCGAAGGGGACCAAGTTGTTGGAAGCGGCTGAGCAGCTGGACCTCTGTCTTATGACGGACACCATGTCCCCCACTACAATAGGAAACAGTGTAAGCAGAGACACCTGCCCAGACCTAGCTTTCACAAAAAACATAAGACATTGCATCTGGACCAATCTAGAAGAAACACTTGGCAGCGATCACAAAATTCTTAGCTTATCCCTACTGACAACCCGTATGAAAAGGAACATTGGCTCTACTAAAATAACCGACTGGGATAAGTTCAGACAAATTAGACGGCCACACGACGGCATCACAACAATTGAAGATTGGGTTCAAAACCTGAAGGATGCTCATGCAAAAACGACCAAGACTATCAACACAACGACAAAAACACCAGAAGTAGACAGACATCTCCTACATTTATGGGAAGCCAGAAAAAGTCTATTAAAACGGTGGAAAATGCAAAATTTAAATAGAAAACTTAAAATGAAGATAGCACAGGTTACGGCTGAAGCACAAGAGTATGCTATAAAGCTCGCCAAGCAAAACTGGGCAGATTTCTGCACTTCGCTGAAAGGTACCCTAAGCACGGCTAAAGCATGGTCAATATTAAGAAGCATGATAGACACATCAAAAACCAAAACGGCCACAAGAAGAACCCTCCACACCATAGCCCATAAATACCCGGGTACAGATGCAGAGTTGATCACCGCCATGCACAAGAAATACATAGGAGACCCTACTCCGGCTTGCCAAACTTCATATGCGGGTCAACCAAACACCTCCCTAGACTCCCACATAACACTGGCGGAGGTCTACTCAGCCGCCCGTACATTTACAAGAAACACTGCCCCTGGAGGAGACAAAGTCACCTACGCTATGATTAAGAACTTAAGCACCGAACATCTGCAAGACCTAACGAAGTACATCAACGAAGAACTGTGGGAGAAGGGACAGGTCCCATCAGCTTGGAGACACGCGGATATCATCACCATACCAAAGGCTGGAAAGCCACCGGCTGTGGAGAGTCTCCGTCCTATCTCCCTCACTTCTTGCCTGGGAAAACTCTATGAAAAAGTAGTCCACCTAAGGCTCCAAAATTACATCGACGAAAACGACATATTTTCTTCCTGTATGCTGGGCTTCCGCAAGGGACTCTGCACGCAAGATGCTTTCCTCCGGATTAGGGAAGAAGTCATCAACGCCATACCCCGAAAAGGCGAAAATTTAATTCTGGCACTAGATCTCAAAGGAGCATTCGACAACATTGGCCACCAAACCATATTGCAAGAATTAAACAATATCAACTGCGGGTAGAAAATTTTCAAATACGTGAAGGCTTTCCTCTCAGATCGCACAGCCACCATAGGAATTGGAGAGATCCGATCACCAAAAGTACCCATGCCGAACAAAGGTACACCGCAGGGTTCTATAATCTCTCCGATGCTATTTAAGATAGCAATGACAAATTTAGCAAAAAAACTGTTGACCCGCACTGATATTGGCTTCACTTTATACGCGGACGACATCACCATCTGGGCTACTCAGGGGTCCTTGGCGCAAAAAGAAGAAGCTCTGCAAGCCGCTATAGACCTAGTCGAGGAATTTGCCGGGGAGAGTGGTCTTCAATGCTCCCCAGAAAAATCCGAACTTATCAGGCTACACAGAAGAAATTACAAGTCCCCAGGAGAAATTCACCTCTCTCTAGGAGACCAGATAATTCAAGAGAAGGACAAGATCAGAGTTTTGGGGCTGTGGTTGCAAAGCAATTTGAGAGTGGATTATACAATCAAAACACTCAAAACCACAGTCAGCCAAATTTCCAGAATGATTAGAAGGGTGATCTGGCACCGGAAAGGGATGAGGGAGGAGGACACCCTCCGCCTTGTACAAGCCCTAGTCGTTAGCAGGATTACCTACGGGCTCCCATATCACGAAATTAGATTCACTGATAAAAGGGCCATTGACACTATCATAAGAGGAGCCTATAAAACGGCCCTAAACCTCCCGCCAACAACATCAACGGAACGTCTTTGAGCACTCGGAGTGCACAACAACTTCGAGGAGCTCAAGGAGGCGGTTCTAGAGAGTCAGAAACAACGCCTAACAACAACGCAGGCGGGTAGGGAAATCCTGTCAAAACTAGGGCTATGGCAGGCACTAAGAACTTCTGAGATCAAATCACAAATTCCGACATCCACAAGAAACAACATCTATGTGAACCCTATACCCAAGCACATGCACCATGAGTTACAAAAGGGTCGAAGGAAAGCCAGAGTCAAATCATTGGAAAAACAATTGTCTAAAGACGCGGAAGTTGTCTACGTGGACATAGGGGCTTACGGCGAACCTGGCAAGTTCACAATAGCTGCAGTTGACCACAAGAAGAGGCCAATTATTCAGGCTTCGATCTATGCCAAGGATCCTGCGGAAGCGGAATCACTGGCAATAGCCATCACCATAAAAACACAAGACAACCAAAATAAGTAATCACACGTAGTGACGGACTCCCAACCAGCCTGCAGAGACTACCTGGCCGGAAAACCTCACAAAAGAGCGTGTGCAATATTACTTTCCATCTCCCAGACGCACACAATTACATGGACACCTGGACACGAAGGCCTAGAAGGAAATGAGGTAGCGAATGATCTAGCCCGAGCTCTCACAAACCGGGCGGATCCCCATCCCTACCTCACCCCTCTCCTAGGACCCTACGGCGACAGGCTGGAACACCTACGGTTAGAAAGAAGAATTTTCTCACCACCACACAAACACCTTGCTTCCTCGGACGCTATAGACTGGAGAAAAATACAAACACATTCCCTAATATTCCAATTTTAAATAAGATAAGCCCAACAAAATACACGAGTTACTGTCCTTGATGCGGTGCAAGCCTCACACTCTTTTACATCTCTTGGGAATGCCAGGACAAACCTGACCCAACGTTACTAGTGCCATGCCCGACACACGAGCAGTGGGAGGCGGCCCTGACCAGCGACAACCTGGACCAGCAAGCCCGGATTATCCAGCTAGTCCGCAAGTCAGCTGCTGCCAGCGGAGCCCTGGACTAGAGGCACCGACCACCCAGCTCCTGCGAATATTTACTGATTATATGCTCATTAAAAGTTTTCTCTCTCTCTTTCTCTCTCTCTCTCTCTCGCTCATCAGGGCTCGCTACCCCCCAGACCAACCTTCTAACTCACACAGCCACCTAAACTTGAAAACGAACTAGGAAATATTTAAGTATCATTTTTAAATTGCACCACCGTAGCGTTCCACGCATAGCACTGCACGTACTGTCATCTACGACGTATACCGGCATCCATGGTACCCGTTTTGCCAACGTTGGCAGGATGGCACGCGGTATTTGCG
Source organism: Amblyomma maculatum (assembly GCF_055883805.1). Taxonomy (NCBI): domain Eukaryota; kingdom Metazoa; phylum Arthropoda; class Arachnida; order Ixodida; family Ixodidae; genus Amblyomma; species Amblyomma maculatum. Next base: position 100,679,116 of record NC_139353.1, read on the forward strand.
CCAGATTTAGAACAAACGCCGCGTGTAAATTGCTGGCCTGAATGCGCAAAGTACCGTAATGGCTGCGAATACGAATGGCTGAGGAGGAAATATGGTTTATATAGCTGTGCCGCTGTCGCTATGATGACTAGATCACTATATAACGCACCTTAGCTTTTTCATGCCGCGCATTTCATATGGCGCCGCAACTGAAACCTATGCGTTCGCTTTATAATCGGTTAGAAATATTGTTCCATGCAGTTTTCGAATACAAAAGCAATACTCAATCAATACATTGTGCGCAAGTGAATATATGGACAGCGCCGTCTGAGTGGTCCTGTTTACATGAACCCTGAGAGCGGAGGGCGAGTTGAGGAGTACCGTCAAGTTTGTGGGACGACTGGACCCTACTGGGTCTATCTACATCCGACCTAACCAGCGGTGGTCACGGCGGCGTGTCCTGTCGAGTCGAAGAATTAGCAATTCCCCAGAGCGTCCCTTGCGTTTTCGGTACTGTTCTCTCACTTTATTGCCCTACTCAACTCGACTAAGTTTACATTATTCCTGCGGAGTCGAGCAAGGAGGAGTAGAAAACATTTGTTTACAATAAAATATTTTGGAACAGAAGTTGTGGCGCTGAGTGGCTGACCCTATTCCGGGCTGCCATTGGCCGCCGCCGCTGCCCGAGATCTCTGGACCAGGACACGGTGGGCCTCAAGGTCAGAGCTGGACAGGGCCGCCTCCCATCCCTCCCTAGTTGGCAGTTTTAAAACTTTTATTATTGTATTTTTCTAGCAGACCCACACCATGTCGCATAGGTCAGCATACTGCCCGAGCGAGCCACTTGCGGCGATTTGGCTGGACTCATCGACCCAATCCGACGGCCTGTTTATGTACCTAGTAACAGGTTGTAACCAAATAACCCAAATCAGTCCTGTCGTGTCCATGCATGTGTGCCTTCAACACTCATTTTGCTTTTTTCATATTATTGTGTAGTTCTCTAGCTCGCAAAAAGGCTGCATGTTTACTCCCATACAAAGAAATTCATTGTGTGGCAAAAAAAATAAACGGAACCTAATTTTTATTCTAATTATCTTAAATATAAACGCAAGATATTCGACTCAGAGAAACGTTCTTCTCTAGGAAGGTTTTCTAAAGATTAGAATGCGGCTAAATATCACTCGTCAATTAGAAGAGATATATTCATTTATGCAGAATATGTACAAAACTGTAGCACAGAAATGTCATATGCGTACTAGAAAAATGATTGTAGTGGGAACCTGTTTCTCATTTGCTGCAATTAATCTAGTTTGTGGGCTTCTAATTTTGAACAAAAGGAGACAAACGCTTTGCTTCCAGCTATCAAACTATTCACTAAACGTTCGCATGGTTACATGCTAGCCCGAATGTAGCGCTGACCAGTTACATATTTAACGACTGGCTTTGAAAACCCTGCAATGAATTCACGCACGAACACCATGTATGGTGGCTCATTAATAAATTAATGAAGTTGTTCTCATTGTTCATTGTTTGATGAAGCGAGAGTTTAAAGCAGAAACAGAGGTGCTTTACTCTTTACCAGTGTGCGAATGACCCCCAAGGGGCCGGTGGATGGTTCATCGTGACAAGCGCTCAAGAATTGGGAGCGTAACTGGGGATGGCAAAACTAGCAGAAACGTCTCCTTGTTGCTCTCAAAGTTGCGCTTGTAGAGGACTCCATGCCACAGAATGAAAGACTGCAGTCCACGGCGCAACACTCTAGGTACACTAGCTTCAAATCCATCCATATACTTAATGAGTGGCGTCAACTCAGCGTCAGTCAACTCAGAGTTAGGCTATTGAAGCTGCGCCATAAGGAGACGCTAATGACACAAACTATAGGGCAATCTTCGGTGACGTCTTGAGTAGCCGGTTTCACGGGCACTCATGATAAACAGTCCGCTTCTTGGTGCTGCCGACCCGATTTATAGACGACCGTCACATTGAACTTCTATAACCGGAGACTCCATCTGGCCAACCAGCCAGAAGGGTCTGTATTGCTCGCTAGCCAGCATGGCGAGTGATGGTCGCTGACAACACGAAATAGTCGTCCGGAAATGTATGGTCGGAACTTACTCTAAGCCCAGATGACGGCAAGATACACTTTTTCTGTCGTCGAATAGTTCCTTTCCGAGCGAGAAAGCGTACGGCTGGTGTAGGCAATGACACGTTCTGCGCTGTCCTGTCACTGTATGAGGATCGCTCCGAAGCCGACATTGCTGGCGTCAGTGTGGACATCAGACATTGCATTCTCGTCAAAATGACCTAGTATTGGCGGACTTTAAAGGTGGCGGCAGAGTTTCTCGAAGGCTTCGTCTTGGGCACTTCCGCATGCGAAGGGTGTGTCGTCTCGACTCAAGGCTGTCAATGGCTCAGTTAGGTGTGAAAAATCCTTAACAAAGCGACCATAATACAAGAAGCGGCCCAAGGAACGTCAAAGTCGAAGGGCCTTCTTTTTGGGTGGGCGTGGGAAACTCGAGACGGCGCTAGTCTTGTCAGGGTCTGGGAGAACAACTTGTGCGCTGACGTGTCCTAAGAAACGGAGCTTCTCGAAGGCGAAATGACATTTCTCTGGCTTGATAGTTAGTTGTGCAGACTGGAGAGCTTAAAAAACAAAGCGCAATCGCTGCAAGTGTTGCTCGAATCTAGATGAAAAGATGCCCACGTCGTCCAGGCACACAAGGCACGACTGCGATTTCGGACCAGCTGAAACAGTGTCCATCGTGCACTGAAACGTGCTGGAGCGGAGCAAAGTTTAAACGGGGGCACGTTAAATTCGTACAGACCGTCGGGTTTCACGAAAGCCGTTTCATCGCGGTGTCGCTCGTCCACCTCGATCTGCCAATATCCACTTTTCAGATCTAAGGAAGAGAAGCTGGCGTCTCGGAGTCGGGTAAGCGCATCATAGATCTTGGGGAGTGGGTATACGTCCTTTTTGGTAAAATTATTCAGTTTCCTGTAATCAACGCAGAATCGCAACGTGTTGTCTTTCTTTTTCGTCAAGACCACTGGCGACGCCCACAGACTTGTTGATGGCTATATAACATCGTCTGCAAGCATTTCATCGATTTGAGTTCTAATAACCTTCCGCTCTTTAGTCGAAAAACAATATGGATGCTGACAGACTAGTGGCGTGGTCGAATTTGTGACAATGCGATCTTCAGTTTTCCCGACAGCAGCGGTCTTGCCTCCGGAGACTGCAGGAATTAGGTTTCCTGGCGTGGACTGGGAGAACGCCGCTCAGGATAGCTGGTGTCTCGGTGAGGACTTGGGGAAAGGTACCACAGCGGACATGATGATCTAGAGTCATGGCGGTCGTATCTAGGCATCCAGGCTGTGTCACAGGCTCCTGACGGCCGAGAAATAAGCTGCAAGTTCTAGCGGTCCTACTCTGCAAGTCAAGCGAGCCTACAGCCCTTCCTGTATAAAAAAAGATCAAGCCTACGCCGGAGCTCAAGCACAGCAGTACCACCATACGATCTTAGGGGAGGCACATTGAAGCACTTCGCCGTTATCAGCCAACAAATCGCCTTCGGCGACCGATGCTGTGACTTGAACTTTTTCGTAATTAAGAAAGGGTGCGAGGCGCTTCTTCATCTTCAAGCAAGCGAACTGTTCGGGCTGGTTTCCCGGATTGTAGATTCGGCGGTGACGAACAGCTCCGAGGATCTGCTTTAAAGAATACAACGACATTTTTCAAGGCACAGGCTCTGTCCAAAGCAAGTACAAGATGGTGCTCCGCGAAGGCATTGTCCCAACCGTGCAAGCCACTCGATGTGTACCCTTGGCACTGCGGGAACAACTTCGCGAAGAGCTGCAGAGAATGGACGAGGCTGCCATCATAACCAAGGTCAGCAAACCGACGGGCTGGGTGAGCCCTTTAGTTATTGTCAAAAAGAAAGATGGGAAGCTAAGAATCTGCATGAATCCGCGAAGTTTTAACGAGTGCATAAAGAGAGGGCATTACGAGATGCCGCGGACGGAGGACATACAAGTACTTGTAAAATACATTACCGAGATACCCGTTCCACGAGACAAGCATGGTGTGCGACGTCTGCTCGACGTACCAAATCATTTCTCAAAATATATTCCATCCTTGGTAGTAAGACGCTGCAACTGGGCAGTTTGATCAAGCATGAGGCGATTTTTGAATCAATTCCCAACCACACATAAGAGTGGGTAGAAATCTGAAAATACCTGTGCTAAAAACCACTGCATGCTATCTTCGACTCTCGGAAGGAAACAAAAGTGGCGTCAGACATCCCAAAAGGGTTCGGGCTCATCCCTACTGCAGCTTTATGACGACAAACGGCATCCAGTGGCATACGCGTCACGGACGCTCACTCCGGTCGAGCAACGTTATTCACAAACTGAAAAAGAAGCCTTGGCAGTGACGTTCGGCTGTAGAAAATTTCACTATTTCGTCTATGGTCATTCACGCGGCAGCAGTGGACAGCAACCAGAACGCGTCTTTTAAGTTTTTCTGCACTTGTTCACAGGAAGCCGCTGGGATATCGTGGAACCCTGCTGCGCTATCGTCTGATCTGCGCCAGTACGTCCGGCTGACAGTCGAAAGACCATCGTGTCGATCTTCGCATCGATAGCCACGGAGCCACGTGACCACAAGTTGGCTACAAAAAGGACCGACACTACAGGCCTGCTGTCATTCACGCGGCAGCAGTGGACAGCAACCAGAACGCGTCTTTTAAGTTTTTCTGCACTTGTTCACAGGAAGCCGCTGGGATATCGTGGAACCCTGCTGCGCTATCGTCTGATCTGCGCCAGTACGTCCGGCTGACAGTCGAAAGACCATCGTGTCGATCTTCGCATCGATAGCCACGGAGCCACGTGACCACAAGTTGGCTACAAAAAGGACCGACACTACAGGCCTGCTGTCATTCACGCGGCAGCAGTGGACAGCAACCAGAACGCGTCTTTTAAGTTTTTCTGCACTTGTTCACAGGTTGGTGGTGCTTCTAGCCTTTCTTAAAAATAACAAATTTTATCTTGTCCACTGCTGCCACTTTGAAGGGTTTTTTTAGAATTCTTGACGATGCCGGATGAAGATGCAAAAGAGTGTTTGTCATGTCATATCCCGTTGCCTGAAGATGGCATGTATATTACGTGCACTGGTTGCAAATACTCGTACCATCTAGGCAAATGCTCTGGGGTGAAGACCACTAACTTCCGTACCAAGGGTGCTTCACTGACGTCTAGTTGGATCTGTCCAACCTGTGAACTTGGACAGAAAAGATGTAGCACCGTCCTCACGCCAACTGAAGACTCAAATATTTTGAAGAGGTTAAAAGAGTTAGATGAAAAGGTTACCCTTATCCTCCCCCTCGTGTCCAAAGTTGACAATTTGACACAACTATTGAAAACAGTCAGTGACATTGAAACCTCGATAGAATTGCTTTCTGACTAATACGACACGATTTTGAACAAGTTAGACAAGCAGGACTCTGACATTGCAGCCTTAGAAAGTAGAGTCGAGAGCATAGAGTCAGGAACGTCACCGAGCACGAACGAAGTCAAACTAAAGCTAAATGAACTTGAACAGTACAGTCGCAGGCAAAACATGGAGGTACATGGACTCGCAGAGGAAGCAAATGAAAACCTGCTAAGAAAAATGAATGACCTGGCTTGCAAACTTCAGCTACCCCTGCTTGAAAACAGTAACCTGGACGCACTTCATAGGCTACCAGCACGAAAGGGGAAAAAGTCGATCGTTCTTGCTCGGTTTGCATCTGTCCGACTAAAAGAAGAGTGGATGCGGAACCGCTCACGCCTTGAGGATGAAGCACTTGACCTGAAATTTTTGGACAACCTCACCCCTTTCAATAAGCGCCTTCTTTGGTTGGCGAATGGAAAAGGCAAAGAAAAGAACTATCGCTTTGTATGGCAAAAAAATGGTCACATTTTTGTGCGGAAAACCGAGGGCGTCAGTGCAATCCGCATCCGTGATGAAAGTGACTTTGATAAGATGACATGATTTGCTGCATCGGTAGTGAATTTCTACTGTGAATGACAGTCGCAATGGAGAGCAGCCGTTATCACGATGCCAACTCCTTTAGATGTATCAAGATTGCAAAAACTAAATCTGGATGCTTTTCTTTTTATCATCTGAATGCATGTAGCTTAAAGAACAAAGAAGAAGAAGTAGGTACTTTTTTGTCGACATTAGATCATGATTTCGACGTGCTTTCTTTCACTGAAACGTGGTACACTGATTTGAACGATGTTGTCTGCTTTCCGGGTTACAGATGTGAAGCACTGTTCAGGAAAAACAAAAAAGGGGGTGGTGTAGCTTTGTACATGAAAAACAGTATTCCTTATGAACTGCTCCCGCAATGCACAGTTTTGAGCCCCGCATACGAGTCACTTTTTATTCAGACAGGTGCATTCATCTTTGGCGTAATTTATCGGCCACCTTCTTCGTCCCTTCAAGAGTTTTTTCATTTTTTCGACGCTGTATTAGAGGATTTTGCCTTGCAAAGTAAACCTGTGGTAATAATGGGTGATTTCAATATTAACATGCTAGAACAGTCACATTCTATGAATGAATTCGTTGATATAGTATCGGCCAATGGGTTTTATAACATAATCACAAAACCTGCCCGCATCACACACTCCAGCGAAACACTTATCGATCTTTGTATAACAAACAGCGATATTCACGGTACAATAGCAGGAGTACTCCTGAGTGACGTCAGTGATCACCTATCAACTTTCTGCTTCATTCAAAGGTCATATAAACAGATCGTCGAACGTACCGATCAACCACAGAATTTCCGGATTATAAGCAAAATAAAAATTGACCATTTTCGTCAACTCGTTTCCTTATAGACTGGAGCGAATTACTATGCGAGGAGGATCCTAATATTTTGTACGACAGATTCTTGGATAAAATAATAAAGTTATATGAATGTGCTTTCCCAGTTGTAGCAACAGCCAAATGCAGAAAAGGAAGGAAGCCTTGGATTACGCGAGACCTGCTTAGACGAATCAATGCACGAAATAGACTTTTCAGCCAGTTTATAAAATCGAAAGATTTGTCCGTCCTGAAAGAGTATAGAAAAATTAGAAATAAGTTAGGTGCTGATATAAAAAAGTCTAGAATTAACTATTACGCTCAGAAGTTCTCTGATGTTTATTTTGACCCTCAAAAAACCTGGCGTACAGTAAAAGATCTTCTACAGAAACCGGAGAAGAACGTACCAACTCAAATGACAATTGGAGGAACTGATCTTAGTGGTAAAGATCTTGCTAATGAGTTTAACAGGCGCTTTTTGGCACTTGGAGCCTTTCGTGCAACAACGTTCAGAAATACTGGTCAATACGTAGAATCTAATGTACAACATAGCCTTTTCCTATATCCCACAACTCCTTCAGAGGTTAATGACATAATACTTGGCCTCAAAAACAGCTGTTCCTGTGGTTTTGATGGCATTAAGGTAGCACCAATTAAAGCAATTGCTGACTTAATAGTTAATCTACTCTGTCATCTGACAAATCTAATCTTGACAACAGGTGTTTTCCCCGACAAAATGAAGATAGCAAGAGTGGCTGTTTTGTTTAAAGGCGGTGCTGCAAATATCATCAGTAATTACCGACCTATATCAGTTCTCCCGTTGTTTTCTAAATTAGTAGAGAAAGTGATTATTATTAGAATCACTAACTACCTTAATAAACATGAGTTAATCTCTTCTAGCCAATGCGGATTTCAAAAAAATAAATCGACTGAATCTGCTTTGCTTAGTATCAAGGAAAAGCTTATCAAAAACATAGAAAATCATCTGTACACATTAGGTGTTTTTCTAGATTTTAGTAAAGCATTCGATTCAATTAAACATGATATACTTCTTAACAAACTGCCATTTTATGGAATACGAGGGGTTCCACTTAAACTATTGCAGAATTACCTTTCATGCCGCTCTCAGTATGTTGTTGTCAATGGTTTCACCTCCGAGTCTGAGTTGATTAAATTTGGGGTTCCCCAAGGGTCAATTTTAGGACCTACCTTGTTTCTTCTGTACATTAACGACATTGTATCTCTACCAGAAACTCCTCCTATCATCCTTTACGCCGACGATACAAGTGTATTTTTTTCAGCAGAAAACTTAGACTCCTTAATTCCACATGTAAATTTATGGCTTGAGAATTTATCTGATTGGCTTATTGCAAATGAGCTAGCATTAAATGTGGACAAAACAAAGTACATTGTGTTTACTTCAGTTAACAAGGCTGTTCATATTGGTAATGAAGTGATATTTCAGTCGCGACCACTAGAACGGGTTTCAGAAATCAAATTTTTAGGCGTTCAGTTTCAGGAAAACCTGAGTTGGTCTTGTCATGTTCGCTTCATTAAACGCAGTGTTGCACAATGCATTGGTATGCTCAATCGGTTCCGTTTACTGTTGCCTCGTTATCTCCGGCATCAGCTCTATTTCAGCACTGTTCACTCGCGGCTACATTACTGCCTGCTTGTATGGGGCAGCACTTCAAGGACAAATATGGAAAGCCTCTATTTATTACAGAAGAAAGGTGTCCGCTTTATTGAAAATCTATCACGACGTGACTCGACATCATTACATTTTAGGCCAAATCGAATTCTGGACATTGAATCATTATTTAAGCTGCGATTGTCAGAGGTTGCCTTTTCAGATTTTAAAAGCAATCCAGCACTATTCATATTCAAATATACAAAACATGAGCCACATTACGAATTTAGGAAAACCATTTTTATCAAGAACAACTGCCGGACGAATTATGGTAGACAATTATTCAGTTGGCAAATTCCTAACCTCCTGAACCTCTATCCTGACCTGATTGATATCATGAAAACCTGTTCCTCTCTGCCTGCCTTCCGGAAACAGGCAAAGATATTCTTCTTTAGTCATTTTCTTCAGTGAATGCCACGTGAATAAGTTTAAACCAGCTGGTGTGTGTAAGCAATGCAATGTTCGCATATTATACACTGTTTGGAAGATCCAGTTCTTCTGGAATGTCTTTCTTTTCGCTCTGTCAAATTAACGTATCTGTTTGTATTATTTTTTTGGAACAAAGGTGTTTTTTTTGTCAAGCAAACCTATCTGTGGGTATTGTTTGTTTTGTAACAAAGGTGTTTTTTTTCCTATGTATATATTGCAACATGAAATCGTTTGCTGTGTTCTTGCTATGCTCCAAACTTGCTGTGTTCTTGCTGTATTCCAAACTCTGTCGGCATGAATGTAGGGTGTCTAGGGCCCCCTACCAGTCAGGTGACCACGCGTGTCACCTTTAGCCCTCTTCACCCAGACAGTTTTGTCTAAATCAAAATAAACTCAAACTCAAGATAACATTGCAGACAGATCATCGACTACTAATTTCGATAGCTTAAAAAGCAATAGGAGACATGCCACCCAGACTTAAAAGGTTCTTTCTGCAGTTGCTAAAGTATGCCTTCCCTTTGCTATATGTTCCAGAAAAACAGCTTTTTCTGGTCTACATCCTTTCACGAGCTGCAACTACATGTTCAGAAGGTGATTAGGCAGGTGAAGATGACGTCGAAATCCATGCTGTGAGTACGATGGCTGCTTTTGTGGGTGCCGTGACGCTAAATTGGCTTGCGCAGGCAACTAGTAAGGACGAATCTCTGTGTACAATAAGAGAAGGTATCTATGACGGAGCAAGCATAAAGGGGGAGCAGAAACCTTTCGCGAGCGAAATTGTTGTAGTGAAAGGTGTCCCGCTAAAAGGCAGCAAAGTGATAATACCTGCGGTCGTTCGAATAGAGATGTTAGAACGCATTCATGAAGGCCACATGGGCCAAAATAAATGTAAAGCGAGGGCATGAAGATTTGTGTTCTGGCAGGGCTGTAATGCGCAACTTACTGCTATGACCCGAAAAAGGCGAGGTATGCCATTGCCACGCATACAGCCAACCTGCAGACCCACTACTTGTGAGGCTGACACTAGACTACCCGTGGTATAGGGTCGGCGTATTCCAATGCGGGGAAAATATTACCTGTCTGTGTATGACTCTACAGTTTTCCAGAAATTGAGGAGCTCAATGACATATGTCATCGGTAACAGTCCTCGGAAACAGTCATATTTGCAAGATATGTAATCCCGGTAGAAGTGTGCACTGACAATGACCCGAAGTTCACAAGCAGTGACTTTAGCCTTTTTGCAAGCACATACGACTTCCGACATGTAACATCTAGTCCGGAATTCCCACGTTCCAACGGTTTAGCGGAAAATGGGGTGCAGAATATTAAGTAGATTTCGAAGAAAAGCAACGAAGCAGGCCAAGATTTCTTCTGCGTCCTTTTAGTTACAGGTCCATTTCTTTAGAAAACGGACGCTCTCCGGGACAACAATTACAAGAAAGACCGTTGAGGTCAACCTTGCCAGACGTCGGATAGCAAAGATGCCAGTACAAAACATATTCAGCCAGATCGTTCAAGAGACCCACTTTCACCCCTTGAAGAAGGTCAAATTGTGATGGTCAAGAAAAAGACACGGTGCCACAAAGTGAAAGTAATAGCCCAAACATGTCCCAGGTTGTACAACATCCTAACACAAGGAAACAAAATCCTTCGGAGGAACCGGTAATATTTGCGGCCCACAAATGTGCCCATCATCCTGTAAACACTTAGCAATGATGCCACTGGCGAAGCTGATCACCGTCCACGCCACTTACATCATTCCTTGTCACTCCAAGCTCCACTGCAAGCTTTCGAGTTTCTCCCTCGACAGTCTAGTGGGCAGAAAAGACCTCTGCACAGCCTCCAATATGACAGCATCTTGAAGCAAATCACATAAGGAAATCACTTTTTTTCCAGGAGGAAAAGGATGTATTGCGTTGCAATAAGTCGTAGCCCGGTTTAAGCTGCGTCACTCGTGCCGCTCGGCACAAGGCGCGCCCCCTTATCGTTTTTCTTCGCCAGTCAGGCTGGCTTGGGTTTTAAAACTTAGCATGGAATAAAGGCTCATTTCAGTCCACCTTCCTGATGTCGGCCTGCTATTACGTTCCCAAAAGAGCGACGACACGCTGCGGGCCACCCATGCTTGGCGTTACAGTGCCTCTAAAAGAATAAAGATGGATATCAAAGTCAGTCAACCACAAGTATTTACCTCGATTTCATACTCAGAAAAAATGTTCTGATAAGAAAGACTACACTATACAGCAATGCTTTTTAGACCGCACTCTATCTTCAGACGTCCTTTTTCTCATAGGAGAGTGGAATGCTAAGGTGGGGAGTGAAGAAATATACGGAATTACAGGCAAGTTCGGTCTTGGTGGGCCACATGATGCTGGGCAGAGGCCAGTAGAATTTTGTCAAGAAAACAACCTGACCATAACGAATACTCATTTTAAGCAGCACAAGAGGCGCCTGTACACGTGTACTTCACCGGATGGTCTGCACAGGAATCAGATTGATTATATTTTTTGCCGGCAGAGATGAAGAAGCGCTATACAAGCAGTAAAAACAAGACCTGGGGCCGATTGTGGCACCGATCATCAGCTTCTTGTTGCCAAATTTAGGCTTCGATCGAAGAAAACGCAGAAAACTAGAAGACCTTTCAGGTATGACTCTGAATCAAATTCCATCAGGATATACTGAGGAAATGAGGAATTAATTTCAAGAATCAGATCTAGAAGACAGAGACCCTGAAGAGATGCGGACTGATGTTCGTGATATAACACAAGAAGTTGCTACTAAGGTAGTTCCAAAGCAAAAGAAATGCAAGAAAGCAAACTGGGTATCTGAAGAGGCTTTGCAAATAGCTGAGGAAAGGAGGATGACAAAAGTTATGGGGGAAAGAAAAAGATACAAGGCTCTCAATGCGGAGTTTCAGAAAATAGCAAGGAGAAGTAATAATGCATTCCCGAACATACAGAGCCAAGCTGCTGAGGACAACAGCCAACTAAGGAACGCAAGAGCTCTGTATAAGACAATCTGAGATATCAAAGGAAGCTTCTGTGCTAACCTGGGTGTAATAAAGGACAAATAAGGCGGGGACCTCATTTAAGCTTCAGAGATAAAGAAGAGGTGGCAGGAATACACAGAAGAATTGTACAAGAAGGACCCGGATGTGCAAAACCCAACATAAGACTGTTGTGATTACTGATTTCGAGCCGGCAAACCTGAAGAGTAAAGTTGAATGGGCCTTAGCCAGCCTTGCTAAGAACAAGGCTAGCGGAATTGATGGCATTCCAGCTGAGTTGCTTCAAAACTACAAGCATGACGACGCTCTTAACATTCTGTATACATTATGTCATCAAATGTGGACAACCCTGCAGTGGCCATAAGATTGGAGGAGGTCAGTTTATATCTTCCTTCCAAAGAAAGGCAGTGCCAAAGAATGTTCCACCTACCGCACGATCGCGCTTATTTCGCATTCTAGCAAGGTGATGAAAATCCTTCAAGTAGGCTGCAGCAGTATGTGGATCAGGAGCTTCCGGACGTGCAAGCTGGGTTTCGCAAGGGCAGAGGAACTAGAGACCAGATTGCCAACCTTCGCTGGATCATGGAAAAAGCAAGAGTTCCAGAAGCCCATCTATTTCTGCTTTATTGATTATGCGAAAGCGTTTGACTGCGTAGATCACAGCAGACGGTGGCAAGCTCTCCAAGAGATGGGAGTTCCAATTCACCTCATCTGTCTCCTCAGGAACCTGTATGAAGGGCAAGAGGCCACAGTCAGAACTGGACATGGTCTTACTTATTGGTTTCTGATCGAGAAATGAGTGAGACAAGGCTGCATACTGTCGCCCTGCCTATTTAACGTATATGATGAGTGCATCATGAGCTGACTTGCGCCCGCAAAAGAACTAAACAACTCGGAGGCGGCGATAGCAACAAACATGCTCGTCGATTGTCGAACTAAGAAAATGCCTATCGCACACATCAACGCTAATTTAAAGACTGCTCCGAACCATCTAGATGGCGTCGCAAATTGTTACTAGCCCAACCTCAAATATTGTAGAAACATACGCGACTGGTCGGTGTCTTCGAGACAGATCTCGGCGCATCTTGCGCGACAAAGAAACTGATAAGGGTGCGTCTCCGACATCGAGCGTTAACAAACAAAGAATACACAATAGACACGCCTGCCAGAATCACAGTGATAAAGCCGCATGCCGGCGGCTGTTAAAAAACAACAAATACAGTTTTTATGGTTTCGCGGCATCACATTTGGATATATGCACAGCTTTTTCACAAAGTAGGGGAAGAGGGCTAATTTCTTGGTTTTGCGTACTTTTCATGTACGAGAGAAGAATGGGATATTCTACATTAGGCTTTCCAATTTTATTTTACTACGAAGTGCTGCATACAAAAATATGTTATACGTTGCTCAGCCACTTGAGGTATTGGATCCATGTTTTCGTTGTGAAGAGTAGTATAGAGACATTGTTAATCGAACACGCGGCTAGTTGGCCAGACAAGCTTCAGTAAAATCGCATGTGTAAGCTCAGTACTTAATTTAAATTTATTCTCTTATTTTGTATCGGCTTGGATTAGTTGCGAGAATTGTGCTGTGAAAGTTGCCCCGCCGGGGTGGTGCAGTGGTAAGACGCCCGACTACTGTGCCGGAGTTCCCGGGTTCGAACCCGACCGCGGCGGCTGCGTTTCGATGGAGGCGAAACGAAGTGGCGTCCGTGTGCTGTGCGATGTCAGCGCACGTTAAAGATCCCCAGGTGGTCGAAATTACTCCGTAGCCCTCCTCTACGGCTCCCCTTTCTCTCTTTCCACTTTCATTCCCACCTTCCCCCCTTCCCTTACGGCGCGGTTCGGGTGTCCACAGAGCAAGTGTGACAGTTACTGCGCCTTTCTCTTCCTGTGAACCAATTTTAACTGTGAAAGTTGTTTCAAATTGAGATAAAGTTAGTACTGGTGGTGAACATGAGGAAACAAATCAATTCTTTTTACTAATAAGGTTGTGAGGTAAATTAAATTGTGACTGACTAACTTTCAATGTAAATGCCTGATTGCAAACGCAGGGTTTGCACTAGTGATACCAGTTTTTATAACTTAGAACTCGCAATTAATCACTGCCCTGTGCTTTAAAAAATTTGATTCGTCGTGCCCTTTTTGAAAAGCGTTCCTTTCCGCGCGCGAGCAACGCAATAAATTAGCGCGTCTGGGAAAACTTTATGCCCTGCTCTCAATCAGCGCCTGACCGCCCAAGCCCCCACTATGGACAGAAGAAATGGAGGTTATATGGCACCTGTTCCTTTATCTAGTTTTGCATTAGAGGCCCCTCTTATCGGGAGCCTAAAACTGGCGCATTTTAAACATGGCTCATATCGAAAAATTATTCGTGCAAAATTAGTTGCTTAATTACAAAGCGTGATAAGGCTGTTGCAACGTCCGGCTACAAACCTCTAGTAACAACCAGGCTAATGTCTGTAATAGAGAAGAACCAAACAAGCTTACAAGATAACGCGATTTACCTGCTTTTTTGATGTCTAATAAAAGTGCTACTAAAGAAGCACTTCCAAAGCTGGAAAAGCTTCTTTAAAAATAATCGACCTTATCGCTTGTACAACGGGTATATTTTTTCTGTTGCAATAATGGCTATTATGCGCGCCCAGAGACTGAAACTCTATTGATGCCACAAGAGACCAGTATCAATAAAATGAGGTGAAGCATTATAAAAATAGCCCATTCGGTAATAAGCAATAACAATTATTCCCATAAAGAAATAAAAAGTTGGGCTCGTCCAGGATTTAAACCCGAGACCTCTCGCACCCTAAACGAGAATCATGGCACTAGACCGTCAAGCCGGGATTGTTTTCCTATTTATGTCAGCTGAAGGAAGCAGCCTGCAAATAAACATAGAGTGAAGTGAAGTGAAGATGCTTTGCAAATAGCTGAGGAAAGGAGGGTGGCAAAAGTTATGGGGGAAAGAGAAAGATACAAGGTTCTCAATGCGGATTTTCAGAAAATAGCAAGGAGTGATAAAAATGCCTTCCTGAACATACAGTGTCAAATAGGTGAGCACAATAGACAATTGAGGAACACAAGAGCTCTGTATAAGACAATCAAAAATATCAAAGGAAGCTTCTGCGCTAAGCTGGGCGTGATAAAGGACAAACGAGGCAGGGACCTCACTGAAGCCTCAGAGATAAAGAAGGGGTGGAAGGGATACACAGAATTGTACAAGAAGGACCCGGATGTGCAAACCCACCATAAGACATTTGTGATTACTGATCTCGAGACGGGCATCCAGAAGAGTGAAGTTGAATGGGCCTTAGCCAGCCTTGCTAAAAACAAAGCTAGCGGAATTGATGGCATTCCAGCTGAGTTGCTTCAAACCCTCAACCATGACTCTGTTAACGTTCCGTATACATTATGTAAAAAAAATTGACAATTCTGCAGTTGCCACAGGATCGGAGGAGGTCAGTTTACATCCCCATTCCAAAGAAAGACCGTGCCAAAGATTGTTCCAACTGCCGCACGATCGCGCTTATTTCGCATGCTAGCAAGGTGATGTTGAATATCCTCCAAGGTACCCAACAGCACGCCATCAATGGACCGCCACTGGCCCAATATTGGAATATATTGGTCCCAATATTGGTCCATATTGGCGTCTGATTGGGGCGCACAAAGAGCCAAGATATATGCTAACCAATTTGATTGGCTCACCTATCAAATCCAGCGTTGGCATACTAATTTGTTGACTGGCATTCAATGGCACTCAATGACTACTCATTATCGTCCACCCAAGCTCACTCACTGATTGTTATATCACGGCTATCCCGCCAAGCTCACTGGGCATCCAATATCTTGTATCCATGCTTATTCACTGGATATTCACAACTGGCATCCAGCCAGATTTATCGGCTACCCAATATTTCCAATCCAATCTTGCCCAGTGGTTTTTCATTATTGGCATCCAGCCAGAGCAATTGGCAATCCGGCACATTATAGTGCTGAATGTTTCAATAATCAGTACTACGGCTAGTTGCTATTTTGCGCTATGGCTAATAGGCAACTACAAAGCCATCCCATACGTATGCAGTGCTGATATTTTAATGTAGCCTTTTATTTAAATAAAGCATGCTCAGAATATCCATGCACAGAAAATAATACAGCTGAAATGTTCATTACATGGTGATTTATATGGTGTGCATGTGTTACAGGGCGTGGAAAAATTTAGGCAGAACTCTTAGACTTCAGTGCTCCTCCTGTTTTTGCGTCCCTTGCCAAGGAGTTCTCAGGTCCCAGGTTGGAGGAAGGCGCTGAGTTTATCGCAGCTTCTTTTGTGGTCAGTTGTAGGGGCAGCAGCTCCCAGCAGCTTTTAAAGATATGGACTTGAGCAGCGTGCATAACAATATATTTCTTTTCGCATATGGCACCTAGAAATAAAAGCAACGTTCATAAATCCCATCAAGAGAGAAAACTTTTGGACAGTGGATGTACAGCTAGACCGTGGAGTAAAAATGCAAAATAAAGCACCACCTGTTGACCCTCAGACAACTTTCTTGTCTAGTTTACTCAGGTTGAAATAAGCTGCATACTCGGTGAGGCCGGCTATATTAACTTGGTTACATTGGTTGCGACATCTGGCAGCTGTGCACGGCTTCCCATGTGGATGTGTTGTTGACGCTAAAAACATAAAATAAAATGATATTTGCCGTTATCTATTCGGTAAACGGTAGTCAGTGCTTGCCTCCTTCTACTTGTAGTGCGTTTGTGATCGAACACCTGTAGAAGAAAGACGTCGTTATAACTGCATGCTTCAAATCAATATCTTTCCTTTGAATAGTTTTCGTTAGGATAGATTGCCGCAAGAACTAAAAGAAACTACAAAAGAAAAAAGAGACGCAAAAAATGGCAGTCGCACTCCGACCGCGGCTGCTAAAATTAGTGTACACCGCATCATTACTGCAAGCAGAACATTTTAAAATTTTGCAGCCAAAACAACGTACTACACAGATGCTTTGGGGTTTGTATGATATACTCAAATTGGAATAATAAAGAAATCCGTAGCTTAGCATTGCGTTTGTTGTGGGAAAGAGTTTGTACGTGTGGTAAAGTATAAGAACTATGGTAGCAACTGTAAATAAGAATCCCCTTTTCAGATTTTTTTTCATAGATTTCTTCGCGCGGACAGTAGAAGCTTTTGCACGTAGAAGATTAAGTATCATGTTTCAGGCAAGCCCCTTTTCTCTGCGCGATATAACAATCTATAATTGTGAATAAGTGCATTTTTAAACGAAAAGTGTTTTTATTATTTCCACAAATATTCAAATTTAGAAGTAAGAATAAGTGCATCGGCAGATCTTCTTTCCGGACGCGTTTAGTTTTCTACAATAGATAGTAAAACTGCACCTGCTGAGTATTTTATGACACTTCTACTACTCGGGATTAGCGCAGGAGGAAGATCAAACACGTGAATAAGCTACACATCGTTTAGACCATTTCAAACGCGCATTCATAACGGCAAATTACAACATTAAATATTCGCTAGCAACTAAAAATTATGTTCCAGAAAGCTCACCGTAACCATGAGGTTTGAATACAGTATGTAAAAGAAATTGATCACTTCAGACACACAACACGCGCGATGAATTTGTAACCTGAAAATCACACAAAACACGCATCATGTTTTACAGGGCCACATTTTTCTTTGCCAATACAAATTGGCCACTTCTGTGCCGTAAAAGTTGCCTTTGTGACCAGCGTTTATGCATACAAAATAGTGCGCTGAAAATACAGTTCAGAATTGACTGGCGTGGTGCGGTCGAAATAAAGGGCTGTCCGTTCTCGCGAGCATATCGGTTATTGACATGATGATCAAGGCTTGCAACATAGAGCACCAAATCATGCAAAAAAGGTATCTTACCATACGGCTAGCGCAGATTCCCAGACCTCGGTTGCAACAATCCAAAATGAATGTTGCCACGCAAAGTAGATCCCAGTGATCTGATGTTTTATTACACCTGGTAAAAAAAGTAGCGATCTTACGACGAGACAAAGCAAGAAATAATCTCAGAAAGCTCAGTTATGAACAAACAACTTAAAATGCTGGTGGTACTCACAGTTATCCTCTTTCAGGCATGGTCATTAGAACCAATTGGAACTTTCACAATGCTTGGTTTTTCGGTTCAGCTGTCCAAAGCTGCGGGAGCTCGAGAAGCTCGAGCGGGTGGGGATTGTGTGGCCGGCCGGACGCCTCTGAATCAGCCGCTTGTGTCGAGTTTCGAGGCACGGTTGGAAATGGGCAGAAGGGTCGTTGTGTTTTCACTTTCTCTCTCTCTCTCTTTCTTTCTGCTTGAGATCTGTCGAAAGTTGAAGCATAAAGCTCGAAAGGCGGTGAGAAATGAAAGAGGGCCCGTAGGACCGCGCGAGCCCAGAAGGCTGCTGGCCAAGAAAGTTAGCTCTCCCACCCCTCCCCATGTCCCATCTACCCTTTCCCCGGAAGCCAAGAGTGCCGCCGCGACATTAAGCCGGTATAACCCGCGTCCGGTATCAACCCCCCCCCCCCCCCCCCAAGAATATTCCACAGATCCTAGAAGAAGAAGAAGTTGGCGGGAAGGAAGGGAAGAGTGCGGGGGAGTAGAATGGGAGGCATTGTGAGCAACGCATGCCTAGCCGGGAAGAAAGAAAGGGCAGTGGAAGTCGCTGCTCTTCCGCGATGACTGCTTCACAGGGAGAAAAGGCTACAAGATGTGAAGTTGAAAGCGGTTTGGAAAATTGCTTTAGTCACAGCCCTCGGGCGGAGAGGCGACGAAAGGACGAGAGAATGGAAGCCATATGTTCTTTGCGCCAAGCTTGTGAGGAGGAATGCGCAGTTTTGCCCTCGGCTTCGTTAAAACAACGAGAGGTGCGTTCGGAGCTCTTTGGTCGCCTCGACTGTTGGCTCGGTAACGTTTTCAGTGCCACGATAATTTCGCTACTTTTTTTTTGTTAATGCAAAATGCGTTTTACCTATGTGCTTCAGTAATAATCACATACGTAAAACAATCTTTAGTTTTCACGGAATCGTTCTCGGTTCGAACAAATGGACATATTTTTTTTGTAAAGAAGGCACACAGGTTCATGACGGAGCGCTCTTGAAACGTCACGACGCGCAACTGAGCGATGCAGCAGCCCGTATACTTGCTGTATTCATATTAAGGAAAAGAAAAGCGAAAACCACCATAACTACGGGTACTTCAAGGTTAAAATTCCCATGTTATTAATTTCTTTTTTCAAATCAGGTCGACGTTTAGAGCAAGAAAAAATCCGCATAGAACTAAGCGTGGGCATATAAAGCAACCAGAAATACAAAATACTCGACGAGCTAAGGCCTGAAGAACTAAATTGGCAGTAAAGAAAGAATAGAAAGAAAGCAAGGGTCAACATTGAAACTATATCTACGAACTTGGGACAAGGTGTAGTCCTCAGAAAGAAGCGCGGTAAAATCATCTTTCAGCCCGCGGAAGCTGCGCTTGTCAAAGCGGCAGAATATTACAGAGAGGAAACTTAATTCTCAATCATGTGTTAAATTCTTCGAGAGGGGTGTTCTCGAAAAATGCTCCAAAACTGCCTAAATAACGCACTCGCATTACGTTTAATATATATGAATTGCCATTAGCTACTTGTTTGACACGATGGGATAGAATTGTTTAGTTGTCTTGAGGGAAACGCCTCCGGTGCGGTGATTATATGGTTGGATAATAAGGCATAGAATGCCTGAAGAATAGTTTCTGATCAGTGCTTAGGAGAACGCTGTCAAAAGCTGTAGTATAATGCATCATTATGAGCCATGTATTGCAGCTTTTGAACAAAAATAACTTCCATAGAGAGCACTGTTATTATGCAATTTTAATTTTGTTACCATATATGCTGGCGACACATGAGCGCGCATTCATTGCACTGTAGGTAATTGTTTTAAATTTTTATTTTTTCGTTTGCCTTGCCACATGTAGTGCTGTTGATTTTTTTTATCTTCCACATGCATACAACGTTTTGGCAGTGTGCGATTTACGTCGCATTCGAATACGAACCATTCCAGTACAGTTCAGATTTCTTTTCTTGTCAAGTGAATTAGCTAGACATAGCGTAGAATATATGTTGCTTGTATTTTTTCTTTGACCTGAAATATTTTATGCGCTGCTACACCGATGGCCAAAGTCGTTCAGTCTTTATCTGTCTGTTGCTGAAGCCCACAGCAGAGCGCTAAAGAGTAAAGGAATAAGATGCAAATTTGTGTTTAGTAGATATTATAACTCGAAGGCCTTGAAAGCAGCCCAACATATCTGTCTATAAGAACAGCTAGTATTGAGGCGTGGTATTGTCGGTGCTGATGTTGAATGCCAGAAACAGCTATCGTAATGGCGAATCATGCAGTGAGTGTTTGATTGACTAGCACGATCGATCTCTCCCACCTCTGCTATCGCTTGAACATATGTAGGGTTTCCTTCTATCGCGTAAAAAAGGCGGAAATAATGATTCTACGCGTGCGTGTTCCGATCATAGACAAACGTTTACAGGATGTGTATTCGCCGGATATATTCGATCGTTTCTGCGTTTACTATCCAAACGTAGCCACTGGTGTTTGTTCAAGCGACTCACATGTTTTGTGGCGTTCTTTGCCTTTGAGTACCTTGCGTTTCTTGACTGCGCAGGAGTTTTTTCGCGGACAGGCATCTATTAAACTTTTGCTTGTCAGATGTGTCCTCGAATGTGTGCGTATGCTTGTGCACTCGTATGCGTATATATAGGCCCATAAGACGAAATTCCATGCGCTAAAATTGTTGTTGCCGAGATGTGTTTAGGATCTGTGCACTGATATGTCTATCACTTTCAATCATCCTGGTTTTACTAGATCAGAAAAACAAATCGTCTCCACCGGGAATCAGACTCCTAGTCTAGCTAGCGCTTTAACCAACTGCGCTAAACCCTGAGTCGCGAAACAAGCAGCATACGTATACATATAATTCTCCCAGTCTATCGTGATGATAGCAACGAGAATGACGCCGCAGTTCGTGGTAATGACAATGATGACAGTATCAATGGTAATGACGCTGCGTTTAGTTGATAACGATAATGATACGCGATGCACCTTATGCATCATCATTAATCACGCCTTCGCAAATTTCTGCAGCGTAGATTCCACGTGCTGTCAGAATTTTTTCAACACTTGGCTAAAGTTTGGAACACTATCTGTGCAAGCTACATCCACGCGTGATCGACATCCGGCCCTCTAGTCTGCAGGAATCATCTCGAAGATATTATATGCAGAATTTTACATAACAATTATACGTGCCTAAAATCGTAAATGAAAGAGTATACTCTACCAAAATCGTCAAATATAATCGCAGGTCATCGGCAACAATTAGTAAATCACGGAAAATATATTCGGAAAAATATATTCTACATTTTCCGTGATGGGCGCTTCTGTGCATTTTATGTGGTCAGCTCAGTCAAACAATTTTAAGACAATCTGTACATTAATCCCAAAAAACATTATATATATATGTTGGCCCAAATTACGCATGGCGTATGAATATCTCCTACAGTTGAACTTAAACTGATGCCCGGGCCAGCGAAAAATTGAGTTGGGACGAAATTAGCCCAAAAACACTGTCATATTGGGATACATGCACATTGAAAAATGTCTGTGTCGGTCAGAGCTGCTTCTACTGTTTTTTTAGCGCCACCGCAGCCTGAAATGTGCAATGGTGACCAGCCATAAAAGCTTATTAGACAATACTGACTACTAGAAACCACGATTTATACAATATTGGGATGCCACCAAGTCTGACGGGACAATATTGACCAATCTATGTCCATATATATTCCATGTTAACAAGCCATCCATATACTGGCAGAACATTATTTCCCAACCTATGCCATTAGGGTGCAATGCAGGCTAACCATCCCAGTCCATCGAACAATATTGAACAATTTAATGCAATATGTACACATTGTTACCAGGCCGCCATGACAGGCGGGTCACTATTGACCAATTTATGCCAAGATTTATTTATAGCTGACAAGACAACAATAATGGCCGGACAATATTAACCAATTTATGCCATTATATGTGCAATGCTGGCCAGCCATCAAAGCTCATTAGACAATATTGACCACTATAAACTAAGATATATCCAATGTTGGTATACCAATAAAGCTGATGGGGCAATATTGACCAATGCATGCCAAGATATATTCAATGTCAGCAAGACAACCATAATGGCTGGGCAAAATTAACCAAGTTATGCCATGATATGTCCAATGCGGGTTAGCCATCACAGTCCATCAAACAATATTGACCACTATAAGCCGATCTGTATACATTGTTGGCAGGCCACCATGACTGTCAGAACAATATTGACTAATGCATGCCAATATATATTGAATGTTGACAAGACAGCCATATTGGGAAAACGTTATTGCCCAACCTATGCCATGATATGTGCAATGCTGGCCAGCCATCAAGGCTCATTAGACAATATCGACCAGAAGAAACTAAGATATTACAATGTTAGGAAGCCGCCAAAGTTGGTTGGACATTATTGATCACTGTATGCCTCAGTTCAGTTCAGTCGTTCAGTCGTGTCCGACTCTTCGTGACCCTATGGACCATGTCACGCCATGCTTTCTGGTCTCTCACTATCTTCCTAACATCACATAACTTCATCTGCAGTGCCTCGAGGATGCCATCTAACCATCGCGTTCACTGCCTACCCCTTCTCCGGCGACCCTCAACCTTTCCCAGCATCAAATCTTTCTCCAGCGACTCCTCTCTTCTCACCATACGACCAAAGTAGCTGAGCTTTAACTTTAGAATTTGACCCTCCAATGAGCAGTCAGGGTTTATGGTCGACAATAACGACTGATTTGATCTTCTGGTAGTCCACGGAAATCTCAAGTCTTCGCCAGCACCACAATTCAAACGTGTCAATTCTTCGGCGGTCAGCCTTTTTCATAGTCCAACTCTCACATCCATACATCACAACTGGAAAGACCATAGCACGAGTTATACGGATCTTGGTTGGCAGACTAATGTCTCTGCTCTTTACTAGGTGGTCAAGGCTAACCATTGCTCTCTTTCCCAGAAGCAGGCATCTCCTAATTTCATGGCTGTAGTCTCCTTCCAAGGTAATCTTGGAGCCCAAGAACAGAAAATCTGTCACAGCTTCCACTTCTTGCCCATTGATGCTCCAGAACTTGATAGGGCAAGACGCCATGATCTTTGTCTTTTTAATGTTCAGTTGAAACCCAAAGTTCTCACTCTCTTCTTGTACGTGCATCAGAAGTCTCTTGAGTTCCACTTCACTTTCTGCCATTAAAATGGTATCATCCGCATACCTAAGGTTGTTGATACATTTTCCGGCAATCTTCACTCCAGCTGAAGACTCGTCCAGACTGGCCTTCCTCATGATGCACTCTGCATATAGGTTAAATAGGCAGGGCGACAGTATGCAGCCTTGCCTGACTCCTTCCTCAATCGGAAACCAATCAGTAAGACCATGCCCAGTTCTGACTGTGGCCTCTTCCCCTTCATACAGGTTCCTGAGGAGACAGATGAGGTGAATTGGAACTCCCATCTCTTGGAGAGGTTGCCACAATCTGCTGTGATCTACGCACTCAAACGCTTTTGCATAATCAATAAAGCAGAAGTAGATGGGTTTCTGGAACTCTCTTGCTTTTTCCATGATCCAGCGAAGGTTGGCAATTTGGTCTCTAGTTCCTCTGCCCTTGCGAAACCCAGCTTGCACATCCTGAAGCTCCCGATCCACATACTGCTGCAGCCTACCTTGGAGGATTTTCAACATCACCTTGCTAGCATATATATATATATATATATATATATATATATATTGCAAGATATTGGCAAACCATTGTAGCTGGTTGACCAATATCTTCCACACCATGGTATAACCTGGCAAATATTGTCCGGTCAATAACAACGGCTTCTCAATATTGAATATATCTATATATTGAACATATAGATATATTCAATATTGAGAAGCCGTTATTATTGACCGGACAATATTTACCAAGTTATAGCATGGCTGCGCATTATTGGTAGCTCATTGGCACCATTGGGCCCCTTGAGGGCCAGTAATCCCCAATCAATCCCCAATATTGGGCCGATGGCTGGTGCTGCCTGCTGGGTAGGCTGCAGCAGTAAGTGGATCAGGAGCTTCCGGACGTGCAAGCTGGGTTTCACAAGGGCAGAGGAACTAAAGACCAGATTGCCAACCTTCGCTGGATCATGTTTAAAGGAAGAGAGTTCTAGAGACCCATATACGTTTGCTTTATTGATTATGCGAAAGCGTTTGACTGCGTAGATCAAAGCCGACTGTGGCAAGCTCTCCAAGAAATTGGAGATCCAATTCATCTCATCTGCCTCCTCGGGAACCTGTATGAAGGGCTAAAGGCCACAGTCAGAACTGGGCATTGTCTTACTGATTGATTTCCTAGTGAGAAATGAGTTTGACAAGGCTGCATACTGTCGCCCTGCCTATTTATCCTATATGCTCAGTGCACTAAGAGAGAGGGCGGTCTGGACAAGTCTTCAGCTGGAGTGAAGATTGCTGGAAAGTGTATCAACAACCTCAGATATGCGGATGATACCACTTTAATGGCAGAAAGTGAAGCGGAACTAAGAGGTTTCTAATGCGTGTATGAGAAGACAGTGGGAAGTTTGGGCTTAAACTGAACATTAAAAAGAGAAAGATCATGGCGTCGTGCCCTATCAAGTCCTGGAGCATTAAGGGACAAGAAGTGGAAGCTGTGACAGATTTTCTCTTCTTGGGCTTCAAGATTACCCCAGAAGGAGACTGCAGCCATGAAATTAGAAGGGTCATGCTTCTGGGAAAGAGAGCCATGGCTAGCGTTGACCTCCTAGTAAAGAGCAAAGACATTAGACTGCCAACCAAGGTCCCTATAACTCGTGCTATGGTATTTCCAGTTGTGATGAATGAATGCGCGAGTTGGACTGTGAAGGTGACCGCCGAAGAATTGACGCGTTTGAATTGAGATGCTGGCAGAGACTCTTGAGAGGTCCTTGGATTGCCAGAAGATCAAATCAGTCGATATTGTCGACCATAAATCCTTAGTACTCAGTGGAGGGTCAAATTCTAAAGTTAAAGCTCAGCTACTTTGGTCATCTGTTGAGACGAGAGGAGTCGCTGAAGACAGATTTGATGTTGGGAAATGTTGAGGGTCACCGGATAAGGGGTGGCAGCGAACGCGATGGTTAGAAGGCATCCTCGAGGCGCTGCAGATGAAGTTATGTGATGTTAGGAAGATAGTGATGGACCGGAAAGCGTGGCGTGATATGGTCCATAGGGTCATGAAGAGTAGCACACGACTAAACGACTGAACTGAACTGCACACTATACAGCGAAAAATACTGCAGGATTGCTGAGCTGAGCATCTGTGGTATTTAACACAGCCCAACTAGGTTGAATCATCAGATAATACAAATAATTCACTGTAAACAAACAAAAATATGGGAGAGAATCATGCTCTGCCCTTAAGGCATAGCAGTAATAATGGCTCCTGGCTGGTTCCGCTTCTGATCCTTGCGCGCATACACACACCATTTACATATTCAAGAGTTCTAGAATTTGTGCTTCTATTATCTCACACATACTCATGTGCATACAGTCGGAAGCCTATCACGCGCAAAATCACTTGGAGTAGATGTTGTTATGGGGATGTACTTAATGTAACGGCACTGCGATGGGCTGGACTCGACGGTAAGACTTCAGCAGCCGTGCAGTAACCACTCTGTCAGTGTCGTCTTCTTTCTCAACGCTTCGTCGTACCTGTGTTCCTCGGTCGTCGTCTTTGTCAGTGAGCACATCACTTTGGTCCCGCGTTTCCCGGTAACATCACCCCCCTCGGTAAAAAGCAACGTCCCGGTGCATATTAGGCGTGCGGTGTGGAGGGGGAGTAATGTGGCTTGAGGCGGGCGACATGTAAGATTTCGGAAGTGGGTGTAGCAGTCGGTGACTTTGGGTGGGGCGGTGCAATCTCATAGGTCACGTCGGACACTGGGCGTAGTACACGGTAAGGACCTGTGTAGTGGGGCAGAAGTTTTTGACACAACCCCACACGACGGCACGGAAGCCAGAGAAACACCAGAGATCCGGGAGGATAGTGCACATCGCGGTGGTGAGCGTCGTAGCGGCGTTTTTGAGCTTCTTGAGAGATGGTGAGTTTGTGACGAGCAATCTGGCGAGCAGCGTCGGCTCGGGCGGTGGTATCGCGGGCATAGGTTGTGACGGGGCCAGCGGCGGGAAGCAAAGTGTCGAAGGGCGGTAAGGGGTCACTTCCAAAGAGAAGATAGAATGGAGAGCACCCAGCAGTGTCATGACGCGAAGAGTTATATGCGAAGGTGACAAATGGCAGACTAATATCCCAGTCTCAATGACTGTCGGATACGTACATTGCGAGCATGTCGGTGAGTGTGCGGTTAATACGTTCCGTAAGGCCGTTCGTCTGAGGGTGATACGCAGTGGTGAACTTCTGCCGAACGGAACAAAAACGAAGTATTTCCTCAACAACTCGGGAAAGGAAACAGCGGCCACGGTCCGTAAGTAGTTGATGGGGAGCACCATGGTGAAGTATGACGTCGTACAAAAGGAAGTCAACAACGTCTGCGGCGCAGCTGGTTGGAATGACGCTAGTGATCACGTACCGCGTGGCATAATCGGTGGCCACAGGGATCCATTTGTTTCCTGACAAGGATTCGGGGAAGGGCCCTAGGAGGTCAAGGCCAACACGAGAAAATGGTTCACACGGGATTGTAATCGGCTGCAGGTGTCCAGGTGGTAGCACAGGGGGTTTCTTCCGGTGCTGACAGAGGTCGCAAGCGGCTACATGACGTTGGACAGAACGGTAGAGTCCAGGCCAGAAGAAACGCCGGCGCACGCGGTCGTTATGTGCGTGAGAGGCCAAGATGACCAGCTGTAGGGGCGTCGTGCATTTGTTCGAGAACAGCAGAGCGTAGGTGTTGGGGAACGACCAGAAAGTGCTCAGCGCCATCAGGTCGTATGTTGCGGCGGTATAGCGTATTCCCATGAAGGAAAAACAGGGCGAGGGAAGAGTCACGGCTGTGTGTGCGGAGGTGGTCGATAAAAGAACTGAGGGTTGGGTCCAAGCGCTGTTCGTCGGCTATGTGGGAAAAGTCCGATATATAGAGAAGACACAGGGGTCCGACTCATGGTCAGTAGAGGAAGGGGGATCGTCGGGATAACGGGAAGTCTGCATCCTGGTGGAGCCGACCGGATTTGTATACAATAAAAAAAGGTATACTCCTGCAAGCGCAGTGCCCAGCGGCCGATGCGGCCAGCCGGATCCTTGAGGGAAGCGAGCCAACATAAGGCGTGGTTATCGGTAATTACAGGGAAGGGTCGGCCAAACAAGTAGGGTCTGAATTTTCCAAGGGCCTAAACGAGAGCCAGGCACTCCCATTCCGTAATAGAATAGTTCTGTTCCGCTGATGACAGGAGACGACTTGCGTAACCAATCGCGCAGTGTTGGCCGCGTTGTCGCTGTGCAAGAATGGCTCCGATCCCGTGGCCACTGGCGTCGATGCGAAGTTCCGTCGGTGCAGACGGGTTGAAATGGGCCAGCACAGGAGGATTGGTTAGAACAGCGATGAGGGTGGAGAATGCGTTAGCCCGCTCTGGTCCCCATGGGAAAGGAATGCCTTTCTTCAGCAGATTGGTGAGAGGACGAGCAACATCGGCAAAGTTTGGGACGAACCGACGAAAATAAGAGCACAGGCCTATAAAGCTGCGGACATCACGGGGTGAACGGGGAGATGTAAAAGCACTGACAGCGCGAACTTTGTCGGGATCGGGATGCACGCCGGTGGCATTCACCAAATGGCCAAGCACTTTAAGTTCGCGGCGACCAAAAGTGCACTTCTTTGAGTTCAGTTGAAGTCCGGCATGGCAGAAAAGTGCCAAGATGGAAGAAAGCCGACGAAGATGGCTTTCGAACGAGGGCGAGAAGACAATCACGTCATCCAAGTAACACAGACAAATCGTCCATTTGAAGCCGCGGAGTAAGGAGTCCATCATTCGTTCAAACGTAGCAGGGGCGTTGCAAAGTCCAAAAGGCATAACCTTAAATTGGTAAAGTCCATCCGGTGTGACAAAAGCTGTCTTCTCGCGGTCTTGTTCGTCAACAGAGATCTGCCAGTAGCCGCTACGAAGGTCGATGGAGGAAAAGTAGCGGGCTCTATGTAAACAGTCCAAGGCATCGTCTATTCGCGGTAGCGGGTAAACATCTTTCCTTGTAATCTTGTTCAGATGTCGATAGTCGACGCAAAAGCGTCAACTGTTGTCTTTCTAACGAGCACGACAGGAGATGCCCAGGGGCTGTTCGAAGGTTCGATGATATCGTTGCCCGACATCTTGTAGACTTCCTGCTGGATGATTGGCGCTCAGAAAGGGACACACGATAAGGCCTCCGATGTACAGGTTTTGCATCGCCGGTGTCAATGCGGTGAGTCACAACTGATGTTTGGCCCAGAGCACCGGCAGCAAAGTAAAAAATGTCGGAGAAGGATAACAAAAGGTTGTGCAGGTTCTGAGCATGTTCGGGGCTGAGGTCAGATGCAATAATTGCAGAAATAGGGTCGGTAATTGTGGTGGGGAGTACGGGTGTAGGAAGGACGCTTGAATGTGGGCCAGGAGTGAGTGCACAAATGATGCAGTCTGTCAGAGGGGACAAGGTAGCAAGGGATATTCCTTCGGGGAGAACTTGCGGTGACACACTGAAGTTCAGGATAGGACGGTAGGTGCCGTTCTGTGTAACGCGTGCGATGAGATGAGGAAGAACGACGTTGCGGTCAAGAAAGACCTCGGTGATAGGGCAAGCAACATAGTCACCGTCAGGCACTGGCGGGAAAGGTGACAGAGGTAGGTAAACAGCAGAGTTGGGGGGCAGGCGAGCGAACTCGGTAGAGCGAAGACGGGGTGTAGATTGAGAATATTCTGAGCAGAAAGGTAGGTCCAAAGGAAGAATTCCGCTCGAGCAGTAAGGGCAGAGTGGGCCGTAAAAAAGTCAAGGCCGAGGATCACATTCTGAGGGCACTGGTTGAGGACGGTGAACAAAACAGGGATGTGAGGAGCGGCAAGGGTGACTCGGGCAGTGCACAGCCCAGTGACGGCAGCAGTACTGCAATCGGCAAGACGAACGGTGGGCGAAGCGCCGGGGTCTGTACTTTCTTGAGGAGGCAGCAAAACGATGAGCTTATGATCCAGACTTGGGCACCAGTGTCAATAAGTGCAGAGGCGGGAACACCATCCGTGAACAGGGAGAGGAGGTTGCAGGGCGAAGAAATGGGCAATAGAGGATTTCCAGGTCGGGGTACCAATGCAGCGTCACAGAGCTGCATTGGCTAGTTTCCCGTGAAGCGGCCGACACAGGACGACGAGGAACTGCGGCTAAGAAGAGGTGAGCGGGAATGGCGGGCTGGCGGGAAAGGAGAGCGACTGGACACAGAAGGAGGCGGAGTGGTATCGGTGCGGGGCGGCTCATAACGAGGCTTGAAACTGCGGCGACCGTAATCGGAGTAGCGGTCAACGTAAGGAAAATGTCGAGATGATGATGTCCAGCGGCTGCGTCAGTGGCGAGAGATGTGGTCAATACACGAGCACGTGAAACAGATCGGCCTGTCGTCAGGGGTGCGCCACTCATCAGGATTGCGGTATCGGTAGCGTGGCGTGTAGGTGTTGCGGGGCGTAGCGGTGGCGACCATGGGAGAGACGGGGCTTGAGCTGTGATGTTCCACGGTGTGGCTATAGGGGACGCCCAAGTTGGCAACCTCTTGACGAACGACAGCTTGAATGAAGGATATCGTCGCTAGGTACCTGTCCGAGGAGGGCGGTTTGGATGAACCAGGAGCGAGCGCTTCCAGTTCACGACGCACGATGCGGGTCACATTTTCAGCGTTGGAAGGTTGCCGTAGGGTCGGCAGATCCTTGCACGTGGAGCAAGGGGCAGTGTGTGGAGCCGACCGAAGCGATGTGCAATGCGTCTGTGTTTGGCCTGCTCGAAATGTCGACAAACCTGCAGAACGGAGTCAATCGTAGAACAGTCCCGACCAAACAGAAGATTGAAGGAATCGTTGGCTATGCCTTTGAGGATGTGCCCCACCTTATCAGGTTCTGTCATGTCTTTATCAACTTTTCGGCAGAGGGCCAGAACGTCTTGTATATACGTCATATAAGGCTCGGCAGATGTCTGGGCATGTGTGGCGAGGTCCCTCTTGGCGGCAAGTTGACGGCCAACCGGTTTTCCGAACAGGTCACGGCATTTTTGTTCGCAAACACCCCAGGAGGGTATATCTGCTTCATGTGTTTCAAACCACACGCGTGCCGTGCCAGTAGGGTAGAAGATGACATTGGCCAGCATCAGCGTAGCGTCCCACCTGTAGTGCGTGCTAACACGCTCATAAAGCGAAAGCCAGTCCTCGACGTCGACCTCATCTGTACCGCAGAATGGGCCAGGGTCAAGGGGGTGGGCTACGAGGACAGTGGGAGTTGCGGAGGTAGATAGAACCGCGTCGGTTGTCATCGTGACGGTTCCGAGGTGACGGCCACTGCGGAGATCCAGTGTCAGATTGTGTCGAACCCGCGACCTCCACCAAGATGTTACGGGGATGTACTTATGTAACGGCACTGCGATGGGCTGAACTCGACGCTCAGAATTCAGTAGCCGTGCAGTAACCATTCTGTCAGCATCGTCCTCTTTCGCAACGCTTCGTCGTGCCCGCGTTCCTCGGTCGTTGTCTTTGTCAGTGTCACGAAATCGGCGCCCATTTTCATCAAGCCGGTACGGCGCGAGGCCCGCACGGCGTCGCGTAGAAGGCATGGAGAGAAAAACCCCCTTCCCCGCGCGGGAGAGCGCGTAGATTTGTACGCGTTGCCGTGACCCTCTTTCCCATTGCCCGCGGAGGACGGTGGTTCATCGGACTGGAATCAACCAGAAATTTCCAGCATGTTCTATGGGACCTGGCCAATGGCGACGCGCGGCTCGACGGGAGGAAGAGAGAGCGCTATAACCAGCGAAGCAAAGTGTGTGTGCGCGCGCTAGCTTTGACGCGTGCTAACAAACAGACGCGGCGCGCCCTATTTAAAGAGACCGCGCCGCTTGATGAGTCAGTCAGTCAGTCAGTTCGTCAGTGTTTTGCGACGTGTTCGCCTGTGCTTCGGCTGGACTCCCGGGGATCACCCGCTGCTGGTAAGCCCACGGATTTACAAGGGAGCGGCGCTCGACTTTCAAGGGAGCGGCGCTCGTCTCGTATGGAGGCCACATCGTGACTCTTGAGGCGTCGGACTGCAACAGTGCCCGGTGAACAATTTGGTGTTTGTTTATGTACTCTCTCGTGTTTCATCTGTTGTAAAGCCTCTACGTTATTGGATACCTGTGTAATTGCATGCTTAGCGTTTGTTATTCTGTGAACCTCTCGTCTGCATTTCAAGTGATCTTGTGCGTTCCGTTGTATCGTCTCTTGCTGTGCATAATTGTGTTTTGTTTGTTACTTCTGACTCCGATCCTTTCTCTGGTTTGAACCGGCGACCGCTGGGCACCAAACGACCACCCCATTCTGTCACTACAAGGCAGTTGAATTCCGGCTGAGCTTGCCACGCAGGTCGAGGGCATCTCCTTCGCGACCGGAACAGCTACCCCCACTCACTCTAAGGGTGTCTGGGAGTGTGCGCACCGTTAAGGGCACATCGGTAATAATACCCCCTAATTATTAACGGGTGACAGTCAGTGAGCACATCACTTTGGTCCCGCGTTTCCCGGTAACAATACATAGCCCAATTTTAATCAAGCCATTCTAAAGTGCTTACATAATTTAGAGGTAGCACGTTCTTGAAGAGAAAGCAGTCATAAAACGGAACACAGAGAAGAGATAAGGCACACACAACTTGTGAGTTCCGCGTCTGTTTATTTCAGGAACGTGTACCAGCTTTCTCACAGTTCCACTCTACTAAGGTAGCACGTTCGAGTTGCAATATGCAAGGAATCCTAGTGGTAGCTTTCCAATTCACCCTCCCAGTTAAGAAGTAACTCAAGTGGGCAGCTCCTGCCAAGCTGGTAGCAGCTCACGCCGCCGTCTGTCATAGACATCCCTCAATTTTTTCATCTCAATAGCAACAATACCGATAGTGGACTTTCTCCAGAACGGGGACGTTAACGATGTTACATTATAATAGAAAGTATTTTAGGGTAACTCGTCCATGCACTTTCTCTTACTTCTATAGAAACAAACCGAATCGAACATTATGTGTTTAACTAAATAAAAATTGAGGCAAATGAAACTGGTTAAGCTTTTCCGTATTTCAACATCACCGAATTCTCTCAATGCACTAGTCACAATGGTTGGCTAACAATTTAAATAAAGAGGGAATAAAGTGGAGGAAGATATTTTGTTAAAAAAATACTGCACTTACCACTAAGGGCCTAAACATAGTGCGGGGTGAGGGGCTTCAGCTGGACATTCTGCACTCACTAAGGTAGCAGTGTGAGAGGTTCCATGAAACTCCTCTCTAGAAGCACCTCTGTCGTCCAAATTGGCATCGCAGATCTCTACACAAAAAATGAATTTTTATGAGTGGCAATAAGTGTATCACATGCCATTTATGTAATGAAGACGCCATTGGCCAGCTGTATCGTGAGCAAGCAATAAAATTACTTTGTAAGAAAATATAAAACAGTAATCAAAGTTTTAAATTTGATTTAAAGGATTAGGAAGGACCATCTACTAATGTTAGGTAAAGCCAACAAGCGATAGGCATTCCAGCGGTCAAAGAATTTTTTAGCCTGCTTGGTCAAGACCCTAGTATACGTGCAAAAGATGCTTCTCTCCTCCCTCGATTCACACTCCAAAATATCAGAAAAAAACTCTTAGATTGTTGCCATTTCACACTTCGTGGGTTGACTTACGGTTTGCAGAGTTCCAGTCGATGCACCTATTTTTTATCAGCGCGGAGTTCCCCCCTGCTACTCACTTGCTTTCGCTTTCCTCCTTTTCCATGTTATGTTTGCCGTAAAATAGCACATAGCTCGAAGTGCAACTGCCACGAACAAAAAGATATGGCAGAGCTAAATAGGAAGTATATGCGCGATGACATTGCCGCTGGTCGTGCATACCTGGAGGCTTACGCCGCAACACGGATTTGACATACCATATTTTCGCAATATTAAGCAGCCTCTTTATGTCGCAAAACATTTTGGGAAAAGATTATTTATGCGAATATATGCACCCTCTATTTTGTCGAGGAAGAGGGCGCGAAAGCTCCCAGCATGCTTGCTCACTTAGTCGAGCTTCAGCTGCTGGAGATCTCAAGCGGTATGGCGTCCGTGGCGCGATCGCCAGCTTCTTTTGATGCTGTGTTTTGAGACTGCAGGACAGCTGGCGGCCAGGACGACGAAATCTTGCGAAACGTGATCTCAATTTATCTATGACAGTGATATCACGTGACAACGAAACCGCGGCCATTCGAAAGGCCTCAGCTGGTTTCGCAACCATAGCCGGTTTGCTTTGCTTTGTCTGCTATCTCCTGTTCGGCCTCCGAAAGAGCAATCAGAATGAATTTGAAGAGGGCTTTGAGAGCTTCAATATCAAGCGCACTGAAATTGCGTTTGCGCAAGATGTTTGCTGAATAATCTGTCTCTTCTTGTGCCCGTACCCTCAAGATATTGACGCGGTCTCAGGGGAGGTATTTTAGCTTTTTCGAATCAGAGCGCTCCCTCACTTTGGCTCTCACGGTCATGAAAAAAGGGGGCTTAGAATCGAGTAAATGCTGTGGGATGACATTCGGAGCTAGCAGAAAAATAGCTGTAGTGAAGGGCAGCCCCGTTTTTCGGTCCCTGTACATGACATTGTGTACCCATAACAAATGCTTGGATAGAGAATAGTTCTAAAAACTACTACTATGCTCTGACTGATCGGTCTAAAAGTTCCCAAAAACACGTAAATTAGTAGTAAATGCCTGGCTTTCTTGCAAGAAGTTATATTGTTACGGACTATGTCTCAACCAGAGTACGGAGGAGGGAAGAAGGAAGAGGAAGAAAAAATGTGCGCGCAGAAAAGGCAGGTGGTGGCGAGAAATTTCGGTCGGAAGCAGGAGTGGCTGCTCTTCTATCGGTTTGGAGATATTCATACGCAGATGAGGGCCATTGGCAAGCAGAGTCGTAAAAACGGTTACGTCGCGGAGCATGTTGGACGGGCTGATCGTAACGGGTGAGTAGGCGGCTGCAGCAGTATCGAGCTATGTGCCCCTCAATGCCGCAGCGGTGGCACACGGAGGTTGTGCGACGGAAACCTTGTTCCCTGGTGGGTTCTGAGGAGGCAGGGCGCATTGGGTAGCGAAACTAATCTTCAGGTTTTCGGGCTGGACGCCGGAAATAGGGAGCAGGTGATGGTTGAGGACAGTGCTCATAGTGTGGATCGTAGTGCGACGAGATGTTAGCCGGGCGTGAGTCGTAGCGAGACGCATGACAAGGGCTATCGAATCTTGGCGTCGGGCTGTCGGAGCAGGCGTCGGCGTGTGCCGTATTGATAGAATTCAGAGCGGGCATCGAGGGGAGCAAGGAGGGAGCTTCTTGAGAGCCGACAAAGTCAGAGGGCAAGGATGGTGGACATCGTGCAGGGGGCTCGAACCGCTGCAGGTTCTTGCAAACTATTTGCCGGATCGTCGACGACAAGTTCATGAAGCTGTCTTCAATGCTCGCCATAGATGGGACGTCGGCGAGCCGCCAAAGTCTTCAATGTCTCGAATGTGCGACCGTGCCGAATTACATCACAGATGGCTTTCAGGTCATCTTTGGCAATTAGAAAATTATTAACATCATCTGCGATGCCCTTCAGAAGATGTGCTACTTTATCTTCCTCGGTCATATTAGCGCTTGCTGTTTTGCATAGCTTATGAACCTCCTCTATGTAAGTTGTGCATGTTTCTTCCGGTAGCTGAGCTCTGTGCGCGAGTGCGTGCTCAGCCCGCTTCCTTCGTGCAAGGCAGTCGCCAAAGCACTGTCGCAATTTGGTAACGACCAGGTGGTAAGAGAGTCCTCGTGGTTTTTGAACCAAACCAGAGCGGTGTGTGTGAGGAAGAAAACCACGTTTGCAAGATGAACGGCGGCGTCCCATCGGTTATAGCGGCTCATCCGTTGGTAGTGGGTCCACCACGCGTCGAGACGTCCTCGCCTGTCGCTGCCGCGAAAGTACGAGGCTCCCGATAGGGGTGCGTGGAACTGTTCGCTGCGCCCGCAGGCCGGTCTTCAGCCTGGACCACCGCGTCACCACGGGCTGCTTGCGGGTCATTGGCCGATTGCATGGCGCTAGTTTGCGGTTCGAGGCTCGCACGGCGGCGACTCCGGCGAGACTCCAGTTGTATCGGTGCTGAGTGTAGCGCTAGGAATCGTTACCCGGATCCTCCACCACAATGTTACGCCCTTAGCGTCGCGACCGAGACGTTCTAGCCGGTTCAGTACGCCAGGTACACACGGCCAGCGGGAAGCAACACAGGTGCCACAAGACAGAGGTCGAACGGGCAAGCACACTTCTTCCTTCTTCCCTCCTCCGTGCTCTGCTTGAGACCGATGCCGTAGCAATATGTTTGCAGAGTACTCAAAACTATTCGTTCTAGAGAAATACGCTGTTCAGCAAGAAAGTTTTGATCCAATTACCGGCCCCATTAAATTTTACCATCTCATTCACCTGAACCATAGGGTTCAGGCGATGCAGATATCTAGGTTTCAACGTTATTCATAAAGCGCTGTAGCAAAACATACAAAGTAAAATAACAGCACCTTGAATCCTCATCTTTTCACGATACAGATTGTTTGAATCGAGATAGCTCGCTAGCTGCGAATAAATAACAAAAGACTAGACTGAAGTCTTATTGTTGCTACACACATCGTTTAAATGCATTACAATGTTAACAATACCGCCAGCTATTTTCTCAATGAGGATACAACTAAATCAATAAAACTTAGGTATCAAAGCACCCTGGCATATGAATGGTTCCTGAGCTTTTACAAATGTATATCTAGAGTAGAGGCATTGTATACTATGTAGCATATACACCCTGTGCTTCTTAAGACAGGAGATCTTATTTGTCTTATCCATAGAACTTAAATACATAAATAAAAAAAGGTTGACTTCTATACCTTCCTGACAACAATGCATGCAAAACGAAGCAGAGACAAATAGAGGCTCAGCAGATGCCCTAAATGAAATAATTACTGGCTCCACAGTCTGCAGCGAACAAGCACAGCATAACAAGTCCCAAAATAGTATGGATGAAAGAAAATTGGATTTATGTATAGTATGAAATAATGTGCTCAAATAACTTAAAAATCATTAAAAGTAGTGCTGGAGCTCAACGAACCATTTGAGAATCGTTGCTGTGTATTAACAATAGCCATAATCGTGTGTCATCTGGTAATAAAAATAGCGACTTATGTGGTCAGGAGGGAACATTCACGGCAGGTGTATATGATGAAGGGCTAATTGGTAAGACGGGACTTTGAAAAGAAGTCAACAGAAGGCGTGAAAATAAGTCGAAGGACGAGCATGCATATGACTGTTGTTTCGAATGCAACAGCGCAACGACACGAGGCCAGAGTACAAGAAGGGACCAGACACTCTGCTGTACGAAAAGCATGAGGTTAAATTTGTGAAGTGCGCAGCGAGTCTGGTGTATTCCATCCCTTTGAGTTGTAGTGGTTCTTACATTGGCCAAACTGGTTGTTGTTGGAACGGCAGGGTGATGAGGCACAAAAACGATGTCATGAACATCGGAGTACTGCCGTGATTGGTCTTGCCAACCATATACAGCAAAAGCAGGATTTTACATAAACACAAAGATCAGCTGACCTGAGAACTTATCCAAGCACCTTAGATTATGAAGTTGGGTGAGAGCTGTGAAAGCACCCCATCTGTGGCTATCTTGCAGAAAGAACATGAATTTTTGCATACCTTGTTAATCTCATGATATCAAAAAATGTACCAGCTAGGAGGGATATCCGTCACGGTTCTTTGTATTTTTTTTGTTGTTTCAGTATTGCTGGGGCCTTTATAAGCAATGGCTTCATGAATAAACCTCTGTTGTTAGTCTCGAAATCTGTCTCACCAACGTGGATATCAGTTATTGTGGCAATGATATTGTAACCCGCACTAACCGTGTCAGCTCTGGAGGGGCAAGACGACGAAGCTCGTGCGGAGTGTGCGTGGTTCTGGGCCGCCGCTGCTTCGCCAGGTCAAGCGCTTGCTTTCTGCCTCCTGTGCCTCAGCGCCCCAACCCCAACCCCATCTTTTGACCCTGTCCTTCTGGACTGCCGTTCGGGTAGCGAAAGAACCCGTGATATTCTGGTGGAGGTGCGGGGTGAATATCAAACATCCCCTCAACACCCGCTACTCTGAATCCGCCCACAAGTCTCAGCCGCCACCCCTTCGACGAGGAGGCTGACATACGTGCCAGCCGGCGACTTCAAGGGCGTGCTCCTGAATTGGGTTTGTTGCCGAACTCCGGCTCTCCACGACTTACAGTGGCCCTGAGGAGCACGACCCGACGTCAACAGACGGACTCGTTTCTCGCACTGTCCGTAGTATATCTACCGATGGCTCCTCGTACGGCTGCCACGTTCCATGGCGATGCCTCCGAAGATGTAGAGGATTGGCTGGAACAGTACGAACGTGTGGCCCACCACAATGGCTGGAATGCTGAAAACTGCCTTCAAAATTTGTATTTCTGCCTGGACAGTACTGCTCGGCATTGGTTCGAAAACCACGACGCCTCCCTGACATCCTGGGACACCTGTAAGGAAGAGCTGCGACGGACGCTCGCCAATCAGTATCGGCGACAGCGAGCAGAAGACCTTCTGCGAACAAGAGTGCAACGACCTGACGAAACAGTGACACGTTTTGTTCAAGCTATGCCGCCGACGTCTTAAGGTAACGACGCAGTGGGATGGCCCCGATATCTTAACTGCTGGAGGTCACCTCGTGAGACCAATCGGCAGATGCACTGCTCGTAGTGAGATTAACGGTCTTAGGTGCCTGGTTACCTTTGTTGCACTATCGAAATGTTCCAGACACATTCTTCGCGGCATGGATTTTTTGAGTGATTGCAGCGCTGTAATTGACTTTACCGACCGCCGCCGCACGCTTCGTCAACAGCGATATACCTCGGCGCAAACAAAGCCCTAAGTTTGCACGGCACGCGTCTTAGCGGAGCGTGCGACCTTACCGCTCCAGTCTAGCGTATTTCTCCCGGTCACGTCTGACCACGTTGCTTCTGGCGAAGATCTGTTAGAAGGAAGTGTTCAGCTGCTTCTTGAATGGGCTTTTGGCGTTGGTCGAGGTCTCGCGCAGCTGGATACTGGCTGCGTACACATCCTTGTCACCAACTTTTGTGGCACTCCACAGCGCCTTACAAAAGGCACGGCTCTTGGTGCCATCGAGAGCATTACCGCCCCTATTCAAGTTGTTGCCCTGTTCGGAGGTGCTTTCTCCTCTCTTCGCAGCAGAACAATGCATCTTTGAGTGCAAGCATTTCACCTAATCTCTGTGAGCGAAAGAGCCAAATTGATAGCGCTGCTTGCAGAATTCCAAGACTGCTTCTTTACGTTATCCCGTGTTCCCCAGACGACCATTACCAAACACAGAATTATTAGCGACGACGCTGCTCACACTGTTCGTCAGTCGCCTTACCGAGTTTCTTTCAAAGAACATGAAGTTATTCACAACCAAGTGCAAGAAATGCTGGCCGACGATATAATCCAACCCGCGCGCAGCCCATGGGCAGCTCCAGTGTTACTAGTAAAGAAAAGAGATAACACTATTCGATTCTGTGTTGACTATCGCCGCCTTAACAATGTCACCAATGAGGATGTTTATCCCCTTCCTCGCATTGATGACGCACGTAATCATCTACGACATGCCCCTTGCTTTTCATCCATAGATCTGAAAAGTGGTTACTGGCAAATCGAAGTTGATGAACGCGACCCCGGATGGTCTATATGAGTTTAAAGTGATGCCGTGCGGCCTCTGTACAGCCCCAGAAACCTTTCAGTGTGTTACGGACACCGTTTTTGTCGGAATGATGTGACAAACGTGCCTGGCCTACGTTGACGATGTTGTAATCTTCTCAAGCACGTTCTCCGATCATCTTTTTCGCCTGAAAGCAGTACTACAAGCTATAAGAAGCGCAGGCCTCACTCTGAAGCCGACAAAGTGCAAGTTTGCTTACGATGAACTAAAATTTCTTCGCCACGTCGTCAGTAGCGCGGGTGCTGGTCCCGATCCCGATAAAACAGCCGGCGTCGCCTACATTCCTACACCATCGGACAATTACGCCGTACGGATGTTTATGGGCCTCTGTGCTTCTGGGCCTCTGGGCGCTTTGTTCCCAATTTTTCTCATGTCGCTGCACCACTTACTCATTTCACGAAGGAGAACGTCGCCTTCTAGTGGTCTGATGAACAGCAGCGTGCATTCGACCGCCTTAAACAAAGCTTACAGACCTCACTTGTACTCGGGCACTTTGACCAGGACGCCGAGACTGAAGTTCATACCGACGCCAGAAACAAGGGCCTCGGAGCCGTGCTCATTCAAAAACAGAACGGGACCGAATGTGTATTCGCTTACGCAAGTCGAACATTAAGAAAGGCGGCGACTAACTACTCGACCACTGAAAAAGAATGCCTCGCGGTAGTTTGGGCGATGAATAAGTTCAGACCCTACTTGTATGGACGCCCATTTCAGGTGGTTACCGACCATCAATCTCTATGTTGGCTCAACACTCTGAGAGACCCTTCAGGGTGACTTGCACGGTGGGCCCTTCGGTTGCAAGAATTCGATTCTACTATAGTTTATAAGTGCGGTCGCAGGCACACAGATGCTGACTGCCTCTCGAGAGCCCCTATAGAATCAGCATCTGACGGTCAAGACGACGAGTATGAAGGCGCTTTTATAGGCACCATGAGCACGGTCGATATGGCAGCGCGGCAGCGACACGACACTGAACTCCGTGAAGTATTCGCCCATCTGGAAGGTCAAGAAGGCACAATTCTACGCGTATTCTTGCACGTTCTACCCGCATTGCGTCTTCGCAACAATGTGCTATACAAAAATAGCTTCGCAGCGAGTGCGAGGTCTTGGCTACTGGTTATTCCGGCTGACCTACGTAATGAAATTGTAGACGCCTGTCATGA
This sequence comes from Amblyomma maculatum, assembly GCF_055883805.1. Classification (NCBI taxonomy): domain Eukaryota; kingdom Metazoa; phylum Arthropoda; class Arachnida; order Ixodida; family Ixodidae; genus Amblyomma; species Amblyomma maculatum. The sequence goes on from NC_139353.1 coordinate 100,719,321, forward strand.
CGACCCAACTTCCGGGCATTTGGGATACAGCCGAACACTCGCACGAATTCGTTCCAAGTATTACTGGCCTCAACTTGCTAAAACTGTTCGTCACTATACCAGGACCTGCCGCGAATGTCAACGACGTAAGACTCCGCCAGTGCAACCAGCAGGACATTTTCACCCCATATCCCGCTGCCTATGACTCTGTTCCAGAAGGCAGGCATGGACCTGCTCGGACCTTTTCCTACGTCCAATTCGGGAGACCGCTGGATTGATATTGCCATGGATTACCTCACGCGTTATGCTGAATCGCGAGCTTCACTTTCTGCAACAGCCAGCGGCTGATGTAGCGAAGTGTTTTGTTGAGTCCATAGTCTTCCGTCACGATGCTCCCGAAGTCTTGATCACAGATTGCGGTGCCACGTTCGTGTCCCAGCTAATGGCAGAGATCTTGCGTTTAAGCAACTCGCACCACTGCAAAACTAACGCGTTCCACCCCCAAACGAAAGGGCTCACTGAGCGCCCTAATAAGACTATGGCCGACATGATATCTATGTATGTGGACGTCGAGCACGTACATAGGACGACATTCTTCCCTACGTAACTTTCGCTCATAACGCCGCAACTCAAGAAACAACCGGGTTTTCGCCGTTCCGCCAGGCGCATGGGCGAGAGGTGATTATCATGCTTGACTCCATGCTTCCTCCTGAACCGGAGGCCTACTGTTACGACGATGTCCAACTGGTAACCCAGCACGCGGAGAAAGCCCGACAGTTGGCCCGACTACGCATTCAAGACCGCCAGCGCGTCGATGCACGCAGGTGCAACCTCCGGCATCGTGAAGTTCATTTTGCACCTGGTGATAAAGTGTGGGTGTGGACTCGCGTTCGCCGTCGCGGTCTTAGCGAGAAGCTCCTAAAATGTTACTTAGGCCGATACGATGTCTTTCGCCGTATAACCGACGTGAATTACGAGGTGATTCCGATTGTTCCGAGCACATCTCGTCGGCCCCCTCATATTGAAGTGGTGCGTGTGGTTCGCCTCAAAAGTTACTGTGAACGCGAGAACCACGTATTCTGACTCTGCGCTCTACTCGATTTGACGTTTCATTCATGGTGGAGCACGCATCGGGACTATGCGCCTTTCACGGGGAGGAGTAGTGTAACCGGCACTAACCGTGTCAGTTCTGGAGGGGTAAGAAGACGAATATCGTGCGGTGTGACCGTGGTTCTGAGCCGCCGCTGCTCTGTCTGGTCAAGCGCCTGCTCTCTGCCTCCTGTGCCTCAGCGTCCCAACCCCATCCTTTGACCCGGTCCTTCTGAACTGCCATCCGGGTAGCGAAAGAACCGGTGACAATATGACCACGTGCGTCTTGTCTACTTTGCTGTGTCTTGTCCCCAGAGTATTTTTATATAAACATATACTCCCATACTGCTGCTACCAAAAACATAAATTAGGCGTCTTCACGGAAGAGTGTCAGACCACTTTCCTTGTTTTTTCCTAAATTTCTTTTCGAAAAGAGGTCAAGCGGTGCTGCCAGACTGGATACTGGTGTTCACTCATAGCAGCGTAATGAGCTAAGAACTGATCCCCCTGCCTAGTGTTTTTCAAAGGGTTGTGAAAAGATCTACAGTGCACAAGTGCTGTAAGGCTTCCAGGTACATAGACTAATTTTACTACCCAGTTTTCATATCTCTGCACTCTTTATGATTTATAAATATCCATTACTCTGCGCCACCCAATCCCTTTTCTCATATTTATCCCAATGCTACTAAGTAATTCTGACTTTTCGACGTAACTGAATGATGAAATAACACCCTTCCAGTTGCAAACATGACATTTAGGAAGAGCAAGTAGAAATTATGAGCGGGACACAAAACTTTTCTTACAACGTTTCTCATACCAGGCATGTGTAACATATATTTGCAATCTTCTGTCAAGGTGCAGGCAGCTGGAATTTGGCTATTGCCATGAATTAGGCTGTCATGAAAGACTGCTTGGACCATAATTGAATACTTCAGGAGTGCAGCAACAAGCCACGAGGAGATGTGGATACAACTTGAAACTGATATGCTGATGGGTTAACTGTTCGTCGACAATCACATGGTCATCAGATCGCTTTATGGTGCACCAAACATCATTTCAACTATAAAATGCTAAACGATAATACAATGAACCTCAGCAGATCATGGACGCTCTCTTTTGTCGATGCTATATAATACAAAAAAACCTTTACAGAGAGGAATTTCTTAGCAGTGCGTTGCTATCTATTCATGCATGCTACGCTCAAACTATGAACAGCAGATTGTTGAAAGTGAGACTTAAAGCCATTAGCAGGACATATTCGTTCTACGCTGAGAACGTACTAGCTGCGCAGGCAGACATGGACAAGGGGAAGGAGAAAGAACACAGATACCCTTTTGTTTCGCTTCGATTGAAACGCAGCTTCTGGCGGTCAGGTTCTCACTAGAGTACTCTAATTCAGTAGTCTAGCGTGTTAATCACTGAGCCACCACGAAGTGAAATGTGACATTTTCTGTAAAATTTGGATTGGTGCTCCACTTGAAAGCAGAGCTAAATGTGAAATCAGGCTTGTAAATGACCTCTGACAGGATATGCGCCGTCAACTCTCTCTGTATAACTTGCTTTCGTGCCTGTTTATAATTAAAAATTTAAGAGCACTGCAGAAGCTACATTGGAGTAATGCGAAAGCACGGATGTTGCTGTTAGTTGCTTCTGGTTTCTTCTAGTAGCTTAATTCACTTCTTGTTTTCCCGTTTTAGTCTTTGGTAGTTTCAAATTGCGCGCCAATTCCTTCCTATGCTCTTTTTCGGCTCTACTTCCGGTTACGTGATGTCACATCCCCTACCTCACATTAATTCACAATCAGGTGGAAAATTAAAGTTGTTATCAAATCACATCAGATCACTTCTTGTTTGCCCATTTTAGCCTTTGGTACTTTCAAATTGAGCGCCAATCCCTTTCTATGCCCTTTTTTGGCTCTACGTCTGGTTGCATGACGTCACATCATTGAGGTCATATCTACTATAGCACCCGTGTCTCTTTCCGCTTTCACTCCCGCCTTCCTTTAGTTACAGCGCGGGTCAGGTGTCCACAGAACAAGTGTGGCAGATACTGCGCCTACCCTTTCCTGTGAACCGGTTATTCTAATAATCACCTAATTACCTCATTGGGCTAATTATTTTTTCTGCAGCAACATTACGTAAGCCTCTATCGATTGAAATCACTCATTAACCTCTACCACTCCTCAATTTCCCGTAACTGCTGCGGAAACGATTTTGCGGACGCTGTCTGCGGACATAAATATGTGAACATAGTGTGGGGTGGGTGATTCTGGCCCTGATGGGGCCGGGACAGGTAGGTAAACGCCGCTTGCGGCGGGGGCTAGCCTGCCCCCGATATTTATCTGTCATAGCCCATCATTCCACCCGCCACCGCTTAGGTGATGGACGACGGCTGTTGTTGAGGTGCGCGTCTTTTTCTCCCTCTCTTCTTTTTCTTTCTTCTCTATTTTCTTTTTGTCAGCAAGAGGCAGCGGAGGTGGCTCAGCTACAGAGCCATTAGCAGGCCCGGGCATTTTCGTTTCCTTCTTCCTACAGCCACAACAATAACTGTGAACATAGCGATGTAACGCTTTCGCGTTAATAATTCGTTCAAGGAACGGAAAGGGGCAGTATCTGTCACACTTGTGTGCACACCTGGGTGCGCCGTACGGAAAGGGTGGAATGTCAGAGAAACTAAAAAGAAGTGCCGTAGTGGAAGGCAACGGGAGCAAATTTATCCACCCGGGAAGTTTTAGCGTGCGCTGACATCGCACAGCACATTGACGCCTCTCCATTCTGCCTCTATCGAAATGCAGTCGCCGGGGGTCAGGATCGAGCCCGGGTACTCCGGCAAAGTAGTCGGGTATCTTAACCATCTTAACCACAGCACGTTGTTGTGGCTGTAGGAAGAAGGAAAGGAAAGTGCACGGGCCTGCTACTGGCTCTCTCGATGAGCCACCTCCGTTGTCTCGTGCTAAAAAAAGAGAAAATAAAGAAAGAAAAAAAAGAGGGAGAGAAAGACGAGCCCCGCAACAGCCGTCGTCCACCACCGAAGCGTTGGCGGGTGCTATGACGGCCTACAGCAGATAAAACTTCTGTGGCAGGCTAGCCCCTGCCGCAATAGGCGTTGACCTACCTGTCCCAGTCCCATCAGGGCCAGGAGCAGCTACGCGACGTCCCCCTCCCCCCCTAGTCACTGCACCACTGCGGCGGCAGGGAAAGTGAAATATTCTCTATGCTAAGAGCCGATCTTCGCGTCTCTGATAACTTGACCTTCAGATAACCTTGACAGATGCTAAGCCTTTCCTTTTTATGAACCAATTTATATTTTTACATTTGGAGAGTGGTTGGTTGGTTGAGCTTAACTATGCTATGAAGAGGATGTCTGCGCTTCACAGTAAATGTGACCCTCAAGTGGCGAATTAAGTGTGGTTGTTCACAATTTCATGGTCCCCACCCAAAAGTGCTCTGCGCCTTTCTGCAAAATATTAACTCAAACGGATAGGCACGCGTTGGGAAAGCGTAGAAATCTAGCTTAAGCGTAGAGGCACTGCCAAACCGCAGTAATTTAGGGGTTAAGCAATCCGACTACTCTTTCGGAGTAATCGAATTAAGCCCTGATCTTCAGCGGCTGCATTTCAATGAAGGTGACACGCAGAGGCGTCCGTGTGCTGTGCGATGTCAGTGTGCGTTAACGATTCCCTGCTTGCAAACCGAGAAAAAAAACACTGCGGGCGATTTACAAGATGGATCAATACCAAGGGGCCCAAAACAGAGTTGTTGCAAAGATCCCATGTGGCCGATGTTACTGTTTAGCGCTCTACTAAGGCATCTCGCTCTCTCTTTCCGCCATCACTGCCACCTTCCTCCATTCTCTTATGGTGAGTTCAGGTGTCCACAGAAGAAGTTCGACGTACACTGTATCTTTATTTTCCGGCGAACCAATTACAAATAATGAGAATGAGAGGATGCCCCGTATTGCGCGATGTTTGCGCACGTTAACGGCAGCCAGGTCGCTGAGTTACTCTGCAGCACTCCACAAATTGGGATATTTCACTCTTTCCTCTTGCACTCCCACATTCCTTCCTTCGCTCAAGTCTCAGGGATACTGTCCCTTACCCTTCTTATAATGCAGTGTACAAGCTACAAGAAACTTGGCTGTTTGGATTCGGTAAAACATGGTATGACGTGATAGAATTCGGTTTGTTGCGATCTGTGTTGATACAGAAATCGCAGCGGCGGCGTCGGCAGCCATCTGTGCCGCTCTTGTTATTGTTGTTGTGTCTGTAGGAAGAAGGAATAGAAATCAAAATAGAAAATCTGCATGATTAAGAACAAAGGAAAGTGCACATAAAATACATCCTAACGAGCAAATACATTACAAAACAGTATTTACATACAGAATAAAATTTCGCTGTTCGTAATGAGTATATATACAATTATGAATGCCAGTGTACATGAAGGTAGATACAGTGTAGAATAATTTGCCAGATAAATATTGATGTAAACATGCACAGCAGTCGCATTCACAGTATGTATTGGACAGAAACACACGCAGAAGAGGTGGCCATCGCCCTCGCAGCCTCTGACTCCTCCTCGAAATACATCATAACCGACTAGCGAGGGGCTTGTCGGAACGCCCAGCAAGAGTGGACTGCTCCCCTAGCTTACCGCATATACCAAAATTGCAGTCGAGATTCGGATCCCGCGTACCGATCTCTCGTTTGGGCTCCAGATCACCAAGGTCTCCAAGGGAATAAGGCAGCCGACGCCGCCGCCCGAGCGCTTTCTCTCCGGGCATTTCCCAAAGGACCCGACGCGGACCAGGATTTTGATTTCAGCCCGGTTTACAAATTTAAAGAAATATGTGAATATTACAGATCTACGCACCAAACCCTAGAGGCCCAAAAGGTTTTAGCGCAGCGCGCCCGGGCTGCGGCAAACGCCAATGGAGTGCCTGTTTTGGCACCCCACCTAATGTATATACCTTTATGTATTATAAATGTTTTCACCACCACCACACGTGCACATGTCATAAAACTACCGATAGGATCGAATTGCAACTAAATATGACCGTATGCAACATTGCAAAACGCACATTGATTTAAAAACCTACGTCTTAGGTGCTGTCTTATCAGAGACAGAATAAGACATGTAAGTCCGTTAACCTTTCACCATGTTCGGTTCGTCCCTGTGTGCATAACGTTTATCCTGAGGTGTGACACACAAGCACGTGTTTCTGGACCCTCAATCACGGAGCGTTAGCTCGTGGGTCACCACAAAGACGTATTTCCGTTTCGTTTTCATCGAAACGCCGACTAAACGCATAGCGCTCTGTTTGCTGTGCAATATCTGCGCATGTTGAAGATCCCCAGGTGGTTGAAATTATTACAGAGCCCCAGACTACAGCTCCTCTTTCTCTTTCACTGCGGCCACGCCGGCTGCCGACAAAGCACAGAACGTTAGAAACTGTTAAGTTATCCGGCACACTGCTCCATGTCAGCTTCGAAGTGTCATCACCGACGGAGAATGCCAGGCTCTGCCTAGCACAAAGGCGTTCTTTCAATTGTGCCCCGCCGGAGTGATGCAGTCGTAAGACGCCCGACTACTGCGCTGGAGTGCCCGGGTTCGAACCCGACCTCAACGGCTGCGTTTCGATGGAGGCGAAATGAAGAGGCGTTCGTGTGCTGTGCGATGTCACGCACGTTAAAGGTCCCCATGTGATCGAAATTACTTCGTAGCCCTCCACTACGGCTCCTCTTTCTCTCTTTCTACTTTCACTCCCACCTTTATCCCTTCCCTTACGGCGTGGTTGAGGTGTTCACAGAAAACAAGTGAGAAAGTTACCGCGCCTTTCCCTTCCTATAAATCAATCAATTAGTTTTGTCTGTCAATTGTAGATTGGGTTATAAGGTAAGGCACAGTTTTTGTCACGAAACACGAAGCGACACTGGATGTATTGTGGTCACTCAGCCCGACGACTTTTCTGTCTTTTGCTGGCCGTATAGCAGGCCGTATACTAGGAAGAACTTGAACTCAGAGAGTGGATTATAGTGTACGATTTGAATCTGTGCTGCCAAACCCCTATTTTGTTTTGTACTGTTGGTGTCCCTGTTGCGGAAGTTGGCAACCGATCTTCGTATCTCATGTCGTCATTGAAGAGAGTCACGATCCAGTTTTCAGTACCGATTTCATCGTAGTGGCCATTGATGTGACACTTTCATCTTCGAGCTAGGTCTCACCTCAGGGCGCGGAGCGTGTTGGAGATTCGGCAAGAATCTGCAAGCTGAACCAAGCGGAAGAGGAAGAGGTTTGGGACTGGAAGGTGCCGCGGGAGACACTGAGCGCCACGTTGTGGTATTGACGCAAGGATGGGGACGGCCAGATAGATAGATAGATGGATTTATTGAAAGGAAAAGGCAGAGAGGTTGGCCCGAATAATTCAAATCTGGCCAGAATTAACGTAGAGGCGCCCTGGTATCTGCCCTGCTTCTCCTATATTATGGTGTCGAAACCCGAGACGCTATACGAGCTCCTTCATTGATCCTTACTGTAGGTTACAAGAAGAACGCCAACAACCTTCAAGAAGGATACCAGGAGCTTTGCCAGCGAATCCCACCGGACAGTGACGAAGAGGACTTCATCGAGACACCATGGACTGCATCAAAAGGAAGCGCCACTTTCAACGGGCTTTTCTAATCCGGCTGTGTAATGAGGCAAGTGAATGTCTGAAATCGAACGTGGGACTATTCTTGAGTTACAGGTTTATCACGGTCGGCTAAAAACCTGCAACGACGGCTTACGCTTGCTCAATGAGAAAATGGAGGTTAAAAATAAACGTTTTGGCTGATATCTTATCTGCACTACAGTATGAGAACATTGCGACAAGAACAATGCGACAAGAGCCACCAAATCGAGGCCCTTCAGGCATCTGCTCCTGCTGCCGACAGCTGTTGATTTATGAAAGCAGCATTTGATCTACCTGCAGCATTAGCATCATCCGCGAAACCGCCATTACTGGATCATCTTGCCGAAACATCTTTCAACTTAACCGCCAAATCTGTCATGGAGCTTAATGAGACGCAAGTTGAAAGTTGCAACCCTTTCACATCGATGCCTGACATCCTTTTTTTCCAAATCATCTTCAAAGGTAATTTCTTAGGAAGTACAGTACACCGAGACATCTCGTAGAGGCATTGATAAGAGAGATGATTTCAAGTGGACCTAGAGCGATGCCTGCAACGACGAAGGACTGGCTGTGATACTGTGGGACGCACCATTGAAAGAAGCTTATTGCAATCAGGAACCTGTTGAGACGGGGCTCTCTCGGAGTAAATGGAGCTTCGAGCCAATTAAGAACGTTAAAAGTCAAACGAAAGAAGATAGCCAACGAGTGCAATATGTTCATCTTGCGCCTGACAACGTGCACATGGAGAGATCATCCAGACGAATCGACGTTATTGGACTGGGGAGGTACAAGACTCGCAAGGAGGAGCTTATAGGGTGTAGCGAGGATTACCTCCTTCATGGTCAGGAGAAGCTATCAACTGAGGATGATGACTAAATTCTCCTTTTTTATTTCGACATTTCCAAGTATACTAAAAAGTAATCCCAATCGCTTCTGGAGCATCATAAAAGAAAGCAAGAATGATAATATTATGTCACTTTTAACACCAGATGTAAAACCAGTTCCTGATAGCCTATGTGGTGATATACTTGACAATAGAATCGTGCAAGCATTTTAATGTTCAGCTTGTCCTAGTTCGTTCCCATATGTTCAACCTACCAATTATAGTGGTATGGATCCCATCATATTTCATCGTACAGGCATAAAAGCAATCATCAAAAAGCTGAAACTGAAATCAACTTGCGGAACTGGCGGAATCAACATCAAATTCTTGCAAAACACTTGTGAGTACTCTTCTATCATATTTGAATACATTTTTACACAGTCCTAGACAAGTAAAACAATGCCAAGCGATTGGAAGACAGGCAAGATCATACCTATTGATAAAGCAGGAGATATCTATAATCCCTGGCCTATCTCTAACATCACTACCATGCTAAATAATGGAGCATCATATTTTTACGCACCTAGTAAACTATTTTGAAGCTAACAATTTTCCAGCATTTCTAAGCATGGCTTTCGTAAGTTCTTTTCTTGTGATCCCCAACTACTCTCCTTTACTAACAACGTAAATACTTATATGGACTTAGGGTTTGACACTGATTGCATTTTTCTTGATTTTGCTAAAGCCTTTGATAAAGTTAACCACACCTTGCTCTTACATAAACACAGCATGCTAAATATTGAACCTTACATACTTAATTGGATTTACGCCTTCCTAACTTCACATGTTGAATTTGTGTCTATTATAAGACTAGCTCTTCTACAACGCCAGTAGTGTCTGGAGTTCCGCAAGGATCAGTTCTTGACCCATTAATAATCCTATTTTATATCAATGCGTTATCAACTCACGTTTCTTCTGAAGTTTGTTTATTTGCGGATGATCACACCATTTTTCGTAAAATAACCAACCAGTCTGATACTGCTTCTCTTCAAGATGTTCTAAATCGCATATCACAGCGGTGTAACTCATGGTGCATGCAGCTAAACCCTAATAAATGCAAGGCTATGCGATTCTTTCGTACTAGCACAGACACTCACAACTGCTATCTTGAAACAGTGCTCTCGAATCTATCGCATCATACCGTTACCTAGGCGTCAACATAAGAAGAAACCTGTCGTGGAAAACACATATTGAGTACTTAACGTCCAAAGCAAATCCTACACTAGCATATCTAACAAGAAACCATCGCCCTTAAAGCTACAGTTATATAAAACCTACGTACGCCCACAGCTAGGATACGCATCGTCGATTTGGGATTCACACCACATAACACCCGTCAACAAGTTTGAAGCCGTGCAAAATCGTTCAGTTCGTTTCATATCTAACAACTATGTAACACTAATGAAGACCAGAGAAAATTTATCGTCACTATCAAATCGTAGGAAGATCACTCGTTTATGTTTATTGCAGAAAATATATTACCATAATCCTACTCTTTCCGCTATGTGGGTCCGCTCGGTTGTGTTTATTTCCATTCGTCATGATCATATCCACAACGTCAGCACACCCCCTTGTCAAACATCTACACGTTTACATCCTTTTTTCATTCAGACAAGTAACGAATAAAATAACCTGCCTTCGGCCAGTACATCCATAAGAGACACAGTAATATTTCAATACGCGATAAACAACCTGGTACTCCCGACGCTTCTTCCTGTTCAGTTGCTTTTATGAGTTCTTTGGCGCTTTTGTTTGTTTGTGCTGCTTTTTGCTGTTCGAATACTGTGTTCTTTTTCTGGGTATTTTTATAATTGTTGTTCCCCAATATAGTAATTGTTTGCCCCTCCCCTCTAAAATGTATGTGTATATATATTCTCAGGGTAAAATAAATAAATAAAGAGTAGGCAGCGGCTGTGACAAAGACGGAAAAGGAAGAAAACAGCAGAGATACTCAGTGTCTCTCGAAGAGCTCAACACGGCAACTTCTCTGTAGTACACGCGACAGGAAGACGCTGTAGCTGTAATTCGAGCTGTTACTTTGACCTCTGTAGAAAAGAGGCAGAGCTGCACAACAAAGAGCTCATTTCTGGTGCTATTAAAGAAATGCAAGAAGTGTATAATGTAACGCAGCGAGCACTTAGGCAGCTGCCGTTGATAGAAGAGAGCCGCCCATCGAAAACCACGGGAAAAAAGCGGCCGCTCTTTCACTAATACAGGAAGAATCAAATTCCAGTGCGCAGGGAAAGAACGCTGTGGAAACGAACTGTTGTTCCAAAGTGTTGTGCTGTTTGTGCTAGAATGTGTGCGTGAGTACTGTGAGTGCTGAGATCGAGGATGAGCGCCAAGAATTTCGAGCTGCGCTGTGAACTTCTAGCGTTGAGATCAGTTTTATTATTTTCCTCGTCGTAACAAAGTCAGACGTCGAGCAGAATCTGCATGAAACTATCACTGCTCTGGGAATCGAGACTTTTACTATTAAAGGAAACACGGAGCAGCTGAGGGGACCTTTTCACTTGTGAGCAGGACGTCACCTGGACGCAGAGCACGTGTTGTCACAGTTGATACAAGTAGAGGCGGTGCGCTGGTCTAACAGAAACGGACCCTCTGGACATCGTGCAGCATTGACGAGGACCAATGGTACCATGACGCTCAAACATAGCAGCGATGAACCTTATATCTCAGCAGTTAGAATTACCAAACGGACCACAACGCGAAACTGAAGAAGACGCTAGACGAGCACACTTAAGTTTTGTATTTGCAGTTCTTACGACAGCATCTTGGACCCCATCCATCAGTCGCATTATCGCATAAGTCGCATTGTTGTCATCAGAGGCGATTTAAATGAAACCGGTCTCTACTCAGGGCATGAAGCATGTTGCAGAGTCTGGCAAGAATCTGCAAACTGAACGATGAGAAGGAAGACGAGGTTTTATAAGTGGGGGAGTGTGCGGAAGAGACTGAGCGCCCTGTTGCCACATTGACGGCAGTGGGGACAGCCGGGGATTAAAACGCATTCAGGGACGTCTTAGTGTTTGCCTTCGTTCTTCTATAAATGTCACTTTAAGGTCAAGTTATCAGACATGCGAAGCTCAGCACTTAGCGCAGCGATTCTTTCACTCCAATACTAGAGAAAGGGACGAGTTGAAGGGGTAGTCGGCGCCGCTGCGGAAGTTAATGTCAAGCACACAGCTGTGGCTATGGTGCTCCTTCCATCAGAGGTGATTTTGAAATGTGATTTCACATTCAGATCTACATGGAATAGGGGCGCGTCCCTCGAAATCTGACAAAGTATGCCACATTTCAGGTCGTGATGGCTCAGTGGTTAAAACGATCGACTAATGATCGGGGTATCCAAGGTAGAACCTGACCTCTGGAAGCTGTTTTTCGATGGAGGTGAAACGGGGAGGTTTCTTTGTGCTCTGAGCTATCAGCCATTTGGTCGCAATTGCGCCACAGCCCCTTACAGAGCCACCTCTGATTCTTTCTGGTTTCAAATTGAGATAGCGGGGCCTTCGTAGATGGATATGGAGTAATGTTCCGTCTATTCATCCATCCACTTCTTCGGTTATTATAATCATTAGATATCTTTGAAATTTCCAACGCAAATAATTCTTATTTAAACTGCATGGATTGGATTGGACACAGCCCATGGTATAACCCTATCTCACAATGCGTAATCTTTAAAAACACAAATGTTGGCTGTTCCTGAGGCATTCCGAAAAAAAGAGTAGGCAATTTTCTAAATATGCAGTGCGTTAGAGCTCTGAAAATTCTTTCGAATCTTCACGTCATAAATGTATATTTTCCGAATTTGATAATATTACAAAATTCTACAAATGAATCTTAACTTATGATGGTCTTGAAATTTGAGCTTTAATTATGCCCCTCAAAAACGTAATAATTTTGTCACCACATTTGTCGTGCTCTTGACTACTTCATTATTTTGAAGTGTAAATTTTGGCGCTGAACCAACAACCAAAAAAATCTATCGACGCATTTTTCACACTTTCTACATGAGAAATACCTATGTACTGTTAATGTGTTTTTGCAAATAGAAGTGCAGCTGAGATGCAGCACGTGGATGAGGTCAATCCTGGCACAATGCCAAGCTGTACTTAAAAAGCAATGGAGCCCTGTTAACGTAGAAATGATCGTTTAGGGGCCTTAAAATGCTAGATATTTTGCTATGAGACTGGTATATTTTCCTTACAGACTTATATGTTAAACATATGGAGTAGATGTGCAAAAAGAATGATTTGCGTGGACATAAGAAAAGAAGACATTTCACATGGTTCATTTAAATGTGTTGTGAGTGCGGTGACAGAACGTTCACTTCTTTCCGGTGTTCGGAGGATCACACACATAGTTCCATATTCGGGCTGAAATTATTGAGCTAGATCCAGCGTTTGTTCCTTTTCGCCGCAGGATTCCTAGGATAATTCCCGACCCTCTCGTTCTACCCGACGCCGTTCGCCATCGCCTTTTCACAACCCTTCTCCTCTTCGACCTCTTTCCCAACACTTCTTTCCTAGCGCGGAAAACAAACAGAAGCAGTTTTTGGAGGAAAATCTGCTTCATAAATGAACTCTGGAATTCCTCCCGGACACTCGTCTAACATGCTAAAATTACTGATCGAACGAGCATTCGTTGAAGTCCTTAGAAATACAGGTGTCGCTTACTACGTCATTAATAGCAATTTTGGTTATCGTCTCCGCAAAGGGACAACTCCGTACATCGGCCCCCTCTCCGTGGAGCCAACGGTGCTATCATCACGCCCATACGGCAATGAACACCACGAGTTCTCTTTGATGACCAGATGCATCATGTTGAGTTTGTGGCGATTCGGTCATGCGTTCAGGAACAAATTTTAGGCTGGGACTTTTTATCGTGAGCGTCTGCCCTTAACTCCTGCCACGACAGCTTCATTCACACTGCGGACACTGATCTCGAACCCGATTCTGCCTCCTCCCCAATACGTGTGCTCGCTGCGCTTCACTACGTTTTCAGCCCTGACCGTGAGCACCTCATCATTTGTAACCTGGATTATGCATTTGACGGTGGTACTTTAGTGATGTCAACACTACAGTGGACCTCCGACGGCATAGTGCTTTCCTCCTGCCTCACCTGTTACAACCGTGGTTGTAACAGATGCCCTCGACCTTCGTGTCAAGCTCAGCCGGAATTCAACTACCTTGTAGTGACAGGAGGAGGAGGCCGTTTGGTGCCCAGCTGTCGCCGGTTCAAGTCAGAGTAAGGGTTGGAGCCAGAAGTAACCAGCAAAACAAACTTTATACACAGCAAGGGACGATACAGAGGAATACACCAATACTAAAATTGCACAGACGAGAGGCTCACAGAAAAACAAAGGCTAAGCATGCAAATACAGAGGTATTCAATAACATAGAGGATTCACAATACAGATGAAACAAGAGAGTTACATAAACAAACACAAAATTGTTCACC